>NW_024429184.1:68332564-68975342 GCF_017639785.1 Mesocricetus auratus
TTTCCTTTTGTTTCTATTCCTTGATCTTTTTGATTGAAAAACTTGAAGGGAGCTGTTGACCTATAATTTTGTCCTCTGGGAGATGACATGGGGTACATATTGGATGTGATAATTAACTAGACAGTATCTTTGAAAATATCTTTTGGAGGACAGCATAAAGGCAAAACTATGTTATCATTACTGGTATTTTTTCATGGTATACTTACTAACCACTCATATCAAGCAGAATATAGATTTCTGGGTGAGGTCTGTGTGCATTGGTGGTCAAGGTCTTATAACTACAAATGTTTATTTAGATTTCTACATAGTAGAGAAATAAGTTTATGTTTCATTTGTTGCAATAGGAAGGAAAACAAGGAGTGAGAGGCAGAGGTAGGAATGGGAATGGAAATAAGTAATGAGAAAATGTAGAAAGCAAATGATAACTTCCTTGGCATAGAATTAACTACTGAGAAATGAAAGTTTTCTTCAGACATATCTCCCTGCTTCATTTTTTTCTTCTAGGTGATCCATATTCTAAAACTTTGGACATGGCTGGCTAGATATTAAAAACTTGTATCCCCCCAATTCACACCCTGAGACCAAATCTCTTATGCCTTTGTATTAGATATGGTGGTGTGGGGCTTTGGAATATGATTACATTACAATGGCCAAACCTTTATGAATGAGATTATTGACTTTGTAAAAGAAACTTCAGAGAGTACCTTTGCTACTTCCCTCAAGGGACTACATGATGACTCTAGGACCCAGACATGCTGGCTCCTTCTCGTGGGCTTTCAGCCTCTAGAACTATGATAAATAAATGTTTGTTATTTAAGTCATTCAGTCTATGGTATGTTTACTATAGCAGCCTGAACAGACTAAGGCAGATACTAGATCTTTAGTTTGATTTAAGTCCTATCTACCTATCTAGAAATTTCTATTTGACTTTCCCACTGCTGCTTCAACTGTGACCTGTCAAATAATGGACTAAAAATCTCCCTCTTCTAAGTTATCAGGATCAGTGTCCACAATGATCCCAACATTTTCTTTTCCCTCCCTCTGTCTCACATCAGACATTTACTGACCATTTTCAGTGTCTGGTCATTACTTAAGTGTCTGGAGACAGAACCATTAAATCACGCAGAACGATTTCTGACCCCTTGGAGCTAACAGTCTTCAAAACCAAACCAAACCAAACCAAAAAACCAAACCTCTTCATTGTATTTTCTACACTAGCTTTTAAACATTAAGGTGGTGTTTCTCAAAGTGTGTGCCATAGAGACTCAGGTTACTATTAAGTGTTAAAAAAACATACATGGGAACAAAGACCAAGATCATGTGAGATGAGAAATGAAAAGGTCTAATGAATGTGAAGTTTTCTGTAGAGCTGGATTTTCCCGAGTTTTCACTTTGTCTTTGGACTTGACACAGCTTGTCAGTGATATTGGCAGTAGTGCTGAGCTGACTCAAACACAAAGCCTTTGGGGACAGACCACCTAGCAACCATGATATACTTCAGAACAATATTTACAATGTTGCCTTAAAATCTGAAGACACTCATGCCTACTGTGTGCTTGATGTAGGGAGATGAAACGCAAATAAAACAATTCTCAAGGCTTCTGTTTTGAAAGTGTTTTTTCCAAGCTAATTCACAATCACTTAATTCAGTTACTGTGAAATACATATAGAGAAAGGTTTGCATATTTTCATGCAAGAGTATGTGTTGGTGGAATTGCATATGACTATCACTTATTTTGTGGCATATTTTTGTCTAATAATAGGTATAATAGCTATAATTTCTGTATGTATTTTCAGCTTTCATGGACCAAATATCCATATAAGTTCTAGGGGAAGGTGATGTTAAGGCCAGGGCCACATCTTTCAAGTTCACAAAGTTTTAAGGACATGATAATAATTAATTTCAATCCTGGTTACTGTTAGTCTGAAGTTTCTGACCCAGAGCAAGAAACATGTGACCCAGCAGCATGGGCAGAAGACACAGGCCCACACCGTTTTAGTGAAGGCAAAGAAACACACGTAGCTGTCACACACCCCCAGGAAATAATTACTCTAAAATGTTGTTTCAGTAGGAATGATTGCCTCAGTTCTCTATAACATGTTCTAGTTACCGTGAGAGGTGGCTGGCAGGATGGATTAACCATGATTAAATAATACTGAAATAGTTAGATACCAGCCACTGTAAGCTTTTATTCTATCTCCCTTAATTTATTAGGACCAATGGTCTTTGTCCTGAGCTTTGAACAAAACCATTTCTGGTACTTTAAACCATATCTGGTGTTGTGATCTGATGCATGTCTCTGTAAAGTTCACCTGCTGGAAAGCCCCAATGTGGTGGGAGACGTTAGGTCTTGTGGGTTTCCCGCTCATGGATGGAGTTAATACCTCAGGAAAAGGCCTGCAGGACCTCTTTGCCCTCTTCTACTACGTGATGCCCAGGCTGTGACTTATAGCGAGCCCTCCTCAGACCTCTCCCTAATCTGCTGGCAGCACCTGGACCTTCAACTTCCTGGCCTCAAAACTGAGAGCAAAATATGCTGTTTAGAAACTACTAGGTTTAAGGTATCATTGTCATAGCTTCTCTAATGGACTAAAGATGACAATCCACTAGAATACACAATGTTTACTGGGCCATGGTGGGGCCATGATTGATGGGCCTGTGAAGGAAATGCCCATTGCTCTGTCAGGTAGCATCCATCCCTGTCTCTCTTTCCTGTTTTGTAGTCTGTGGCCATAGAAATAGCCCTATTTTACGAATGTTCATTGGTATCCCACAATCATGGAGTTTGAGTGGATTAGCTGTTTCCTTGTTGATTCCTGTATGGTCATCGAAGATTGGGATTGAAGAATAAATTTATGAAGTAGCCAGTCATACTCACTCCCCCAAAGTTCAGTAACTTGAAGCAAGAGGAAAGCTAGAGTCTCAGGTGTGATTCAGCAGTGAGATTCGAAGTAAAGAAGCAGGAAGGCATATTTCCAACAAGTAGGAGTAGGTCAGAGAGAATGGCACACACAGGCTGGGAAAATCACCAGTCACCAATGGAGTGCCTCAGAAGACAAACCGCCCTGTTACTATGTGTTTCTGAGTTCTAACTCTACTTGGGCCTCTTTGTTGTTCCGTGTCCATATTTTTATACCCTTTCCCATCGAAGGACTAGATTATGTTTCTCCAATGTGCAAGTAACAGTGCTGAGTCATGGAGACTTCAAAACATAACCCAAGGAGAGTATTTTAGGGCTCTGAGAGATGTTAGTTCTGGTTGAACTAAATAGGCTTGTTTTACTAAAACAGTTATTCTCTTGTTTGAGTGTGGTGTCATTCCAGGTACTAGAAGATACACAACAGAAGAGTAATTAGATAGGGAGCAATAAGAGGGGAAGGAGTAGGATGGGTTTAAGAAAACCATATATGAAACTATAAAACAACACAGAATAAAATTTGACATGTTTTCAAAGAATATAAAATCTTCGTATGTTGAGATACATTATATCTCAATATATTTATACTTCTTAGGGAATTCCTTGGTTAACTGCTCTTTCCCAAGTTACTTTTGGGATTTTTAAAATATTTTCTTTATTCATAGCTATATCAACATTCCTAGAATATACCTACATAATAATATACTCCTAGATATACCACCCTTTTTTCTTTTTTAATTTAAATTAGAAACAAGCTTGCTTCACATGTCAATCCCATCTCCCTCTCCCTCTCCTCCTCCCCTGCTCCCCCTACCAATGCCTCCCAAGCCTCCATCCCATCCCCTCTCTGCTCCCAGGGAGGGTGAGGCCTTGAGAATGTACATTCTAAGCATCATGCTTTCTGTGTTTTTACACAGATGCATCTTCAACCTCTGCAGAAGAGACATCATTTGATAATACTCTCTATCACATTAATTAAAACCAATTTCAGTCTTTCTCCTGTTTAGCAAGTGGATTCAGTTGTGTATCTCCTTTTGATTTCTAGATATGACTTCAACCTCAGCAGAATTGACTTCTACAACTGATAAGTTCCCCTGTTCTGCTGCTTAAAATACTGAGCTGAGATTCTAATCTGTCATGTTAAATTTAATGATCACTTTGGCATCAAATACCGATCAGTGAAAGATGGTCCACTTTAAAGCACCCTGTTCTCTGGCTTCCTACACAGATACGTCTTCATCCTCAGCAGGAGCGATGAGCTCCTCTGGTAATGTTTTCTGTTGTCACATTTCTTTTTTTTTCATTATATTTTTTAATTTAAACTAGAAACATGCATGCTTCACATGTCAATCCCAGCTCCCTCTCACACACCTTCTCCCTTGCTTCTCCACCAGTCCCAGCCCCCCACCCAATCCCCACATCATTCCCCAGGTAGGGTGTGGCCCTCCATGGGAGATCTCCAGAATCTGTCATTTCATC
Organism: Mesocricetus auratus; assembly: GCF_017639785.1. Classification (NCBI taxonomy): domain Eukaryota; kingdom Metazoa; phylum Chordata; class Mammalia; order Rodentia; family Cricetidae; genus Mesocricetus; species Mesocricetus auratus. The sequence goes on from NW_024429184.1 coordinate 68,336,962, forward strand.
TGGGGCAGGGCCTAGGCTCTCCCCCATGTGTCCAGGCTGAGAGAGGTTCCCTCCATGGGGAATGGGCTCCCAAAGTTCATTTTTACCCCATAGTAAACACTAATCTACTACCCAAGGCCCCAGAGATTGCCGAGGCCTCCTCACTGACACTGCATTCAGGGGGTCTGGATCAGTCCCCTGCTGGTCTCTCAGCTATCAGTCTGGGGTCCAAGAGCCCCTCCCCCTTGTTCAGGTCAGCTGTTTCTGTGGGTTAAACAAGCCCAGTCTTGACACCTTTGCTCATAACTCCTGGGTTCCAGGAGTTCAGTTCAGTGTTTAGCTGTGGGTATCTGCCTCTGCTTCCATCAGTCACTGGATGAAGGTTACAGGATGGCATATAAGGTAGTCCTCAATCTCATTATCCGGGAGGGACTATTAAGATAGCCTCTCCACTATTGCTTAGTTTGCCAGTTTGTGTCATCCTTTTAGATCTCTGGAAATCTATTGTCAGCTCTCTCCTCAAACCTATAATGACTCCTTCTATTACGGTATCTCTCATCCTGCTCTCTATTCTTCCAACGACTCAACTTTCCTGCTCCCCCATGTCTTCCTCTACCTTCTTCTTCTCCCTCTCTCTTTTTCCTGGTTCCCTCTCACTTTCTCCCATGCTCCCAATCTGCTCAGGAGATCTGGCCTCACTTCCCTTCTCTGAGGTATCATGCATATCTCTCTTGGGAAACTCCCTGTTTCCCGATTTACTGGCAATGGGATTATAGGCGGGCACTCCCCTGATCCATGTCTAAAATCCATATATGAGTGACTCATACTGTGTCTTTTTGTGACTGGGTTACCTCACTCAGGATGGTTTCTTCTAGTGCCATCCGTTTGCCTGCAAATTTCAGGATTCCATTGTTTTTTTCCTACTGAATAGTACTCCATTTTGTATATGTACCACATTTTCTCTATCCACTCCTCAGTTGTGGGGCATCTAGGTTGCTTCCAGGATCTGGCTATTACAAATAATGCTGCTACGAACATAGTGGAACAGATGTTCTTGTTGTATGAATGTGTATCTTTTGGGTATATGCCTAAGAGTGAAATTGTTGGGTCTTGTGGTAGACTGAGTCTGCAAATAAATTTATCATCCCATTATATTCGTCATCTCTTTATTGTATTCTGAATGCAGTGAATCATCTCTCCATTAACTCTAACGTTTTTCAAGTTCCTTTGGTTTTATAGAGGATAATGAATAATAATAAAAAGAAAGCAGAAAAAAGCCTAATTTGTGTATTCATGGATATAGGTATTAGAACCAGAAAAAATTTAAAATCCTACATTATGTACATAAAATTAATGTTTTTTCATTTCTTCTTCTTCCTTCCCAATCCTGTCACATGAAGCTACCCCATTGAGGTAAACTCCCCAAAATATTCCATAGCACACTAACTCTTTAATTCTACTATAGCTATGGTGCTACCCCAACACACGTGCATTTCACACTATACTGCTGATCATATTGTATAACGTAGGTAAGAGATAAATCAAGTTCTCTCTATAAGACCCATCCTAGAATTTGTGTAAGATTTGCTAATCAGTCAGAAAAATCATATATATAAATTAAAAACACTTTAAATTTATAGTATAGCATCCGCAAGCATTCTATACCTTCTTTTCAACAAGCATGGTGGGGGGTTGTGTCTAAATCTAGAATTCTCATGGATCACATGACATGTCACCCCAGGGGGGATGTTCCCTTTGGAACATCTGCTTTTAGGAAATGATGGTGTCCTCAAAGCTCCTCCCTCCATCTTTCTTTGCTACACTCACCTTGATTTTGACTGTGTTTCCACATTGGGAGACAGGATTATGTCTTAAACTAGAAATCAGAGACACAGTATATAACATAACCATTCATTTATTCTGAAAGTACACAGGCTTCTGAGACTTTTTTATTCATTAGAAAGAAGTACAATAACATCTTCCTGAAGTTTTTATGAGACAAAATGTAGCTCTTACTGAGAACACTATTAGTTAAGAGTACTCAGACATGGCAGAAAACAAAGATGGTGGCAGCTGGCAGCACCTGTGTGGAGCTCTGAGGAGTCTGAGAGAACCATGGATGCCCTGAAGAGAGGGAAAGGAGTATACAGAGCCCTCAATAGCTCTGGATGAACTAAGAAAAGTCTTTTAGGGAGATGCTTCTAAAAACTGGACTCATGAAATTAGAAAGAAAGAGCAGAACAGAGCAGGCAGAGAATGAGCAATCTATCCCTTTGCTTCAATGTCTCAGTTGGCGGGCTGCAAGTACAAAGTGCAAGCCCAATGAGCCACTGGGCTTCCAGTACCTACGACAGGGAGATGTGTGGCCTGGAGCTCTGGCAGAAACAGGTCATTACTGAGAAGGACCAGCCCCAGGCCCACTGGTCAGCTGGCCCCCAAAATGGAGCCTCAGCAGCTTTGACCTGTACTGCTCACCCTGCTGGAAGACACAGAGCTTGATGCAATAATGAGGCCCACAGCCTACAAGCTTTTCAGCTGTACCTGGTGAGCCATAGGACTGCTGCACTGAGGACAGGGTGGTGTGCAGCAGCCTTCAGCTTGTACTCTGACTCAGTCTCCAAACACTCTGCTCTGCTACATGATCACCCTAGTTCTGAGCAATCCTGCCTGAGATGAACAGTTGATTTTCCAGACTGAACCTCCTCAAAGATCTCTATGGTCCCTGCTGCCTCTGGAGGCCACTTTGGTATCCATGGTCTGCTGCCCCAGACCACGCTGAAGCTCAAGGCTCATGTGGATGTTTGTGGTCCTATGGTAGCTGGAGGCCCTCTTGATGTTCGTGGCCCAAGATACCAAGAAATGCCATGCAGATGTCTATGCTATCATGTGAGTGGCCTGCATTGCCATCTGGGGCCATGTTGATTTGAGTGGCCCACACTACCATCTGGGGCCATGTTGATGTCAGTGGTCTCTCTTGCTGCCAAAGGTCAAGTCTGGGTCCATGGTGCTACTACAGATGGGGCTGTGTTGATGTAAGTGGCCTGTGTTATCACTGAAGGCCACGTAGATGTCTGTGGTCTGTGCTGTCTCCTAAAGCAATGTGGAAGTCCATGATCCGTGTTCCAGCTGACTGTAAAAACAAGGAGGCTACTTTTTGAACTGGCATGGATAACTGAGACTCAGAGTTGAGGAATATGGACATAGAAGGCTTCTGTGACAACCCCTATCCCCATCCAATCCCCCCACTCTAAAAAGTAACAGCTTAGATAGAAATCCATCGAAGAGAACTCTTAAACATCTTGCTAAGGATGCTGGAGTGCAGCTCTCCACAACTGATGGCTTCTGGCAGGTGTGCAATGGGGAAGGACTCAGTTTTCTCTAAGAGGCTGGTCACTGGGAGTTTGATCATGCTCCAATGAATATATGGCCAACACAAATGGTACTTTTCTTCTTTTTCTTTTTGGGTCACAAGGGTCAGTGGGCAGACCTGGGATGACTGTGAAGTGAGTGTGATTGGGGTTCATGATGTGTAATTCTCAAGTAATCAATAAAAATATTATAAAAAAATCAAGCGAGTGAGGATTACAAATCTGCTTTTAAAGCTTATCACCTAATTTTATGTATGACCTGTATGAGAGTGACCACTGCTAAGGAAGAAAATAAAGTGAATCATTGGATCAGGAAGTACTTGTCTACTTGAGGTAGTCTAGAGTCAGCTCAGGGATCACCCACATCAGGCTGCCTTCGGCATGTCTGTGAGGATTTTCTTCACTATTAACTAATATAGGAGAGTGAAGTCCACTTCTGGCATTGCCATTCCCTAGGCAGATGGTCATGGGCCATACAAGAGAATTAGTTAAGCATGAGTTCGTGAGCTAGATTAAGCAGCATTCCACCATAGCTTCTGCTTCAAACTCCCACTTTCTCTAAATAGTGGATTGTGACCTGTAAACTGAAATAAACCATTTCTTCCCCCTATATTGCTTTTGGACAGAATGTCTTGTAATAGCAGTAAGAATCAAACCAGAACAGTAAGCCCATAGGAACACTGCCCTGATATGATGAGGAATGGAGAATATCATAGGTGAGTCTAGGTCACTGTAAAATTCTTTGACACTTGCTTTGAGGGAACTCTTGAAATATTCTGCACTGGTTTCCTTAAAAGTGCTAAACCAGTTCTGGCAGGTTGTAGGTTGTATTTTATTGAATGAAAGGTTTGGTTTGGTCTTACCCTGGTGTTTCTGTTTCTGCTTCTGTAGGTGCATGAAGGGTTGGGTTCAGGGCATCTTGTATCAGTCACGGTCTTTACAGAGTATGTAGAGTTCGTCTAAACTTTCTGGGAATGCCTGAAGAAGCTTGCTGCTCCTCCCCCACAGCCACCATTTCTGGAAAAGCTGAGAGGAGGTGGTCAATGCTGGCTTAGCATCTGCGACACCATAGATTGATATTTCTCATTAGCACTGGCACATTTTCTTGAAGGGAATCTGATAGCTGTTATATTTTCTCTAGCAGCAAGGACAGGAGCTTGTTAAATCTATTTAGTAGTTTTAGAGCCATTATGTAAGTTAATTATGTGATGCTCAAGAGAGCATAAAAATAGAAAAACAGAGGGTGTTAGCAGTGAGGACAATTCATACCTGCTAGCTTCCTTGCTTGACCTTGGTCTTAGATAGAATTGCAAAGGGAGGGAAATTGTCCTGTCACTTTGAAAGAGGTTTCCACTGCCTCTGTTCACAGATGTTCCTCACCCCTGAGAAAATCCACCCATCCCTGGAGAAAAATCAGAAAAGTAAGGTTAGAGATGTGTTCAAATGAGCACTTGCTACTCAAAACAATAATCTGAGAACTCTCCTGATGCACTCAGTAAACACAAAGCAATGTGACTTCCCTGGCTTTATTAATGTGCATTTTGGAGTTGTTTAACCAGAATTTGCTGTTTCTGAGTCTTACTGGTTAATGATTGCTTGGCCTATTAAACATGACCCCAGTGTAGGCTTTATTTAATATTGTTTGTATTTTTAAACCTTACTCATCACTCTATGTGAGTTCATGCTGTATGTGTAGGCATTGAGTTCCTCAGTACACATGTGGAAGTCTTAGGACACCTACATGGACAACTACATGGGCATGGTTCTTTCCTTTCACCTTTTCCTGGGCTCTGGGGTCCTAACCCAGGCTTACAAAGGCTCACAAAGCAAGAACTTTTAACCACTGTCTTGTTAGCCATAATGTGTCTTTTAATATCATATTGTTAGGAAGGATTCTATACATATAGGTGAACAAACAGCTAAGTGAGAAATAAGAGAATGAGTTTTTGTTATAAAGAATTGGCTACAGGGATGACTAGGTGGTTAAGAGCACTGGCTGATGCTCTTCCTGAGGTCCTAAGTTCAATTTTCAGCAACCACATAGTGACTGACAACCATCTATAGTGAGATCCGATGTCCTCTTCTGGCATAAAGTTGTAAATGCAGATAGAGTACTCATACATAAATAAATAAATCTTTCAAAAAAGAATTTGATATAAAGCAAAGGATAACCAGGCTATAATCCATAACCCAAGAAAAGCCAGGTCAAAAGGGGGACCCTAAGACGGCCACACATAGAGGGCCCCAGAATGGGAAAATAGTTAAGATCTCCTGGGTAAACTGGCAGGTGGAGTAGAAGGAAGGGGATGGGGGATGCGAACTTGAGTGATCAAGAAGACTGAGTCGGGGGAGGGACAGATAGAGGGGGAGAGCAATGAAAGAACTATCTTGACAGAGGGAGTCATTATTGGCTCAGGAAATCCACAAAGATGACCCCAGATAAGACTCCTAGCAATAGTGGAGAGGGTGTCTGAACAGACCTTCCTCTTTAATCAGATTAGTGACTACCCTAATTGTCATCACAGAACCTTCATCCAGTAACTGATGGAAGCAGATGCAGTGACCCCCCAGCCAAGCACCAAGCAGAGCTCCTGGAGTTCAGTTGAAGAAAGGGAGGAGGGGTCATATGTACAAGAGTACGATGGGGAAAACCACAGAGACAGCTGACTCAAGCTAGTGGGAGCTCATGGACTAGGGACTAACAGCTAGGGAACCTGCATGTGACTGAACTTGACCCTCTGAAGGTGGGTAACAGTTATGTGACTTAATCTCTTGTGAAGAGGGAGGCTGGCAGTAGCACCAGGACCTATCCCAGGTATACAAAGGGTCTTTGGAGCCCATTCCCTATGGTGGGATGCCTTGCTCAGCCTTGATACAAGGGGGAGAGGCTTGGTTCTGCCTCAAACTTGGTATGCCAGACTTTATTGAATCCCCAAGGAAGGCCTTTGAGGACTGGATGGGGGATAGGGAGAGAGGGAGGGAGGAAATGAGAGAAGAGGAAATTGGATTTGGTATGTAAAATGAAAAATAAAATTTTTTAAATAAAAAAGAATTGGCTCATCAGATTATATAGGTTGAGGAGTTGCAAAATCTGCTTCTACTGGCTGGAGGTTTGGGGAAGCCAGTGGTATAAATCGAAGTCCAATCCTAAAGTCTAAAATCGGGTTTCATGGCTAGAGACATGGTTCAGTGGTCAAGGATACAAGTTGCTTTTGCAGAGGACTGGAGTTGGCTTCTCCAAACCCATGCTGAGAACATGATTGTAACTCTATATCCAGGGGTTCAGTGCTCTTTTCTGGCCTAACCCTAACCCTAACCTTCCTGTGCATACATATACAGATACAAATATATACACACAAGGAAACAATAAACCTTTATATAAAAAAGAAAGCCAGAATTTCTCTTGGTGGTATAAATCTTTTTCCAAGGACAGGAGGAGGGGAGGGAATAGAAGGAGATGGGAGTCAGAATTCGTCCTTTCTTCTTTTGGTTCTATTTGACTCAATAGATTTGAAGACTGGCTGGTGCACATTGTCACTGCAGGCAGGCAATCTTCTGTTCTCAGATTCCACTCCCTGAAAACACTCTACTACACACACCCCAAAAATTATGTTTATTCAGATATCTGGGCAACCCATAGCCTGTCAAATTGACTCATGAAGTTAACTATCACCCTACTTTTGCTTTTTGATGCACTCTTACTTTTCTCTCACTACTTTCTTCACTTGCAAAACATCAAGAAGTGTTGCCTACTTCATATGAACTTTGTAAACTGTTTTCATAGCAAAGAGTATATTTAAAATAATTTATAATTCAGCCAAAGAGGCTGGATTTCCCAGCTATAATACCTCCTTTTATAATATGACTCAGGGTCCTGGTGACATCACATTCATCAAATGAGTCTTCAGAGAATGGGGAAAATGTCCTTGAAATCACTGTCAGTGTACTTTTTACAAGGTAAACACATTTATTAGGAAAGCCCATGAAAACCATACGAAGTTTCAATGCATTTCTTATTTTTATATTTTCAAGGTAACTGTGGGAAGAAAATTGTTGAAATAGATTGATAAAGAATGAAATTGGAAGTAAATAGATTACAGAGCACAGAAGATGTGAGATTTATATTTCTCTAGACCAGATAATTATGATCTGACTCCGTTTAAATTGAACTGTAAAGGGGTGTCTATGTGAGACTAATTTGTGTTCAATAAATTTTAGCTATTTTTTTCAGTGTCTTTACTTAAAAAAACCTAACTAATTGGGATATAACTGTAATGCAGCATATTGTATGTACGTTTTCTTGGTGAGTTACAACAGGGAGAAATGCATTTGTCTCTTTAAACGTAACAGTAGTTTTTCCAACTAGCCTCCCATTGGCTTGGGAAATCATTGTCTGTCTTATTAGGAAAATATCTTCTGCTACAGGGTCCTGTGGCTATACCATCTTGCCACTGCCTCTCACCATGTCAGAGGACAGGGGACAGTTACTCTATGGTGGGACAGCCATAGTGTCCAATCTTACTGCCTTTGGCCTTGATTTGGGGAAATGTGTATATGACTCATGCTGTCCCAGATTTTTAAAAAATTTCTGTTTGAACTAATGAAACTAATGTGCCCATCTTGGATGCTGGAAGTTGTATGGAAACACATGTCTTGGGTGGAGATGTACAGGGCTGTGTAGGACACAGTGATGAGACTCAGCAGGACAGAGGAAAGAGAATAAAAGCCCTCAACTTGATGTGTCTATGTTCTTTCCAATAGACAATGTCCTTCCTGCTGTGATTAGGAATGAGAAAGGCCTAAGATCGCCATCTTTACCGATTAGTGTCTCTGACTCACAGACATCGAACAATGTTTTTATAGTTAGGAATCGTGGAAAATAAAAAGATAATTTAATCTGCACAGCTGCAGTCCAGTGCTTATATTGCTTACAAATGATACTGTGAATATCTTATTTGTAAACACTGTACAAACTCTCCATTTACCAAAAGAATCTTCCTGCTTAAATCACAATTCTGTTCTTGATCTGTGTTATTTAAACAAGTTTTGAGATGAACTTTGTTTGTCCCATAATTTTGTTCCTTCTCTACTATTTCTAAACTTTCATACAATCATAAAAACGAGCCTCCCCATTTTTATAGGGACATTTTCAAACAATCTTGAGCCAAAAGGCCACAGAATCTCTTCCCATTATTTCCAAGAAACAAAGAAAGGCTTTCAGCCTAGAAATGTCAGGCATCATTAGTCTCTGGATGGTATGAAAATGCTACATCTGTTGATGTCAAAGACACTAGGGCTTCAGATCGAAGTGGTCAAACTAGGAGTTTATTCAACTACAGCAATTCCCTGGGAGTGCTCGTGCTTAGATATGGTGCTGCTGTCAGAACAGATGAGAATCTACTTTTCTGATCTGACAGCTGCCACAGTGTCAAACCACTGCACTCAGACCCCAAGCCTCCAGCACACCTCTTGAATGCTCTGCACTCTGATCAACCCCCATTTCCTAGCCTGCTGTTTACATGTAAATAAAGTGTCTTGAGATGCTTGTTACTTCAAATATTGGTATGACAGGTCTTACTTATAAACAAGAATAAGCAACTGAAGATAGCTGAGCAATGGCCAAGAAAATTCTCTTTTGTTTTCTGAGTGACAAAGCTGCATTTTGGTTCCTTCGGAACAATATGAACGAGAGTGTCAAATGCTGTAAACCATAGAAGCTGACTGACCATGCTGTCTATCTCCATGGTGTAGAGTACTCCGTAGTGGTTGCAACGTGTGGCTGAAGGTACTGAGTACAGTCGGGTATTCCATTTTAATTAACTTCTTAATTAAAATCATGCTTATGTGTGTGTGCTTTGTCTGCATGTATGTCTGTGTATCATGTGTGTGCAGTACCCATGGAGGGCAGAAGATCCCCTGAGCCTGGAGTTACAGATGGTTGTGAGTCACCTTGTGGGTGCTGGCAACTGAGGCTGTGTCCTCTGGAAGAGCATCTAGTATTCTTAGCCATTGCTCCATCTCTCCAGTCCCTTGTTAAGTATTTTTAGTAACTGTATTTGTGACACTATATTGCATAGACTATCTGATGATTAAATGAGGATAGTGGTTAGTATGACTGTCATCTCAAACTCATCAGTTCTTCAAGAGATCATGCCAAATCCAGTCTTATAGCTATGTGAAATAGACATTATTGTTAAAATGGTCACAGTATTGTATAACAGGGTCAGCACTGGTCCTTATATCTAATTATTTGTATTTATGGACTAATCTCTCCTCATGTTGAGAATTAAAATACTTAACTCTTGAATTTTCCTATTCATAAGCCTTAGTTTGTATATTGTAATGTTTTTGAAGTTCACTATAATGTTCTTTAATAACCATTTTATTAATTAAATACATATTTTCTTAATGTTTAGCATACTGGGCTAGAGAGATGGCTGGGCAGTTAAGAACACTTGCTGCTCTTGCAGAGGAGCCAGGTTTAGTTCCCAGCACCTAAACTGTCCCTCAAACCCTCTATAACTGTAGTTACAGGGCCTCCAATGCTCTTTTCTGACATCCCTCTGCCATTGCACTTACATGGTGCACAGACATACATGTAGACAAAATATACAAATAAATAAAATAATTTTAAAAACTATTATTTAGAAATTTAATATACTCAGAAAAGTAAAACTGAGAAAAATTCTGCTCAATAATTCAGGGGCTTTGACTAATGACTAAAGGTTAGCCTTGACTTTCAGTTATTTCCTGTGCAAAGCTTCTCAGTAATATGTGTGATGGCATGGTTTTCTTTTCTGCCTTTCGGATATGATGTTACATGGTAATAACACTATTGTCCATTTAATTCTGGGATAAAGGACCCATAATGGTTACATGATGTTGCATGCTATGAACATCCAAAATTACTGTGATTGTTTCAAAACTGGTTTATGATAACTTGCCATACGAAACAGTGCTGTCATTTATATTTTATGTAAGTCTGAAAATATCTAATAGACTAAACACTGTGAATGTTATATAAGCTTATGGTGTAATTTACTATGGCTAACTGGTCTGTCTAAAGGCTCTGATGTTATACATTTCAGTGAATGTGCGCTATGGCATAATGTGCTGTCTCACAAAGTGAGTGTAACACACAATAAACAGTAGAATAAGTAGATATTAGACAAGCCAGATCCACAAGGAAGTCTCATGGCTGCTCAACGATGGCAAAGTCACATGACTCCACCTTCCCCAACCCTGGCAAAGAAGGCAACCAGCCATGTGGCTGCCTAAAGGTGGTGGCAATACAAAATGGAACCATGCCACATGTTTCCTTTAAAAGTACCCATGCATAGTGTTTTAATTATCAATTCCCAGTGTTACTCTTTTTACTTCTTTTCAAATTTTTAACCATATATGACAAAATAAACTTATAAATCTCAAGGTACAGAATGTTCACACAAGCCAAGTCTACTTTCTTTGGACTGCTTTGCTTTCTTTCCATCACCACTGTGTCAGGCGGTGTAGACAGACGCAATGACATAGAGGAAACTTTTAAATAAGCATGCCTGGTTCTAGTGATGGGAGAGCCATAATACAACTCTAGAGTCAGCTTTCTAATAAAGAACAGCATAAAACAACTTTAATGTTATTCATACCCAAAAGACATCTAAACCACTAACCCGAATCCAGTGACCAGAGAGCTCAGAGATAAATTTTGAACCTTAGCCATCAATGCAGTCATGGCAGCGTTGGTGACTGGATGCTGTCGGCAACAGAGACAGCAAAAATGCACAACCCATTTCTGTCTTAGCCTCATGCTTGCAACAAACCTTACAAGCACACCAGAAAACAGAGAGAGACACACTTCAGACAAAACAAGGAGACAAAACTTTCACGGACACACTAGAAAAAACACAGAGATATTTAAAGTATTTTAAATTTTATACGTTGTAGTACAGTCTTGAAAAGTCCTGTACATTAGTATACATGTCTTCATTTTCTACTCTCTCCTAGATATTTTCTTTAAAATATTTTATTAGTTCTTTGAGAATTACTTGCAATGTGCTTTGATCATATTCAGCCGCCAACTCCTTCAAGATCCTTTTCCACTCCCCTTCCCTCCCCATCCAGCATTGTGTCCTAGAAAAATCAAGCTCAAATTTGTGCTGTCCAAATATTCCTGGATGTGTGGCATTATACTCTAGTGATTGACTTTCCAGGGCCTATACTCTTAGAGAAACTACCCATCCCTTTCCAAGCAGGTATCAATTGCCATGAGCTCCTTAGTTAGGGGAAGTGGGAAGGGAACTTAGTGCCCAACTCCCATGGCCATGCTGGCATTTTGCCTGATGTGAACTTGCACAGGTCTTGTACATGCTGTGATAACTGGTGTGAGTTTATATGTACAGCTGCCCTGCTATATCCGGAAGACACTGTTTCCTTGTAGTCATCCATTGCCTCTGTTTCTTCTACTACTTCTAGTACAAGAACTACTTCTGTTCTTCCATAATGATCCTTGAGCCTTGGCAGGAGTGGGTACAGATGTCCCACTAGGACTAGGAATTTCAAAATCTCTTATTCTGTGCACCATGACCAAGTATGGGTCTCTGTTATGGGTCTGTGTGTGTGTGTGTGTGTGTATATAATATATATATTATATATATATATACTGCAGAAAGTATATATATATTTCAGAATATATATATACTGCAGAAATATATATAATATATATTATATATAATATATATACTGCAGAAAGAAACTTCTTTGAATAGGACTCAAAGACAACTGGAAAGTGGTTGGTTATTCCCACAATGTCCATGCCACTATTTCACTACTGGACATGTATTTCCAGGTCAGTTGTAAGCAGAGTTCTTGGGGTTCATAGCTGGATAAGACTGATAATTATCTTTCTTCTCTGGTAGTATACATAACACCTTCCAAAACTATGAAAACCATATAATAGGGATGAAGTTTCCAAGTCAATACTAGCTTGATATTCCCATGTTCTATGATCAAAGTATGTTATGTCTTCAGCAATACAGTCTTACTGCCATATTTTGGAGATGACCAGGAGCATTGGTTATTACCTGTAATGTTTTGAGATCTATGGGACCTCACTGACTAACAACTCCAAACAAAGTAAGATAGAGCAAACCTATAAATAATAGTTATAGAAGAGATCCAGATTAAGGGCATAGAAAGTATTTTTAACACTACCACAGAAGAAAACTTCTTTAGTTTAAGGAAACAATACCACCAAGGTTCAAGAGGTATAAGGAACAGTAAACATACATTACCAGAAAAGAAACACCTCATGTTATACAGAAATTAAAATACCAAATGTACAGAATACAGGAATGATATTGAAAGCTACAAGAGAGAAAAATTAAGTCATATTCCAAGACAGCTCAATCAGAACAAAAGGTGATTTTTCAGTGGAGATTATGAAAGCCAGAAGATACTGGACCCATGTTTGACAAGTTATGAAAGATCACAGATGGCAGCCCAGTCTAATGTACCCAGCATCACTATTATTTCTAATTGAAGGAAAAAGGAAAATTTTGCATGATAAAACTGATTTAAGGAATGTATATCCACTAAGCCAGTTCTATAGAAGACACTGGAACACAATTAATGACCAGCAGTAAATGCCACCACAAGAAAAATGATGGAAAAGATGACTAAGAATACTCCAAGTTGTGTATCAAGTGAGCAGTTGACATGCCTTAGTTAGTATTCTTCTAGCCTAGCACTATTGTCTATGGCAGTTAGGCAATAATGTACCTCAGCCTTTGACATAAATGTGAGGTAGATATTCTAAGCAGATGGAACTAAGAAGCAAGTAAACATTCTAATATCTGACCAAATGGATCTCAAACCAAAATTTTTCATAAGAGATCAGGAGGAACAGTATATTCATGAAAGAAAAAGTCACCAACAGGGAAGTTTGTCTGGAAAACAACTAAGTGGATAAACTCTAGAGTTAAATTACATCAAAAATAAAATGAATGTAATAGCTATTTAGAGAACATTCTATCCAAACACTTACAAACACAAGTTCTTTTCAGCAGCCTGGGCCTGTGGAACTCTATCCAAAATAGAGCACATATTAGGAAACATACATAGCAAAATTGAAATCACATCCTGCATTCTAGCTGACCACCATGAAATAAATTTGGATAACAACAACAATAGAAATAACATAAAATACACAAACTCATGGAAGTAAAGCAATACACTATAGAATGAAAAGTGGGTGAAGGAAAAAGTTAAGAAGGAAAGTTAAAATTCCTGAAATTGAATGAAAATGAAAATATACTAAAACTTACAGATACAAGGGAGGCAGTCACAAAATATATTTTATTTTATCATGTACATAAATTTAAAAATAAGAAATTACAAATTAATAAAAATGATACACCCAAAGGTCTTGGAAAAACAAGAACAAACACTGTTCTCCAAAAGTAGATGGGGAGAGATAATCAAAATGAAGGCTGAAATTATTGAAGAAAGAAAAATAAAACACAGAAAATCAAAGAAAATAGAGTTTGTTCTTTAAAAAGATTAATAAGTTAACAAATTTTAGCCAAACTAGCCAAAAGAAAGGATACGAAGTAATAAATTTAGAGATGAAACTGAAAACAGTACAAAAAGGTACTGGAGACATTCAGAGAATCATGAAGATATTTTAAAAATATCTATATTCCAGAGGGAGGCCTGAGTTTCAGGCCTGGAGCAGCATCAAAGGAAGATCTGATTCTCAGACCCAGGAGTGAGGAGCAATTGCCAGGTGAGATGATAACTGTTTCCAGCAGTAGCTTCCAGAAACTATCACAAGAAGTTCCTCCGGGAAAGAGCAATTGGATACCAGACAGCATTCACTGTTATTTCTCAGTAGGAGATACCCCACTGATACTTCGACTACTAGATCCTCAGCCCCACATACACTTTCAATGGAAGATGCATACACTGAAACTTTAAAACCACCTGTACCACAAGGAGTGACCATCTGAACCTTGGGTACACTTCCACCAGGAGAAGCGTTCACCAGAGACTCTGCTCTGAAGGAGTGGTCAACAGAATCACATCCCCCAACTATACTAATTGGAGAAAGACAGAACCCCTGAAGAACAAGCTCCACCTATACTGAGCAGAGGAAGAGATGCATAGACAACAACACACTTAACAATCTGAAGAGCAATATGACACCATTAAAAGCTAGTGGTACTACAATAGAAAGACCTGAATATCCCAACACATATGAAGTAGAAGAAAATGACCTAAAAATGACTTTATGAGGATGATTGAGGCACTTAAAGAGGAAATGAAAAATTCCCCTAAAGAAAGAGAGGAAAAGAGAAACAAAAAATTGGAAGATATTGACAAACTGCTTAAAGGAAATCAAGAAAAAGCAATAAAACAACGGAAGAAAATGATTCAAGACTTGAAAACTGAAATAGAGACAATAAGGAAAACACAAACTGAGGGAATTCTGGGAATGAAAAATCTGGATAAACAATCAGGAACCACAAATGCAAGCATAAACAACAGAACATAGGAGATGGAAGAGAGAATTTCAGGCATTGAAGATAGGATAGAGGAAATTCACTCAACAGTCAAAGAAAATTTTAAATCCAACGAATCCCTAACTCAAAACATTCAGAAAACCTGAGGCACCATGAAAAGACCTAACCTAAGAATAATAGGGATAGAAGGAGAAGAAGTTCAACTCAAAGGCACAGAAAGTATATTCAACAAAATCATAGAAGAAAACCTTGCCAACCTAAAGAAGGACATGCCTATGAAAATACAAGAGACTTGCAGAACACTAAATAGATTGGACCAAAAAAAGTTCCCTTGCCACATAATAATCAAAACAATAAACATACAGAATAAAGAAAGAATATTAAGAGCTGCAAAGGAGAAAGGCCAGGTAACATATAAAGGCAGACCTATCAGAATTACACCAGATTTTTCAATGGAAACAATAAAAGTAGGAAGGTCCTGGTCAGATGTTATGCAGACACTAAAGGACCATGGATGCGAGCCCAGACTACTTTACCCAGAAAAGCTTTTAATAACCATAGATGGAGAAAACAAGATATTCCATGATAAAAAACCAATTTTAAATAATATCTATCCGCAAACTTAGACCTACAGAAAGTACTAGAAGAAAAACACCAACCCAAGGAAGTCACCTACATCCATAAGAACATAGACAATAGATAAACTTACAGCAGCAAATTCAAACGAATGGAACTGAAAACACAATGCTAGCAGCAACAACAAAACAAAAACAAAAATAACAGGAACTACCAGTCACTGGTCATTAATATCCATTAATATAAATGGTCTCAATGCACCTGTTAAAAAGACACAGGCTAATAGATTGTATATAGAAACATAATCCATCCTTCTACTGTATACAAGAAATACACCTCAATCTCACAGACAGACATTACCAGGGGGTTTCTGTCCCACATGGTCCCGCAGCCAATTATTCCCAAATAAACACACAAAGACTTATATTAATTTATATACTGCTTGTCCAATGGCTTAGGCCTCTTATTGGCTAGCTCTGTTTTAAATATTAATCCATTTCTATTAATGTATGTATTGTCATGAGGCTGTGGCTTACCCATAATCGGTATGTTACTCCTTGAAACGCATGG
Organism: Mesocricetus auratus; assembly: GCF_017639785.1. Classification (NCBI taxonomy): domain Eukaryota; kingdom Metazoa; phylum Chordata; class Mammalia; order Rodentia; family Cricetidae; genus Mesocricetus; species Mesocricetus auratus. The sequence goes on from NW_024429184.1 coordinate 68,352,971, forward strand.
CATCTCTTTTTGCGGCCTCCCTCTGCCTTCCTCTCCCCATCCTTCTCCTGGTGTGGTAGCCCTGCCTATGTTTCCTGCCTGACTATTGACCAATCAGTGTTTTATTCATCAACCAATAAGAGAAACTTATATACGGTAGGACATCCCCCATCACATTACTTCAGAGTAAAGGATTGGGAACACATTTTCCAGTCAAATGGACCTAAGAAACAAGCTGAAATAGCTATCCTAATATATAACAAAATAGAGTTCAAACTAAAATCAATAAAAAAATAAAGAAGGGCATTTCATATTCATTACAGGAAAAATCCATCAAGAGGAAGTCTCAATTCAGAACACCTATGCCCCAAACACAAGAGCTACTGCATTTGTAAAAGAAACATTATTAAAGCTCAAATCACACATGAAGCCCCAAACACTAATAATGGGTACTTTAACACCCAACTCTCACTCCTGAACAGATCTGCCAGACATAAGCTTAACAAAGAAATAAGGGAACTAACAGAGTTATGACTCAAATGGACTTAACACAAAAGAATATACTTTCTTTTCAGCACCTCATGGGACCTTCTCAAAAATAGATCACATACTCAGTAACAAAGCAAACTTCAACAGATACAAAAAAAATCAGAATAAACCCCTGTCTCCTATCAGATAACCATAACTTAAAGTTCAACAGCACCATTAATTTCAGAAAGCCCACAAACAAATGGAAATTGAACAATGATCATCTGAACTACTACAGGGTCAAGGAAGAAATAAAGAAAGACATAAAAGACTTCCTAAAATTTAATGAAAATGACTGTACCCAAAATTAAGGGACTCAAGCAGTGCTGAGAGGAAAGTTCATAGCACTAAATGCCTACAAAAAGAAGCTGGAAAAATCCCACACTAGTGAATTAACAGAACAACTGAAAGAGCTAGAACAGAAAGAAGCAAACTCACCCAGAAGGAGTAGATGGTAAGAAACAGTCAAATTGAGGACTGAAATCAATAAAATAGAAACAAGGAAAACAATACAAAGAATCAATGAGACAAAGTGCTGGTTCCTTGAGAAATTCAACAAAACAGATAAACCTTTATCCAAACTAACTAAAAAACAAAGAACACAAAAATTAACAAAATCAGAAATGAGAAGAGGGACATAACAACAAACACTGAGGAAATCTAGAGAATTATCAGGTCATAATTAAAAAATCTGTACTACACAAAATGAAAAACTTTAAGGAGATGGACAAAATCCTAGATAAGTACCACATACCAAAATGAAATGAAGAACAGATAAGCAACTTAAATACACCCATAACCACTAAGGTAATAGAAACAGTTATCAATAGTCTCCTAACAAAAAAAAAGTCTGGGCCCAGATGGTTTCAGCTCAGAATCCCACCATATGTTCAAAGAAGAACTAATACCAATACTCCTCACATTATTCCACACAATAAAAACAGAGGAAACAATGTCAAACTCTTTTTATGAGGCTACAATTACCCTGATACCCAAACCACACAAAGACACAACTAAGAAAGAGAATTACAGTCCAATTTCTCTCGTGAACATAAATGCAAAAATAATAAAATACTGGCAAAGTGAATCTAAGAACACATTACAAAAATCATCTACCATGACCAAGTAGGCTTCATCAAGAGATGCAGGTATGGTTAAAACTTATGAAAATCCATCAGTGTAATCTACCATATAAACAAACTGAAGGAAAAAAAACCCACATGCTCATCTCATTAGAGGCTAAAAAAGCCTTCTACATTTACACAGTGGAGTACTACTCAGTCGTAAGAATCAATGACATCCTAAAACTTGCAGGTAAATGGACAGAACTAGAAAAAAAAACATCCCGAGTGAGGTAACCCAAAACCAGAAAGACAAATAAAGTATGTACTCACTTATAAGTAAATACCAGAAATAAAGCAAAACATATCAAGCTTACAATCCACATCCCAAGAGAAGCTAGAACCCTCTTCCAGAAACAGATGGAAGCTGATGGCAGAAATCCACAACTAACCATTGGGCTGAGCTCCTGGTGTTCAATTGAAGTGAGGGAGGAGCAACAATATCAAAAGCACCACATTAAAGTTGCATAAGACAAACAGAAGAAAGAGAGGCCAAGAGAAGGCCCCCAAATCAGAGACCCATTGTTCACACACTCAGAAGTTCAGGGGTCCCATAAAAATACTGAACTGAAGCTATACTATACATGCATAGGACTTGGCGCAGACCTGTGTAGGCCCTGTGCTTGCTTTGCTGCTTCAGTTCATGAGCTTTCCTCGGTTGATTCAGAGTGCCTTGTTCTCATGGTGCCATCCATCTTCTCTGCCTTTTACACTCTTTCTGCTTCCTCTTCCAATAGTTATTTGAGCCCTGAGGGAGAGATTTAATGGAGATATCCCAACTAGAGCTGTGTGTGCCAAGGTCTCTATGTAATGCCTGCTTGTGTGTCTCTACATCTGCTCCCATTTGCTACAGGAAGAAGCTTCTGTGATGATGGCTAAATAAGCATTTGATCTATGAGTATAGCAGAATATCATTAGGAGTCATTTCATCATTAATTTTCCTTTTTCTCTTTTAGAACAGTAGTATTTGGTTTTACCCTAGGTATATGGGCTATCTAGTTTCTGGTTCTCGGTTATCCAAAAAGTGCCAGATGGGTTCCATTGCTTGATGTAGGCCTCAAGTAGAATCAGACGTTAGTTGGTTACTCCCATAAGCTTTGGGCCACCACTACCCTGGCATATTTTTTTTAATTTTCTCGAGACAGGGTTTCTCTGTGTTGTTTTGGAGGCTGTACTGGAACTTGCTCTTGTAGTCAGTACAGCATTGTAGATCAAAGATTTTGTGACTGGGTTGGTGCTTACATTTTTCTTTTGGTAACATGCAGAGTACCTTTGTGTACCAAAGACACTAGAAAGTAGGGTTTCTATGTCAGCACCAGCTTGACTTCCCAATGTTCAGAGTTGTATGGATGTTCAAGCAATGCGGCCTTGGGTTAGAAATATGTTGTCTAGGCAACAACCTAAGTTGTTTGGGAATTTCTGTGGGACGCCTTTGATTAACAATTCAATTTGATATAACCTAATTCTTATGCTGTAAACTTTATTTTGTGACAAGAGATAGCCAATTATTTGGAGACTTCATTATGATCACCTTCTTATATTTTACAAAGTTTCCACACCACCCCAAAGTTTCTTCCTTTATTCCCTCCTCCAATCTTATCATCTCTCTTCCTCTGCTGTTGTTACTTGGGTATCCCCTGAAAAGACTGAAATGCCTGTGGGGTGATAAAGGGCACGGAGATGAACCACTCTAGAAAGGGCATCTGGGAACATTGTCTACTTTATTGCAAATGAACAACTCCTTATATAGTGGAAGCCTGTCGACTGTGATTGGTTAGCACATTACCCCAGATTGAACAGCGAGTGCTCATACCACCAAGATCTCTATACAGAAAAAACACATTAAAGGATACTTGGAGTGTGCAGACCCATCATCATGTCAGCTGCCATCTTCTCACCTAGTTCTGATTTCTGGGATATTCTGGAGCGTGGTGTGCCATACTTCTTATTTATAAGCAGAGTGTGCCAGGTAGGCGGGCCACTGGGTCATGCCTCCATTTTCTCATACACCCCTCCCAATCTGGTCCTCCATTTCCCATTGTCCCTGCTCCCAGTTCATCCTAAAATCTATCTCATTTCTCCCTCCTACAGAGATCCACTTGCCTCCCCCCCACCCCAGTTCATTGCACTATACCTTCCCTCTCTGGGTCTATGGATTGCACGCTGATTATCATTTGTTTAACTGTTAATATTCCCATATATATGAGTATCATTTAAGGCTATTGTGAAAGGTGTTGTTTCCCTGATGTCTTTCTCAGTTCATTTATCATTTGTACATAGGAGGGCTACACATTTTTGTGTGGTAATTTTGTATCTGCTTTTCTGAGAGTTTTTATCAGCTGTAGGAGTTTCCTGGTGAGTTTTTAGAGGTCATTTATATATTATATTACCTGCCAATAAAGATACTTTGATCTCTCCCTTTCCAATTTTGTTCCCTTTGTCTTGTTCAGTTGTCTTATGCTCAGGCTAAGACTTCAAGTACTATGTTGAATAGACATGGAGAAAGTGGACAACCTTGTCTTGTTCCTGATTTTAGTGGAATTGCTTTGTGTTTCTCTTCATTTAATTTTGTGTTGGTGGTAGGCTTGATATAAACTGCCAATAAACAGGTATGCCTCTTGTAACTCTAATGTCTCTAGGACTTTTATCATGAATGGATGTTGAATTTTGACATAGGCTTTTTTTTAGTCTAATGAGATGATCATCTGGCTTTTGCCTTTCAATTTGTTTATATGGTGGATTATATTTATTGTTTTTGCATATTGTATCATCTGTACATTTCTGGGATGAAGCCTACTTGATCATGGTGGATAATCTTTTTGATTTGTTCTTGGATTCAGTATGCAAGTATTTTTACATCTATGTTCATAACCAAATTTGGTCTGTAATTTTCTTTCTTTGTTGGGTCTTTATGTGGTTTCGGTATCAAGGTAACTGTGGCCTAATAAAATAATTGGGCAATGTTCTTTCTGTTTCTATTTGTGGAATAATTGGAAGAATATTGGCTTTAACTCTTTTTTGAAAGTCTGGTAGAATTCTGCACTAAAACCTTCTGGCCCTGGGTTTTTTTCTTTTGGCTGGGAGACTTTTAATGAACATTTCTAAAGCACTAGGGGTTATAGGTCTGCTTAAACTGCTTATCTGATCTTGATTTAACTTTGGTAAGTGATATTCTTTGAATAAATTATCCATTTTTTTTAGATTTTCCAATTTGGTGAAGTACGGGGTTTTAAAGTATGTTTTTTACAATTCTCTGATTTCTTCAGTATATTTTATTATCTATCCCTTTTCATTTATGATCTGTTAATTCAGATATTCTTTACCACCTTTGATTAATTTGGATAAGAGTTTGTTGAGCTTATTGATTTTTTCACAGAACCAACTCTTTGCTGCATTGATTCGTTGTATTATTTTCTTTGTTTCTAATTGCATTGATTTCAGCCATAAGTTTGGTGTTTTCTTTTTACCTATTCCGTTTGTATGTGATTCTTCTTGTTCTAGATCTTTCTGGTGTGCTATTAAGCTGCTAGTATGATATCCATACTTTAAAATTTTTTATTAATGTAGGCACTTAGTGCTATGAACTTGTGTCCTGGAACAGCTATCATTTTGCCCCATAAGTTTGGGTATATTTTGTGTTATTTTCATTTAATTCTAGAAAGGTTTTAATTTGTATTCTTACCCCAACTGGAACTTCCTGTCCCCCATGTCCTCCTCTCCCCTCCTTTTCTCCTCCTCTCTTTTTTCCTGGCTCCCCCCTCCCTGTGCTTTCAATCTGCTCAGGAGATCTTCACTCATTCCACCTTCTCTGGGGTATCATGAATATCTCTCTTTAGGTCCTTCCTGTTTCCCTGACTATCTGGCAGTGGGACTGTAGACTGGCACTCCCATGATTCATGTTTAAAATCCATATATGAGTGAGTACATACCAAGTTTGTCTTTTTGGTTTTTATCTATTATTTATTTTTAAATTTAAATTTAAATTAGAAACAAGGTTGCTTCACATGTGAATTCCAGGTCCCTCTCCGTTTCCCTCCCCTCCTCCTGTTCCCCTCCCCCAACCCCCCCCCAATATCCCCTCATTTCCCCAGGGAGAGTGTCCGTATTCTTTCATTTCATCCAGGGCAGGGCCTAGACCCTCCCTCAAGAGTTCAGGGTGAGATTGCATCTCTCTTTGTTGGATGGGAGTCCAAAGTCAATTTGTATGCCCAGGTTAAATAATGATCTACTACCCAAGGCTCAATAGATTACCTAGGCCTCCTCACTGACACCCACATTCAGGGGGTCTTGATCAGTCCCATGCTGGATTCCCAGGCATCAGCCTGGGATTCAAGAGCTAACCCTTGTCAGGTCAGCTGTTTCTGGGGGTTAAACCAGCCCAGTCTTAATCCCTTTGGTCATCAGTCCTCCCTCTCTGTCGCTGGCTTTCTTGAGTTCAGCACAGTGCTTAGTCATGGGAGTCTGCCTCTTCTTCCATCAGCCACTGAATGAAGGTTCTGTTTCCCAGACTCTCTAGCCATGGGACTTTAGGCTTGCACTCCCCAGATCTATGTCCAAAATCCATATGAAAGACCCCAATAGGGATACTTTCACGGAAGGGAGACCCGAACCCAAGGAACAACGAGACCACGAGCTTGGATGCAACAGCAAGAGGCTTTATTGGTAACACACGGGTACCTGGGCGTCTCAGTCTCGGGGAACTGAGAGCGCCGAGCTGGGGACTCAGGGGTTCTTTTATAGCAAAAAGCGCAGTACAGAAGCGAGAAGCCTAGTAACAGGACCCTGATTGGGCAATTTAAATGAGGCTAGGGCTCAGAGCGCGGGCAATTGAGGTTTTTCTTGGAACTCAAGTCTTGGCCTTGGCCCTATCTGAGGAACAATTGGTCTCTGTGTTTGCTCAATCCTGCTGAGCTGGCCATCCAGCCACCTGCAGATACCCGACAGCCTGTATCCTTGGGACTGAGCTCCCTTCTGATAGGCAATGACTATGTAGCTGTGTCGGAACAGAATTCTCCATAAGCCTCAGCTGCCTGTTTAAACTGGGCCAGGGTCTTTCATTCCCCCATTACTCTTGTAACTGAATGGAATCTTTCATTCAGGAGTTTCTGCCATCTCGAGATCCCTCTGTTTTAGCTGCTGGTACTGTTGGGTTAAGACCAGGGATTGTACAACCGATAACCTTTCTTTTATGAACTGGGTCAGTCTGTTTAAGATGCATGGCCCAAACATCAGAACCAAGAGTATAATGATCAGGGGTCCCATAATGGTGGATATGAGGGTCGAATACCAAGGGGACCTGTTATACCAGTTCTGAAACCATCCCTGTTGGGACTCAATTAGTTGTTGGTACTTTTGACGTCTTTCTTTTATCTTGGCCAGGTTGTCTCTTACCACTCCTGTATGGTCTGCGTAAAAGCAGCATTCTTCTTTAAGGGCCGCACAAATTCCCCCCTGCTGCAAAAATAAGAGGTCTAGTCCCCTTCTGTTTTGGAGGGCTACTTCTGCCAGGGAGGACAGGGACTTCTCCAGGGCAGTGACAGATTCTTCTAAAGACCGAATATCTGCACGCATTACTTGTTGTAGGAGTTGGAACTGTCTAGTTTCCTGCAGTGCGACAGTACCGGTTCCTATTCCTGCCGCTAGGCCTCCCATGGTTAATCCCCCTAGTAGGATGGCAGTAGTGATGGAGATAGGTTCCCTCTTACTGCGGCCAGTTCTTATTAAGTCATAGTCAGAGGGGTGGTAAATTACCTTAGGCCATAATTCGATCAGAACACAATAGTCAACGGTGGTATTAAGTACTGTGGTGGAGACACAAGGGGTTAATCCAGTGCTGCATGCCCAATATGTCCCATTGGGGGCTATTAAGTAGCGGCTACTTTGGGGCAAAGGCTCAGTAGCATTGCATAGTCCTTGATGCGTGGCGGGGACCCTACCTATACATAGCCCCTTTCCGGACACTTCTGAGATGGTCAATTTATGTTGCATGGCTGTCCCACAAAGAGCCTCGGCTGTGGCCTGATTTGTATATTTGCCCACAACCGCTAAGCCTTCATAATAGGGAGGTTGCGGAGTCAAACAAAGCCAGCATTCCTTAGTCTTATCTGGGCGAGTTAAATTCAGAGTGGCATATGTCCCTTGGATCAGGGCTAATATTCTATTTCCCGTGCCTTTAGGAGGGGGAACCGAGGAGGGTTTGGGAGTGCTTCCTGGGGAGAAGTTGTGCGTGGGAGCGGCTGTGGTTCTAGGCAGGGTCATGGGCCTGGTATCAGCCATGGGTATGAGTAGGCTAGGCCGCTTCTGATCAGCAAGGACCTGGTTAGGGCCTATGGCCTGTGAATTGACAGGAGCCACCTTACATCTGATTTTGAAGATTACCCCCCCCTGTCTGGCCCATCTAGATACCAGCGCAAACCCCAGGTATACCCAGTCTGCCAGTCCGAGGCTTGCTTCCCCTGCGCAGTGAAGGAAATGGCAAGGGGCATACCTATCATTCCAGATTATTCTTTGTCTCAGCCTCTGCGTACTTGTATTTTATCCCAGGATGAGGATGGCCTCCAATATGCATCCCCTGTGGTCTCGCACCCCCAAGATGCACAGAAAAAGTAGTCGTATCCCCCACATTTTTGGGCCTGTTGCCAGGCACGCCCATCTCAGGGGCAGACATAGAAGTCCTTTGAACTTAGCTGCTCTCTGGCTCGTTGATCAACACACCCGGGGGTGGTTTCTCTGGAGTCCATGAGTGCACGTCGACGTCTGTAAAAGTGGGAACCACTGGCGCATGCCTTCGGGTGGCAATGGGGAATGTCCCAAGTGTCCAATCCTGCTACTAAATCACAAAATTCAGGCCACAGAGTAGGCCACCATGTCCCAAGTGCATGTGGTTCCGTGACGGCATAAATGACCTCCCCCCGCTTGGGAGAGAACCTCCCAGGTTAATTTATAAACGGTATGGGGATTGGAGGCCAAACCAGTGTTTGATTTTATGAGGAGGGCTATTAGCAGGAGGGAGAGGAACGGGTAAGTCTTATCTTTAGAGGATTTTGAGTGCGCTGAGCCTTCCATCCTGGGTCCGGATCCTCAGGGGAGGCAGCTTTTACATGCGAGGCGTGTATCCAAGCAGCAATCCCGTCCACCTTGAGAGCAGTAGGGGTGGTCAACAGGACCGTGTATGGTCCCTTCCAGCAGGGTTCAAGGTTCTTAGCCTGGTGGCGTCGGACCCAAACGCTGTCTCCCACGTGATAGGAGTGGGGGACGATAGGGTGTCTCCTCTGGTCTCGGTAGGCTTGGGCCAGGGGCTTCCAGACTTCCTGCTGGACCAGCTGGAGTGCTTGCAGGTGAGCTTGAAGAGAGGGGAATTGGCATGGTCAGAAATATCTTGGTCAAAGAACTGAACAAAGGGAATGGTGGTTCCATATAAAATTTCAAAAGGGGTGAGGCCATGGGGGCCCGGTGTATTCCGGGCACGATAGAGGGCAAGGGGAAGCAAGAGGACCCAGTCTTTAGTGCCAGCTGCAAGCGATAATTTAGTTAGAGTCTCCTTAATGGTTCTATTCATTCGCTCTACCTGTCCTGAGCTTTGGGGTCGGTAAGCACAATGTAATTTCCAATCAATCCCCAACAAGGTGGCCACAGACTGACTTACCTGAGAAACAAAGGCAGGCCCGTTGTCTGTCCCCAATACCTGTGGCATTCCGTAACGGGGGAAGATTTCTTCAAGAAGTTTCTTGGTGACCACCTTTGCCGTCTCATGCTTGGTAGGGTAAGCTTCAGTCCATCCCGAAAAGGTGTCAACAAAAACCAGGAGGTACTTGTATCCATATTTTCCTGGTTTGATTTCTGTGAAATCTATTTCCCAATGCACCCCAGGCCGGTGCCCCCGAGCTCGAGTCCCCATGGGTAGCTTTAGCCTGGTCGCATTTACGCGGGTGCAGGCGTCACATCGCTCAGTCACTTGTTTTAGTAATTCTTCTATTCCCAACAGGTGGCGGGTATTTTCTTCCCGGGCTAATAGTTCTCGCATTTTCCTGGAGCTCAAATGAGTGAGTTTGTGTAGGCTGTTAATCAGATATCTAGCCATTAGGCGGGGAAGGACAGTTTTTCCTTGATAGGTCCAGAGACCATCATGTACTCGGGTCGCCCCCAGTCTTTTCATGGCCTTGATGTCTTCTATCTCATAGTCCCATGACGGAGAGGTCTTCTCGGAAGCCTCATTTGTTACAGGGACTACAGCAGCCTGAAGGAGGTGACTGCTGTTTTCCATGGCCAGGGCAGCCTCCCGGGCGGCCAGGTCTGCCCTCCGATTTCCCCGGGTGACTGGGCTGTCGCCTTTCTGGTGCCCTGGGCAATGTATGATACTGAGGGCGGTTGGCAGGTGCAGAGCTCCCAAGAGGGCCAGGATTTCCTTTTTGTTTTTGATGTCTCTGCCCTCTGAGGTCAATAGCCCCCTTCGCCTATAAATTTCACCATGGATGTGAGCTGTGGCAAAGGCGTAGCGGCTGTCTGTGTAGACAGTGAGTTTCTTACCTTCTGCCAGTCTCAGGGCCTGTGTTAAGGCGATCAGCTCTGCTCGTTGGGCCGATGTTCCCGGCGGCAGGGCCTCGGCCCAAATTATTTCCGACTCAGTCATCACCGCAGCGCCGGCTTTCCGCTCCCCTTGATGTACAAAGCTGCTTCTGTCCGTGAACCAGACATGGTCGGGGTTGGGAAGGGGTTGATCCGTGAGGTCAGTTCTCGTCCCATGGACCTCGGCCAGGACCTGCAAGCAGTCATGAGTCTCTGCTTCCCCAGGAAGGGGAAGTAGCGAGGCGGGGTTTAGGGTCACCGGAGCCCCGAAGTGAATTCGGTCCTTGTCCAGCAACAGAGTCTGGTAATGGGTCATCCTGGCATTGGTGAGCCAGCGGCCCGGTGGCTGCCTGATGACCACCTCCATAGCATGGGGGGCATAGATAGTCAAAGGCTGCCCCAAAGTCAATTTGTGAGAGTCCTTTATGAGAACTGTGGTGGCGGCGATCATGCGGAGACATGGGGGCCATCCTGACGCTACGGGGTCTAATTTCTTAGATAGGTAGGCGACTGGTCGTCTCCAGGGTCCAAGTTTTTGGGTTAGGACCCCTTTCGCATAACCCTCTTGCTCAGCCACGAATAGGTCAAAGGGTTTAGTCAGATCAGGTAACCCCAGAGCTGGGGAACTGAGCAGAGCCTTCTTGATGTCCATGAAGGCTTTCTCCTGGCTCTCCCCCCAGTCAAAGGCAGCCCCCGTCTTGGTGAGGGGGTACAGGGGTGCTGCCATTTCCGCGAACCCGGGGATCCATAGTCTACAGAAACCTGCCGTTCCCAAGAATTCCCGCAGTTTTCGGGGGGTCTTGGGAGGAGGGATGTCAAGGATGGCCTGTTTGCGGGCTTCTGTTAGCCAACGTTTTCCATCCTGGATTCTGTACCCCAAGTAGGTGACCTGGGTCCGGCAGATTTGGGCCTTCTTGGCAGAGGCCCTATACCCCAAGTCTCCTAAAGTCTTTAAGAGAGCTTCTGTCCCCCTAAGGCATTCCTCCTCTGTTTTGGTGGCTATCAGGATGTCATCCACATATTGTAAGAGGATGGCCTCAGGGTGGTGGACTCTAAATCCGGCCAAGTCCTGATGTAAGGCCTCATCAAAGAGGGTGGGGCTATTTTTGAACCCTTGGGGCAACCTAGTCCATGTAAGTTGTCCCGAGATTCCCAGGTCTGCATCCTGCCATTCAAAGGCAAACAGTGGCTGACTGTCTTTGTGTAATCATAGGCAGAAGAAGGCATCCTTTAAATCCAGGACTGAGTACCAAACATAGTCAGGTGGCAGTCCACTCAGGAGGTTATAGGGATTGGGGACCGTGGGGTGTATGTCCTCAACCCGCTTATTGACTTCCCGGAGGTCCTGGACCGGCCTATAGTCATTGGTTCCGGGCTTCTTGACTGGCAACAGGGGAGTGTTCCAGGGGGACCGGCAGGGGGTTAGAATGCCCTGCTCCAGTAGCCTCCTAATGTGAGGTTTGATCCCATCGCGGGCCTCCCGGGACATGGGATATTGCTTAATTGAGGCCGGGAGAGCAGATGCCTTTAAATGGACTATGATGGGAGCCTGTTGGAGGGCTAGTCCCATTCCTCCAGTCTCTGCCCAGGACTGGGGAAAGTCGGTCAGCCAGCGGTCTTTGACCTTAAAAGAGTCATCCTTGGGCTCATGTATTCTATATTCTTCTTCTAAGGCTATGGTCAGCACCGTGAGTGGGGCCCCTTTTGGCCCCGTGACTCTTATGTTGGCTTTCTCGAAATGTACTTGAGCCTTTAACTTCGTTAGGAGGTCTCGACCCAGGAGGGGGTATGGACAGTCAGGAACATGTAAAAGGAGTGCATCACCTTACCGGTCGCTAGGTGGAGCTGGCGGTCCGTGGTCCATCGATATTGCTTCCCGCCGGTAGCCCCTTGTACCCAGGCAGTTCGGCGGCTCAGGGGGCCGGGTGACCGATTTAGAACAGAGTGTTGGGCCCCCGTGTCGACCAGGAAGGTGACCGGACGCCCCCCTACTGGTATGGTTATCCGGGGCTCAGGGGGGGGGCTCCTGGCCCTGACCTCCCTAATCTTTGAGGCTCAGGAGGTCGGAGGTCAGAGAACGGGGTTTGGGTCTTTGAAATGTCCTTCTTTGTTTCTTGGGGCACTCCCTGGCCCAATGTCCTTTTTCCTTGCAGTATGCACATTGGTCTCTTTCTAGGCGAGGCCCCCTTTGTCCCTCTCTCTGCCTATCCTGTCTCTGCTCTGCGACTACTGTGGCTAACAGTTTAGTCATTTCTCTATTATGCTTCTTGTCCCTCGCTATCTCCCTCTCTTCAATTTCCTGTCTCTGACGTTCTGCCCTTTCTTGATCCTCTTTTCTCCATCTCTCTTCCCTCTCTTCCTGTGTTTCTCTCTTGTTAAAGATGCGCTCCGCCTCTCTTAATACATCTGGTAGAGTACAACCCTGTAAATTTTCTAGCCGCTGTAATTTGTTTCTGATGTCAGCGGCCGACTGCCAAATGAAGGACATGGTCAGGCTAGTAGCTTGCCCCGGGGTCCTCAGGGTCATATGGGGTATATATTCTGTAAGCTTCCTTAAGTCTTTCTAAAAATGCGGCTGGCGATTCCTCTGCCTTCTGAACTATCTGTCTTACCTGGGCCAAATTTGTAGGGCGCCTACCTGCTCCTCGGAGACCCGCTACAAGCAACTGGCGATAAAGACGTAGATGGGTCCTACCTGCCTCAGTGGTGAAGTCCCAGTCTGGGCGGTCAAGGGGGAAAGCAGCATCAATTTCATTTGGAAGCTGCGTAGGTCGTCCATTTGCCCCAGGAACATTCTTCCGGGCTTTAAGAAGGACCCGCTGTTTTTCCTCTGAAGTTAGGAGGACCTGCAAAAGCTGTTGGCAATCGCCCCAGGTGGGCTGATGGGTAGTGAGAACCGACTCTAATAGATCAGTCAGTCTCACGGGGTCTGCTGAAAAGGAGGGGTTATTATTTTTCCAGTTATAAAGATCAGAGGCAGAAAACGGCCAGTATTGTAATTGGCCATCGTGGCCCGTCTGGAGGGGCAGGGCGGTAGAATCCGGAGCGGGCTGTTCCCTGCGGCCTCGCAGTCTAGAGGCCATAGGTGAGGGCTCCGGGTCGGAAGGAGGCAAAGGTTGGGCCTCGGCTGCTGCAGCTGCCGGTTGACCTGCCGGAGGAGCCTGGTACGGTGGGGGTTCCTCCGTCAGAAGATCCAACAGGAGACCGTCTTCCGGAGGGAGGACCTTGGGTTCTCCTCTTTTCTCTTTCTGCTTAGTTATGGTGGGGTAAAGGCCAGAATGGGAGGACTGAGGATGCGAGGAGGGGGTCAGAGGGGGCAGAAGGGGGGGGTGCGGATGGGTTGGAATTGGCGGGGGTTAGGGAAGAGGAGGAGGAGGGACCTCCTGGGTGCACAAAGGGGTGCACCCAGGTAGGAGGGTTATAAACTAATGCTTCCCAGGTGACTATGTAGGGTACTTGGTCCGGATGGCCGTGGGGCCCAGGATCCATGACTTTCTCTTTCACCTGGAAGATAATTTGAGAGTTAAAGGTGCCATCTCGTGGCCAGCCAACATTAAAAGTTGGCCATTCGGAAGAGCAAAAGGTGATCCATTCTTTCTTGCGCACATCGACAGACTGGTTATGAGCGTACTCCTGAACCTGTTGCCAATGTGAAAGGGTCAGACTGAGCGGAGTGGTAACTGTCTGGCCCATCTCCTCGAGAGCGATGACTAACGACACTAAGACGGATGAACAAATAAGAAACAAAAACAAACAGATTTTCACTGCGCGGCTTTGACGTAAAGACAAAAGCAACAATTCAGATGGGCTCGGGGACAGGGGCCTCGTGCTCCCGTCCTCGTCCCCTACAAGAATGGAAAATCCCTTGGCCAGCGGGACTTCCCCAAACAGACGGGGCAGATTCCTAGACATCTACCCCTAACCCAGATGAGTCCTTAAGGACTCCAGACGCTACCAGGACGTCTCCTGGAGCTGCGGTCGGGAGTATGAACTCGTCAGTTCCTCCTCGGTGCCGCCAGATACAGATGCATACAGCTGTATACTACAGACGCAGGCGCGAGAAAATAACAGGCAAAGACAGACAGCAGACAACAGAAATTGAGTCTGGACAATTCTTACCTCCCAGAAGTGGGTCGGTGGTCCCTGGGCGGGGGTCTCAAAGTTCCCGGCCACACCAAATGAAAGACCCCAATAGGGATACTTTCACGGAAGGGAGACCCGAACCCAAGGAACAACGAGACCACGAGCTTGGATGCAACAGCAAGAGGCTTTATTGGTAACACATGGGTACCCGGGCGTCTCAGTTTCGGGGAACTGAGAGCGCCGAGCTGGGGACTCAGGGGTTCTTTTATAGCAAAAAGCACAGTACAGAAGCGAGAAGCCTAGTAACAGGACCCTGATTGGGCAATTTAAATGAGGCTAGGGCTCAGAGCGCGGGCAATTGAGGTTTTTCTTGGAACTCAAGTCTTGGCCTTGGCCCTATCTGAGGAAAAATTGGTCTCTGTGTTTGCTCAATCCTGCTGAGCTGGCCATCCGGCCACCTGCAGATACCCGACAGCCTGTGTCCTTGGGACTGAGCTCCCTTCTGATAGGCAATGACTATGTAGCTGTGGGGGAACGGAATTCTCCATAAGCCTCAGCTGCCTGTTTAAACTGGGCCAGGGTCTTTCACATATATGAGAGAATACATGCCATGTTTCTCTTTTTGTCACTGGGTTACCTCACTCAGGATGGTTTCATCTAGTGCCATCCATTTGCCTGCAAATCTCAGGATTCCATTGTTTTTTTTCTGCTGAATAGTACTCAATTGTGTAAATGTACCACATTTTCTCTATCCACTCTTTGGTTGAGGGGCAACTAGGTTGCTTCCAGGTTCTGGCTATTACAAATAATCCTGCTATGAATATAGTGGAACACACATCCTTGTTGTATGAATGTGAATCTTTTGGATATGTGCCTCAGAGTGGAGTTGCTGGGTCTTGTGGTAGATTTATTCCCAATTTTCTGAGGAATCTCCAAACTGATTTCCAAAGTGGCTCAACAAGTTGGCACTCCCACCAGCAATGGAGGAGTGTTCCCCTTTTATCACATCCTCTCCAGCATAAATTGTCTTCAGTGTTTTTGATTTTAGCCATTCTGACAGGAGTGAGATGATATCTCACAGTTGTTTTGATTTGCATTTCCCTGATGGCTAAGGATGTTGTGCACTTTCTCAAGTGGGTTTCAGCCATTTTAGACTCCTCTATTGAAAATTCTCCATTTAGTTCTGCAGCCCTCTTTTTAATTGGATCCTTTGGTGTTTTGGAGACTTGCATCCTGAGTTCTTTGTAAATTTTGGAGATCAGCCCTCTGTCAGATATGGGGTTAGTGAATATTTTTTCCCATTCTGTGGGCTGCATTTTTGTCTTGTTGACTGTGTCCTTTGCCTTACAGAAGCTTCTCAGTTTCAGCAGGTCCCATTTATTAATTGTTGATCTCACTGTCTGTGCTACTGGTGTTATGTTCAGGAAGCTGTCTCCTGTACCAATTCGTTCAAGGGTACCACCCACTTTCTCTTCTGAGAGGTCAGTGTGACTGGATTTATGTTGAGGTCTTTGATCCCTTTGGACTTAAGTTTTGTGCGTGGCGATAAACATGGATTGATTCACATTCTTCTACATGCCAGCCTCCAGTTATGCCAGCACCATTTGTTAAAGATGCTTTCTTTTTTCCATTGTGTATTTTTAGCTTCTTTGTCAAAGATCAGATGTTCATACATGTGTGGGTTAATATCAGGGTTTTCAATTCAATTCCATTGGTCTACCTGTCTATTTTTTGTGCCAATACCAAGCTGTTTTCAGGACTATAGCTCTATAATAGAGCTTGAAGTCAGGGATGGTGATGCCTCCGGACGTTGCATTGTTGAACAGGGTTGTTTTGGCTATCCTGGGTCTTTTGTATTTCCATACAAAATTGATTATTGTTCTTTCAAGGTCTGTGAAGAATTGTGCTGGAATTTTAATGGGGATTGCATTGAATCTGTAGATTGCTTTTGGCAGGATTGCCATTTTTACTACGTTGATCCATTTTCTGAGGGCTTCTTTAATATCTTTCTTTAAAGATTCAAAGTTCTTGTGATACAGGTCTTTTACTTGTTTGGTTAGCATTACCCCAAGGTATTTTATGTTGTTTGTGGCAATTGTAAAGGGAGATGTTTCTCTGATTTCTTTCTCAGCCCTTTTGTCATCTGTACATAGTAGTGCTACTGATTTTCTTGAGTTGATCTTGTAGCCTGCCAATTTGCTGAAGGTGTTAATGAGCTGTAAGAGTTTCCTGGTAGAGTCCTTTGGGTCATTTATGTAAACTATCATATCATCTGCAAATAGTGAAAGTTTGACCTATTCCTTCCCAGTTTGTATCCCCTTGATCCCCTTTTGTTGTCATATGGCAATGACTAGAACTTCAAGTACCATGTTGGAAAGGTATGGAGAGAGTGGACAGCCGTGTCTTGTATCTGATTTTAGAGGAATTGCGTTGAGTTTCTGTCCATTTAGTTTGATTTTGGTTTACTGTATATAGCTTTCATTATGTTTAAGTATGTTTCTGTTATCCCAGATCTCTCCAAGACCTTTATCATGAAGGGTTGTTTGATTTTGTCAAAAGCTTTTTCAGCATCTAGTGAGATGATCATGTGATTTTTGTTTTTCAGCTTGTTTATATGGTGAATTACATTGATGGATTTTTATATGTTGAACCATCCATGCATCTCTGGGATGAAGCCTACTTGATCATGATGAATGGTTGTTTTGATGTGTTATTGGATCTGATTTGCCAGTATTTTTGCATCAATGTTCATGAGAGATATTGGTCTGAAGTTCTCTTTCTTAGTTGTGTCTTTGTGTGGCTTTGGGATCAAGGTTATTTAAGCCCCGTAGCAAAGACCTTTCTACTTCCATTGAGTGGAATACTTTGAGAAGAATTGGTATAAGCTGTTCTTTGAATTTCTGGTAGAATTCTGCACTGAGGCCATCTGGACCTGGGCTTCTTTTAGTTGGGAGACTTTTGATGATTGCTTCAATTTCCATAGGGGTTGTAGGTCTAAGTAGATTGTTTATCTGTTCTTGATTTAATTTTGGCAAGTGATAGCTATTCAGGAAGTCTTCCATTTCCTTTAAATTATCGAATTTTGTGGAGTTCAGGTTTTCAAAGTATGACCTGATGATTCTCTGGATTTCCTCAGAGTCTGTTGTTATGTTCCCCTTTTCATTTCTGATTTTTTAATTTGCATGTTCACCCTCTGCTGTTTGGTAAGTTTGGACAAAGGTTTGTCTGTCTCGTTGATTTTTTCAAAGAACCAACTCTTTGTTACATTGATTCGTTGTATTGTTTTCCTAGTTTCTACTTTATTGATTTCAGCCCTCAATTTGATTATTTCTTGGCGTCTACTCCTCCTGGAGGAATTTGCTTCTTTGTGTTCTAGAGCCTTCAGCTGTGCTGTTAATTCTCTAGTATAACTATTCTCCAGTTTCTTCATGTGGGCACTTAGTGCTATGAATTTCCCTGTAGCACTGCTTCAAAGTTTCCCATAGGTTTGGGTATGTTGTGTCTCCATTCTCATTGAATTCTAGGAAGTCTTTAATTTCTTTTTTTTCTTATTTGATCCAGGAATGATACAGTTGTGCATTATTCAATTTCCATTTTGTGCAATTTGTGTTGTTGTTGAATTCTAATTTTAACTCATGGTGGTCTGATAAGATGCATGGAGTTATTCCAATTTTTTTGCAGCTGCTGAGGTTTGATATGTTACCAAGTATGTGTTCAATTCTTGAGAAGGTTCCATGTGGTGGTGAGAAGGTATATTCTTTTTTATGTGGATGAAATGTTCTATAGATATCTGTTAATCCCAGTTGGGTCATTACTTCTATTAGACCCTTTGCTTCTTTGTTGAGTTTCTGTCTAGCATTCCTGTCTAGTGGTGAGAGTAGCGTGTTGAAATCTCCCACTATAAGGGTGTGGGGCTTTATATGTGATTTAAGTTTTAGTAATGTTTCTTTTATGAATGTGGATGCCTTTGTATTTGGGGCATAGATGTTCAGGATAGACACTTCATCTTGGTGGAAATCGCCTGTGATGAGTATGTAATGACCTCCTTCATTTCTTTTGATTGATTTTATTTTAAAGTCTAATTTGTTGGATATTAGGATTGCTACCCCTGTTTGTTTCTTGGGTCCATTTGATTGGAAAAAATTTTCCCAGTCTTTAACTCTCAGGTAATGTCTGTCTTTTAGGGTGAGGCGTATTTCTTGTATGCAGCAGAAGGATGGGTTCTGTCTTCGAATCCAGTCTGCTAGCCTGTGTCTTTTTATGGGTGAGTCAAGGCCATTAATGTTGAGGGATATTAATGACCATTGATTGCTCATTCTTCTTTGATTTGGAATGGTTGTTGTTGTTGGAATTATGTGTGGAATTTCACACCTTTGTTCTTTTGACTGTTAGTAGAGTGGGATTCTCTAATGCCAATTTATTCTGGTTGTAGTTATCTTCCTTGGGTTGGAGTTTTCCTTCCAAAACTTTCTGTAGGGCTGGGTTAGTGGATACGCATTGCTTAAATCTAGTTTTGTCATGGAGTATCTGGTTTTGTCCATGTATAGTGATTGAGAGCTTTGCCGGACATAGTAGTCTGGGCTGGCATCCATGGTCTCTTAGTGTTGGTAGCATATCTATCAAGGACCTTCTGGCTTTCAGAGTTTCCATTGAGAAGTCAGGTGTAATTCTGATAAGTTTGCCTTTATATGTTACTTGGCCTTTTTCCTTAGCTGCTTTTAATATTCTTTCTTTATTCTGCATATTTGGGTATTTGGGGTTTTGATTATTATGTGGCGAGGGAACTTTTTTTGTGATCCACTCTATTTGGTGTTCTGTAAGCTCCTTGTTCCTTCATTGGCATGTCTTTCTTAAGGTTGGGAAAGTTTTCTTCCATGATTTTGTTGAATATGTTTTCTGCCCCTTTGAGGTGGTTTTCTTCACCTTCTTCCATACCTATTATTCTTAGATTTTGTCTTTTCATAGTGTCGCATATTCCCTGGATGTTTTGTGCTAAGTATTTGTTGGACTTAAGATTTTCTTTGATTGATGAATCCATTTCTCCTAGTATATCTTCAACACCTGAGATTCTGTCTTCCATCTCTTATATTGTGTTGGCAATGCTTGTATCGGTAGTATGTGACCGTTTGCCCAGCTTTTCTATTTCCACCCTTTCTTCAGATTGTGTTTTTTTTATTGTATCTATTTCAGTTTTCAACCCTTGCACAGTTTGCATTGTTTCTTGCAATTTTCAGTTTATCTTTTCATCCATTTGTTGCATTTTATGAATTTTTTGGTTTCTTTCTTCCATTTCCTGAAGTTTTTGGTTTGCTCTTTCTTCCATTTCTTGCATTTTTTTGGTTTGCTTTTTCTTCCAGTTCTTGTATTTTTTGGTTTGATTTTTCTTCCATTTCCTGCCTTTTTTTGGTTTGTTTTTTCTTCCATTTCCTGCCTTTTTTGCTTTGTTTTTTTCTTCCATTTCTTGCATTTTTTGGTTTGTTTTTTCATCCATTTCTTTGAGAGATTTTTCTATATCCTCTTTTAGGGCCTCTACCATTTTCATTAAGGTGGTTTTAAGGTCATTCTCTTCTGCTTCATTTGCATTGGAATGTTGTAATCTTGCTAGTGTGGAGTCTCTAGAATCTGGTGGTGTCATATTTGTTTTTCTGTTGCTGAGTGTGTTTTTGTATTGTCTCTTTGCCATCTCTTCTTCTAGTGGGTGCGGAAAGAGCCCCTTACTGGTCTGATGTTTAGGGGACCAGAGGTCCCTTTCAGTGGGTGCTAGTAAGTCCAACAATCTGGTAGTTCTTCTATTCCTTGTCCTTGTTCTGGTCCCATGGGTGGAGAAGAAGACCAGGAATCTGGGGTGCTTAGCCTCCCACCTGGTCCCCTGGTCCCTTTGCTGGATTTGCTGGTTTCCTGGTTTCCTTGGTGGAAGAGAAGACCTGGAATTTGGGGTGCTTGGCTCCCACCAGGATTGGAAGCTCTGTGCAGTTCCCAGGCAATCCCCAGGCACTGGAACTCAGGCCCAGATGCAGGGTCTATTGTACCTGGTCCTGCCAGACCAGCTGGTCCCCTGGTCTCCCTGGATCTCTCCAAGTTTGTCTTTTTGTGATTGGGTTACCTCACTCAGGATGGTTTCTTCTAGTGTCATCCATTTGCCTGCACATTTCAAGATTCCATTGTTTTCTTCCCCCCACTGAGTAGTACTCCATTGTGTAAATGTTCCACATTTTCTCTATCCACTCTTCAGTTGAGGGTCATCTAGATTGCTTCCAGGTTCTGTCTATTGCAAATCGTGCTGTTATAAACATAGTGGAACAGACATCCTTGTTGTATAAATGTGCATCTTTTGGGTATATGCCTAAGAGTGGAATTGCTGGGTCTTGTGGTAGACTGTTTCCCATTTTCCTGAGGAATGTCCATACTGATTTCCATACTGGCTATATGAGTTGAAACTCCCACCAGCAGTGAAGGAGTGTTCCACTTTCTCCAGCATAAACTGTCATTAGTGTTTTTGATTTTAGCCATTCTGACAGGAGTAATATGGTATATCGGAACTGTTTTGATTTGCATTTCCCTGATTGCTAGGGATGTTGAGCACTTTCTTAAGTGTCTCTCAGCAATTTTAGTCTTCTCCATTGAGAATTCTCTATTTAGTTCTGCACCCCACTTTTTGATTGGATTCTTTGGTGTTTTGGAGACTTGCTTCTTGAGCTCTTTGTAGATTTTGGAGATCAACCCTCTGTCAGATGTGGGGATAGTGAATATCTTTTTCCATTCTGTGGGCTGCATTTTTGTCTTCTTGACTGTGTCCTTTGCCTTGCAGAAGCTTCTCAACTTCAGCAGGTCCCATTTGTTAATTGTCGATCTCAGTGTCTGTGCTACTGATGTTATGTTCAGGAAGCAGTCTCCTGTACTAATTCGTTCAGGGTGCTTCACACTTTCTCTTCTAACAGGTTCAGTGTGACTGGATTTATGTTGAGGTCGTTAATCCATTTAGACTTAAATTTTGTTCATGGCGATAGACATAGATCTATCTGCAGTCTTCTCCATGCCAGCATCCAGTTATGCCAGCACCATTTATTGAAGATGCTTTCTTTTTTCCATTGTATAATTTTAGCTTCTCTGTCAAAAACCAAGTGTTCATATGTGTGTGGGTTAATATCAGGGTTTTCAGTTTGATTCCATTGGTCTACCTGTCTATTTTTGTGCCAGTACCAAGCTGTTTTCAGTACTATAGCTCTATAATAAAGCTTGAAGTCAGGGATGGTGATGTCTCTGGACATTGCCTTGTTGAAAAGGGTTGTTTTGGCTATCCTGGGTCTTTTGTCTTTCTCTTTCAGCCCTTTTATTGTCTGTATATAGTAGGGCTACTGATTTTTTTGGGTTGATCTTGTATCCTGCCACTTTGCTGAAGGTATTTATCAGATGTAGGAGTTCCCTGGTAGTTTTTAGGTCACTTATGTAAACTATCACATCATCTGAAAATAGAGAAATTCATAGCACTCCATGAATTTTTAAACTACTTATTGTTTCTGTTTTCGTTTATATCCAACTTTATGCTGTTGTTATCTGTTAGTATGCAGGGAGGATTTTTTTTTAATTTTCTTGTATCTGTTAAGACTTGCTTTGTGTCTGAGTATGTGGTCAATTTTGGCAAAAGTTTTATGAAGTGCCAAGAAGCCATATTCTTTTTTGTTTGAGTAAAATATTCTATAAATATCAGCTAGGTCCACTAGGTCTATAATGTCAGTTACTACCAAATTTCTGTGCAGTTTTTTCTGGATGACTAGTCCATTGGTGACAGTACAGTACTGAAGTCTCACACTATCAGTATGTGAGGGTCAATATGTGATTTAAACTATAGTAGTGTTTATTTTGCATACTTGGTTATGCTTGTGTTTGGGGGATCAATGTTAAGAACTGAAATATCATCTTCGTGATTTTTATTTTGATGAGTATGTAATGTCCTTTTCTACCTTTTCTTATTGGAATTCACTTGAAGTCTATTTTGTTAGGTATAAAAATGTCTATAACACCTCAATTCTTATATTCATTTGCTTGGACTGTTGTTTTCTGACACTTTGTCTTGAAGTAATGTCTCTCTTTGATGTTGAAGTATGTTTCTTGGATCCTGGTTTTGCATCTATTCTGCAAACCTGAATGTTTTTATTGAGTTCATTAATATTGAGAGATATCAATGAATAATGTTTGTTGATTATTATTAGTCATTGTTGCTGCTGCTAATGTGCTGGTGGTCGTGGTGGTGGTGGTGTGTGTGTGTGTGTGTGTGTGTGTGTGTGTGTGTGTGTGTTTTATTTTTCTGATCTGGGATTATTTATTCCCTGTGTTTTGGTGGTAGTTAAGCTCCTTAGGTCAGAATTTTTTCTCCTAGCACATTTTGTAGAGTTGGATTTTTAGGTAAATAATGTTTAAATTTGGTTTTATCATGTAATATTTTCTCTATTTATGGTTATTGAAAGTGTACTAGGTATAGTAGTAGGGGCTAGTATTTATGCTCTCTTAGAGTATGCAAGATATCTGCCTTACTTTTTTGGATTTTAGAGTTTCCATTAAGAACTTGGATGTAATTTTAATACTCTGCCTTTATATGTTCCTTGGTCTTTTTCCCTTGATTCTTTTCATATCCTTTCTTTGTTTTGTACATTAAGTATTTTGCTTATTATGTGCTGAGGGAATTTTCTTTTCTGGTTTAGTCTGTTTAGTGTTCTGAATGCTTCTCATACCTTTATAGGCATTTCCTACTTTAGATTAGGAAATTTTTCTTCTATGATTTTGTTGAAAACATTTTCTGAGAGTTTGATCTGGATTTCTTCTCCTTCCTTGATTCTATTATTTTTACTGTACTTTTTACAGTATCACAGATTTCCTAGATGATTTGTATCAGGAGATTTTTAAATTTAACTTTTTGTTTAACTGATGTATCCACTTCTTTTATTGTGTTTTCAATGCCTGAGATTCTTTCTCCCATCTCTGTTTGAATTCCTAAAATTTTCACTTAGAATTTATTCAGAATCTTTCATTTAGAATTCCCTTAGTTTGGATTGTCTTTATTGATTCTACTTCTATTTTCAGTTCCTTAATAAATGTATTCATTTTCCTCCACTGTTTATTTGCATTTTT
Organism: Mesocricetus auratus; assembly: GCF_017639785.1. Lineage (NCBI taxonomy): Eukaryota > Metazoa > Chordata > Mammalia > Rodentia > Cricetidae > Mesocricetus > Mesocricetus auratus. The sequence goes on from NW_024429184.1 coordinate 68,376,373, forward strand.
CTGGATTTCTTTAAGGGATTTTTCATTTCCTTTTTAAGGACTTCTATCATATTCATAAAGGCTGTTGTAGGGTCTTTTTCTTGTGCTTAGTTTATAAAATATTTTAACTCATAGAATCTGAGAGGCTTGCTTCCCCACAAGCTTACTACAGACAGACATTGGCCCTGGATATGTGCACCTAAGCTAACTCTCACTCAATCCTGAAATGCAGCACTATTCTTTTTATCTTTCAGATGAGGAAATCAAAACTCAGAGATGTGTGACTTACCTACAGCATTCATCTTAAACTTGGCAAAACAACTTCTTTAATTCCAATTATATCCCATGAAAGTGTTTACTTTTTACCAGGCCTTTGCATATTTGATATATGAAAAAATATTTTTTGAACTATTTCCTATCTGGAAAAATGGTTGTAGGTTTCTGGAAAATTCTATTTCCAGTGTCACTTCAACATAAGTGTTTCTTACCACTGTTTTTCTGCAATACAGTAAACACTTTACATTCTGAATTCTTCATTACTTTTTTCTCCAGTATTTCTGATTATTTTCTATTATAAGATTTGAACAGTATACCAATATTCAGTTGTATTTAGCATTTCCCACTTGTCAAACACTTAAAAAATCTGTCTTCTACTAATATATGACTTATTTGATTTTCTTATTTTAAACAGCTTCTCAATGTAGTTAAGTCCTGATAGTTGAATGCTTCTTTAAGTTGATTTTTATCCCATCCCAGGCTATTTATGTTTCCAATCTTTGTGCTAATTCCATTCTGCTTTCCAATAATATCATCCAATGGTCTCCATGGCACTCTGTTCTTTAGAAGATGATGTTTGCTTATATTTTATTGAAAATGTCATATGCTTATTACAAAATTACTTTCAGGTTCCTGTGGTAAGTTTTTTTTTAGAAGTCATTCAGTGTGCTGATTGACTGTGGTTTATTTTTCTATGGGTGTTTATCTATTTCTCTTGTTGTAACTGTGAAGAACATGAATCAACTTATTCAATGTATCTTGACTTCAGCCTATCCTCTCACTGCAGGATGAACTTCTTCCTCAGACTTGTTCAAAATGGAAGTAGTTGAGCTCAGATCTTTAGAAACCACATAAAAGCTGGGCATGGTGGAGCAAGTCTGTAACCTCATTGTTGGGGTTCTGAGTAGCCAGCTTTAGGTAAGTGAGAGACATTGACTCAAAAATTAAGGTGGAGGTCTCTGAGGAGGAGAGCTGATGTTGATCTCTGGCCCCCACATGCACGCACACCCATACACATCCAAACCCTCATGCATAACTGCATACACCCACACAGACATGTACATACACCACATGCAGGTATACACACAAACACACACACACACACACACACACACACACACAAAGAGACACAGGCATGTCCTTAAGTCAGCATACAATAGAAATATCCTCACACTCATCTTCATTACAAAACTATTAATAATGATTTCGTATTCACACTGGATAGATATATACCAAGAGGTGTATGAAAAGAGAAAACATGGTCAATATCCATGATGAAATTTTATTCAGTAATAAAACAGAATGAAATTATGTCATTTGCAAGCAAACAGCTCAAACTGGAGTTCATTATGTTAAGCCAAATAAGTCAGACCCAGAAAGACAAATATCACATTTTCTCTCATTTGAAGTGTCTGATTTTCATTTTTTAAAAACATAAAAGTTGAAGAGAGACTGTTCAGAATGAGGAAAGAAATGAATGGGAGCAGGGAGAGGGCAACATGAGACGGTGATGAGGAGTGAATACAACTAAGTACATGCCCTATGGGATGGAAATACCATGAAGCCCATGTTTTGTTTAATTACTATATGCTAATAAAGGTGGAAGAAAGGGCTGGGGTGTGGTAGAGTGCTTGCCAAACACGTGCAAGACCCTGGCTTCAGTCTCCAGAACTATGGAGAAAAACAGGGTGATCACAAAGACACACACATACACAGACATACACACACTCACACACAGACACACAGACAGACAGACAGACAGGTACATACACACATACACACAGAGTGAGACACACACATACACACACATGTACACACACGTATACACACACTCATACACACGCACACACACACATACTCATACACCAGCAGAGTAAAACAATAGTACTCACAAATTGTAATCTTTAAACTATATGCATATGGTAATTTCTATTTAGTTACTCCTATTGTTTTTATTTTTGATTTTTCTTTGAACAGATCTATAATACCAATATTTGTGCATATTAACGTATTATTACATGTGTATATTATTCCACATTTAAATTATGTTTAAATATCTTTCTAAGCATTTATCATTGCTTTATGGTGAAAACTTTCAAAATCTTTTCTTCTGGTTCTTAAGTGTGAAATGTATTATCTATAATTATTATAGTAGGACAGCAGAATGGTTTCCTGTTGAATTACAACTGTGCGCAGTGATGAACATTTCTCCATTCTACATAAGGAGGAGTCTTGAAATATTTACAACAATGTTTAAGTAAATATATGTTAAAGGATGAACACAAGAAAAGACAGAAGGGATAGGAAATAGAACCAGATGAAACTTTCAGAGACTCAACATTAAATATACTGTATATAATTTGAAAAACAAAACAAGCAAGCCTTTCAAATGAGCTTGACTCCATAGAAACATAATCTAGAAGGAAGAAAGAGATGGAGGGGTAAAGTGGGTGGTCAAATGATCTGGCCAGGCAAATATGAGCTAAGATCAAATGATCAGAATATGTGCCATAGGGTACCAGAAAGAGAGAGAAGAGACAATGGGCAGAGTTAATGGCCAAAATAGCTTTCAAATTGGATGAAAAGCACAACGTTCAAATCTGTCAGGTTCAGGAATTCAGGATATACAAAAAGTGACAAAATTCATCACAACAAGATAGTTTTAAAACCAATGACAAAGGCAAAAATATGAAAATTATTCTAATTAAAATGGACACACCCACCACAAGGGCCCTCAGTTTCAGCACTGGGGAAAATGGGCAGAGAATTGTTCCCTAATTTTGTACCTTGAAGAAAGCTTAGCAACATCCTTCTTCTTTCCCACTAGATGGCAGTAACAACATCTTTCAGTAAAATCAAAATGTCTGCAGAGGCTGCCAATATCCCTTGGGGAGAAAATTGCCCCCTATCAGGGATCACTGTGCGTGGGAGCAAAGATGAAAATAATTTCAGAGTTCTTATGAAAAATTTGCAATCCATATGACAATAGTACACAGTTTCAAAATGTCAGGGGAGGGGACTGTCAAACTGGAATTCTGTATTTCCCTAAAATGTTTCTCAAAAAACCCATTTTTATTTCAATAAAACTACAGCTGAGAGAATTCATTGCCAATAACCTTGCTCTATAAGCAGTGTGGAGGAAAGTTCTCCTGGCTAGAGGGAAATGATACCAAGTGGAAGCACTTTTATAAAGAAATAATGCCAGAAATGGTAAATATGAGAGAAAAATATAAAATACCATTTCCTCTGATGTTTTTCATTTCCTTAAAATGCCCTTGTCAATTTCAATAAAAAGCAATAGTGTACACTGTAACATCAATGGCAAAGGGACAAGGAATGGGATGGAGGCAGGGATGAGTGCTGTGTATGAAATGGTGCTCACTTGAAAGCACCTTGGGATAAATTTATTATAGATATTCATGTTACAAACTGTGCAGCAACCAGCCACATTAATAAGCACATACATCGATTAAGAAAGGTCAAGGATGAGAAGTGATGAAAAGAATTACGAAGTTAATACAAAAACTAGGTAGAGACTAGGACTGAAAATAGATCATGTAAGAAACTCATGAAGATATATCCAAACATGTTGATAATTATGTGAAAGAATGTAGACTAAATACCCCAGTTTAAAGACAGAAATAATTAGACTGAATGAAAATCAAGGCTTGGCTATATGTTTCCTATACAGTAGCATTTTCCTCCAAACAAAGGTATTTTCCACTGAATCAAAAATATGGCTGTAATGTGGCAGGATACAAGATTATCCTAAAAAAAATCAGTAGCCCTACTATATACAGATGATAAATGGGCTGAGAAAGAAATCAGAGAAACATAACACTTTACAATTGCCACAAATGACATAAAATACCTTGGGGTAATGGTAAACATACAAGTGAAAGACCTGTATAACAAGAACTATGAGTCTTTAAAGAAAGAAATTAAAGAAGATACCAGAAAATGGAAAGATCTCTGATGCTGTTGGATACGTAGGATCAATGTAATAAAAATGGCAATCTTTTTTTTTTTTTTTGGTTTTTTACGAGACAGGGTTTCTCTGTTTTGGAGGCTGTCGGTCCAGCCTGGCCTCGAACTCACAGAGATCCGCCTGCCTCTGCCTCCCGAGTGCTGGGATTAAAGGCGTGCGCCACCAACGCCCGGCCAAAAATGGCAATCTTACTAAAAACAATCTACAGATTTAGTGCCATCCCCATCAAAATCCCAGCACAATTCTTCACAGACTGTGAAAGAACAATTCTCAATTTTATATGGAAAAATAAAAGACCCAGTATAACCAAAACAACTCTGTACAACAAAGAAATGTCCTGAGGCATCACCATCCCTGACTTCGAGCTCTACTATAGAGCTATAGTCCTGAGAACAGCTTGGTATTGGCAGAAAAATAGACAGGTAGACCAATGGAATTGAATTGAAAACCCTGATATGGTTCCACACACCTATGAAAACCTGATTTTTGACAAAAAAGTTCAAATTAAATAATGGAAAAAAGAAAGCATCTTCAACAAATAGTGATGGCATAACTAGATGCTGGTATGTAGAAGACTGCAGACAGATCCATATCTATTGCCATGCACAAAACTTAAGGCCAAATGGATCTAAGACCTTAACATAAATCCAGCCACACTGAACATCTTAGAAGAGAAAGTAGGTGGTACCCTTGAACAAAGTGGTACAGGAGACTGCTTCCCGAACATAACACCAGTAACACAGACACTGAGATCAACGATTAATAAATGGGACCTGCTGAAACTGAGAAGCTTCTGTAAAGCAAAGAACATAGTCAACAAGACAAAAAGACAGCCCTCAGAATAGGAAAAGATGGGCCTGGCTAGTGACGTAGTTCACCGCCTATGTCCATATATGTCTTTAGTCATGCCTAAAGTGGGTGTGGTTAGCCGTGCAGTAAACTGCCCTTTTATTACCTCATCTGTATGCACCTCTAATAAGTCACATGGTTAATGCCGGAACATGTTTTCTCTTACAAAGTAGGACCCTAAGAGAGACATACATGGTCCCCCCAGAAGTGGAAATGGACAAGATCTCCTGAGCTAATTGGAGCATGGGGAGAGGGGGGAAGGAGTTAGGAGAAAGAGAAGAGAAGAAGAGGAGGGGAGAGGAAGCCATGAGAGAGTGGGCAGATCGAGTCAGGGAAAGAATAGAGGAGAGCAAGAAAAGAGATGACTACTTTATATGCCATCCTAGATCCGTCATCCAGTAGCTGATGGAAGCAGAAGCAGACACCCACAGCTAAACACTGAGCTGAATTCTGGAATCCAGTTGCAGAGAGGGAAGGGTGATGGGCACAGGGTTCAAAACCAGACTGGAGAAATCCACAGAAACAGCTGACCTGAACAAGGAGCAGCTCATGAACTCCAGACTGATAGTTGAGAAACCAGCATAGGACCAATCCAGACCCTCTGATCATGGATGTCAGTTTGGAGGTCTAGTTAATCTGTGGGACCTCTGGTAGTGGATCAGTATTTATCCCTAGTACATGAATGGACTTTGGGAGGCCACTCCACATAGAATGATACCCTCTCAGCCTTGACACATAGGGGAGAGTCTAGGCCCTGCTCCAAATGATATGACAGACTTTGAAGATCCTCCATGGAAGGCCTCACCCTCCCTGGAGCAGAAAAGAGGGTTGGTGGGTGGCAGGGGAGGAGGAGAGGGAGAGGAAACTGGTATTTTCATGTAAAACAAGCTTGTTCCTAATTTAAATAAAAAAGAAAAAATAATATATCTGATATCCTGAAGATTTTTTCTATCACACTAACATTTTATTTTTACATTAAGATGTTTTATGCCTATCACACTTTTAATGTTTGAGGCTAACCAATATAGCCATATTTGCAAAGATATAAAACCAAAGTGAGTAATGGGAAGAGCTGCAAGGAGTAGAGGATTTTCAAAGAAAAATGCCTCGCTTTGCCCCAGAGGATCAAGCTCCCTGAACTGGCTTTTGTGAATAATGAAACACCATTACCCAAGAAGAGTACATGTGTGTATCTTCCTTTATTTTTTAAGTATTTTTTATAACATTTTCCCCCATCTCCCAATTCCTCCTACTCCCCGAACTTCATGTTCTTTCTTTCTCTCTTTCAAAAACCAACAAATGGACAACAAATAACAAACAAAAAACTCCCAGATAACAAGAAACACAATCCTTCCCACAAAACAGAAAAATGAAACTCAAAACTAACAAAAGACCCATAAGACAAAACATGCCAAACAAAGCAAAATGAAACAAAATGTCCACAAAAAATACCACGAGACTCCTCTTGTGTTGGTCAACCACTCCTCTGCAAGGGGCCTGCCCTAGGGTGTGGTTGATACATCCAGTGTCACCCCACTGGAAGAAACTTGAGTTTCCCTCTGCAGGCAGATGCCTGCTGCTGCTGCCCATGTTTACTTCCCCTTCCCAGTGCTCCTACCCCATCTGACTTGAATCAGTGCAGACAAACATATGCTACCAGTCTCCCAGTTCATATGTGCGTCAGTCTCGTTTTGTCTGCAAGACAGTTTCTTTGGAGCCCTCTATTACGTCTTATAATTTTCTGCTTCCTCTTCAGAATAGAGGCCTCAGCCTGAGGGGAATACTTGGATGAAGACATCCCATTTAGGACTGAGTGCTCAAAGTCTCTCGCTCTCTGCACGTGTCCAGTTGTGAGTCTCTGTGTTAGCTTTCATCTACTGCAAGAAGAAGTTTCTTTGATGATGCCAGAATGAGTCACTGTTCTATGGTTATAGCAGTATGTCCTTAGTAGTCATCCTGTTGTTATGTTCCTTTAGCGGAATTGTAGTATTTAGTTTCCCCTTAGTCCTGGGGCCTATCTTTAATCACGTTCTTGGCTGCTATAGCAGTGCCTGGTATGAGTTCCATCTTATGGAGTGGGCTGTAAATCCAACAAGAATATGTTGGGTTACTTCCATCACATTTGTGCCTTTAGTATATTTTACAGACCAGTCACTGTTGTAGGTTGCAGGTTTTTAGCTTTCTCCTCTGGTAGCACTCAGAGTACCTTCCAGTACCATGAAGTAGGGATGAAGTTTCTAGTTAGGCACCAACTTAACTTCTCTGTGTTTGATAATTAAGTATTGTCTTCAGTAAAAGGTCTTACCACCAGGTTGTAAAAGTATTTTAGGAAGTATATTATGCAGATCTTTAAGAATTGGGTAGAATTCTGCTGTGAATTCATCTGGGCTTTTTTTGTCAGAAGACTTTTTAAAATTGCTGTTTCAATCTCCCTATCTCTTATCAGTCTATTTAGTATGTTGATCTCTTCTTGGTTTAACTTCAGTGGTTTGGATGAATGTGGACATTAATCAATTTCTTCCAGATTTCCCAATTTAATAGAGAATACGGCTTAAAGCATTCCCATCTAATATTCTGAATTTCTTTGGTATTTGTTGTAATGTTTTCCCGTTCATTTCTGATTCTGTTAATTTGGGTGCTCTTATTTTTTTTAATCTTTGGCTTATTAGTCTAAGGGTCTGCCAATCTTGTTTTTCTTCTCAAAGAGCTATCAGATTCAGTGTATTATTTTCTTATTTTCTCTTGATTTTATTTTTTCTTGCTGTCTACTAGAATTGGATTTTGGTTATTCTTGTTTTTCCAAATTCTAGAGTTGTATCTTTTAAGTCATTCATTTATGATTTTTCTGTTTTTTTTAATGTAGGTGCTTAGAACTATACATTTCCTTCATAGAACTTCTTTCAAATCCTGGAGGCTATGATGGGTTTGATTTTCATTTACTCCCACAATATTTTTATATTTTTTATTACTTTAATTTTAAATAGCTTGATTCACATGTCAATCCCAGTTCCCTCTCCTGCCCCTCCTCCTGCACTGCCCACCATCCCCCACTCCCAGCCTCCTACCCTATCCCCATTTCCTTCCACATAGGGGATATCCAGAGCCTGTCATTTCGTTCAAGGCAGGGTCGAGGCACTCCCCTGAGGGTCCAGGCTGAGAGATCACTCCTCTTTGTGTTATGGACACACAAAGTCCATTTGTATGCCAGGGCTAAATACTGATCTACTGCCCGGGCACCATGGTTTACCCAGGCATCCTCACTGACTCTCTTACTCAGAGGTTCTGGAACAGTCTCATTCTGGCCTCCCAGCTGTCGGTCTGGGATCCAAGAGCTCTCCCTTGTTCAGATCAGCTGTCTTTGCTGCTTTTGCCAGCCCATTCTTTGCCAATTTGTGCATAGTTCCTCTGTTTCTGTCACTGGGTTCCATGGGTTCAGTTCAGTGTTTAACTGTGGGTGTTTGCCTCTGCTTCCATCAGTAACTGGATAAAGGTCCAAGGATGGCATATAAGATAGATGTCAAGTTCGTCATCAGGAATGGGCATTTAAGGTAGTCTCTCCACTATTGCCTAGCTTGCCAGTGGGTGTCATCCTTTTAGATGGCTAGAGGTCTCACTGGTGCCAGATCGCTCTTCAAACTTATGACTCCCTCTGTTATGGTATTTCTCATCCTGTTCCCCCCCTTTTCTTCACCCCCACTCAAACTTCCTGTTCCCCTATGACCTACTCTCTCCCCCTTTTTCCCCCTCTCTTCTTCCTAGCTCCCACTCCCCCACCTCCAGTCGTGTTCCCAATCTGTTCAGATCTTGCCTCATTCCTCTTCTCTGGGGTACCATGTGTATCTCTCTTAGGTTCTTTCCTGTTTCCCAGACTCTTTGTCAGTGGAATTGCAGACTGGCACTCTCATGATCTATGTCTAAAATCCATATATGAGTGAGTACATACCATGTTTGTCTTCTTGTGACTGGTTTACCTCACTCAGGATGGTTTCTTCTAGTGCCATCCATTTGCCTGCAAATTTCAAGATTCCATTGTTTTTTTCTGCTGAGCAGTACTCCATTGTGTAAATGTACTACATTTTCTCTATCCACTTTTCAATTGAGGGGCATCTAGGTTGCTACCAGGTTCTGGCTATTACGAATAATGCTGCTATGAACATAGTGGAACAGATGTCCTTGTATGAATTTGCATCTTTTGGATATATGCCTAAGAGTGTAATTGCTAGATCTTTTGGTAGATTGATTCCCATTTTCCTGAGAAATCTCCATACTGATTTCCAAAGTGGAAGTACGAGTTGATATTCCCACCAGCAGTGGAGGAGTGTTCCCCTCTCTCCACATCCTCTTCAGCATAAATTGTCTTTGGTGTTTTTGATTTTAGCCATTCTGACAGGAGTAAGATGGTATCTTAGAGTTGTTTTGATTTGCATTTTCCAGATGGCAAGGATATTGAGCACTTTCTCAAGTGTCTCTCAGCCATTTTTAGACTCCACTATTGAGAATTCTCTATTTAGTTCTGCACCCCACTTTTTAATTGGATCCTTTGGTGTTTTGGAGACTTCTTGAGTTCTTTGTAAATTTTGGAAATAGCCATCAGATGTGGGGTAAATGAATATCTTTTCCCATTCTGTGGACTGCCTTTTTGTCTTGTTGACTGTGTCCTTTGCCTTACAGAATTTTCGTAGTTTCAGGAGGTCCCATTTGTTAATTGTCGATCTCAGTGTCTGTGCTACTGGTGATATGTTTAGGAAGCGGTCTCCTGTACCAATTCGTTGATAAGTATCTCTCACTATCTCTTCTAAGAGTTTTAGTGTGGTTGGATTTATGTTGAGGTCTTTGATCCATTTGGACTTAAGTTTTGTACAAGGCAATAGACAGGGATCTATCTGCAGTCTTCTGCATGCCAATATCCAGTTATGCCAGCACCATTTGTTGAAGATACTTTCTTTTTTCCATTGTATAATTTTAGCTTCTTTGTCAAAAATCAAGTGTTCATAGGTATGTGGGTTAAAATCAGGGTTTTCAATTCAATCCCATTGGTCTACCTGTCTATTTTTGTGCCAATACCAAGCTGTTTTCTGAACTATAGCTCTGTAATAGTCCTGAAGTTCCTTTATTGTATAGGGTTGTTTTGGCTATCCTGGGCCTTTCGTTTTTCCATATAAAGTTGACTTTTGCTTTTTCAAGGTTTGTGAAGAATTGTGCAGGAATTTTGATAGGAATTGCATTGAATCTGTAGATTGCTTTTGGCAAGATTACCATTTTTATTATGTTGATCCTACTAATCCAAGAGCATTACTCCCACAATTTTTAATACTTTTTTATATAATTGTCATTCATTATAATGTCTCCATGAGTTTGTGTACTTACTAAGGATTTATTTGCTATCAATTTTAAGTTTTATTACAAGTGTATGTTTATTACTTTTTTTGAATTTTGTAGATACTGCATGACACCTGAACACACTTACATAACCTGGGAAGCTTGAGGATATCTGTATCTTATTTGCCATGATACAGAAATGAGAAGGACACATGCAGGCACAGAGGACAGTCCCATCTCCTTCTTAAAATTCTCAAGGATGTGCCTGTGACAATGACATCTTTCCAATCTTATTTGATTTCTGTCATGTTGTGAATTGAACCCGAGCCTCATCCATGCTAGGGAAGAACCATACCACTGGGCTGTATCTCTAGCCTTCTTTGTAGTTTTGAGTCAGAGTCTGGTTATATTTCTCAGAATAACCTTTAACTGGTTAGTCTTGAGTGTGTGATCTTCCTGCCTTAGCTTCTTGGGTCCTGTACCATTGGGTATAGAGGCAGTGACATTCCAGATTCTTCCACTCTTCTGCCGTATTTACTGTGATTGGAATAGAATAAGTGACATTCTGTATAAACATATTATGCTAAGAGTTTAAATTTTTGCTTAACCAGGAGGGATAAAAAACTATGGAGACTCAGTGAGACTGTGTTGAAGAAAACTTTGTCAGTCTAGTTTAGAGGATTTGGTGACTGAGATCCTCATTAGTTATGCACTGAGAAATCTCAATAAAGGATGCCCAGAGTAAACAGGGAATAGCAGAAATCTCCAAAGAAGCATGTTCAGTTGGGTATAAAAGTCAGTTCAACCTTCACAGCCAATAGAAGCCCCATGAGCCTTGGTGATATTAGATTTCCTTGAGAAGTCAAAGGACACTTGTATCCATATTTAGACTGTTTTGTAGAAGGGGCATTCTCTTTGGGATTAAGTCTCATAAAGGTAGACTGAGAAAGGTTGATTTCTTGGGTCATTGTCTTTTGTAGAAATTTAGTTACTTAAAGGTTGCTTTTGAGGACTGGAAGCATCAGAGTAGCAGGGTATTTAAAAGAGGTTGAATGATGAGAAGGAATCAAGGGGAAGAGTTACTAGATTCTTTAGCAAAAATGTATATGAAAGTACTTCTGATATCTACTTTTGGTCATAGAATTTTACACTGTCTTAGTAAGAGAGGGTGCCATACCACACTCTAGCTGGGTTGGTGCTTTAAACATTAGAAATGCTTTTTTTTTCTCTTAATCCGGAGCCTGGATGTCCAGAAGCATGGTGACAATATTGTTAGGACTTGGTGACACCTCCTTTCCTGTAACTTAAATGAACATCTTCCTATAGTGTCTACCAATGATGAAGAGGAAATGATGGCACTAAACATGTCTTGACAAAAGTGAAGTGTATTTTGCTTCAGCTAGGACAAGTAGAGAAGTTAGGAAGGAATGGATTTACAGCTTCACAAGGTCTTTCCTGAATACCCTGAAGACAGAGCTGTAAAAGCACTACAAATGGAGGGATTACTTCATGCTTACCATAGGAAGCAGGGAATGGAGAGTAAGGAGTATCCAGGAGATCTGTGAAAGCCTCTCTGTGACCACACCAGGATTTCTTCTATAGACTGAGTTGTTACTCAGAGATTTCCACTGCGAAGCAGGTTCTCTGGGAGGTCTGGAAATCTGTTGATCAATAGAGTCATGATCCATATTTCACCCTTCCCTACCCATGTACCATGTTCTGTCTTCTTGTCAGCTGGTCCCATTAAAAACATAGCTCTCTCAGCCGGGCGGTGGTGGCACATGCCTTTAATCCCAGCACTCGGGAGGCAGAAGCAGGCGGATCTTTGTGCGTTCGAGGCCAGGCTGGACCAATAGCCTCTGAAACAATACAGAGAAACCCTGTCTCGTAAAAACAAAAAAAACATAGCTCTCCAGATTTAAATACATAAAACTACAACACAACTGAATTTTTCATTTGGTCTTTGGTGCTTACAGCATAATGTCTTGGTGGCATTAGCTCAGAGTGGTCAAGTGTTCTCAATTTTCATGTCACCAGATATAAAAATAACCATAGATTAATACATGCTAATTTTTTTGCATTATTGTCCTCAAAACTAAAGGCAGAATAAGAAATAATTACTTTATGTTAACATCAAAGCATTAGTAGTAGCACGAACACCAAAATAATTGTGAAACACTGACTTTTAATTTTAGGAGCTATTTATTTGCAGCTTGGCATTCTGGGCCTGTGATCCTCAGGGATTCAGGATGCTCTCCAGTGATCAGGATGTAGTATATTTAGTATACTTACTCATAGATTTCAAAGTCGATGTTTATGTGAAGTGGACTGGATTTAGTCTCCTTTTCCTTTCCAGGAGAGCTTGGAAATTGGAAGGGAGAGCCTCACAACAGAGAAGCATGTTTGGGTTTTGTCCCTCTCCCTCCTACCCACCTTGCATTCATGTCTGACTAATGCTTTTCATCAGCAACAGTACATGAATATGTAAGGGCAAGCACTGCTCATTGTGAACTCAGAACAAAGACTAGTGCTGGAGATTTCAATGAATTTGGACCATAATGTGCTGCTTTCTTGATAATGGGCTCTCTTGGCATTGAAATGAAAAGCAAACATATCATTAAGAAGGAGCTCCATAAAATGTGTCTGTCATATATCTTAAGCTTCATTAGTTCAGATTAATGCCTCACTTGATATACATGACAATAGCTGAACCAAATCTTTGTTTATTTATTGACAATTAAACGTGGGGCTGACATGTATAAACAGGCTTCCCCCTGATTAGTTCTGTGTTTTAAAGTAACTTTGTATTATAGAACTTGTTAACTACAGCATCATTTTATTGAGCTCTGCCTGGTGACTGATGTGATCTACGTTGAAAGACATCAATATTGCAGCCATTCCTGGCAGCCACTGGAGCATTGTGCTTACAGATTGGAGTTGATATCTTATTGTACGAATTCAGGGACCCAGAAAATGCCCAGTTATTGAGCCTCTGCCCTGCAAGGACAATGTTCTATTCATGGAATGTGGGTGGAAGGTCACAGAGCAAAGTCTTGATGCAAGGGAAGATTCAAATCCATTTCAGGGTTTTTCTGGGGACCTCCCTGAAATGCAGCTTTGAAAGCTCAAAGCTTTTCCCAGAGTGTCAAAACAGTGCAATGCAAAGGAGTGCGAGGGTATGTATATGTCTGTAACTAAGAGCAAACCTTCCTCTAAACACATGCTGATAAAGCGTCTGTGATGTTGATAGCAAGAGTCTCCGGAGAACACTTGGGATAGAGGAGCTCAGAAGGTAGGGAATAGAAGAGAGAGGAGCAGGGTAGAAGGCCAATGGGGCATACAATTTATCTGCATGCTAGGCTCACTGAAAGATTCATGATTTTCCTTTCCAGGAATTCAAGAGTTAGTGACTGTCAGAAATGATCAGTCCCCAACACAGACACCCTGTGGTTCTGTTAATAGCTTCCTTTTATGTGCCATATTCAAACATATATTTTAAAAAAAAGACTTATTTAGAAGGAGGCATGAAATAAAATTCATGTTGCAGTTGAGTTTGACAAAGATTCCCAGTTCCACACTCTGCTAGAGACTGTCCATAGAATTTCCATACAAAGTAAGGAATAAATGCTCAGCTACCCTGAGAGAATTCATTTGGCAATAGAAAGCAGCATCTATGCAGCACTCATAATGGGACGTGGGAGTGACTGTTCACTGAAACATTGATGTGTTGTTGAGTTGTAGATTTTCCAGACATCCTGATGCTCATCTTCCACTCCTGCTTGGGATATCCTGGTAGGTCATTGTAGTTCTCACATGGTAATCTCTACTATTGTGAGTTGATGGCAAAAGGCACTAGGGTGTCCAGCTCCTTCTGCTTTCTCACAGTGTCACTGGAGTTTTTAAAGCAATGCATGGGTTCTGGAATCCCCAACTAGACTAGGCCACCTGTGCCTAGTATACCAGCTAAAGACATATATAATGGTGAAATGCAGATAGAGATTTATTCAATGAAGCCATATTGGGAAGAAAGACCAGATAAATAAATCCAGTTAGTACCTGCCCCAATCTGTTTGTGGGTACTTGCATGAGTTTTAGTTTTACATGGAAAGCAAGAGGGAAGCAGTCTTGGCAAAGACATGGTTTCACCCAGCAGTGACCCATCACTGTCCCCCATCTGGTCATTTGTTAATCATTAGGTTGCTCATTTGTTAATCACTTATGGTGCAGTTCTGGTGTGTGTGTCTGTTTGGAGGGGATGTCTATCTTGTGAGGTTTTTCTTTTCCTGAAATTCAAGGGGTACTCAAGAGGAAAAGTTAAAGACAATAATTTATTTCTGTGTCTTCAGCTAAGGTATGGACACAAAACACAGCAGGGATGCTGAGTGTTCATTCTACTTTTAGATGCCTTGTAGATTCAAGTGAAGAATTAATGCTTTAATGGCAGAGCTCATTCTGTGGGTTGCAATCCGTTTGATATGCAGATATCCTGCATATAAGATATTTACATTGTGATTCAAAACTGTAGCAAAATTACAGTTATGAAGTAGCAATGAAATAATTTTATGAGTAGGGGTCACTACAACATGAGGAACTGTATTTAAGGGTCCAGCATTAGGGAGACTGAGAATCACTGTATTAAAAGGTGACAGCATTAAGGAGGCTGAGAATCACTGTGTTAAAGGGCCTCAGAGTTAGGGAGACTGAGCGCCACTGTATTAAAGGATCACAGCATTAGGGTGACTGAGAACCATTGTGTTAAAGGGTCACAGCATTAGGGAGACTGAGCACCACTGTGTTAAAGGGTCACAGAAGGGTCTCAATGTTAAGGAGGCTGAGAACCACTGGGTAAAATGGCCTCAATGTTAGGGAGGCTGAGACCACTGGGTAAAAGGGCCTCAATGTTAGGGAGGCTGAGACCACTGGGTAAAAGGGTCTCAATGTTAGGGAGGCTGAGACCACTGGGTAAAAGGGCCTCAATGTTAGGGAGGCTGAGACCACTGCTTTTTGACAAAACCAGCTTCTGTCTCAGTTGTGCTTCAGTGCTTTTTTTTAAATTTTCCTTCTGATTGCTTGAGAATTCAGTATATATGTTTAATGTGTTTTGATAAAATCTATGCCTCCACTTCCTCCCTTGCCCCCTCTACCACTACTTCCTCCAAATCTTATTTGCTTTTTTTTAACACTCACCAGGTTCACTTAGTGCTGCTGGTATGTACATGGGTGTGTGGTCTTCTGCTGAAGCGTGGGAAACTTCTTGGGGGCTCCAACCCTAAGCAAACACACTCCTTCCAACAGCAATAACTTCTTAGCTAGGTGGGACTTCATGACCCCTTCCTTCATCCTTGCTGATATTTTGTATTGCTTGACTTGAACATAGTTTTGTATACAGTTACAGAAACTGAACTCACGTATGAAACTGGACTGTTGTGTCTGAAAAACATTGTTTTGCTGCAGTCACTCACTACCTTTAGCTCTTAAAGTCTTTCTGCTCCATCTCCTGCAATGATCTTTGCACCTTTGGAGGAGGGGTATGATAAAGATGTCTTACTGAGGATAGAACAGTTCATAATCTCTTATTTTCTGAATTCTGACCAATTCAGAAGGTCCCTTGTTAATTGCCAACTACTACATAATGGAGCTTTCCTGATGAGAGTAGAGAGATGCACTAGTCTATTGGTATAAGAAAGTAATTACCATGTCAAATTTGCAAAATAACAGGAGCATGTTTTTTTCTCTAAGGTCTATGTCCCAGCCATGTGTTCTTGGCCCCATTAGTGGTGCCAGACATGCATTCCCCATTCTACGGAATACACTTCAAGTCCAATAAGTAGGCTAGTTATTCCCATAATATTTGTGCCACTACTGCATGAGTTAGCATATCTCCCCAGGCTATTGTAGTTTCCAAGGCTCACAGCTTGGTAAAACTGTTGACTAAAAAAAAAAAAGAAAAAAGAAAAAATGCTGGGCAGTGGTGGCACACACCTTTAATCCCAGCACTCGGGAGGCAGAGGCAGGCGGATCCCTGTGAGTTCAAGGCCGGGCTGGACTGACAGCCTCCAAAACAATACAGAGAAACCCTGTCTCGTAAAACCAAAAAAAAAAAAAAAAAAAAAAAAAAAGAAGAAGAAAAAAAACCTGTTGACTACTTCAATGACACTTTCCAAATATAAAATGCCCATTTATACTTACAATAAGAAAACATGGTTATTAGAAGAAACCATCCTGAGTGAGGTAATGCAGTCACAAAAAGAGAAACATGGCATGTACTCTCTCATATATGGATTTTAGACATAGATCTGGGGAGTGTCAGCCTACAATCCCATGGCCAGAGAGTCTGGGAAACAGAAACTTCATTCAGTGGCTGATGGAAGAAGAGGCAGACTCCCATGGTTAAGTACTGAGCTGAACTCAAGAAAGCCAGTAACAGAGAGGGAGGACTGATGACCAAAGGGATTAAGACTGGGCTGGTTTAACCCCAGAAACAGCTGACCTGACAAAGGTTAGCTCTTGAATCCCAGGCTGATGCCTGGGAATCCAGCATGGGACTGACCAAGACCCCCTGAATATGGGTGTCAGTGAGGAGGCCTAGGTAATCTATTGAGCCTTGGGCAGTAGATCAGTACTCATTCCGAGTATACACACGGACTTTGGACTCCCATCCAACAATGTGAGATGCACTCTCACCCTGAACTCTTGGGGGAGGGTCTAGGCCCTGTCCTGGATGAAATGACAGACTATGGACACCCCCATGGAGGGCCTCACCCTCCCTGGGGAAATGAGGGGATAATCGGGGGTGGGGGGAGGGCATGGGAGGAGGGGAGGGAAAGGGAGAGGGACCTGGAACTGACTTGTGAAGCAACCTTGTTTCTAATCTAAATTTAAACTGAAAATTAAATAAATTAAAATTAAAAAATAAAAAAAAATGGTTAAAATTTCTTAACCCAGAAAGATCTGCATCATCACCATATACTTCCTGTAGATTCATTTCTGTTCTTAAACACTGTAAACATTTACAAGTGTTGTATCAATATCTTTTATGGAGAAATTGTCTTCCTAGGCTTATTCCAGGTTTTCCAGGTTTTTTAAAAACATAACTGGGAGCTGTTAGACTGTAATATATGTCTATATTGATAGAAAGTAACAGTTCAAAAATAATTGTTGAGGGCATGATTTCTCATTGACCTATGGTATTAAAGATAACATAGAACTATATAAGAAAGCTAATGTGATAACATTTTATGTCAGGAGTGGAGGTCAATTACTAACCTTGATAGTTATTGAACCACTGAATTAAATATAAAACATCTGTTACTTTACAGAACACACGTTCTTCTTTACAAAAGACACAGATGGCCAGGTTAAACTCTGCTAAAGCCACAGCCAGTGGGAGTTTTCGGGAACCTTTTTTTGGACGTGCAAAGCTGCTCTGTCTGTCCATGTCCCAAGCCCCATGTCAGCAGGCTAGATTGTTCCATCAGGTCACCTTCTCCTGTGTAGCCAGAAGTTCCCAAAGCACTAATTCTTTTCAGAGAACACTCTGACTAATTTATTTGGCTCGCCTTTGTTCACAAGACAGCTTTTCTTTAAAAAATTGTACCCTCTTTCCTCTGTTCTGAGGATTAGAATACAAATCATCATTTACAAATTGAAGGTTAACACAGAAATGCATTGTGCTTGGGATTTGATGAGTGAGAAAGTAAGAAGCGATGACGGCATTATTCCATGGGAAAGAGCCCTCTGTATTGATCTATTATTGCCCAGCGTGAAATGTGCCGGTGCCGTACTTCCACTTGATCAGGAGCTCTTTATTACGTCCCCTCTTGATTCAACTTGAGGACTTCTGATGCTTGTAGTTCCTCACACATTCTGCTGAGCAGCAGGGGAAACCTTGTTAATAAAGAAATAACAAGCTGGAGATTTGAATAAATATTTAGCTGATTAAGAGGAGGGACAGAGTTAATTTTTCCCAGTGCCAGCAGTGGAGGAAACTTGCTAACAGGACAGGCTTATGCTGACTAAAACCAGGTTCTTACAGAGTTCTTTATCACACCACAGGCCACTTTCATTTCCTGATTCTATTATAGACTAAGTGGCCACCTGAACCTGCCAATGAACTTGCTCTATTGTGTTTCCTATTTTTAATCCTGAAAGAGTAAACACATTTCTCATCAGATGTATTGCAGACTGCCATGCTTTGGAGAGATTGATGAAGGCGCTGTTGCATTATCACATGCCCATTCATTTGTAAGTAAGTGTCCATTCTGAAGGGAGGTATAAATGATGGCAGCATTTTCATCAGTTCACAAATCTGTTTTATCCGAGAATGTAGGATTTTAAACATACTTGCTACAGCAGCATGACAACAGTTTGGATTTTATACTTTTAGGCTATGCTTTTAGTCTTAACATGTGATTCAAGCTCTGATATTAGAATCACAGTGATTGTGTTATGCGGCTCCCAGTGGGTGCTGTGGGAAAGATAGCAATTCTTTGGGATTCATTGACTAATTAGGAGATAACCTGTGAACCGGTTCTTGGTGTTGAAGATCCAGAAGTCCAATAGTAGCTCACAAGTTTTCCAGGTTTAGCTCCTGGGATATGGCCTCCTATGTGTTCTCCTTTTTATTTCTCATGTTTTAGTGTCTTGCACTGAAGATTTTGTAAGTTATTTTGCAAAGAACAATCCATATGCCTAAATCCTCCTTAGACCCATGCCTTAAGAGTACATATGGGAAGAAGTGAGTGCATTCATGAATGTGTGTCCTGTGAGAGCTATGATGTCCAAAATTGGTTGACACCTCAGGACTGGAAAGGACTGTCAGGATTCTGATGTGAAGCACTCCCTTGTATATTCATGAGGATGCTCTAGTTAAATTGAAATATCATAAAAATGAAAGATAGACAACTGTTTCCCGAAGAAGTCTTCATAAATGTTTCACAGAACAGTTGATGTAAATTCCTTTGTATTGAGGAGAAATTTGCCTCCTGTCACTTTTACTCAAGCTCTGTGTCTGTCTTTGGGGCATAGACACACCAGTGTGCTCTGACTGTGCACCCCCTTTACAAAGGCTTTATGCCAGATGTTCCACATATGCTGGTGCCTCCAGCCCAGTTCTCTCCCATCCAC
This sequence comes from Mesocricetus auratus, assembly GCF_017639785.1. NCBI lineage: Eukaryota > Metazoa > Chordata > Mammalia > Rodentia > Cricetidae > Mesocricetus > Mesocricetus auratus. The sequence continues at coordinate 68,395,910 of NW_024429184.1, forward strand.
TGGTGCCTCCAGCCCAGCTCTCTCACATCCCCTCTGGTCCCTCCATCCCAGCTCCTTCTCATCTGCTGGTGCCTCCAGCCCAGCTCCCTCTTATCTAGTGATCTCTCCAGCCCAGCTCTCTCACTATGTACTCTTCCAGTAGAATCACTGGCATGGAGGGAAATGCAGGTGATTTTCCTTTCTAGAGAACTAGAGTCAATAGATTGATATTAGCACCCAGAAAACATGCTCCAGGAAGTAAATGCACTGTTACAATCTGTTCCCAAAATATGGAGAATTATTTCCCCAATTGTTATTGGCAGAGTTAGAACTGGAACTTCAGAGCGTGATCAGTGCTCCACCTGGTACTAGTAAGGGAGAGAAAATTAGAAAACTGTGAAGAGTATAATCTCATATATAACAGAATAAGAACTTTGAACGTAATCTGTCATAACAGCTATGGATAGTAACACAGGGTAAATCTTCACTGGGTTGAATGTTTATTTGTGTCTATTTTAAGACTTACAAAAGTAGCATTTACTAAGTTTCCAAAATTCAAATTTTATAGCTATTTTGTTTCCCATAAAAAGGAAGTCCATATTTTAAACAATTTTTCAGAATAGATTTTTATTTTCAACTTGAGCATATGTCTTAACTTTAGAACTACCAGAACTTTTTACATGGTAATATCCATTTCACATTCAAGTACAGAATTTATTACGTAGGGGTTTTCCAACATTTTGGCAATTCACCTGACCCCACCTTCCTTCCTTGTGACCCAAGGAAATTATCTCTAAAAAATTACTTTGGAAGATGTTCTACTAAGGTAGACGTTGGCCATCACAATGCAAGAGTCAACTTAGTTCACCTGCTTAGGTATCTAATGGACATCAGAGTGCAAGTATCGTCACGTTGTTGTTCACCTGTTTAGGTGTTTAACTTCTACCTTTATTCCAGGTTCTCTGAAAAGATTAATTTCTCAGCAACATTGGAATAGGACAGAATTTATTTATTTTTTGTTAAAAAAGTTACTTAAAGTCATTTTTTAAAGCCACCTTATAAGCCTATGGGTAGACAGTACTGGGGGTGTTTCAGAGTAGGACACAGAGGTTAGCTATGCTGTGCATGAAACAAAATGCCCAGACAGGTCACTGATCAAAAGCTGCTGTTGCTGGCCTTCCAATACAAGATTGGCATATGGCGTTAAAGGAAACAGAGACGTGTGTTTGTGACATTGGGAAGATGACAAGTGGGACATGCTGAAGACTGCTCATTGGTAGTGACAGGTTGGGAAGAGGGGCTGGGGTGCAGTATTAATGCTAGAGGAGTAAGAGTGTTTGGCAAGTTACACCAGGTTTGAGGGTGCAATGAGGAAGGAGGGGGGAAAAGAGAAGGTTGTTCCACACCTACCATGTGCTCAACATTTAATTTCCTTTAGCAAAATGGATAGTTACTTTAGAGGAAATCATTACATGTAACGTATGAAAAAAATTTTCCTTTCAAGCAGTTGAGAGAGGCTCATGTCTACTCAATCACCCCTTATTCTCTGGTGTCCCAGCTACCTCTGAGAACCTTCTAGCCTTTTTCAGGCTTAGTGACTGACTCCAAGTCAGCATGTTTGAGTTTAGCCTGACAGTGGACTATTCAAGTGACACTTGCTTTCTTGTGAGTTACACATTTAACATTGTGTTCCTAAAATTGTCTATGTGATTCAAAATGCAGTCAATGTTGACGACCAATTAGTGTGCAAACAAATCCATTTCTTGAAAAAGCTTTATCTAGCAGAAGTGGTACTTTGAAATTAACACACGAGACATCTAGTATTAAAGAAACAAATCTGTTTTACATATGAAAAACACCATGTCCCATTCTGGCTAAACATGAGATTTCTGTGTTCTCATCTAATGGAAACACTTAATTCAGGCCATGTATGGGAGGAAATGTTGGGAAATAGATTTGGAACTGTTGATGGATCCTGTTCCTAGGCTCATCTATTGGCAGATGTTAAGTGAACCACAAAAGCATTTAGCTACACCAGTCTATGAGCTGTGGGAATTATCAGATTGAAAATGGAAGTATCCCCATTACCGAATCAACATTGTGTGTCGACAGAGCTTTCTAGATCATGGATAGGTATGGATATTATCTTGGTTGGGGAAAAAATGACTGACTTATTTCAATAGCCAATGTTGAGAAAAAGTTCTGGCTTTTGTTCTTCATTCTGTTCATAATCTTTGCTGGTGAAACCCATGTGGTACTGACATTTCTTTATGTCTCATTAAGACATGAGATTCACAATTGCAAGGACTGTGCTAATTTTTTTTTTTTTGGTATTTACGAGACAGGGTTTCTCTGTATTGTTTTGGAGGCTGTCGGTCCAGCCTGGCCTCGAACTCACAGAGATCCGTCTGCCTCTGCCTCCCGAGTGCTGGGATTAAAGGCGTGCGCCACCACTGCCCGGCAAGAACTGTGCTAATTCTTAAGATAGAGAGAAAGATGACTCATCAGGCTTAAAGAAAATATCCCTGGAGAGTAGCCGGCTTCCATTCTTCCAAATTTGGGCTCATAAAGAGACCTCTTGTTTTGTATTCTGTTTTTCTGGGGGGTTGTTTGTTTATAAGGATTGAGTTGGTATGTATCTTACACAGATACACGAGCTAGGTCTGTCTTTGTAAGCTGCTGAACTTGTATCTGGCACCTGTCTATTTTCATTTTGCAGTCCTGACAGCCAAGCCTAAGACCCTGTAATTGTAAGGCAAGAATCCTACCACTAAGTTGCCTTGTTGTTTTGTATCAGTTCAATTTTCCTTAGTTCTCCCTTTGAGATTGTTCAATCATGGGTGGTCATTTTTTTGGCAATTCTTTTTATTGAGCTATACATTTTTACCCACTCCCCTCCTATGGTTCCCTCTCCCCTCACACCCTCCTGCTTGGTCCCCACACTCCCAATTTACTCAGGAGATCTTGTCTTTTCTCCATTCCAAGGTGGATCCATGTGCGTCTCTCTTAGGGTCCTTTTTGTCACCTAGGTTCCCTGGGGTTCTGGGCTGTAGTCTCGTTGTCCTTTGCTTTATGTCTAATATATAATATGTACTCACTCATAAGTGAGTACATATTATATTCACAGGCGTTCTTAGTAAATTGAACTTTGAGTTCTGAAATCACAAGGGATTTTTGCCTGTCTATGCAGATTACTCTAGTGAGAAGTCAAATGACGATTTTTCCTGACATTTTATACTCTTTGTCAGCATCATTTGTCATACTTATAATTTAGTAGGAAAAGGAGGTGCAGGGTTGAGACACTTCAAATGCATATGGAGTTTGGAGAGTTTCTTATACTGTGTTTGCAGACCTGTGGATCCGTTTCTAAACCTTTTGTGATGTTCCATCCTGGCCTCTCATGTAATCTCTCCCATGAGTTAGCCAAGACAATGAGACACCAGCCTGAGGAGGAAAACAGAGACCTTATACACATGTAAATGATGGGTCATAGTTTGCAAGCCAGTTTCCAAGCTATGCTGTAATTTATGTGGAAGCCACATGGGGCCATGATCTGAAAGCAGCTACAGGAACAAGCTTCCCTCTGCCCTGTGCCACATAAGATCACTTCAGAAGAGCCTGGCTCTGAGAAACCAACCCTGGGAGCTGTGATTGACAATAAATCAGAAATTTTAAAAACACTATGTGTTGACGAGTGGTTGTAGCATAACAGCAGCTAAATAGCTCTTTTGCCATAGCAATGGATCTGCTGACAAAGATACTGGGTGGTACTTATCCAAAGTCCCGTGGGCCCATTGTTTTTCTTTTTAAAACCTTAATGGTATTCTACTGCCATCTGGTGGCAAGACTAAATGTACTGGATGTTTCATGAACTCAGATGCACTTACCTAGGAGCATTTGTGAAAACATTGAAATATAAATAGGAAATGCCCTGGGGAACCAGCACTAAGAAGGAAAAATATTGAGAGAGAGTGGGGGAGGAAAGCTAACCAAATGTACACAAAGCAAGAGGGCTTTCTCAATCTGTTCTGTTGCTCTTACCTCCTCCGGGCCATTCTTGGAGGGGCTGTAGGCACTAGGGAAATGCTGTGTTGTGGAAAGTAGTCTGGTCTGTCTTTCTACATTCAGGAAGAGAGGATACTCAGAAGTGAAAGGATACATTTCACTCTCTTTCTTTCATGATGTGTGTTTGAAATTATGAAACACCCTCCAGATTCTCAGAGCTTTGCTAAGCCTTTCTGATGTGGGCTCTGAAGGCTGTGGATTGGGAGGGAAGTGGGCAGGCCATGGGAAATGCAAGTGCTCAGGTGCTGGTCTTGTTTGAGTTTGCACCCATCAGCAGGACCCAAACCACCAGGAATGAAACAAAAGACTGCCAAATGACTCAGCAAACATGGCTACCAGAGTCCAGCTTCTCAAGGCTCTGGCAAGAGGCCCAGGGAGGGTGAGATCTAGGGTTTGCCCACTAGGAATGAATGTCCTTTCTTCTCCAAAACAGATTATGGGAGCAACCAAAATGCAGAGAGGGCTATACTAAATAAGGACAAATTCAATTTATTTCCAGAAATAATTTTACATCAAGGAAAAGTCAGCAGCTGTCTTTTCTTTGTGTGTTTACCATGAAGACACATCAACATACTTACTGTAAGGGATGGGCATATATATACAATAGGAAGAAAACTTTCTTCCAAGAAAAATGATTTTCCCCTGAACTTACATTGTTGAAAGAAACACAGCACTTGTTTCATTTTCTCAGGTTGAAATAAATTTCTCTTAACATAATATGTATTACAATAATAACATCTAGTTAAGATTTCATTATGACATCTCAGCTCAATGTAGACCACATCCCCTGCCATGTTTTTATAAAACATTACTCCGTATGAGATGCTCACATTAGCTACAATTGCTGAAATGACTGATGTTTAACTCCAGACACTTTCTGTCATTATTAAACTTCATTATAGAATAAAGCATGTGGGTGGGATTGTGGCTTGATGCTTCTGTAATTTCCTCTCTACCTTTTCCATGTGCTTTTCAGTTACATCGACTGAGTCATTTTATCTTGTAGATGCAAAGATGAAGGAAAAGGAACAAAAATGTGGCCATTAAGGGAAGCAGTGCGAATGTGCATAGTTAATGGAAACCATTTTGACATTCTGTATTTGATTCCATGGTGTACCTACTCAAACAATTTCAATAGCATATTAGAACAAAATGCTACATTGTGCTGTGCACTAAGAATGCGAGTAATAGACTTCAAAAAATTACCTTTTCACTGAAAGTATTATCTGCTGGAAATGAAGAAATGTTTTTACATTATGAGAAGCTAACAGCAGCAAAAGGGAATGAGGGCTGGCACGATAACCGCAGGGGGGAGGGTTGACTCTCCAACAAGCACGCTTTCACTGACTGAAGGGCAATCATGGTATTCACTTTCAGTCACAGGCCTCTAATCATATGGATTCTCATTTTCTACATTTTTGATGATGTTATTATTAATCCAACTGCAGATTTACGCTAGTTAAAAATGGGACTTAACTGTTTACTACAAGACCAAATGAAAAGCACAGTGCCTACTTGTGAATGTGTTCATTTTGATACCCAGAATGAGACTTCCTTTGTAAAACCAGACGGTAAGAAACTATGCACACAGGACAGTGTCTTCTTGCTTCCTAGTGTGTATATTCGTGACAGTGCTCTCACTGTAGAGAGAGTTAGGCCCTGTGGATGCTATTGAAGATGAGGGCTTTAGGGGCTTTTGAGGCAGGAAAAGGAGGATGTTTGCTCATGTGAGGAAGTAGTTCCAGCTGTGAGATCTGTGTATATGTGTGTATATACTATTCATTAGGTACTTTCACAAATATCTTACTTGATTCTGGTTAACAACTTTTAGAAGCAAGCACTATTCCCATCGTTTTGTTTTTTCCTCATATAAAACTTGAAGTTTAGAAACAATATATGGATTGCCTAAGAGCATACTGCTCATACAAGACACATCAGAAAAAAATAGGCTCTGTCCCTTTACTTGGGGAAGCTGGGGGTGTGGAAAAACAAGGGGAGGTACATCAGTTTTACAAGACTGAGTGTATGAGCATGTTAGCATTGACCTCACAGGTGTACTCTGGATGCTCAATCAGCCTGGAAGCATGGATTCCCAGAGAGAAGGCAATGGTGAAACATGGACTTGATTTTGTCTGTAGAGCTCTGGATAGTGAAATAATCAGTTAACAAGTGGCTTAGTGTCTGAAAGCTGGTTCTAGGAGAAAGAAAGATCTAGACCAAATTTCCAGACTCCTTGGCACTTATTCTATAGCTGACCACATCAATGTGGACACACACTGTTCACCCAGGACAGAGGCCCAAAGCTCACCTCAATGAATCTCTGCCCTGATGCCTTGGGAATTTGATGGTAAGGGCTTACATGAACCAGGCGTAGTGACCTACCTATTTGCACAAAAGAGATGAATGGCTACTTACTTATGCCTGTAATCTCAGCAGTTGGGAGGCTGAGGCAGGAGGATTATGTGCATCCTTAACTACATAGTGTTTCTCCCCTCAGTGATGCCTCAAAGAGAGAAAAGTGTTTTTAATAAACACAGCAAAAGATTCAAAGGCAGCTGTAACACCTTTGTACTACTGTCCATATTTTGTGACTCAGCTTCAGTCCGAGGCTTTGGCTTTTGGCCCATCTTTAGTGTGTGACAGGCATCAAGAGGTGAGGGTTGCATGTCTTGCCCTCAGGAGGAGGTCTCATATGAGTTTTCACCCTCTTCACAGCTGCTGTGGTAGTCACAGGTTGTCAGCAGCGTATGAAGTATGGAAGAAAGCAAGAGGTCTAAAAAATCAGCTTGCTTCTGTGGGATTGGAGATAAAATAATGAAGATCTCCAAAAATCCAGTGTACCCCAAAGCGTATTTATGGGGTAGTAGGGGGCAATCAAAAATCAACAAAACAAAAACTTGGCCAATTAACTGGCCAAGCCTGTCTTAAAGTTAAAGAAAGGAAATAGTCTTATTAGGCAGATTAAAACTGCAAATCTTGTGTTCCAGCCAACACATAAGGGAGGTCTGGGCTCTAGTGCTCCAGCCCCAGGGACAGCTTTGTGATTGTTTATCTGGGAACTCCAGGGAGCCAGGCAGGCAGGTGGGTGGGCAGAAGAAGACCCTTCAGCCTCTCATGGGTGTGTGCTCCTCTGTGGCAGCAGGTGGGCGTGGTTCTTATTCTCACTGTTACTCAGCCAACACATACACCCATTTTTGCTGCCACATCTATGTCACGGTTCACCTGTAACCGATGTCTCAGATTTATCTACTAAGAAACTGAAGTGTTAGCTAAAATGTGAAACAGCACTTGACTGAAATGTACTCTAGAAAAATCTGCCATTGGATTGTAGTGTAAAAAGACTAGTTTTTTTTAACCAAATAGTACTTTAAAACAGGAACTGTCATTTAAGCCAATAAACCAATATGAAGTTCAGGCATATGTGCTGGGAACTATATACAATGAGGAAAAAATATTAAAAGGATGATCACCTGATGTGTGAATAAAGATAGACAATGGTGCCAGGTGGTGCTTGGTACATAATAGCGAGAACAGAGGGTCAGAGCACAGCAATCAATACCAAAGAGAAATCAACACATTCAACACCATCCCCACAGTGCTAAGCTGATTATCCACTTCAAGCAATTGAAGCAGAAAGATGAATGTGCGAAGCAGCCTTTATTTTCTTTTTCAGAATGGAGAGCTAGGAATGCAAGTTAACTGGTGTCTTATGCTGCTCATGGCTGCCTATCTCAAACATAGATTTCCAAGGAGAGAGCTACCTTTCTCAATGACTAATGCCTACATCACTTTTATTACCTTTAACCATGGTTACCTGTGTAAAACAGTGAATTCTGGGCTTTTTCACTTGCACAGACATACTTAGACACACACTGAACATAGATGCTCAGCTAAACATACACAAATGCATATCAATCATTTTATTTTGTCCAACAACTTCTGGCACCATCTTCACTGAATGGTCTCATTTGTGTTAGACTTCTAATGGGAGAGGGGAGGAGGAGAAGAAGAGAGGAGTGACAGAGAGACAGAGAGAGAGAGAGACAGAAAGACAGAGACAGAGAGAGAGAGAGAGAGAGAGAGAGAGAGAGAGAGAGAGAGAGAGAGAGAGATGCTCTAGAAAAGGAGCTCACATGTCTAGCCCCACAGTGAGGACTTTTCTAGTTTTCCATGGCAGTTGGAGAATGCTGGTTTCCCCAGTCTAACTTCCCTGTTGAAATGCACTGTTAGTTCATCCATTTCATCATTGTGGAAGCTTCTTAATCTATGATTTGTTATCTGGAGACTCTTGCTTTCTCTCCTCAAGGTTCATAAGCACTCCGCACAGATTAGCTTTTCTTTCTAAGAGACCAGGGATGCCAGACTGCTATACCCAGCAAAGATTTCAATCACTATAGATGGAGAAAATAAGAAATTCCTTGACAAAACCAGATTTAAACAATACATATCCACTAATCCAGTCCTACAGAAAGTTCTGGAAGGAAAACATCAACCTAGTAAGTTAACTAGACCCACAGAAACATATTCAATAGATAATCCCACTTTACCAACAGCCAAAAGAAAAGAAGGGGTGGAAATCCACACACAATTCCACCACCACCATCACCAAATCCAAAACGAACAAGAATTAGCAATCAATGGTCATTAATATCCCTTAATATTAATGATCTTAACTCACCTATAAAAAGACACAGCTTACAGAATGGATACGAAGACAGAATCCATCCTTCTGCTACAACATCCTTCAGAGTAAAGAGTTGGGATAAGATTTTCCAATCAAATGGACTCAAGAAACAAGCTGATCTATCTATCTTAATAGCTAACAAATTATAATTCAAATTAGAATCAATCAAAAGAGATGAAGAAGATTATTTCCTATTTTTTTAATTTATAATTTTTTATTTTTTTATTTTATTTTTATCATTTTTTATTTTAATTTTAAATACCTTGTTTTACATGTCAATCCCAGTTCCCTCTCCCTCCCCTCCTCCCGCACTCCCCTTCCCCCCCACCCTCCCACCCTATTGCCAAATCCTTCCACATAGGGGATATCTAGAGTCTGTCATTTTACTCTGGGTAGGGTCCAGGCACTCCCCTAAGAGTCCAGGCTGAGAGAGCATCCCTCTTTGTGCTATAGGCACATGAAGACTGTTTGTATACCAGGGATAGACACTGATCCACAGCTCAGGGACCCATAGGTTGCCCAGGCCTTCTCGTTGACACTCACATTTGGGGGGTCCAGATCAGTCCCATGCTGGCCTCCCCACTGTCAGTCTGGGGTCCAAGAGCTCTCCCCTGTTCAGATCAGCTGTCTCTGCTGGTTTTGCCAGCCCATTCTTTGCCAATTTGCTCATCACTCCTCTCTCTCTGTCACTGGGTTCCTTGGGTTCAGTTCAGTGATTAATTGTGTGTTTGCCTCTGCTTCCATCAGTCACAGGATGAAGGCTCCCAGATGGTTATAGACACCAAGTTCATTATCAGGAATGGGCATTCGAGGTGGTCTCTCCACTATTGCTTAGCTTACCAATTGGTGTTATCCCTTTAGATCACTCGAGGTCGCTCTGGTGCCTGATCTGTATTCGATCCTATGATTCCCTCTTCCCCCTATTCTACCCCCACCCCCTCAACTTCCTGTTCCCCATGACCAACTCTCTTCCTCTTCACCCCCTCTCTTCTTCCCAGGTCCCACTCCCCCCCCACCCCTCGCCGTGTTCCCCATCCATTCAGGGGATCTTGTCTCCATCCTCTTCTCTTGGGTACTATGCATATATGCATATCTTTTAGGTTCTTTCCTGTTTCCCAGACTCTCTATCAGTGGAAGTGCAGACTGGCACTATCCTGATCCATGTCTAAAATCCATATATGAGTGAGTGCATACCATGTTTGTCTTTTTGCGACTGGGTTACCTCACTCAGGATGGTTTCTTCCAGTGCTATCCATTTCCCTGCGAATTTCAAGATTCCATTGTTTTTTTCTGCTGAGTAATACTCCATTGTGTAAATGTACCACATTTTCTCCATCCACTCTTCAGTTGAGGGGCATCTAGGTTGCTTCCAGGTTCTGGCTATTACAAATAATGCTGCTATGAACATAGTGGAGCAGATGCCCTTGTTATATGAACTTGCCTCATTTGGATATACGCCTAAGAGTGGAATTACTGGGTCTAGTGGTATAATAATTCCCATTTTCCTGAGGAATCTCCATACTGATTTCCAAAGAGGCTGTATGAGTTGGCACTCCCACCAACCGTGGAGGAGTGTTCCTCTCTCTCCACATCCTCTCCAGCATAAATTGTCTTCGGTGTTTTTTATTTTAGCCATTCTGACAGGAGTAAGATGGTATCTCAGAGTTGTTTTGATTTGCATTTCCCTGATGGCTAAGGATGTTGAGCACTTTCTTAAGTGTCTCTTGGCCATTTTAGCCTCCTCTACTGAGAATTCTCTATTTAGCTCTGTACCCCACCTTTTAATTGGATCCTTTGGTGTTTTGGAGACTTGTTTCTTGAGTTATTTGTAAATTTTGGAGATTAGCCCTCTGTCAGATGTAGGGTTAATGAATATCTTTTCCCATTCTGTGGCCTGCCTTTTTGTCTTTTTGACTGTGTCCTTTGCCTTACAGAAGCTTTTTAGTTTCAGAAGGTCCCAATTGTCGATCTCAGTGCCTGTGCCACTGGTGTTATGTTTAGGAAATGGTCTCCTGTACCAACTCGTTGAAGAGTATCTCCCACTTTCTCTTCTAAAAGTTTCAGTGTGGCTGGATTTATGTTGAGATCTTTGATCCATTTGGACTTAAGTTTTGTACAAGGCGATAAACATGGATCTATCTGCAGTCTTCTGCATACCAGTACCCAGTTATGCCAGCACCATTTGTTGAAGATGCTTTCTTTTTTCCATTGTACAGTTTTAGCTTCTTTGTCAAAAATCAAGTGTTCATAGGTGTGTGGGTTAAAATTAGAGCTTTCGATTCGGTTCCATTGGTCTACCTGCCTATTTTTGTGCCAATACCAAGCTGTTTTCAGGACTATAGCTCTATAATAGAGCTTGAAGTCAGGTATGGTGATGCCTCCTGAAGTTCCTTTATTGTATAGGGATGTTTTAGCTATCCTGGGCCTTTTGTTTTTCCATATAAAGTTGATTAATGTTCTTTCCAGGTCCTTGAAGAATTGTGATGGAATTTTGATAGGGATTGCATTGAATCTGTAGACTGCTTTTGTCAAGATTGCCATTTTTATTATGTTGATCCTACCAATCCAAGAGCATGGGAGATCTTTCCAGTTTCTGGTATCTTCTTTGATTTCTTTCTTTAAAGACACAAAGTTCTTGATATACAGGTCTTTAATTTCCTTGGTTAACATTATCCCCAGATATTTGATGTTGTTTTTGGCTATTGTAAAGGGTGATGTTTCTCTGATTTCTTTCTCAGTCACTACATCATCTGTATATAATAGGGCCACTGATTTTTTTAGTTTACCTTGTATCCTGCCACATTGCTGAAGGTGTTTATCAGCTCTAGGAGTAATCTTGCAGAGTTTTTTGGGTCACTTATGTAAACTATCATATCATCTGCAAATAGTGAAAGTTTGACTTCTTCTTTTCCTATTTGTATCCCCTTTATCTCCTTTTGTTGTCTTATTGCTGTAGCTAGAACTTCAAGTACAATATTGAAGAGATATGGAGAGAGTGGACAGCCTTGTCTTGTTCCTGATTTTAGAGGAATTGCTTTGAGTTTCTCTCCATTTAGTTTGATGTTAGCTGTTGGTTTACTGTATATTGCTTTTATTATATTCAGGTACATTCCTGTTATCCCTGATCTCTCTAGGACCTTTATCATGAAGGGGTGCTGGATTTTGTCAAAGGCTTTTTCAGCATCTAGTGAGATGATCATGTGGTTTTTCTTTCGCAGATTGTTAATATGGTGGATTACATTGATAGATTTTCTAATGTTGAACCATCCCTGCATTCCTGGGATGAAGCCTACTTGATCATGGTGGATGATTTTTCTGATGTGTTCTTGAATCCGGTTTGCGAGTATTTTATTGAGTATTTTTGCATCAATGTTCATGAGGGAAATTGGTCTATAATTCTCTTTCTTAGTTGTGTCATTGTGTGGCTTGGGTATCAAGGTAATTGTAGCCTCGTAGAAAGAGTTTGGCAGTGAGCCTCCTGCTTCTATTGTGTGGAATACTTTGAGGAGTATTGGAATTAGCTCTTCTTTGAATTTCTGGTAGAATTCTGCACTGAAGCCATCTGGGCCTGGGCTTTTTTATTTGGGAGACTTTTGATGCCTGCTTCTATTTCATTAGGGGTTATAGGTCTGTTTAGATTGTTTATCTGTTCTTGATTTAGTTTTGGCAAGTGATATCTATCCAGGAAATTGTCCATTTCCTTTAAATTTTCAAATTTTGTGGAGTACAGATTTTCAAAGTATGCCCTGATGATTCTCTGGATTTCCTCAGAGTCTGTTGTTATGTCCCCTTTTTCATCCCTGATTTTGTTAATTAGCATGCTCTCCCTCTGTATTTTGGCTAGTTTGGACAGAGGTTTATCTATTTTGTTGATTTTCTCAAAGAACCAACTCTTTGTTTCATTGATTCTTCTCAGTGTTTTTCTGGTTTCTACTTGATTGATTTCAGCCCTCAGTTTGATTATTTCCTGGCGTCTGCTCCTCTTGGGGGAGTTTGCTCCTTTTTGTTCTAGAACATTCAGCTGTGCTATTAATTCTCTAGTATGACTGTTCTCCAGTTTTTTCATGTGGGCACTTAGTGCTATAAACTTTCCTCTCAGCACTGCTTTCAGAGTGTCCCATAAGTTTGTGTATGTTGTGTCTTCATTCTCATTGAAATCGAGGAAGTCTTTAATTTCTTTTTTTATTTGTTCCTTTACCCAGGGATGGTGCAATTATGCATTGTTCAATCTCCATGAGTTTGTAGGGTTTCTGCGATTTGTGTTATTGTTGAATTCTAATGTTAATGCATGGTGGTCTGATAAGATGCAGGGAGTTATACCAATTTTTTTTGTATCTGTGGATATTTGCTATGTTTCCTATTATGTGGTCAATTTTAGAGAAGGTTCCATGTGGTGCCGAGAAGAAGGTATATCCCTTTGTATTTGGGTGGAATGTTCTATAGATGTCTGTTAAACCCAGTTGGGTCATAATTTCTATTAGTTCTTTTGTTTCTTTTTTAAGTTTCTGTCTGGAGGTCCTGTCTAGCGGTGAGAGCAGAGTGTTGAAGTCTCCTACTATTAGTGTGTGAGATTTTATGTGCATTTTGAGCTTTAGTAATGTTTCTTTCACGAATGTAGGTGCCTTTGTATTTGGGGCATAGATGTTTAAAATTGAGACTTTGTCTTGATGTATTTTTCCTTTTATGAATATGAAGTGTCCTTCTTCATCTCTTTTGATTGATTTTAATTTGAAGTCTAATTTGTTAGATATTAGGATTGCTACACCCGCTTGTTTCTTGGGGCCGTTTGATTGGAAGATCTTTTCCCAACCCTTTACTCTGAGATAACGTCTGTCTTTGATGTTGAGATGTGTTTCTTGTATGCAGCAGAAGGAAGGGTTCTGTCTTCGTATCCACTCTGCTAGTCTGTGTCTTTTTATAGGCAAGTTGAGGCCATTGACATTGAGGGATATTAATGACCATTGATTGTTGATCCTTGTTTGTGCTTGATTTATTGTTAGTGAAGTTATTTTGTGTAGTTTCTCTTCCCTTTTTCTTTTGGTGTTTTGTAAAGTGTGATTATATATTTCCTGTGTCTTTGTGAATGTAGTTATCTTCCTTGGCTCTAGGTTTTCCTTCTCGCATTTTCTGTAGAGCTGGATTCATGGATACGTATTGTTTAAATCTGGCTTTGTCATGGAATATTTTGTTTTCTCCATCTATGGTATTTGAGAGCTTTGCTGGATATAGTAGTCTGGGCTGGCATCCTTGTTCCCTTAGCGTTTGTAGGACATCTGTCCAGGATCTTCTGGCTTTCATCGTTTCCATTGAGAAGTCAGGTGTAATTCGGATAGGTCTGCCTTTGTATGTTACTTGGCCTTTTTCTTTAGCTGCTCTTAATATTTTCTCTTTACTCTGTAGGTTTGATGTTTTGATTATTATATGGCGAGGTGACTTCTTTTTCTGGTCGAGCCTATTTGGTGTTCTGTAAGATTCTTGTACTTTCATAGGCATATCTTTCTTTAGGTTAGGGAAGTTTTCTTCTATGATTTTGTTGAATATGTTTTCTGTACCTTTAAGTTGAATTTCTTCAACTTCTTCTATACCTATTATTCTCAGGTTTGGCTTCTTCACGGTGTCCCATATTTCCTGGATATTTTGTGTTAAGGATTTTTTGGTTTTGAGATTTTCTTTGGTTGACGACTCTATATCCTCTAATGAGTCTTCAACACCTGAGATTCTCTCTTCTATCTCTTGTATTCTATTGGTGATACTTGCATCTGTAGTTCCTGATCGTTTACCCAGCTTTTCTATTTCCAGCATCCCTTCATTCTGTGTTTTCTTTATCATTTCTATTTCAGCTTTCTATCCTTCAACTGTTTGAGTTGTTTCCTTCATTTTTTTGGTTGTTCTTTCTTGGTGCTCTTTAGATTCTTTGAGAGATTTGTTTATTTCTTGAATTTTTTCTCCCATTTCATGGATTTTTTTGTTTGTTTCTTCTTCTATTTCTTTAAGGGATTTCCTCGTTTCTTCTTTGAGGGTCTCCATCATCTTCATGAAATAATTTTTAAGGTCTGTCTCCTCTTCTTCGTCTATGTAGTGCTTTTCGGGTCTTGCTGGTGTTGGATCCCTGGATTCTGGTGGGGTCATGTTGGTGTTTCTATTGCTGAGTGATCTCTTATTCTGTCTTCTTCCCATCTCTTCTTTCAGTGGGTGCTGTTGGGGTCTTTCCGTCTCCACTGGTCTCCTTCCTTCCTGCAGCTGAAGCTGGGGATGCTGACACGGAGTTTGGGTCCTGGTAGGGCTGATGTCTTTCCTGAAGCTGGTCTCACTGGGGTTGGGGTCTTGGAATTGTTGACTTCTTTGCTGTGTGGGCAGGTCTCCTGAAGCTGTACTCACTGGGATTGGGGTCTTGGAAGGGCTGATGTCTTTCCTGAAGCTGGACTCGCTGGGGTTGGGGTCTTGGAAGGGCTGATGTCTTTCCTGAAGCTGGACTCACTGGGGTTGGGGTCTTGGAGGGGCTGATGTCTTTCCTGTGTGGGCGGGTCTTCTGGATGCCAGGAGTGGCCCTGAAGATCAAGGGGGATGGGGGATGGGTGGGCGGTCCCCGCCAGAGACCCAATCTCACCTGAAGCTGGACTCACTGGGGTTGGGGTCTTGGAGGGGCTGATGTCTTTCCTGTGTGATTATTTCCTATTTGTCACAGAAAAAAATCCATCAGGATGAAGTATCAATTCTGAACATTTATGCCCCAAATACAAAAGCACCCACATTCATAAAAGAAACATTATTAAAACTCAAATCACACACAAAATCTCACACACTTATAGTGGGAGACTTCAACACTCCACTCTCACCACTAGACAGGACCCCAGACAGAAACTTAACAAAGAAACAAAGGAAATAGCAGAAGTTATGACCCAATTGGTTTTAACAAACATCTATAGAACATTCCATTAAGCATAAAAGAATATACCTTCTTTTCAGCAAACATGGAACCTTCTCTAAAATTGACCACATACTCAGCAGCATAGCAAACCTTGACAGATACAAAATTTTGGAATAACTCCCTGATTCTTATTAGACCACCATGCTTTATAGTTAGATTTCAACAACGACACAAATTTCAGAAACCCTACAAATTCATGGAAATTGAGCAATGAGCAATTGCACCATTCCTGGGTGAAGGAAGAAATAGAGAAATTAGAGACTTACTAGAATTCAATGAAAATGAAGACACACATACCCAAACTTATGGGACACTTTGAAAGCAGCCCCAAGAGTAAAGTCTGTATCACTAAGTGCCCACATGAAGAAACCAGAGAATAGTCAAGCTAGAGAATTAACAGCACAACTGAAAGCTCTATAACAAAAAGAAGCAAACTCACCTTGGAGGAAAAAAAAAAACACAGAAAATAATCAAATTGAGGGCTGAAACCAATAAAGTAGAAACAAAGAAAACAATACAAGGAAGTAATGTAACCAAGAGTTGGTTCTTTGAGAAAATGGATCAATTTTGACAAGATGTAGTGCTGCAGCATGCCAGATCGTATATGTTCAGTCATAGCATCTGAACTTTGTCAGACGATCTCTGTGGCCGGGCTTGAAAAGCACAAGAATTTGTTCTGAAATTACAGGAATATCCACCATTTCCCATTGGAGTTACTGAAAGATGAAGGGCTGCAACATCTGGAGGGGCTCTATGTGAAAAGGCACTCACTCACAACCTTGCCAGAAAACCTCCCCCAGAAGCTGCCAAACATTGTGGAACTGCTCCTTCACTCAAATAATATAGTTGTGGTTCCGGAAGCCATGGACTCCCTTGTGAAAACTCCAGTGTGTGGGTCTTAGGGACAATGCCTTAAAGACTGTTTGCCTGGAAATTGGTCATCTGAAAGCATTGTCGTCTTCCATTAGCTAACAACCAAGTACAATTACTACCTCCAGAGTTTGGCGATTTAAAGGAACTGCAGACACTAGACATTTCTACCAATCATTTGCTAGCTTTTCCCAAGACAATTCACCTGTGTCTTTCTCTTCAGTACCTCACTGTGGACCGCAATCAGCTATGGTGTGTGCTGCGCCATCTCTGCCAGCTGCCCAGCCTCAACGAGCTCTCTATGGCTGGAAACCGTCTTGCCTTTTTGCCACTTGAGTTAGCTCACTCTTGAGAACTGCAGTATATGTATGTGGATAATAACGTCCACCTGAAAGGCCTGCTGTCCAATCTCTACAACAAAGTCATTGGGTGCAGTGGCTGTGGAATCACCATTCAGGTGTCTGAGGTGAAGCTTCTGTGCACCAGGGGAGGACAACTGTTGTCAGACTTTTGACCTGCTGAGTTGCTAAACACTCAAGATCCTCAGGAGCATTGCCAACTAACTCTGCAGCTACCTGCTGCCACCAGCTTTTGTGGCAGGGCCAGGAGAGTGCAGCCAGGCAGAACAGATCCTTCCATCCCATCCAGTCCTGTCCTGTCCAGTATTGAAAATGTCCTGATTGGACTACACAACTGAAAGGCCTTCACCCTTCTTCAAATTGGAATATATCCTCCCCTAAATTAAAAGGAAAAAGAAAAACCACATGATCATCTCATTAGATGTTGAAAAAGCCTTTGACAAAATCCAACACCCCTTCATGATAAAGGTCTTGGAGAGATCTGGGATAACAGGAACATACGTAAACATAATAAAGATATATACAGCAAACCAACAGCCAACATCAAACTAAATAGACAGAAACTCAACGCAATTCCTCTAAAATCAGGAACAAGACAAGGCTGTCCATTCTCTCCATATCTTTTCAACATTGTACTTGAAGTTCTAGCCATTGCCATATGACAAAAAGGGGATCAAGGGAATACAAATTAGGAAGGAAGAGGTCAAACTTTCACTATTTGCAGATAATATGATAGTTTACATAAATGACCCAAAGAACTCTACCAGGGAACTCTTACAGCTGATTAACACCTTCAGCAAAGTGGCAGGCTACAAGATCAACTCAAGAAAATCAGTAGCCCTACTATATACAGATGATAAAAGGGCTGAGAAAGAAATCTGAGAGAAACATCACCCTTTACAATTGCCACAAACAACATAAAATACCTTGGGGGTAATGCTAACCAAACAAGTGAAAGACATGTATCACAAGAACTTTGAGTCTTTAAAGAAAGAAATTAAAGAAGCTCTCAGAAAATGGAAAGATCTCCCATGCTCTTGGATAGGTAGGATCAATGTAGTGAAAATGGCAATCCTGCCAAAAGCAATCTACAGATTCAATGCAATCCCCATTAAAATCCCAGCACAATTCTTCACAGACCTTGAAAGAACAATAATCAATTTTGTATGGAAAAACAAAGACCCAATGTCTGGAGCCATCACCATCTCTAACTTCAAACTCTGTTATAGAGCTATAGTTCTGAAAACAGCTTGGTATTGACATAAGAATGAACAGGTAGACCAATAGAATCAAACTGAACATCCCAAGAACACCTGATCTTTGACAAAGAAGCTAAAATTACACAATGGAAAAATGCATCTTCAGCAAATTTTGCTGGCATAACTGGATGCTGGCATGTAGAAGACTGCAGATAGATCCATATCTACTGCCATGCACAAAACTTAAGTTCAAATGGATCAAAGACCTCAACATAAATCCAGCCACACTGAACCTCTTAGATGAGAAAGTGGGAGGTACCCTTGAAGGAACTGGTACAGAAGACTGCATCCAGCAGCACAGTGAGGTCAACAATTAATAAATGGGACCTACTGAAACTGAGAAGCTTCTGTAAGGCCAAGGACACAGTCAGCAAGACAAAATGGCAGCCCACAGAATGGGAATAATAATCACTATCCCCACATCTGACAGAGGGCTGATTTCAAAATATGCAAAGAATTCAAGAAGGTAGTCACCAAAACACCAAAAAATCCAATTGAAAAGTTGGGTACAGAACCAAATAGAGAATTCTCAATAGAGGAATCTAACATGGATAAAAGACACTTAAGAAAGTGTTCAACATCCTTAGTCATCAGGGAAATGCAAATCAAAACAAATCTGAGATACCATCTTACCTGTCAGAATGACTAAAATCAAAAACATCAATGACAGTTTATGCTGGAGAAGTTGTGGAGAAAAGGGAACACTCTTCCACTGCAGGTGGGAGTGCAGACTCATACAGGAAATCAGTATGGTGGATCCTCAGGAAAATGGAAATCAGTCTACCGCAAGACCCAGCAATTCCACTCGTAGGCATATACCCATTCATACATCAAGATGCACATTCATACAACAAGGACATCTGTTTAACTATGTTCATAGCAGCGTTATTTGTAATATCTAGAACCTGAAAGCAACCTAGATGCTCCTTAAGCAAAGAATGGATAAAGAAAATATGGTGCATTTACATAATGGAGTACTACTCAGCAGAAAAAAACAATGGACCCTTGGAATTCACAGGCAAATGGATCGTACTAGAAGAAACCATCCTGAGTGAGGTATCCTAGTCACAAAAAGACAAACATGCTATGTACTTACTCATATATACATTTTAGACATGGAGCAAGGAATTGCCAGCTCATAATCCCACCTGCTGAGAGTCTGGGAAACAGGGAGGACCATAAGAGAGATATGCATGTTAACCCTGGAGAAGGGGAATGGGACAGTATCTCCTGAGTGGATTGGGAGCATAGGGGGAGGGAAGAGGGAGCTGGAAGAAAGACAGGGGGAGAGGAGGACATGGGGGAGCTGAAAGGTTGAGTTAGGGGAAGAATACAGGAGAGCAGGATGAGAGATACCATAATAGAGGGAGTCCTTATGGGTTTGAGGAGAGATCTGGCACTAGTGAGATTTCCAGAGATCTGCAAGGATGATACTAACTGGAAATCTGAGCAATAGTGGAGAGGCTACCTTAACTGCCCTTCCCTGATAATGAGATTGATGACTACCTAATATGCCACCCTAGATGCTTCATCCAGTAGCTGATGGAAGCTGAAGCAGACACACACAGCTCAACACTGAGCTGAGTTCCTGGAACCCAGTTGCAGAGAGGGAGAAGTGACGAGTAAAGGGTTCAAGACCACAGAAACAGCTGACCTGAACAAGGGGGAGCTCATGGGCCCCAGACCAATACCTGGGAAACCAGCATAGGACCGACCCACACCCTGAACATGGCTGTAAGTTAGGCAATGTGGGGCCTCTAGTAGTGGATCAGTGTTTATCCCTAGTAAATGAATGGACTTTGGGAGCCCATTCCACATAGAAGGACACTCTATTAGCATATGACAGACTTTGAAGGTCTCCATGGAAGGCCTCACTGTCCCTGGGGAGTAGAAAGGGAATAGGATAGGGGGTTGGTGGATGGCAGTGGAGGAGGGGAGGGAGAGGGTTCTGGTACTGTCATTTAAAACAAGCTTGTTTCTAATTTAAATAAAACTGTTGAAAATAGAGAGACTTGGGATAATATAAATTATGCTTTCTACTCTACTGGCTTTTAAAACCTTTGAAGACAGAGCCAGACTGTAAGCAGTCTCCTTCGTTTGCTATGATAGAAGGTCATAGAGGAGAGTGCATTAACAACAAATATATGTTCTCTGAATTCTGGAGCCTGGAAGTCCAAGATGAAGGGGATGGCTTGATTTCTCAAGAGATCTTTCTCCTTGGCCTGTGGATAGCTGTTTCACCTGTGTACCTGTGTGTACATATGGCACTCTGTGCATTCCTCCTGTGTATCCTGTGTATACACATGACACTCTCTCTGTGTGTTCCTCCTGTCTATCCTGTGTGTACACATGACACTCTGTGCATTACTCATGTGTATTATGTGTGTACACATGGCACTCTCTGTGTGTTCCTCCTGTCTATCCTGTGTGTACACATGACACTTTGTGCATTCCTCCTGTGTATCCTGTGTGTACACATGACACTCTCTTTGTGTGTCCCGCCTGTGTATCTTGTGTGTACATACGACACTCTGTGCATTCCTCCTGTGTATCTTGTGTGTACACATGACACTCTCTTTGTGTATCCTCCTGTGTATCCTGTGTGTACACATGACACTGTCTCTGTGTGTCCTGCCTGTGTACCTGTGTGTACATATGACACTCTCTGTGTGCATTCCTCCTGTGTAGCCTGTGTGTACACATGACACTCTGTGCATTCCTCCTGTGTATCTTGTGTGTACCCATGACACTCTTTCTGTGTGTCCTCCTGTGTATCCTGTGTGTACACATGACACTCTCTGTGTGTTCCTCCTGTGTATCCTGTGTGTACACATGACACTCTCTTTGTGTGTCCTCCTGTGTATCCTGTGTGTACACATGACACTCTCTGTGTGTCCCACCTGTGTATCCTGTGTGTACACATGACACTCTCTTTGTGTCCTGCCTGTGTATCCTGTGTGTACACATGACACTCTCTCTGTGTGTTACTCCTGTGTATCTTGTGTGTACACATGACACTCTCTTTGTGTCCCGCCTGTGTATCCTGTGTGTACACATGACACTCTCTCTGTGTGTCCCGCCTGTGTATCTTGTGTGTACATATGACACTCTGTGCATTCCTCCTGTGTATCCTGTGTGTACACACGACACTCTCCTTGTGCTCGCTTCCTTCGTGTTCCTTGCTCTTCCTAGGACACCATTACCCAGAGTTATGATGCTACCCAATGACTTTAACACAAGCACCTCCTTAAATGCTCTATCTGTAAATATAGGGGTGTGGTTTTATTATGCAAATGGGAGGACTTAATCCATAACAGAATTTCTGTTCTGTTGAATGTGGGCTAGCTGCAAGGATGTCGTTTTACTAAGTGTGTTGGACTGTTTATAGCAGGTTGCCATGGGAAAGTGAACGGGGGACAGACAGGGCACATCAGAAGCTACCATTTCTCTTCAAAAGTCTCTGGGTTCAGGCAAACTTGAAGGATTTCTTATAGGATATTTACAAAGATCCTAGAAGAGGAAATACTAGAACTACTCTGTTCTTTCAGTGAGCTGACTGAGAAACACCTTAGGAGGACAAAAGGGAAGGACATGGGACCCATGGTAGACAGTATGAGGATGCAGATTTAAAAATACCCAAGGTGGGTTGTGTTTGGCATATAATCCCAGAAATCATCATATCATACAGCAGCCACTGGAAAACAGAAACAAAGACTGGCGTGAAAGCCTGGTATGGTAGCACATGCCTTTAATCATATCACAAGGGAGACTGAAGCAGAAGGGCCAGAAAAGATCAGTCAGGGCTGCATAGCAAGTTATAGGCTAATCTGAATTGCATAATGAAGCCTCATTGTAAAAAGAAAAGAAAAAATGGGATTGGTATCTATTGATTTTAATATAGCTTTTATAATCCAGAACTGTTAATCATACTTGATGACAACATCCTAAAGGAATAATTTCAAGATGTTCTTTGCAGGGTTATTTATAAAGTGGAAAAGCCAGTAGAGACTGCTTGTTCAGTGTCTGGCAATTGGCCTAGTCACATGTTAGGAGCATTTTTAGACAGCTATGCAATTTTTAAAATCATGATTATAAAGTAATTTTCACTAATACATATAGTGCTCTAGTCATCACATTAGAGGGTCAGTGCCCCCCCACACTTACATAGTCAAAGAGCTTTGTAAAATTCACATAAGAAAGCCTGAAAGAGTCTATGCCACGTTCCAAAATTTAAGAAGGATCATCTTAAGTAGTAAGACTCTGAGAATTTTTAACACAATTTTGTTCTTTTCTGATATCATAAATAATGAGCTTGTAGTATCATTATAATTAAGTGGAGTTAAGCGATATGTACTTGAAATATATGTGGTGCTAAGTTATTCTATTCAATATTTTATTTACTCCAGAAGGCTGCTTGGAAGGGAGCATTTTCCCACATTACAGTGATGACGGTCACATGCAGCTTCCCAGTGCTTTTTCCGGAGTCCCCATCTTGCTGATCTAATGTATGCACATCCTAAGACATGTCTGCAGTTAGCGTCTTGCCTTCCAGCCCTCCAGCACCTGCTTGCCCTTCCCCTTGCTTAGCGGTTTCCCAGGGCCACTGCCTCATCTCCCTGGAACTCATTTCTTACTGCTCAGCAGGGCCTAATTTTGTTTCCTGAGTAAATAAGTGGGAGTCTCTGAACCTCAGCTTTTAATTTTAAAATGGAAAGTATGAAAAGTTGTCAGGTGCTCGAAAGACATGAACAGCAGAGAGAAGAGCAAAGAAATCCAGGTGACGGTCCTGGGAGATACCTCCAGCGCCAGGCGGACATGCCTTCTGTGCAAATGGAGGGAGCTTGAAAACAAAGGCAGCAGAAAACAAATCATTTTCATGCCTATGGGGCTGGAAAGAAGTTAAAGATAAGTAAAAGACAGTCCTGGAAGAAAAGGAATGAAGTAAATCAAGATTAAAATCCCCGATTTTCTCTCCTCCACAGAATACATTCATGGTTTCTTTATGCTGCAATAATGTGCCACAGAGCCTCCGGAACACGACGAGATAGCAGACAAGAATATGAACAATGAACTGATTTTTTTTTCCTCGGCTCTTCTAAAATTGGTCTTCACGAAAGTGAAAAGGAAGCTTTGATTGCTGCAGCAGAGCATCTCTCTAGAATTCAAACGGAGACTTGCCTTCCTGCTGAATGATCTAAAAAGTGAAAAACCACAGCTTACAGGAGACAATGGTTCTGCCTTTAAAAATAAGATTGTAATGAGGTTCATGGAAATTTGAAGTGTACCGGCTAAGCATTAATCCTAAACAGGCTACATGATTAAGAACTTAAATTTCACTGAAATTTAACTGATACCTCTTGTTGAGTATAATCTTAGATCAAGAATTGTTATAGTTTGCTTTGGAGACTTTGGTGTGGTTGCTATGACAACAAAACTTTAGGGCATTGTAGTCTACATGGAATCACAAAATGACAGATGGCCCATTATGGAACTGTACATATTTGGAGATGAAAAGAAAATACATCAATCTGAAGTTCATTCATTCATTGTGCTGATGCGGAAGAGCTGAGCTATGATAACAGTGGGGGTAAGAACCAGTCACCAGAAAGGGAAGGTTAAAATAAAGCTTTATTCATCATGAGCATATGTTAACTGCCTGGAAGGCAGCTGACAGATCACTATCTCTCCCGAGCCATGCACAGAATTCTAGATTAGTAGATTTTGTTCAGCACCATTCAGGGGCGTTTCCCCCATTACTGTTAGTTAGGATCCAGAGTGAGGCTGACTGAAGATGAGAACAGAAAGGTGATAGAGTCTAAACGGGCAGGGTGTGTTTACTCTGCTTTTCCACATGTTGGGGGTTCAGATAGGTGCCAAGAGAGGAACATGAAGCTGTGTTCAGAAAGGGTATTAGACTTAGAAGTCAAATTGAAGAACTCAAAAATAAGATGCATTGTGTGAAGTGTGGCGCTGGGATGGTCCTTAGAATGACCACTGTGGGTTTAGCAATATTCTGCTGAAAGTTTTGCTTAACTGACAAGTTTACATCTTAATTCTAAAATATTAGTTATCAGGGGAGTAAAAGAACTCTAGAGGGCCCCTGAATGTGGCTGTCAGGGAGGCCTAGGTAATCTATTGAGCCTTGAGCAGTAGATCAGTATTCATCCCGAGTATACACACAGACTTTGGACTCCTATCCAACAATGTGAGATGCACTCTCCCCCCTGCAGTCTTGGGGGAGGGTCTAGGCCCTGCCCTGGATGAAATGACAGACTGTGGACACCTCCATGGAGGGCCTCACCCTGCCTGGGGAAATGAGGGGATATTGGGGGGGGGTTGGGGGTGGGCACGGGAGGACGGGAGGGAAACAGGGAGGGACCTGGAATTGACTTGTGAAGCAACCTTGTTTCTAATCTAAATTTAAACTTAAAAATAAATAATAAAAAAGAAAAAGAAAAAAAGAACTCTAGAGGGACTCTGACAAAGTAGTGTAGTTTTCTACTCGCCGCCTCTCTCTTCCTCTCCTCTCCTCTCCTCTCCTCTCCTCCCCTCTCCTCCCCTCCCCTCCCCTCCTCTCCCCTCTCTTCTCCTCTCCTCTCCTTTCCTTTCCTTTCCTTTCCTTTCCCAGACCTGTCACATTCTTCCTGTCTATTTATAAATAGCTCAACCCCTGACAGTGAGTGAATCTTACACCATGTCATAGGCTGTGTGTTAATGAAATGGGACATATTGCTCTGTTTTTAAAAGGAAGGAGGTACAGAAAAAGTCTTTGTGGCCTCAAGGAGAAGGTCAAGAAGAACCTTATCAGCTGAGGTCTGAAAACTACTGAAATGTCAGTCTTTGTTGAGATACCATGCTGGCTTAAAAGGCAATAGACACCTTTTATTAGAAGTCATCAGGCCTCAGTGTTTGGCCTTATAGTGGATATCTTTGCAGGAGACTCAGTTATTCAGTAAGAACCTTGGCTAAATGGCTGTGAGGCCTTATCCAAGAGGCCCCTGCTGCGACCTGTTGCTCTGCCATCTCTGAGTTGAGCTGAAGATGTTCTCCAAATTCTGTATAGGAAACCCCCTTATTCTTTAGACCTGAAAAAAAATGTGGTAGAGTCAGCAAACCATTCACCAAATTGAACACTGTAACTGAAGATGTGTGAATACCAGGAACAGAGCTGGTGTGACCACATTTATTCTCTTCCATGGCGTCTTGGTATAATTTGAGCCTTGGCCTTTAAGGATGGAAAGCCAATACATTAACCTCAGTGACATTGCCTCTTTCCCAAAGATTCCCACTTAATTAATGGGAACATAAAGGTTGTCAAAACAAGTAAATGAGGCTATATCTCCTTTCTAAAGGGGTCCTGAGGTAAATTCAAACATATGTTGCTAAAGAATTTTCACATTTTAGCAGCATAGCATGGAAGTTTTGCTGGTTAGACTTTTTGTCGCATGCCTTGAAATATTAAGGAAAAAAACACTTTAACCATGGGAAGCTATTTGTATACATTTGTATGTGGTATATCTAACACACACACACACACACTATTCATTTTTCAAATGCTGGTGTGTTGTAAAATTCTGTTTTCTTTTCATTCCTGGGTGTTGTAAATAAATTGATCTGTACAGTAGGCTTTTGTCAGACTTCCAGAATGACAATTTTATTTTATAGCACATCCTAGAGTGACAGCCAGAAACTGTTCTGCACCACCACAGTACAAATAAAATTAGCTTTTCACAATATTTTTGCAGATGTTAAAGGTCATTAATAGAATGAAACCAGACGGCTAAGGCAATGCATTCAGAATGACTGGCCTTCATTTTTCTTCCCAGCTTAAAGACACAGAGACTCCCTTTCTCTTCTGCTTGGCTACATTTCACATATTTTCTTGTTATTTAATGGCTTCCAAAATCATAAAAGTAAAAGTAGGAGGGTATGTATTTCTTGGCATATTCCTTTTTCCTTGTTTGACAGAAGTAGAATTTTATTACACAGAAATAGTGTTAACTGTTTAAAAAATTCTGTGAGCATTGCCAGAGCTCTCTGTTTTTGCAGAGTTAAGCTTTTGTTATGAATTACATGGAATCCTCATTCTCCATGAAAAGAATAGAAGAGGCAATTAACTGGATAAAATGCTACTGAGTTTCCCTCTCAGAATATAAGTAGGGAAGCACTAATCCAGTCTCATGGTTTGGAGATGCTGTATGCTTGTTCAGGCTGCTTGCATGCTGGGCGACCATCTCATTCCTGACCCATTTGTGGTGTTTGGAGTATAGGTAAGGAAGCTACAGTTAAAATAAGTGGATGTACCTATGTCAACCATAGCTACATATCAATTTGGAATTAGTATACCTTCTAAGATGATCCTTTAGTATTCAGTAGGGAAATATTTGGAAACCAACACCCATCATATGGGTAACAGAGCAAAATAAAATACAACTAACTGAATTTCTTAGAGAAAATGAAATGGCAATGTAAACATGGTTTGTGTTTTCCAGATATTACAGTTTAAATTAGAAATGTCCTCCAAAGGCCCATGTGTTAAAGGCTAGGTCTTCAGAGTGACCTGGCTAGGCCTAGTGAAAGGCAGGTTATTGAGCATATACCCTCTAGGGGGTGGCGGGGTTAGGACCCTGTCCCCTTCCTTTCTTCCTTTTTGTCAGCCACCATGAGACAGGCAGTGACAGGGTCTAGAATGCAGTCTTGGAACAGTGAATCACACTGAACCTTGGCTCTATTTAAGTTGTCTATCTCAACTATATAGTCACGATGATGGGAAGCCGACCAGAGAGTCAGATTTCCACGTGGGCATGCAGTGCAGTGGTACAGGCTGAAGGAGGGCTGTGTGGTCCTTCCCTCTGGTGAGGTTATTTTTCTATACAGCAAGCCATTCAATGAGGCTGTCTCATCTTCAGTGAATGGAAGGTGTCAGGATACCATTGCCATGAGTAGGGTTTCTATGATATGTGAAAGATGAAAATATTAGATGAATAAAAATGAGAAAATGAGCATCTTTTCATCTTTAGTTTCCAGATGCCATGAGCCAAGCTATGGAATCCTGAGAGAGCAAGCTATATCGTCACTGCTAATTTTTTTTATTTAGATGCTGCTGCATCCCAACCTCTTTTTGGGTTGCTCAGTGAAGCACTGAGCACAAGGAGCTTATATTTCAGTAAGGAAGAGAAACAAGCAAATAAAATGAATAACAGAAGGTTGTATTCCAGGTGGAGGGAAGAACCAGTAGAAAGGATTTGTGGTCATCTTGCTAGAGAGTAGGTGTGCTGGTTTACAGAGCAGAATCAAGGTCTTTATTTGTGGTTGGTGAGGACAACAAGAGGAGTGCAGTTAGAGCTTGTTGTAGGTGTCAGTCCACATGGATCATGGGGATTATGGGCCTAAGTTTAGATCTTTTCAGTAGGGGGCATGATCCAAAAAAGGGAGGAAGACATCTGACAAGGGATCGGAAGACCAATTGGGCCACTCTAAAGAGAAGTTTTAGGAGTCTAGAACATAGACCAAGACAAAAGATTCATGATACCATTGTAGGTTTTGGTTTGTTTGTTTTGTCAACTTGTTGAAGTTAGGGCTATCTAGGTAGAAGGAACCTCAATAAAGAAAATGCTTCCATTGTTTGGCCTGTAGGCAAGACTGTGTATCATTTTCTTGATTAATGACTGATGTGGAAGGGCCCAGCTCACTGTGAGCATTGCTACTCCTGGACAGACAATACTAACAGCATAGGAAAGTAAGCCAAGCAAGCCATTGAGACTAGTGAGCAGGATTGCTCCTGGACCTCTGCATCAGATTCTGGATCCAGGTTCTTGCTCTGACTTCCCTTCATGATGAACTGTAAGCTGAAATAAACCTTTTCCTTCCAAATTTGCTTTTGATCATGGTGTTTATCATAGCAACAGGGAGCAAACTCAAGCACATGACAAGGTGGTGGCAATGGGTATGGAGAGAGCTGGTGTGAGATTCCTTTTGAGGGACATGGGAAAAAAAGAATTTGTTAACAAACTGGAAGTAATGGTGAGGGTTAGGGATAAGATTACTTGATTATCTAATACCAAGTGTCAGCCTTGAAATCATATACATAGAAGCAACATTAAATGAACTCATAGGTTGTATTTATGGACTTATATATTATATGTATATATACACAAATATACATATATATGTATTAAACATAAAATTTTCTAAAAAGCCATGAATTATGAATTTGATAGGGAGTTGGGGAATGTTGGAGAGACCAGAGGGAGGGAAATGATATAACTCTATTTCAACTGAATGAATTCCAAGAAGAAGAGATGATAAGGTACGTGCCTTTTCCAAATGTGAGGAAAGTCTATATATTCAAGGCTTGGAGTTGAGTAATGGACTCCAGTATTCTTTTTTTCTGTACCTGGAAATGTCCTCCCCCAGCTTCTGTTTCTTGAGACAGGAGCTCTTGTATCCCAGACTGGCCTCAAACTTTCTCTGTGGCTGAGGCTGGCCTTTAAAATTCTGATCTTTTTACTTCCACCACCACCCAAGTGTTGAGATTATAAGCACACAGCACCATACCCAACAAGATCTACTTTCTTATTAAGAGATGTTGTTAACTTTTTTCTGGTAGTCTTTGTCTTCTTGATATTATGGTTTGAGAGAGCATGGCTAAAATCTATATTGTCACTATTATGTCACCTTCCCACATTTTCCATTGAGTTTTCTATTTAAAAAAAATGTTTTTGCTGGACAGTGGCGGTGCATGCTTTTAATCCCAGCACTCAGCGGAAAGAGGCAGCCAGATCTCTGTGAATTCAAGTCCAGCCTGCTCTACAGAGTGAGTTCCAGGACAGGATTCAAAGCTACAGAGAAATCCTGTCTCGAAAAAAAATAATACATGTATTTGAAGTATGTTTCAAATTGCAGAAAGTTCTTTATTGCAATATAGTTTTTCTTGTCAATGTAAATTATTCCTGTTGGACTATGTCTTGGTTAGTTTTTATTGTTAGTTTGACACAGGCTACTGTCTCCACATGAGAAGAGGAGTCTCTGTTGAGGGGTTACACAGATCATATTAGAGTGTTAGTGTATGTGGAGAATTACTTTCAGAGTTGATAGAGGTGGATGGGCTCAAATCTCTGTGGGTAATACCACTGGTGGACAGGTGGTCCTGTATGGTATGAGAAAGCAGGCTGGGCATAAACCAGAAGTATTTTAACCCCTAACCTCCCATCCTTTGATAGTTCTCAGATTACAGTCATGAACACCATTGTTCAACTTACAAAAAAAACCAGTATTGATCTAAGTGGACTTATTTTTGGCATTTTACTTTATGTTTTGCAGTACTACTTTGGGAGGTACCCTATTATTTTACTTTCTAAAGAATTAATCAAATTTTGTCAGTTTTCAGCTCACTGAAGGCTGTATGTTATTTGGTAATTCTATTAGCTAATGAGTCCTGGAATATATTTAGATTTGGAAACCCATCATTCTTTCAGGATGTATTCACAACTTTGAAGAGTTTCAATAGTTAATGTCTATTTGCTGTTTGTCAGTTATTGGGAAAGCTTATTTTGGCTTACAGCTTCCAGAACATTGTTGGTTGTTGCTTTGGGCCTGTGGCAGGGCATCGCATGAAGGTGGGGAGTAAAAGTAGAGAAAAATTGCTTTCACAATTTTGCTCATACATTTTTGTTGATAGACTAAACACATTTCTCCATTCTACAGCTATTTTCTTTGAAATCAAATTTTCTTTACTTGTTTTAGCTACTTTCCCCCTTGCTATGGAACAATAAGTGGCAAAAGAAACTTAAAGGAAAGAAAGGTTTATTTATTTTGGTTCATAGTTCAAAGGTCTGGTCTACCATGGCAGGGAACATGTGCCATCAGGAACATGACACACTGGTCACATGGAAACACAGGCAAAGAGCAGAGGGAGATAAACGCCATTACTCAGCTAGCCTTCTTTTTATTCAGGCCAGCCCGTGAACAGTGGCAGCTCAGGTGTTCTTATTTAGATAGATACCTCACAGATATGATTAGAAATTTGTTTCCATGGTGATTCTCAATCTTATGAATTGAAATTCAAGATTAACCATTACATTCCTGGAGACAAGAGGAGCTCATAAGCCTCAAGAGCCTAATGAAACCTAGACTTCCTGAGAAGCAAATAGTTACAAGATTCAAAAGGTTTCTTCTTGAGGTTATATAAGCAGCAAACAACTGCTGGGGCAAGGAAGCCTCTTCCATAGAGCTGCCATCAATTTGGGCAAAGAGAACATCTGTGACAAAGCTTTCAGGCATTGTCATCATGCTGAGATGCGTGTTTTGGTGATTCAATTACTCCTGAGTCATCCCTGTTGCCTCACCCATGGTTTCCATAAACAAGCTTAATAAATTCATTGGTTCTCTAAGTTGGGCTTAAGGGAATTAAGTAGAATAGTCTTTGTTCGCATATCCACTGGGAAGGTCCAAAAATGCCTAACAGCAACCAACAGAACCAAAGATGAGCTGAAGATGGGCAGTTGCATAACTCCACAGAACTGAGGTTGACCCACATTAGGGTGGGGCATCTTTGTGGGTAATCCTGCTATGGCTACCTTTCCTTATGTGGCATGGTATAGTGTATCTCCTTGGTATGGTAAATGTTGCATGCTCCCTAACATGGATAATAAAACATGTTAGACGATACTGATTTATATGACAGTGGAGTGCCCATGCGGAGAATCTCAGGGTGACTGTCTTCATCTCTGTAGTATGTCTTCTTGATGAATGGAGCTATCTATGCATGTGTAAGTATATGGTCAAATATTTCACCGACTAGATAATATATTTCAGTCATTAAAAGTAGCACATATGCTTCAGAGCCATTTCCCTCTGAGTCTCACCCCTGGGGAGTGAGAAAGCGTTGTCATTTGCCTCTTGGGTCTGAGGCTCTGGGGTCCTTGGCATGACCATGTCAACAGTACACTTCACTAAGACTGTCATTAACTCATGGCTTCCTTTCCTCCCTACAATAGACACTGACAATTGGCACTATAGGCTCCCTTCTTCCTCTGTTACCTCTTGTTCTTCATTGCCCTCCATTCCACGGAGGAGGGATTAGGGCCTTGGGGGGTTGGGAATCTTTCCTGAAGGCATTTATGTGGCAAATATTGTATCATATGATTTTAATCTACTGTCTTCCATTGGAATCAATCCTTCTTCAGGGTGCCCTTTTTATTTCATTTCCTCCTGATGCCTTGCATCCTACTGTGCAGTAGTACTTCTCACAGTGACTCTTCATCATGGCTGAATTGCAATGTTACCAAAGCCAAAGTGCTTTGTCAAACTTCTGTCTGTCCCAGACAGTTTCCATGTACCAGATCAATATTTCATAATCTTCCCTATGTGTAGCCTCTATTTTACTGAGGCTCTACTCTTACTGAAGCCATCATGCCATGGCCTGTTCCTCCAGGATATTAATATGTGGATCCCTGCCTTTCTGTCCTCCAGAAAGGCATGTTTTGTATGGTCCTGTATGCTTGCCATCTTCTTCATTCTCATTTCACTGATTTGTTGTTTCCCATCAATGCATCATTTTTTGATTCCTACTTTATAGATCACGATGCCTAGAGTATTAAGTTCAAACTATTGAGTTTAATATACTAGGAAAGTGAATATACAAAATTTAGTATCATTAATCATGACTGAGTATGTAATAGCAATATGGGGCTCAGGAGGAAGACATTAAACTTGCATTGGTAAGTGGAGGTTGGTCTACCTGTGGGTATGACACTGATGTCTTGTGGTGGTTAATATTGAATGTCAGTTTGAGAGAATCATGAATCATCTAAGAGACAAACCTCTGGGCATGTCAGTGAGGGAGTTTCTAGATTGAGTTAACTGAAGTGGGAAAACCCATCTTAATTATGGATGCCACCACTCCATGGGCTGGGGTCCTTGACTGAAAAAAGGCAAAGGTGATCTAATTATCAGCATTCATCCCATTATTGCATCATCGTGATAGCTGTGATGGACCATGTCTCCAAACAGTCAACTGGGATAAACACTTCTGCCTTTAAGTTACATTTCTTAAGTGTTTGATGACAAAGGCAAGAAGAGTAACCAATGCCAGTTCCCACTAGTGAATCATAAAGAGACCTGTAAATAGAGGCATGGTGTCAGACATTATTATGGAAGTGTAACAAAAGGTAAGAGTAGCTGAGAATGTTTAACACTACAGAAGAACAAAACTGGCCTTCAAGAATTCCAAAACCCAATGGGAAAAATAGAAGGACAAAGTTGAGTAAAGAAAGCTGTGGGCAAGGGGATGCAAACAGGAGAGGGCATTATTCTCTGAGCACATTCTCACTCTTTGGAAGCAGGTATTCTGATATTGTGTTATCTTGAAACACCAGGTAGATGCCCAAGTATATGTCCTTGGTTATGTCTATCCAAGAGCATTGCTTGCACAGAAAAATGTGACCATACTTCTGGAGTTGCAGAGGTATCAATGGAATCCATGTAAATATACTGTTTCAACTCCAAATGATAAATTGTAGAACAAAATAAAAACTTCCTTAAGCATTATAAATGGAAGGAGTATGCAATTTAAAATGTCATACTTCAGGTGTAGTATATGAGCAGGATTCCTATAATCAATCAGTCAGAAACTATTATTTTGGGACTATTTGAAAGTAGATAAGCTGAAAATATAATATTTTAAGACTAAGAGGAGAGTGATGATATATGAAAAATTGCCTTTTATATCAACATATTGGGTTCCCAGTAAAATTTAGTGTTATTTTCTTTATAGAGTCATAACAAGTTAGAGGCTTCAAATACCTCATGAAGGCAATAAATACTGGTGAGGAAATCTTCCATTTATCTGAAGCTGTTTTAATATTTTTCAAACTATCTGTATAAAGCCAAACAAGAATTCTTTTATTAAATGGTAGGGGCTTGGGTTATTGCTTTAAAATGTTTAAATAATAAAACTCAGCTGCCTTATACTTTTCCATTACATACCACATGCACTATAGTATACAGATGTACATGTAACATTGTAATGTAGAAGACAGTGTCATGGACCTGAAATTCCCATGTTGTAAATGGTAAGTTTAAAATATTTAAATATCAAGTAGTCTAAGATATTAGAAGTTAACTACTGGAAGGATATGTCATCACAATTGAGGAAATACCAGTAATAAGGAATAATGACAATATCATAGCAACAGTGACAACTATATCATTACTTCTGCAAACTACTGTGTTACAGGTGATGTCCTAAATCTAACATATCAGTTTATTTATCTCTTGCCAGAAAGAATATCTTGTTCTGTTTAATAGTTGATGAAATTTGCACACTGAGAGATGAAATCATTTTATGCCCTAGTTTAATAAGGCAAAGATGAATTTCATGGTTTCCTTTTGTGGCATTAAAATCCAGAATAGAAAATTATGATAAAAATAATTTCAGAAAATATGACAATGTTTCTTTTTGTCCCAGTGTTGCCTCTATCTTCAGGGTCCCTACTTCATCTAATGTGAGCCAACTTGGTATCTTACATCTTGGAAACTTGAAGCTTGTTCTTTCTTCTGGAAAATTTTACTGAGCTTCAGACACCACATTAAGTTTTTAAAAAGACACAATGATAAAAAGACAATGCCTTGTTCTCAGGAAAACTGTGTTTGATATGAGAGAGACAGAGAGAGAGAGAGAGAGAGAGAGAGAGAGAGAGAGAGAGAGAGAGAGAGAGAGAGAGAGAGAGAGAGAGAGAGAGAGAGAAGCCCCAGGCCAGGCCCAGGGAGGACAGGAGGTGAATAATTGTCTAAGCAACAGCTCTGAGGCAGAAGATCCTAGAGTGGGTTTGAGCACGAGGCTTAGTCAACTGGCCTTTTATCACAGGTCAGTGGATGTGTGAGACGAACTGATAGACTGTCTTTGGAGGCATAACATCCTTTCCTGATATATAAACTACTCTTTGGTCATTTCACACCACCATGGCAAGGTGAGTATTCAATTTCAGGACCCCCTTTTTTCATTCTAAGCCTCCCATCTTCCATCAAAGAACATTCCATGACTCTCTTTTACTCATCTACCACTTCACTGGGTGTAATGGCTGACAGTGACGCCAAGCGCTGCTAGGTCATCTCAGTCTTAAACATGACACACACCAGCCTGATAAAAATCAGCTTGTCACTCTTATTTGTTATCGTGGGATCATTTGAAAGAAGCAACCCTTTTAGGGGGTTATTTTTATCATTTAAGTGCGTGTGTGTGTGTGTGTGTGTGTGTGTGTGTGTGTGTGTGTGTGTGTGTGTGTGTGTGTGGGTGGGTGTGTGTGTGTGGGTGTCCATAGAGGCCAGAAATGTTGGGTCCCTCTGGAACTGAATTTACAGGCACTTGTGAGCTGTTTGAGTTGGTTGTTGGGAATTGAGCTTGAGTCCTCTGTAAGAGCAATATGAACAATTAACCACCAAGTCACTTCTTCAATCCCTGAAAGGAAAAATTCTTATTTTTCTTGAAACACTGAATAATGAAAGCATGTCAGACTGACTTTGAGTTTACATCTTTAGGGACACTTGCCACTTGGAACTCTGTTTTGTCACTTCCTTGCAGTATTTATGTGGTGAAATTCTTAGGGCTTTTTAACTTCAATGTTTTCTTTATTAAATGAGATAGCAATGCTTTTAGGCTTGTGGTAAGAATAAAATGAAGTAACCTGAATATGTTTTATTGGCAAGTGGTATCTACACATCTGCTGGATTAGGGAATGGAATGATTTTAACAGAAGCAAGAGAAAAGGCCCTGCAACATTGAGGAATACGTGGAAGGATGGTGTTAGGGCAGAATACATTTTGACCTCATTATTACAGGCATGGATGTTTCCAGAAGACTCCCAGATCCCACAAATGTTGAATATTTTGCAAGTTGGAAAAATCCCAGCTGCACCATCAAGCTTAATTTAGTCACAGATCAAATGCCATCACACATTTGTCTCTTCCCAGCTGCTCTTGCCGTGGGCTGGGGAAAGTTATAGCTGTAGTGCACATATCCCCCGCCATCCAACTGTGAGGCTGGGGGGCTGTTCAGTGAGTTACTTCAAGCTTGAGCTAATGAGGATGCTTAGCAGAGTCCTTAGCAATTTGTCAACACCTTGGCATTCTAGAACCATTTCCCAGGGCACCAAGTAAACATTTAAGTGCGAGTGACAACACAGGCTTCTCATTAAGAATCATGTTATATGCTCGCTGTGTGCTTTATCCTGCTAGTTTAGAAGCAAAAGCAGAATTTCTTTCCTGCTACTGCTCCCAATTGTGAGCACATGTGAAGCATGTGTGTGTTGGTTTTTGTTTTTTGTTTGTCTTTTTGCAATTATGCTGTAACTTTTAGTCTGATGTGTGAGTGTGTGTCTGTGTGTTTAGTCTGATGTGTGAGTGTTAATCTGTGTATGTGTGTGCAGGGCCCACAAGTTGATGTCTGATACATTTCTTTATTGCTCTTCACTCTATGCTTGAGGCTGGATCTCATGAATTTGTCCAGGTTGCTTGGTCAGTGAGTTCCTGGGAAACTATCTGCCCTTTGCGTCCTCTCAGCAGGGGGATCACAGACCTGTCGCTGTGCCCTGATCTCTAGGTGGGTGCTGGAGATCTCAAGTAGGTTCTCTTGCTTAGGCGGTGTACATTTTGCCAATTATGCTATCTCTCATCTACATAGTCTAGATTTTAGCATATATATGGAATAAGACAGAATTAGTAATGATTGGTATTATTCAAGTTAAACATCTTCAGGCTTAAAGAAGAAAGCATTTGTGCTCGTCATCTGACATCAAATCATCACCCAAACCTCAACAGAGTCAGGAATGATCCAAGAAAGCTTTCAGGTTAAGTTTCACTGACCACTTGCTTCCATGTGAGAATTTACAACCTTCACAACCTCACTGATTTCATCAAGTTGAACATTTTAGCTGTTGGATAGAAAACAGAGAAAAACACTGGAAGACACCATGTGAGAAAAGTAAGCTCTGGCAATTAAGAGAAGATACAGTGCCAGCAATAAAAATCAGGTTAAAGTCAACTGATTTACTTGTGAAAACTGGGGTCTGCTTTAGACAAAAATGTTAACCTTCCTATGGAATCAGAGAAAAACCTCCTAGGACTCAGGAGATAGCCAAACTGAAGAAGGCATAAATCTCCTGATGACTAGGGATGACTTTAGATAAGATTACAAATTCATTTTTGAAAAGCACGCATATGCAAATGCCTGAAGGGTTCATGTCAGCAGTTTCTTTCGCAAAGCTGACCCAACTTTCACAAGCTAGAGCTGTTGGAAATACCCAGCATAATCGCTGGCTCTGCACTTCTGAAAGTCTCAGACATGTGCTCTGAGGGTGAAGAACGGGATTGCTTTGGACCAGTATCACTGTCAGGAGCTGGAAGGGGAGACCCTGTCCCTCGTCAGGCCACCTGTGGGTAGAGTCCAGTTTCTCAGCTGGAGGAGTTTCTTGGAAGGGTGGTGAGCCTCCTTCCCTGACCATCTGTCACCCCTGGCCTTCAGAGGGGCTGTCACTTACCTCACAGGTGGTTGTTTTTCCTAGTGAGTGAGTCGAATGACAGCTGTGAACTGATACATTGCATTTTGTTGTTGTTTTTGTCTGGGGTCAGCGCTTCTACCTATCTCTCAGAGCCTTGTCACAGCTTCTGTAGGAAGCAAAGCAGTAGCTGGCCTTAGGGATGAGGCTTCTTACAAAGGACCAAATACTTCGGAAGAAACCCACTCAATTCTGTGACTTCTTTCCCATATTCAGTTCTCATGAAAATGTAAAAGAACAATTCAGTTCAAAACAATGCAAAAAGTAAGATCCTAGCTGAAAATTATTTTTGAAAGCCCAGCTTCATACCATCTCCTTCTATGTGCTTGGAGTCCAAGAAGGGGACAGAGCCCCCTTATAAGAACTCCCTGTCCTTGAGCATCTCTAGAACATTCCAAGGTTGTCTTTCTGTCCTCCAGTTAGGGGCAAAAGCCTTGGTTTTGATGAAACTACATTACATTCAAGCTGATCCAAAGGCTAAACTATTTTAACATTTCTCGGCAGGATTTACCAAACTTGATGAGTTGGCTGGCCTTCAGCTGGGCTGTTGCCACTTTAGCATTATTTAGAAATATATTTAGCTCTTTGTCATCTGTTCCTGATCACCCGAACCAAAATGGCTTTTCTACAACCACAGAGGAACACGGTCTGTGTTCAGGACCATGATTCTGAACATATGCAAAGAAATGCCAAGCACGTACAGCTTTTTAGGGCCTACTGCCTTTCTTCCCAGAGTTCACTGCAGAATTGGTATTAGCAAGGAAGCTTGGGTGCATTGAATATCTCACTGATGAAAGCAATGACATCAAGGGACTTAGATTTATAGTACTGACTCAGACTCTTCCAGAGTTACTGTTGACTATTTCCTGACATTGTGTTTTGAAATAATCTTTCCTCAGACATTTAAAAATAGATAACTCCTATGTTTACTAGCAAGAATGTCTTCTATTCCTCCTTTAAAAATTACAAAGAATTGGAACTCGAAGTCCCTCTTTGGAGACAGGATATCACTATATGGCTCAGGTTGTGCTTCGGCAGAAGACCTCCTGCCCTTAGCCAAGCAGTGGGTTTACTAGTTTGGCATCATGTTCAGCCAAAGCCATTTATTTTGAAGACAACAAACTTTGCTTTATTAGCTGTGCTCTTGACCAGAGAACATTTGTTGTCACATATGAACAGTTCCTTGGAAAACACTTAGTCATTTGATTTTATGAACAGCACTAGACAGTGAAGGTCCGGGTTATAGAACATGTTCAATTGTTGCCTACCATTTACCTTTGAGGGAGTCAGAGTCACAAACTTACAGAGGAAATTCATTTATAAAATTAGAGCGTTGAGTAAATGAAGTCACAGGGTATTTAGTAAATGTCTGTTTCAGATTGCCTGTAGGCAAGTCTATGGATACTTTCTTGACTGATGATTGATGTGGGAGGGTCTAGCCCACTGTGGATGATGCTGTACTTGGGCAGATGCTTCTGGGGGTGTATAAGAAAGCAGGATAAACAAGACATGGAGAGAAAACCATAAAGTATGGATTTTTCATGGGTCCTACTTCAAGTTCCTGTGTCCCGCTTCCTGTCTTGAGTTCCAGTTGTGACTTACCTTCATTATGGACTGTGCATGGAAGCTGAAAGAAGCCCTTCACTTTCCAAATTACTTTTGGTCATTCAACAGCGAGCCAACTGGAACACAAGTGGACCCCCTTTTCACCTGACAGCAGATCCCTGGGTAAAGTATGGGGACAGATTGCATTTAGCAAGATTTTGGCAACATCTGTCTGGAATTCTGTGTTGTATAAAAGAAGTAATGTAGTCTCCTGGAAGAACTTGGCTTTGGAGCCAGGAGACCAGGCTATAATCCTGCCCTGCTATTTGCAACAGTTTCCCAATGAGATCATTTTACCATTTACTCTAGCAAATTCTCTCTTTTCTTGTATTAGGTCCTGGTGGCAGTAGCTCCACTAAGTGTCTTGCTGTGTTTAAGGAGCCTAGAGCTGTGCCTGGTAGATGATGAACACTGGCAAGTGTTAATCGCCTTGAGAGAAGGGATAGTGCAAGGTGATCCTAATTTAGCCACTGATTAGCCAGCCCACCAAGAGGAAGTGTGTTCATCCTTTCAAGCTTTAGTTTACCAATCTAATGACTTTTTAACTGGTGTTGAAATCATGTCAGGTCATTCTTTTACTAATTACTGCTGCCTCTTGCTTTTCTGTTACTCTCCTTTTTTTCTGCCTCTGGACTGAGAGATGCCTCCAAAGTGGGCTGACTGTTCTGACAGTGCCTCAGGTGTGGTCTTCGCTCCCAGGCACATCACCAGGCCCAGAACTCCTCTTCCTTCCTCCTTACATGATCAGGGAGCCTCTGAATTTCCTGAAGTGTGAGGGCAGATTGCATTCATTGAGATTTTGGCAGCATCTTTCTAGAATTTTATGTCATGTTGCTTAAACAGGGACGGCTTTGTTGACACACATTAACCATATGGGAGCGATTTGGACGGTGCTGCTGACAGCCATGTCTGTGTTGCGGTTTATCTTTTTTACCCCCGTCCTGAAACAGTTCAGGGCTGGGAGATTCCATTGACTCTCAGTGGAGGCATCATTTTCTTTATTCTCACACCTTTCCTCTTTGCACAACTTGCTTCTCATTTACAGATGCAGGTGAATCTGTGAGCCTATTAGAATTGACCACGTTACGTGTGCAGCACCTTCTATTTTAAGAAACATGCTATTAGTTTCCACTGATATGGCTGTGAAAAAAACCCAAAATGACCAAAAAAGCCAACTGTGAAAAATCAGCTAATAAGATGAGTCAGAGGGAAAAGTTTCAAAGCTAAAAACAGAACTATTACAAATATAATGACAGTAATAGTAGGAGGGTCTCATGGACCGTTTGGCTAAGTCAGACAAGAAAACCTATTCAAATTTTAATTACAAAACATCACGGTCACATATTCAAACAAATTGCAAATGCTTAGTATAATTATTTCTTCTGACCAAGAAGTGGAAATTTTGATCAAGTTTTGGAAGGAACAAGTGATTAAACATTTAGACAGTTTCTTACTTCTAAGTTTTTTGGGTGACATAGTGAATTTGAAGATGTTCTCCATGTGAAGCATCTGCAGCAAATTGACTATGTTGTCAGAAAACACTGTTGGTGGAAATGATGCTAAATATGTTCAATATTCTGAATATGCAACTATTTCCATGATGAAAACCACTTGGCAATTATAGAAGTAGAGTAGGGAGTGCCATTAATTTTTTTACATATAAAGAACACATTTATTGTATGATCTACTGATAAAAAGTGTGAAAGCAATCCGAGTTTAATGAATTTATTAATAATAGGCTTCAGGTCTGACTTGTGGCTTAGAGTCAGAGAGATTACCTGGGAAGGCCCACAGGGGGTTTCCTAGGATGGTCAAAATCTCCCAGTCCTTTCTCATTTCCTCCCTATA
The DNA here is from genome assembly GCF_017639785.1 of Mesocricetus auratus. Taxonomy (NCBI): domain Eukaryota; kingdom Metazoa; phylum Chordata; class Mammalia; order Rodentia; family Cricetidae; genus Mesocricetus; species Mesocricetus auratus. The sequence goes on from NW_024429184.1 coordinate 68,436,061, forward strand.
TATGGTATAGTACGCTAATGAGCCTTATTGATACAATTTAGATCTTTTTACTACACAGTCACAGTGATAATACACAAGTTCAGAATGTTATGGGGCCTAATATTAGCTTTGAGCTCAGCCTTAAGTTTGAAATTGGTAGAATGATAGAAAATGGGGATTCTTAGTCCACCCAGTTAACTCATTCTCTTTGAGGATGAGGATCTTTTGCTATGAGAGCTTTCAGAACACACCCACATTGGAAGATTGCTGCTCTCTTGTGATGAGTCTCTTGGTGGTAAAGTAGGCCTGAAGGGTCTGTGGATGGCGGGTTAGCAGTAGGGAAGTTTCTGGACTATTTGCCAACGATACTTAATGTCTTAACTGGGATAGCAGCCAAAAGCACATTTGTCAAACTCATTAATTGTACTTTTAAAATAAATGTGCAACTTATTATCTGTTAATTATACTTCAATAAGATTGAATGAAAAATTGATTTTTACTAAGACAGAGCATAAGTATAAATTAGGAAAATTATTGAGTTGAAGACAATTATCAGATATATAAAATAAGAATACGAATAGATGTTGAACTTTTCAAAAAATTAGAATGTTCATCCTATGAAAATATAATCTCTAGTTGTTGATTAAATTCAACATCTTTACTCTGAGAATTGCATGTTTTTTCTTTTTTGTCATCATTCATTTAATTACTATTGGATCTGAGTAACAATGTTCAGAATCCAGAATCCTCAGGATTTCTCTACAGCCTTTGACCATAAAAAGACACAATATTTGAGTAGAGTAAAAGAAGTCCAGATATTACCTTAAATGTGCAAAATCTATTTGCTTTGTATTTTATTTTTCTCTTGGGTGTCTCGAATAAGGTTATAAAAAGGTGAAGATTGCAGCTTTTTGCTTTTGCTTTTGTTTCCTTTGGGGGTGTGTTTCTTTGTAGGTTGCTCTTTACCTTTAGATGAAAGTCAATATGCATGTGTACTTAGTATCAAACGTGACCATGGGACTGCTTTTCCTACTCTCTCAAGCATGGCTGCTGATGTCCAACAGGAGAGCTGGCATCAAATCTGAGGGGTACTGTGCTAGGACCCCTGTCTAAATGGGCATCTGGTGTAGCCAATGCTCAATCACTTTTAGTAGCTGTGCTCTAATTTTTCCCAACTTATTTATTCCTTTTAAATCATGTGTATGCTTGTGTTGGGAGGTGTCTATGGAGGTGTTAGTTTTCCTGAAGCTGTAGTTATAGGCATCTGTGAGTCACTTGACATGATTGTTGAGAATGGAACTCAGATCCTCTGGAAGAGCAGTACATATCCTGAACCACAGAGCCATCTCTCCAGCCTTGACTTAGTCAATTTTATTTCCTATTTGAAATACCATAAAGAGCTAGAAATGTCCCTGTTCTTTCTAGTGCTCTGAATTTATTTCAAAGTTACAACTTTATTGGACACCTAATTATAGTGTGCAGTGCTAATTTACTATCTGCATAAATGAAAATAAAATGGGGGTTTCTTTTGCAGTCATTTCTTATCTCAATGAATCATGCAAAAATCAAAAGATTGTCGCATATTCTCTGGTGGACTTGAAATTCTATACAGGATAAAAATGACAATTTATTCAAGTTAGAGAAAAGCTTTTCACATTAGTTGGACCCTCCCATAACATTTACTATGATTTGGGGATCTAATTTGGCCTCATTTGTTCTGCTTCAAGTAATGCCAGTTTAATGATCCATTATTGTAATTGTAGGATAATAAAAATGCCTAACATTTTTAAGACCCCATGTGATCCAAAATGTTTCTCATGGAAAGCTAATATCCCATAGAGTGAGCTGAGGGAAGACAAGGAGTTCATGTTAGATAACTGGAGAATGCTTTACAGTGTTGTGGTGTCATTGTATCCCATTTAGAAAATGAGTGCCTTATTACAGTGAAGATCCACAGCGGACAGAGATTAATTCAGTGCTGCTCAATTATCCATCACACCTCCTCGTGTGGTAAGAAAAATTGGTTCTCAGAAAAAAAGGTTGGAAAACAATTTTTGGTTAAAAATATGTATCAGCTTTACTTTACACACAACTAAAGCACTTATAAAACCTAACTTACTTTCCCCAACTAACTAGTAATGTAAGAAAGAACATATCTAGTCATCCAAACCATTCAGCTATCCATTCATCTGCTCATCTACCTGTCTTCCCACCAACCCATCCACCCACCCATCCACCCAGCCATCCACCACCCATCATACATCCATCTATCCACCCACCTACATACTCCCATCCATCCATCCATCCATCCATCCATCCATTCATCTATCCCCATCCATCCATCTCTACCCACCCACAAACCCACATTCCCCCATGCATGCATGCATCCATCCATCCATCCATCCTCCATCTATCCTTCTCTCAACAAAATGTGTTTGCCTCTGTTTTAAGCTTTCTGTCTATGGAGTTAAACTGAGTAAAGCTGATTCCTATCATTAAAGAATTTACATTATTGTGAGAACAGGATACATTCATTAAAGTTTTCATGCAGTGGTGTCTATAATGATGCAAACCATTGGTGCTAGTAGTACTAGTATGGACCTGGAGTAGGTACTTTGGCATGGGTGATGATGTGAGGGCTCCTCATGGGTAGAATTCTGGTAGTTGTATCCTCTGGAGACATGGAATAAGTGTGGTTAGTGAACTTTTATTATGGCTAAATATGCCAGGAAAAATAACACAGGATATAATTCTCTCTTTAAAGCGATACCAGTTGTGTTCTTGAAAAATATTTGTATTATAAATTGTGATCACCCTTAAGACTTTCTGGAAAGTTAAACTTGTCCAAATGAGCATCAGTATGTTCTGCAGACTACTGCAGAAGTTGACATCTAAGTGGCATATGTTCTTATTTGTGTGCATTGGGTGACTTTCAATCTAGGACATCACACATGTTAGACAAGTGTTCTACTACTCATACCACTTTTTCACAACAAGTTGTTTCACTGTTCTTGAACTCATTTTATTACCTAGACAGGTCTTGAATACACTTGCTTCTGCCTCTGGAATATAGGATTATATAGGCCTTGCAGAAGTCTCTCAGTGATAGGAAATAGCATCACTTTTTCCTAGTTTGCTTCAGAATTGCGTAAACATTCTTTCACCAAACTTACTTCTTGCAAATAAGGTGCAAACGTATCTGGACTCTAGGGGAGGGGTACAGTGTCCTTCTGCCATCAAAAATCATTGGTCATGGACATCATTTCTGTGGTCATCTTTGCAAAACAAAACTTGCCAAAGTCACTCAAACCTTAGGATGCAGCTTATGGGAGAGTCTATTGGTCATCCTCAAGTGTTCATGCCACAAAAGGGGCAGGAGGAGCAGGTATGCCCTGTACCCTTGGCTGAGCAAATGGTGTAACTAGATTGTGGAGGTGAGAGAGCCCAACCTTTCCAAGAGCTGGAGAACAAAGGCCTTTCACCTGATTGAACTTTGGCTTTGTTCAAAGACTGAGAGAAATTTACAGGGTCCAGAACAGTCTTGTGATGTAGGGCTTAGACAGACTACCTGATTTGTTGCTGCTTGAATGATCAGGAAGATTCTTAAAAGGTGAGTGGGATGGAAGGAAGTGCATTATGGGTAGTTGTAACACCATGTCCTAAAACAAGGGGATGAAGCAATAAGGACATGGTGAGGTTAGCTGCAGGGTCATCAGGGATAAGATGTTTAGCATTGTATGAACAAGGCACAAGGAAACACTGGTGTTTATTATGGGTGATGCTGATTATCATGGGAAATTAAACGAAGTATTACTTTAGGTTTGTCAGTCTCTGCTATATAAATAGGAAGTGATTTTGGAAATAATTTTATCCCATCTAAGAAGCAGACACTGAATGTGTCATATTTGGACTGAGTGACCTTCAGAAATTTCACCACAAAATCTTGTGTAAAAGAAGGTCAGCTGGGGGTCATGAATGAAGTTTTGGTCTGTGGTTTAAAAAATCAGGAATTTCATCTAACTCCTTGGAAGGTTCTAGAGACTTCAAATTGTAATTTCTGCAAGGCAGCTGCAGGCTCATTTATAATCACTTGGACTTCCACAAGGAAATGCAGTTCTTGGTTATGAAAATACAATTTCTCCCCTAATGGGCTGCCCTTTCTTCCCAAGCATGCTTGCTTTCATTGTTCAGAAAGGACAAATGTGCTCAGGCCGAGGAATGAGAGTTGCACATTGAATTCAGTAGAGAAAAAAACTGCTTCAGCTTGCAGGCAGTGTGCCCACTTTGAAAAAGATCAGAATAAATAAGACATTATTAGAGACCTGCATGAATGCTCTCTGAATGGAGTGAAGGCCTGTATATACAAGTCATTTTTCTGACTTTATATGTATAAACATTATTCTATACATACACGGCCACCTTCAATTATTCATTAAGTAAGTATCTGCAGTCCTCTCTCTCTGTGGCCTCCATGTCCTCAGATTTGACCTACTGTGCATGAAAATACAGTTAGGCCTATGATGGGTGAAGCTGTGGTGGATGTGTGCAGACAACTTCCTTTGTCATTATTCCATAATGACAGTCTGACTACTGCTTTCATGGTATGTATGATGCATTAGATATTAGGTACAATCTTGAGATGATGAAAGAACATGGGAGGACGATCAAGTCTGATTCCAGTTTATATCAGCAACCTGAGCATCTGCAGTGCAGTTTGCTTTCTGTGGGATCCTGGAACTATCCCTGGCAAATGTGGTTGGAGAACAGATCCTGCTAAAGATGACAATGACATGGAAGATACAAGTCCTGCAATGAGCAAATGAGTTCAGACAAAGATTCTTTCTCTTTGCTTCCTTCTGTATATATGTTTCTCTTATTGGTTGACAAATAAAAGACTGTTTGGCAAATAGAGGCAGGAAAATAGGCAGGGCTAGGAGACAGAATACTGGGGAGAGAGACAGAGAGGCACTGCAAGAAGACGCCATGTAGCCGCCAAAGGAGTAACAGTTCGTGCATTCTCCAGTAAGCCAAGACCACTCGGAAATACACAGATTTATAGAAATGTGTTAATAATTAAGACAGATTTAGCCAATAAGAAGCCCTAGTCATTGGCCAACATTTTAGTAATTAATATATAGATTCCGTTTGCTTATTTGGGGCTGAAGGGTTGTGGGACCTGACTGGAAAGGAAAACTTTAGCAACATTCTGTGAGTTGCTGAGGCATTGGAGTGTACAACAGCCATCTGAGCCACTTCTCAACTACAGATTTCCAATTCATTGTCAGGAGTCCCAACTCACTGCTCCACAGCAGATTCTTTTTCATACTGTCATTATTAATAGCACCCACCTCTGTAGAGGTCTCAGGGGATTCTACTAGCTCAGAACCTCAGTAGACAGCATTGCAAACAGGTAGTTTTCTTAAAATCCTTCAAATAAAGACACAGACAGTTTTAAGCAGAATTCTCCCAGACCATTGGTCAGTCCAGGCTCACTGACATGTAGCCTTCCCATATGTTTCACTTGGGTGTGAGAATTTATCTTGTTTAAAAGAGCCTCATTTGCTCAGGAGATCTTGTCCCTTTCTGCTTCTCCGAGGGACCCTGTATGTCTCTCTTTGGGTCCTCCTTGTTTCCTAGCATCTCTGGTGGTATGGATATAAGGCTGGTAATCCTTCACTCTATGTCTAATATCCATATATGAGTGAGTACATACCATGTTGGTCTTTTTGTGAGTTGGATACTGATGGGGGAAGTCCTGTGTATATGTCAATAAAGCACTGTTGGCCAATAGGGAACCAAGATAGGTGGGACTAGGAGTCCAGGAGGACTCTGGGAAGGAGAAACACAAGGAAGTCAAGATGTAATGCCATGGGGTAGGAAGCCCAGAACTTCTCCGGTAAGAGACATACATAGATTAACAATTGTGGGATAAATACTTAAGTCAGAGCTAGCCAGTAAGAAACAAGCAATGCTAACAGCTTCATAATTAATATAGCCTCCTGTGCGTTTATTTGGGACTGATGCGGCTCTGGAACCAGGCTGGCAGGAAGGCTTCTCTCAAGGAAAAGGCTTCTCTTTACAGGTTACCTTACTCAGGATGGTTTCTTCTAGTTCCATCCATTTGCCTGAGAATTTCAAGATTCTATTGTTTCCTTCCCCTCACTGAGAAGTACTCCACTGTGTAAATGTACCACATTTTCTCTATCCTTTTTTCAGTTGAGGGGCATCTAGGTTGCTTCCAGGTTCTGGTTATTACAAATAATGCTACTATGAACATAGTTGAGCAAATATCCTTATTGTATGAATGTACATCTTTTGGGTATATGCCTGAGTGGAATTGTTGAATCTTGAAGTAGACTGATTCCCATTTTTCTGAGGAATCTCCATACTGATTTCCAAAGTGACTGTACAAGTTGCCACTCTCACCACCAATGGTTGGGAGCATGGGGAGAGAGGAGAGGGAGTTAGGAGAAATAGAAGGGGAGAAGAGGAGGGGAGAGAAGGACATAAGGGAGTAGGAAGGTTGAGTCAGGGGAAGAACAGAGAAGTGCAAAATAAGAGGTATCATAATAGAGGAAGCCATTATGGGTTTAAAGAGAAGTTTGGCACTAGGAAAATGTTCAGAGATCTACAATAATGACACCTACTAACAATCTAAGCAACAGTGGAGAGGCTGCCTTAAATGCCCTTCTCTGATAATGAGATTGATGAATACCTTATATGCCATCATAGAGCCTTCATCCAGTAGCTGATGGCAGTAGAAGCAGACAACCACAGCTAAACACTGAGCTGAACTCCTGGAATCCATTTGCAGAGAGGGAGGAGGGATGAGCAAAGGGGTCAAGACCAGACTGGTGAAACCCTCAGAATTAGCTGACCTGAACAGCTGGATCCCAGACTGATAGCTGGGAAACCAGCATAGGGCTGATCCAGATCCCTGAACGTGGGTGTCAGTGAGGAGACCTAGGCGATCTATGGGTCCTTGGGTAGTAGATCATTATTTATCCCTAATATATGAATGAACTTCGGGAGCCCATTCTACATAGAGGGATATTTTCTCAGCCTAGACACATGGGGAAGGGCCTAGACCCTGCCCCAAATGATATGACAGACTTTGAAGATCCCCTGTGGAAGGCCTTACCCTTCCTGGGGAGCATAAAGGGGACTGGATAGAGGATTAGTAGGGGGGAGGGGAGGAGGGGAGGGAGAGGGACCTGGGATTGACAAGTAAAACAAACTTGTTTCTAATTTAAATAAATTAAAAAGAAAAACCTGGTTTGTGCTTGAGAACACAGTCCTGTTCTCAGAGATCATGTGTGGATAGCTGCACATATGGCAGCTACACATGCTTCATGACTTCCATGCTCCTTTTTCTAGAAGTGAGGGTTTTATCAGACACAAGTCCCATTCCCACCTTCCTGGCTCCTCTTCCTGGCTGCACAGGTCCCTGTTCCTGGCCATTTTGGCTCAGCATGACCAGGGATGTGTGATGCCTCCATGTTGAGTACCAGTGTCTCCCTGTCATTGATGAAGTGGGGAGTCACCACAGAACCATGCAGCTGTTTCTCAGGCAGGAACCTTGGGGAGTAGCACTTTCTTGTCATAGAATATATGCACAGAGGCTTCTCTTTGTTTAAAATACACTTTCATATGTTTTGTTCTCTCAAATACAACTCAGTGATATATCATTAAAAACCAGACTATCCATGTGTGTAAAGTGTCAGTTTTTAGTATATTTGTGGGGATGTGTAAGCATTGCTAGGACCTAAGTTATTGAACATTTTCACCCCACTAGAAACAGCTTTCATACCCTGGCAATAGTTGTGTACTCATACATGACACTAATCTACATTCTGCTCCTGTAGACTCTCTTCTGGACTTGTAATACAGGTGAAGTCATAAATGTATGCTAATTCATGGCCAGCTTCCTCTCTTCAATATAGTGTCTTATGATTCACCCTAGTTGTGTCATATATATCAGTCTTTTTAGTGCTGTATAATATTGTACTACATGATAATATTATAATTGTACTCATCTGTTTAAGTAATGAGCATCTGCATTGGTTCCAATTTTGTACTAAGCAATTGTAAATATTCATGTACTTTTTGTTTATTTTTTTTACGGAATTTTTAAAAATTTTATATTAGAAACAAGCTTGTTTTACATGTCAAATGGAGTTCCTTCTCCCTCCCCTCCTACCCTGTCCCCCACCGGCTTCCCTATCCCATCCCCTTTCTGTTCTTCTGGGAGAAGGAGGCCTTCCATGGGGGATCTTCAAAGACTGTCATCTCATTTGGAGCAGGGCCTAGACCCTCCCCCATGTGTCTAGGCTGAGAGAGTATCACTGTATGTGGAGTGGGCTCTTTTTATCTATTTTTAGCATGATCATATCCAAGTCATCTTTTATGATCCAACCCTGACAGCCACACTCTCAAATTCTCCTGATCTTTCCCAGTTGCTTTCCTTTCTCCTCCTTTCCTTCCCTTTTTTTATATTTTTCTGTTTTTACAAAATTGCAATATAAAAGCATCATTTTCTTCTTCCCTTTCCTCCTTCCAACCCCTACATTGAACTCCATTTGTTGTCTCTCAAACTCATGACCTCTTCTTAGTTTTTAAAAGGATTTTTTCTTTTTTAAAAAGTATGCTTTTAATTAAAACAAGTCGTATCACTCCCACCCCTCCAGCTCCATACTCTCTACTTTAGCCCCTTAAGCCCCCCCTTGTCTCCTTCCCTTATCCTCTCCATTTTATACCCTCTGCTTCAACTCCACCCTTTAAAAAATTAGACCAAGGACGACCTTAATGATTCAGTTAAGGAAATTGGAAAAACAAGGTCAAACCAAACTCAGTTCCAGTAGATGAGTGAGAAATAAAAATCAAGGACGAATTTGATGAAATAGAAACAATAAAAGTAATGCAAGCTGTCAGTGACTCTAAGAGCTCGTTCTTTGAGAAGATAAACAAGAGTGACAGATCCTTGGCCCAACTGGCTGAAAGAAAGAGAGGGCCCACATGAATAGAAACAGAATTGAACAAGGTGTTAGCATCCAGGCACACCTTGGCCCTGCCCTTTGGTGAACTGGCAGAGTGTGTACCCCTGAGCTCATGGCAGGCAGTACCCTAGCAGCCACAAAAGGCACCCTCAAGAGACAAATGACAAACTCCACCTACTCCCACTCTCTTTCCCCTTGATCCTCCGAAGAGGCAGACAGGTCTTTGCCTCTCTGTTTCTGTCTCTCGGTGTGTGTGTGTGTGTGTGTGTGTGTGTGTGTGTGTGTGTGTGTGTCCCCTCTCTCCCTTGACTTCCTCTACTCACTTTCCTCAATAAAGGGTCCCACATAAGCTCTTGCTGCTTGCTGTTTGTCTCTCACCCACTGTGGGGCTTCCTGCTAAGAACATTATATGGCACTTCTTTACAAAACTTAATGTGGTATGCCACATTAAGTTGAAAATCTAACAGAAATGAATGGATTTATTGACTCATCCAAACTACTAAGTTAAACTAAGAAGAGACTACCAAAACATTCCATAACACAGGAGGAGAGTGAAACAGTAATAAAAAGCCTCCAACTAAAACAAGTCCAGGCCCAGGTGAACTAAAAGCAGAGTTTAGCCAGTTTCGAAGTAGAACCACAACCAAGCCTTAAACTCTTTAAAAGAAATCTGAGGCTACATACTTCCCTTCCTTCCTATTGCCAATGCCTAGCCCATGCCTTAGTGTGCCACAGGCTGTCCTCTGCCTTGCTTCCCAGCGGTCCTGTCTCACCACTCTTCATATCTGCTCCTGCTGACTGGCATAGTTCCTACAATAATCAGATACATGCTGTCTATCTTAAGAGAGGTAGAAACAATGGAAGGGAGGGAAAGAAATATAGATGAAGGTGTTAAGTTTTAAAACCGCCTTCTTAAAGAATCATAGTGCTATATTTTCTCAGTTTTTTCTTTTATGTGTGTGTGGGGAGGGCCTGGGAGTCCAGGTCTTGCTGTGTTGCCTGAGCTGACTTCAAGTGTGCAGACCCCTTGGCTCAGCCTACTGGGTACTGGGATGACAGGCTGGTTTCCTCATGTGACAGTTCTGGATTCTTGGTGTTAGTAGACAAATTTATTATTGGCGAAAAGGGCTCTTTGGGAAGAAATATTGTCAGTAAAAACTCAAGAGACTTGAACAAATTTATCTAATTTCTATTTTTCAAGACAAAAAGAAAATGTGAAACCAATAACGCACAAAGTCAGAAAATTAAATATACAGCTGGAAACAGACAATTTTGTAAGGCAGTGATTAGTCATAATAACACCATTTAATTTGTTTGAGAAAGATGCATTTTTCAGTCATGTGTTTTCTTGGGTAATTACTTATCTTGTAGCATGCATTATATAATTGGGAAATTGTTTATAGCAATGAAATATGTAGAAAAATATATATAATTTAATGAGAGAATATATACATGTATTCATATAGTTTGACAGGGTAGGAGGGAACCACTTTTTAAGAAGTAAATTATACATTAAAATGCAGACACATAGGAGTATCTTTAAATGCAGATGTGAAAAGCATTCACTTCCATGGACTGGAGAAGAGAGGAGTCTCAAAGCTCTGGGATCCTGCTCCAGACTCTCTGAAGGCAGGTGGGCTGGGAGCCCATGCTGTTCTCCACTGAACAGCACCCAGGTATATATTGGCTTTTTATGCTGCACTAAGAGGCACATGCTGGAGCTGGAATGGGGACAATTGCCCATTTACAGGAAAAGCTGAGTTCTTTTTCAGTCCTCCAAGAGTGACAAGCAGAGTAGTCAACAAAGGCGCATCTTGTTCTTTGATTACATCTGGATGGTGTCAAGGCCTTTCTGTCATTCTTTCAGTCAGTTGTACAGCTACAGACCTGGCTTGGTAAAAATACAGAGGTGATCTCAACAATAACCAGGACTAATGGGTGCTGAGTTCCAATATTGAGACCTACAGGTGTGAGGCAGCTCAGGGTCAGGCTCTTTGCCACAGGTGTTGTGTGACTTTGGAAGTCCAGACTCACGTAGCAGTTACTACAGTGCCCACTGAAATAGTCATTTCTGTTCTGTTTTTCCGAAAACACACACACAAACACACACACAAACACACACACAAACACACACACACACACACACACTGACCACTGAATCTTTTTCTTGTTTGTGTGTATATGGTGTCAGGGCTGACTGCTCCACATATGGCAAACAATAAGGGGGCACATCCTTTTAGAGGATGATGATTCTTCTCCCAGTACTTATTAGTTTGTTGTGGTTCTTTGTCTAGAAGTGGGACCCTGCAAAATGTTTCCCCTTCTGAGTTAACATGATCATTGATAATAAGATTGTTCCAGTTTTGTTTGTACACCCATTTATAGGAAAAACTCTTTCAGAGCAGAATTCCTGGAAAATGGCTCTTACGGTCTTTCCACTCTGCAGCATCCTTCCTGGAGTTTCCTGAGTAACAGATGCAGGAGATGCTAAGTAGGTTAATCTCTTGTGTTGACACTTTTGTTCCAACCATGAGATTTCAGTCTTTACCCAGGATACACTCACTTTCTGTATTCACCTGTTCACCATAGTACATGTACCTAACCCTGGTGATTCCAAATTTAATTCACTACCCGGATTTCACAGCTTTACAATATCTTGAACCGCCACTGGCTTCATCCCCTTCTCATTGTTCTATGCACCTTTCAATTTCAACCTGTCAAAAATGGACTCTACACACTCCCCCCTAAGTTACTCCTTATCTTATTTTTTCATGGATACCGGCACATCCAGGTACCTAATCCAGACTGCCAGGGTCAGCCTGAGTCTCACCTTTCTCCAGGCCCCTGCCATCTTTGCATAGCTACTGGAGCCTGTCATGCTCATTGCTGGTACCTCATGTGTAACGCGCTCCCATCTTTTTATCCTTGTATGTTGCTGATTTATTTTTTAAAATGACATTTTGCCTCCACTACTTCAGTACCCTGATTGTTTTCCCCACCTTTATATATTGCTCTGTGCAGTTGACATTTCCCTCTATTTTCCAAATGATAGCCAAAGCCAATCAAATCATAACATTCCTGGGCTTGAATCTGATCAGTGGATTTTCTTACCCTTCACTAAAGTCCAGATTGCTAAGACTGGCAAGTTACTCATTGAAAATCAAGTCCATGTCTCTTTGCAGCAATGCCCTTCTTTTCCACAAGGAGGACTCCCATGGGCTAAGCACAGGCTGCTTGCTGGGAAAGTTCTAGGTTGTGTCTTCCTCAAGTGTCATTGAGAATCTTCCTTCCCTGTGACTGCTATTTCCTTCTTTACTTCCTGCATACGTGCCTGAGAGACAGAGACAGAGACAGAGAGAGAGAGAGAGAGAGAGAGAGAGAGAGAGAGAGAGAGAGAGAGAGAGAGAGAGAGAGAGAGAGAGAGAGAGAAGGGGGGAAGAAGAGAGAGGCTTGAGGCTTAACCTTTCCCAGTCTGAGCTAGTTTTACCTCTTCTGTGATCACATGGGCAATAAATTATTACTTATTTCTAACAGTATTTCTGACACTTTGTGCAGAGTTCTGGTTTGTTTTTTCTCTAAGAAATCAAGTGTGAAAATTGTTGATCAGCATTTTGCTGTCACTGACACATGCAGGAATTTGATTCTTTAACAGAGATGGTGGTATCGAGTGCCTGTACAGGTGGGTCCCAGTCTGTTCTTTAAAGACAGTGGCCTTACCTTAGTTTTCTTGCAAATTTAGAGCAATGGGCTCTTTTCACCCTTTGCTCTCTCTTGGAGGAGCTAAAACATGGAGCTGCTCATGCATTTTTCATGAAGGAGGGATGTTGGTCTTTCTTTGATTTTCTCAGCAGAGTCCTGCCTGTACCACTCCATTTCTGATCAAAGCAGAGCTTTGGTTCCAGAGATCTTAGGTAAAGATCTTGAGAAAATCAGGCACAAGGGAATTCTTATTGTTTGGTAAATTAAAGAGTGCCCTAAAGCAAGCCAGGTTTATGTGATGGCCTCAACCTGCCTGAGCTCTGTGGCTCCTGAGGTGGTGGGGTATTGGTGTGCTTCTTATTATTTATTTCCAAATACCCAGTGTTGGGGAGGAAATTCTTTATAAATTCTCTTGTCATTATGTGTGAACATTTCTAGGAAAATAACTCAGATTTAGAGAGCTTCAGATAAAATTCAACACTCAGCAATAAGAAAAATGATGTTTACAAATGTGCTAATGATGCATCATACTGGTACAATCAGACTGCGGGGCTGCAGGTGACCTCAGCACCTAAGACGGGACAGAGGCTTGTCTTGCTAGATCCTAGGAAGGATGAGGGCTGTTTCTCTGTATCGGCCATCAGATTTCTTGAATGTCAGATGACTGAGCACTGCTTATTGAATGCCATATGATTGTGTAATGTAATATTTTTTTTCCAAATTTAAATGCATTTCTTTGTTCTCCATTTTGCTGAAATAGGGAACAGTGTTTTCTGGGGGAAGAAAAAAGTGCCCTCCATACTTAAGGTAATGACTCTTTTTCATTTCTCTGAACACAGTCTTATATGGTTCCTTTTCATCTTTCTTAAAAATCAATATGCATTTTGTTTTTCTTACTTTGGTTGGAAAGGTCTTAACTTTTTTGTGACTTAAAGGTGATTCTTTTCATCACTGACTGTATTAACAAAGAAATTTAGAAGCTGAGATGTCCCACATGAATTAACTCATCTAACAAGGCAGTTATGGAACATTACTGTGTATCAGCCACTTGGAAGGCATCAACCACAGGTATAATTACTGCCCCATGGCCTTCTATTCCAATGAAGAAGTTAGACAACATGGAGAAATCAAGAAATGCAATTATTTAGTATCCTAGTATCCTAAAGATAATAAGTGCTATAAAAATGGGACTAAAGGATTCAGGCATGCAAAGCAGAAGGAAACAGATTGGGGTTTGAAAGATCTGGCTTAGGTGTGAGATTAATATAGGAGAGGAAGACAGAAATTAGGGAAATAATTGAAGATAATGGACACTGATGATTCTGACAAAGAAAAGAGCAAGATCAAAGCCCCTGGGGTGTGTGTAAGGTGTGTGTTAGCACAAACCAGGGAGAGTTGAGGAGAGAGAGACGTGGAACTTCCTTGAGACCTTGCTTTTTATTCTGAGATGTGGGCACTGTAAAAACTTACACAAATCTGCACTCATCTTTGACATAAATTTAAAAGGAAACATTTCTTTGGATAATATTTCTGAGTACTTAGAGAGAGGCAAATAAATAGAGGAGTGCTTCCCTGGGTACCACAGAAGTCTAGATGAGAAATGACAGTAGGTGTGATGGTTGGGGGTTGGAGTGATGCTTCAGGTGGTAAAGCACATGCCTTGAAAAGGGAAAGTCTGAATTCAAGCTGCAGAATCCACATGAAAATGCTAGGCACGTACATGCACTTGCAACCCAAGTGTTTTGGAAACAGAGACAGGAAAATCTCCTGGACTCACTGGTTCATCCAGCTTGGCCTAATCAGAGAACTTTAGGTCTATTAGACCCTATTTCACAGGAAATAGGATGTCTTTCCTGAAGAAGACATCTGAGATTGTCCTCTTGCCCTCACTCTAACACACAAGCCATACACGTACATACATGTGCATTTTAGTAAACAGTCACAGAGAAGATATCAAGTAGAAGATATACTGTGGAACTCTAGGAAACAGGTGTAAGCTAGGGACTTAAATTGGGGAGACAATTTCTATATAGGGATGGTATTGAAAGCCATGACACTAGGTAAGAGTTTGAGGGTATAGGTAGGAATGTGTGAAGTGACTGGAAGCCAGTAGAAAATAGAGTATGAAAGAAAGCAGGACAGATCAATTTTATCTAGTGGTGAGGATAAGCTAAGGTGAGGATGAATGTCATTTTAAGGTCATCAGGTAGATCATTAATGGCATTGACACAGGATTTTTATACAGTAGTAAGGAGAAAGGCTGCTGGGGAACATTTTTAAACACAAGAGGAGGGAATGTGGACAAAACAAGGATATACAGCTACTCACTAGTGCTCATGCAGACAATCTTAATGAAATGTGTGGTCCAAAGTAAACATAAACATGAAAATAGAGTGGAAATTTCTGACAGGGAGAGAGGGGTTGGTATGAGATAAGAGAAGATAATGGGGAAGAATATAATCAAAGTGCATCATATATGTAATCATATATATGTAATATGAACTTCTAAAAGAATAAAATACATTTATTAGAAATGTACTGTACTTAGTCAGGAAGACAGGTCACTAGCTGGTCAGGGAAATCTGAGTCAACTTAATGCAGTTTTCCAATAAAATAGGTAATATTTATTTGAGATGCTAGTGATGAAAGTGATTTCTTAAAGGAGAAAACAGAAAAGAATTCTTAGTGTGATGCCTTTGATGAAGGATGGAGGAAACTTAATGCAAGGTTGAGGGGTGGGCATCAACAATGACATTCAGACTACATGGGTAACCTCACCACTAAGTAGACTGGAAAAATGGTGATAAACCCTTCACTTTAAATCTCTTTTGTTGTTAGGAACAATTCACAGGGGAATAGACTGAATGTCAACCTGCAATTTGATGGGTTGTCAGACAAAGAAAGTCTCCGAGATGCCTTTCACACATTCCTCCATCTTCCTTAGCAAGCACTCCCCTCTAGAGTAGCCCCATCTTCAATTCTAATGCTGCCATTTAGATTTGAACTTTGGTAATATCTCTACATAAAATCTTTTGCATTCTGTTGATGCTGTTTGTAGAATTCACTTACTTTGCTACCCATAGCTATCTTATAATTTTTTTCTATTTCTAAGGAGAACTGCACTATAAGAGTATGTAATTTAATCTTCCATTTTGCAACTGACAGGCATTTGGAGCATTTCCAGTTTTGAGTTCTTAGTCTTCCACAAAATTTATTGTAAAAGAGTAGGATGCCTTTTATGTTAAATGCATTTCTAGGAATTGATTTCTAGGTCAACAGGTGTGCCATATTCAATTATGAGAAAGTCACTTCTTACCATTTATTTGTATTGTTTGATATTCCTTTAGTAGCATGTAGATTGTCCCATCTTTTTCAGTTTTAGTTATCTTTTCAATTTCAAACTTACTAGTGAGTGTGAATTTTCTGCTTCCCCAGTAAACAGTAGCTTGAGCATCTTTTCATATATATATTGACCACTCAGGTACCATGTAAAGTATCTTCTCAAATTTATTGTCATTTTCAGTAGGTTCCATACTTCCTATCAAAACCTGCTCTTTACATATTCTAGTTATGAGCCCTTGGTTGCTTATATATGCTACCAACATTCTCTTGAGGCAGGTAAATAGGGCACAGAATGAAATCTTAAAGACCTCAAATGAAGACTGTGTGCTTACATTATGCAAAATACCAATCAGAAAACAAGAAAGCTATTCCTTTATCCCCAGGTCCAATAAATCCAAACATAGCCGCTGATATATGCCCACAGACACTCCAGCGTCTGATGGTGACATGTGTCTCATTATAATACTTAAATACAGAGCCCTAGGTGGAGACTCAATAAACTGTGGAGGCACTCACTCAGGGCAGAGGGCTGAGGTGAGCACCGGGTCTCCATCTTAGACCCGAGTTCCTCCTGCTCCCCCTCTTCCAGATCTCCTGGCTTGTGGACAGCAGCCAGGTCTACCCACCCTGGACGGACGACCAAGCAACCAGGAGCCTGAGAGAGAGCTGGTCCATTTCTGCCCACACTCAGGGCAGAG
Source organism: Mesocricetus auratus (assembly GCF_017639785.1). Lineage (NCBI taxonomy): Eukaryota > Metazoa > Chordata > Mammalia > Rodentia > Cricetidae > Mesocricetus > Mesocricetus auratus. The sequence goes on from NW_024429184.1 coordinate 68,452,775, forward strand.
GGCTGAGGTGAGCATCGGGTCACCATCTTAGACCCTATTTCCTTCCACTCGCCCTCTCTCGGATCCCCTGGCTTGGGGACTGCTGCCAGGTCCACCCCCCACCCCCACGGATGACCAAGTGACCAGTAGCCTGAGAGGGAGCTGGTCCACTTCTGCCCACACTCAGGGGAGAGGGCAGCGGACACACAGCAGAGGCCAGATAATATTGGATTTGCTTACACCCACCAAAAGGGAACCCTGGTGGCCAACACACCAGGAAAGGAAGAGACCCTTTCTACACCCACTGGAAGAATTGATGGGGAAGAGGCAATATAAGAACACACTCAGAAACAGAAAAAAATATGACACCACCAGAATCAAGAGATTCTACACCAGTAAGACCTGAACACCCCAATGTAGATGAAGCAGAAGGGAATGGCCATAAAACACCTTCATGAAAATGATAGAGGCCCTCAAGGATGGTGTGAGAAAATCTCTTAAAGAAATGGAAGAAAAAACTAACCAAAAATGCAAGAAATAGAATAAAAAGCAAACAAAAAATCAAACAAATGCAAGAAAGGAAGGAAAACACAAAGCAAAAATTACAAGAAACAATTCAAACAGTGCAAGGGCTGAAAGCTGATATGGAGACAATAAAAAAACACAGTCTGAAGGAAAGCTGGAAATAGAAAAACTGGGGAAACAGACAGGTACTACAGATGCAAGCATACCCAACAGAATACAAGAGATGGAAGAGAGAATCTCAGGTGTTGAAGACACACTAGGAGAAATAGATTCATCAATCAAAGAAAATCTGAAGTCCAACAAATCCCTAACACAAAATATCCAGGAAATATGGAACACCGTGAAAAGACCAAACCTAAAAATAATAAGAAAAGAAGAAGGTGAAGAAATCCAACTCAAAGGGACAGAAAGCATGTTCAACACAATCATGGAAGAAAATTTTCCCAACCTAAACAAAGACATGACAATGAAGGCACCAGAAGCTTACAGAACACCAAATAGAGTGAATCACAAAATAAAGTCCCCTCACCACATAATAATCAGAACCCCAAGCATACAGAATAAAGAAAAATACTTAGAGAAGCTAAGGAAAAAGGTCAAATAGCATATAAAGGCAAATTATCACAATCACACCTGACATCTCCATGGAAACTCTGAAAGCCAGAAGGTCCTGGATAGATATTCTACCAACATTAGAAGACCAAGGATGACAGTCCAGACTACTATACCCAGCAAAGCTTTCAATCACTATAGATGGAGAAAACAATATATTCCATGACAAAACCAGATTTAAGCAATACATATCCACTAACCCAGCCCTACAGAAAGTTCTGGTAGGGAAACTCCAGTCCAAGGAAGTTAACTACAACCAGAAAAACATAGAAAATAGATAATCCCATTTTACCAACACCCAAAAGAGAAAAGGGGTTGAAATCCACATACAATTCCACCAAGAACAACCATTCCAAATCAAATGAGAATGAACAATCAAAGGTCATTATTATCCCTCAATATTAATGGTCTTAACTCACCCATAAAAGGCACAGGTTGACTGAATCGATTCTAAGACAGAACCCATCCTTATGATACATACAAGAAACACACCTCAGGCTTAAAGACAGACAACACTTCAGAGTTAAGGGTTGGGAAAAGATACTCCAATCAAATGTTCCCAAGAAACAAGCAGGGTAGCAATCCTAATATGTAACAAACTAGAATTTAAACTGAAATCAATCAAAAGAGATGAAGGAGGTCATTTTATATTCATCACAGGAAAATCCACCAAGATGAAGTCTTGATTCTGAACATCTATGCCCCAAATACAAAGGCAGCCACATTCATAAAAGAAACATTACTAAAACTCAAACCACACATAAAATCACACACACACTTACAGTGGGGGACTTCAACACCCCACTGTCACTAGTAGACAGGACTACAAGACAGAAACTTAACAAAGAAATAAAGGAACTGATAGAAATTATGACCCAATTGAGTTTGATAGACATCTATAGAACATTCCATCCAAACACAAAAGAATATACCTTCTTCTCAACGCCGCATGAAGCATTCTCAAAAATTGACCACATACTTGGCAACATAGCAAACCTCAACAGATACAAAAAATTAGAATAACTCCATGTATCTTATCAGACCACCATACTTTAAAGTTAGAGTTCAACAACAACACAAACTGCAGGAACCCTACAAACTCATGGAAATTGAATAATGTGCTATTGCACCACTCCTGGGTCAATTAAGAAATAAAAAAGAAATTAAAGACTTCCTAGAATTCAATGACAATGAAGACACAACATACCAAAACCTATGGGACATTTTGAAAGCATTGCTAAAAGGAAAGTTCATAGCACTAAGTGCCCACATGAAGAAACTAGAGAATAGTTATACTCGAAGTTCTAGCTAGAGCAATAAGACAAAAAAATGAGATCAAGGGGATACAATTTGGAAAGGAAGAGGTCAAACTTTCACTATTTGCAGATGATATGATAGTTTAAATAAGTGACCCAAAGAACTCTACCCGGGAACTCTTACAGCTGAGTAACACCTTCAGCAAAATGGCAGGCTACAAGAACAACTGAAGAAAATCAGTAGCCCTACTATATACAGACAAGAAGAGGGCTGTAAAGGAAATCAGAGAAACATCACCCTTTACAATTGCCACAAACAACATAAAATACCTTGCGGTAATGCTAACCAAACAAATGAAAGACCTGTATCACACGAAATTTGAGTCTTTAAAGAAAAAAATTAAAGAAGACACCAGAAAATGGAAAGATCTCCAATGCTCTTGGATAGGTAGTATCAATGTAGTAAAAATGGCAATCCTGCCAAAAGCAATCTACAGACTCAATGCAATCCCCATCAAAATTCCAGCACAATTCTTCACAGACCTTGAAAGAACAATTCTCAACTTTATATGGCAAAGCAAAAGACCCAGGATAGCCAAAACAACCTTACTCAACAAAGCAATATCTGGAGGCATCACCATCCCTGACTTCAAGCTCTATTACAGAGCTATAGTCCTGAAAACAGCTTGGTATTGGCACAAAAATAGACAGGTAGACCAATGGAATCGAATTGAAAACGCTGATATTAACCCATACATGTATGAACATCTGATCTTTGACAGAGAAGCAAAAAATATACAATGGAAAAAAGAAAGCATCTTCAACAAATGGTGCTGGTATAACTGGAGGCTGGCATGTAGAAGAATGCAGATCGATCCATGTCTACCGCCATGCACAAAACTTAAGTCCAAATGGATCAAAGACATCAACATAAATCCAGTCACACTGAACCTGATAGAAGATAAAATGGGAGGTACCCTTGAATGAATTGGTACAGGAGACCGCTTCCTGAACATAACACCAGTAGCACAAATACTGAGATGGACAATTAATAAATGGGACCTCCTGAAACTGAGTAGCTTCTGTAAGGCAAAGGACACAGTCATCAAGACAAAACGGCAACCAACAGATTGGGAAAAGATATTCACTAACCCACACCTGACTGGGCTGATCTCCAAAATTTAGAAAGAACTCAAGAAGCTATTCTCCAAAACACCAAAGGATCCAATTAAAAAGTGGGGGACTGAAGTAAATAGAGAATTCTCAATAGAGGAGACTGAAATGGCTGAGAGACACTTCAGAAAGTGCTCAACATCCTTAGCTATTAGGGAAATACAAATCAAAACAACTCTGAGATACCATCTCACTCCTGTCAGAATGGCTAAAATCAAAAACACCAATTACAGCTTACGCTGGAGAGGATGTGGTGAAAGGGAACACTTGTCCATTGCAAAATACATGCCCCTCAACTGAAGAGTGGATAGAGAAAATGTGGTACATTTACACAATGGAGTACTACTCAGCTAAAAAAAATAATGGAATCTTGAAATTTGCAGGCAAATGGATGGCACTAGAAGAAACCATACTGAGTGAGGTAACCCAGTCCCAAAAAGACAAACATGGTATGTGCTCACTCATATATGGATTTTAGACATGGATCAGGGGAGTGTCAGTCTACAATCCCAGGGCCAGTGAGTCTGGGGAACAGGGAGGTTCCCAAGAGATATTCATTATACCCTAGAGAAGTGGAAAAACACAAGATCTCCTGAGTACATTGGCAACATGCAGGGAAAGGAGAGGGAACCAGGAAAAAGAGAGAGGGATAAGAGGAGGGTGGAAGAAGACATGGGGGAGCAGGAAGGTTGAATTGGAGTAAGAATAGAGGAGAACAGGATGAGAGTTTCCATAATAGTTGGAGTCATTATAGCTTTGAGGAGAGAGCTGACACCATTGAAATTTCCAGATATATACAAGGATAACACCAACTGGAAAACTAAGTAATAGCAGAGAGACTACAGTAATATCCCTTACCTAATGATAAGGTTGATGTCTTCCTTATATGACAACCTAGAACATTCATCCACTGACTGATGGAAGCAGAGACCAATACTCACAGCTAAACACTGAACTGACCCAAAGGAACCCAGTGACTGAGATCGAGAAGTGATGAGCAAAGGGGCCAAGATTGTGCTGGTGAAACCTATAAAGACAGCTGACTGGACAAGGGGGAGCTCTTGAACCCCAGACTGATGGCTAAGAGGCCAACAGGGAACTAATGCAAACTCCATGAATGTAGTGTCAGTGAGGAGGCCTCAGAAATCTCTGGGACCTTGGGTAGTAGATTAGTGTTCATCATGACATACAAATGAACTTTAGGAGCTCATTCCACATGGAGGGATCCTCTCTCAGCCTGGACACATGGGGAAGGGCCTAGGTCCTTCTCTGGATGAAATGACAGACTCTGGAGATCCCCGAAGGAGTGCCTCACCCTCCCTGGGGAAAGATGTGGGGATAGGTCTGGGGGTGGGGTGTGGGGGTGGGGCTGGGTGGGAGAAGGGGGGGAGCTGGGATTGACATTTGAAGCATGCGTGTTTCTAATTTAAATAAAAAAGGAAAAAAGAAAAAAAAGAAACTCTGGAGACAGCTGGGCAATGGTGGTGCATATCTTTAATCCCAGCACTCAGAAGGCAGAGGTAGGTGGATCTCTGTGAGTTCATGGTTAGCCTGGTCTAGAGAGTAAGTTCCAGGACTAGCTCCAAAGCTACAAAGAGAAACCCTGTCTTGAAAAACAAACAACAACAAAAGGAAGTTGATGTCTGATTGTATATAGAACTACATGTAGTAGATAAAGTATGATCAGAAAGTAAAGTCTATACTTTACATGTCCCTGAAAACCCCTGGCATATAATATAAAAGCCTGGCCCTTGTACAGCATTGCTGTAGCATGATATATGTTCCTAATCAGACTTGCTTCTGTCCTGAAAAGAATATCTTTTCTTACAAAGTTGTCTCTGCTTCTGCTGTAACTGTGTGTCCCGATCAACTCCTGGTATGGGGACATAAGAACTTGGTACCATCTGGTGTCCTCCTGGAGCCTCCTGAGGCCTGGGAACTGCACAGTGGACAACCCATCCTGGCAGACCACCCCATTCAAAATCTGCCAGCATCCTAGTCCCACCTCCACACATGGGAGGAAGTAAGCATTGGCGTGTTTTCGGCCTGCCTTCTGGTGCCTTGCTCAGAGCTCCCTGAGACTTGGGGCCTGCATATCTCGGTTGCACAGCCCATTCGTGGTCTGCCAACCTCCCAGTACTAGTCCTGACTCCTCCAGAAAGAGGACAGCTATCAGAGAATTGGACCTGCTTGCATGCACCAGGAGAGGAATGGACTTCACCTGCACCCACTGGAAGAAGGGATGGGGAGAAGACAATAGATAAACACATTCAATGACAGAAAACCCAGTATTACACCACTAGCGTCTAGAAACCCTACACCATTAATACCTAAAAATCTGAATGCAGATGAAGCAGAAAAGAAAGACATTAAAAATAACTTCATGAGAATGATAGAGGTCCTCAAAGAGGATATGAGAAACTCTCTTAAACAAATAGAAGAAAAAACAAACCAAAAAATTGAAGAAATCAACAAATATCTTAAAGAAAGACAAGAAAAAACACACTGATGAAGGAAATAATTCAAACAGTTCAAAACCTTAAAACTGAAATAGAGAAAATAAAGAAAACACAAAATAAAGGAATGCTGGGAATAGAAAAGCTGGGTAAACAATTAGGAACCACAGATATCATCATAATCAGCAGAGTGTAGGAGATGGAAGAGATAATCTTGGGCATTGAAGGACACTAGGAGAAATACATTCATCTACCAAAGAAAATCTTAAGTCCAACAAATCCCTAGCATGAAATATCCAGGAAATATGGAACACCGTGAAAAGACCAAACCTAAGAATAATAAGTATAGAAGAAGATAAAGTAACACCCGTCAAAAGAACGGACAACATATTTAAAAAAATCATAGAAGAAAACTTTCCCAACCTAAAGAAAGACATGCCAGTGAAGGTACAAGAAGCTTACAGAACACCAAATAGAGTGGACCACAAAAGAAAATCCCTTGGCCACATAATAATCAAATCACCAAACATACAGAATAAATAAAGACTATTAAGAGCAGCAAAGAAAGAGGCCAAGTAACATATAAAGGCAAATCTACAGAATTACACCTGAATTCTTTATGGAAACTCCGAAAGCCAGAGGGTCCTGGAAAGATGTTCTACCAACAATAAGAGACCACAGATGCCATCTCAGACTACTATACCCAGCAAAGCTTTCAATCACTAATGAGAAAACCAGATTTAAACAATACAAATCCACTATTCCAGTCCTACAGAAATTTCTGGAAGGAAAATTCCAACTCAAGGAAGTTAACTACACCCACAAAAACATAGGCAATAGATAATCCCATTTTGCCAATAGTCAAAAGAAAAAAGCAGTGGAAATCCACAAACAATAACACCACCACCAAATCCAAAACAAACAAGAATTAGCAATCAATGGCCATTGATATCCCTCAATATTAATGGTCTTAACTATAAAAAGACATAGGCTAACAATGGATATGAGGACAGAATCCATCCTTCTGTTGCATACAAGAAACACACTTCAACTTCAAAGACAGAAAGTACCTCAGAGTTAAGGGTTGGGAAAAGATTTTCCAATCAAATATACCAAAGAAACAAGCTGGTGTAGCTATGCTAACATCTAACAAATTAGATTTCAAACTAAAATCAATCAAAAGAGATGAAGAAGGTCATTCCACATTCATCACAGGAAAAATCCACCAAGATGAAGTCTCAGTTCTGAACGTTTATGCCCCTAATACAAAATCACCCACATTTGTAAAAGAAACATTACTAAAACTCAAATTACACATAACACCTCACACACTTATAGTGGGAGACTTCAATACCCCACTCTGACCACTAGACAGGAATACCAGACTGAAACTTAACAAAGGAATAAAGGAAATAGCAGAAGTTATGACCCAACTGAGTTTAACAGACATCTATAGAACATTCCATCCAAACACAAAAGAATATAACTTCATTTCAGCATCACATGGAACCTTTTCTAAAATTGACCACATATTTAGCAATATAGAAAACCTCCACAGACAAAAAAATTTGGAATAATTCCATGTATCTTATCAGACCACCATGTTTAAAGTTAGAATACAACAACACAAATTTCAGAAACCCTAAAACCTCATGCTCAATTGCACCATTCCTGAGTTAAAGAAGAAATAAGGAAAATAAAGACTTACTAGAATTCAATGAAAATGAAGACACAACCTATGCAAACTTATTCTAAAATTTGAAAGCATTGCTAAAAGGAAAGTTCATAGCAATAAGTGACCACATGAAGAAACTGGAGAATAATCACACTAGAGAATTAACAGCACAACTGTGTTCTTTGGAACAAGAAGAAGTAAACCCACCCGAGAGGAGTAGATGCCAGGAAATAATAAAATTGAGGGCTAAAATCAATAAAGTAGAAAGTAGGAAAACAATATAAAGAATCAATGTAACAAAGAATTGGTTCTTTGAGAAAATCAACAAAATAGACAAACCTTTATCCAAACTTATCAAAAGGCAGAGAGAGAATATTCAAATAAACAAAACCCACAGACACTGACGAAATCCAGAGAATTATCAAGTCATACTTTGAAAACCTGTACTCCACAAAATTCAAAAATTTTAAAGAAATGGACAATTTTTCTGGGTAGATATCACTTACCAAAATTATATCGAGAACAAATAAGCAATTTAGACAGACCTATAACCCCTAGTGAAGTAGAAGTAGTCATTAAAAGTCTCCCAACCATAAAGAGCCCAGGTTTCATTGCAGAACTCTACCAGAAATTCAAAGAACGGCTAATACCAATTCTCCTCAAAGTATTCCACACAATGGAAGCAAAAGCATCATTACCAAACTCATTTTACAAGGCTTCAATTACCTTGGTACCCAAGCCACACAAAGATGCAACTAAGAAAGAGAATTACAGACCAATATCCCTCATGAACATTGATGCAAAAGTACTCAATATAATATTGGCAAATCAAATCCAAGAAGACATCAGAAAAAAATCATCCACAATGATCAAGTAGGCTTCATCCCAGGGATGCTGGATGGTTCAACATAGGAACATACATCAATGTAGTCCACCATATAAACAAACTGAAAAAGAAAAATCACATGATCTCCTCACTAGATGCTGAGAAAGCCTTAGACAAAATCCAACACCTCTTCATGATAAAGGTCTTGGAGAGACAAGGGATAACAAGAACATACCTATACATAATAAAAGCAATGTATAACAAACCAACAGCTGAGAAAGTCATCATGATTCCTCTAAAATCAGGAACAAGACAAGGCTGTCCACTCTCTCAATATCTCTTCAATATTGTGCTTGAAGTTCTAACTAGAGCAATATGACAACAAAAGGACATCAATGGGATACAATTTAGAAAAGAAGAAGTCAAACTTTCACTATGTGCAGATGATATGCTTATTTACATAAGTGACCCAAAAATTCCACCAGGGAATGGCTACAGCTGATAAACACCTTCAGCAAAGTAGCAGGATTAACTAAAAAAATCAGTAGCCCTACTATATACTGGCAATACGTGAGTTAAGAAAGAAATCAGAGAAACATCACCCTTCACAATTGACACAAACAACATAGAATACCTTGGGGTAATGCTAACCAAACAAGTGAAAGATCTGTATAACAAGAACTTTGTGTCTTTAAAGAAAGAAATTAAAGAAGATACAAGAAAATGGAAAGATCTCCCATACTCTTGGATAGGTAGGAACAACATAGTAAAAATGGCAATCCTGCCAAAAGAAATCTACAGGTTCAATGCAATTCCCAACAAAATCACAGCATAATTCTCCACAGTCCCTGAAAGAACAATTTTACATGAAAAAAAACAAAAGACTCAGGATAGCCAAAACAACCCTGTACAATAAAGGAACTTCCTGACTTCAAGCTCATTATAGAGTTATAGTCTTGAAAGCAGCTTGGTATTGACACAAAAATAGGCAAGTAGACCAATGGAATTGAATTGAAATCCCTGAAATGGACCCACATACCTAAGAACACCTGATTTTTGACAAAGAAACTAAAATGATACAATGGGAAAAGGAAGTCATCTTCAACAATGATGCTGGCATAACTTGATGTTGGCATGTAGCAGGCTACAGATAGATCCATATCTATCACCATGCACAAAACGTATGTCCAAATGGATCAAAGACCTCAACATAAATCCAGCCACACTAAACCTCTCAGAAGAGAAAGTAGAAGGTACCATTGGATGAATTGGTACAGGTGACAGCTTCCTGAACATAACACCAGTAGCACAGACACTGAGGTAGACGAATAATAAATGGGACCTCCTGAAACTGAGAAACTTACATAAGGCCAAGGACACAGTCAACAAGACAAAATGGCAGTCCACAGAATGGGAAAAGATATTCACCAACCCCACCTTTGACAGAGGGCTGATTTCCAAAATATACAAAGAACCCAAGAAGTTAGTCACCAAAACACCAAGTAATCCAATAAAAATGGGGTACACATCTAAATAAAGAATTCTCAAAAGAGAAATCTAAAATGGTTGAAAGACACTGAAGAAAGTGCTCAACATCTTTAGCCATCAGGGAAATGCAACTCAAAACAACACTGAGATAGCATCCTGTTCCTTTCAAAATGGCTAAAATGAAAATTACCAGTGATAGTCTACACTGGAGAGGATGTGGAGAAAGGGGAACACTCCTCCACTGCTGTTGGGAGTGGAAACTCCCCGTACAGCCACTTTGGAAATCAGTATGGCAGTTCCACAGGAAAATGAGAATCAGTCTACAACAAGATACAGCAATACCACTCTTAGGCATATATCCAAAAGATGCACATTCATACAGCAAGGACATCTGTTCAACCATGTTCATAGTAACATTATTTGTAATAGCCAGAACCTGGAAGCAACCTTGATGAAAATGCCGTACATTTACACAATGGAGTACTACTCAGCAGATAAAAATAATGGAATCTTGAAATTTGCAAGCAAATGGATAGCACTAGAAGAGACCATCCTGAGTGTGGTAACCCAGTTACAAAAAGGCAAACATGGTATGTACTCACTCATCCATGGATTTTAGACATAGAGCAAAGGATTACCAGACTACAGTCCATACATCCAGAGAAGCTGGCAAACACATGGACCCTAAGAGAGACATAAATGGTTCCCCGGAGAAGGGGAAAAGGACAAGATCTCCTGACCTAATTGGGAGCATGTGGGAAGGGTAGTGGGACTTAGGAGAATGAGATCGGAGGAGAGAAGGATGTGAGGGAGCAGGAAGACTGAGTCAGGAGAAAAATAGATGAGAGCAAGAAAAGATAGACCATAATAGAGGGAGCCATTGTAGGTTTATAGAGAAATCTGGCACTAGGGAAATGTCCAGAGATCTACAAGAATTAACCCATCTAACAATCTAAGTAATAGTGAAGAGGCTACCTTAAATGACCTTTGTGATAATGAGATTAATGACTACCTTATATGACGTCCTAGAGCCTTTATCCAGTAGCTGATAGAAGCAGAAGCAGGCACCCACAGCTAAACACTTACCTGAACTCCTGAAATCCAGCTGCAGAGGGGGAGGAGTGAACCCTTGAGCAAAGGGTTCAAGATCAGGCTGGTGAAACCACAGAAACAGCTGACCTGAACAAGGGGGAGCTCATGGAACCCAAACTGATAGCTGTGAAACCAGCATAGGACTGATCCAGATCATCTGAATGTGGGTGTCAGTTAGGAGGCCTGGGCAATCTGTGGGGCCTCTGGTACTGGGTCAGTATTTATCCTTAGCATAAAATGTACTTTGGGAGCACATTCCACATAGAGGGATATTTTCTCAGCCTACACACATGGGGAAGGGCTTAGATAGACTTTGAAGATCCTCCATGGAAGGCCTTACTCTCCCTGGGTTGCAGAAAGGGAATTGATATAGTTTAGGTGAGGGCATGGGAGGAGGGGAGGGTGAGGAAACTGGGATTTACATGTAAAACAAGCTTGTTTATAATTTAACTAAAAAAATCACAAAAATTACTTTGGACCTCTTTGGAGGGACCCTCTGAACTCTAGTGTTTGATGACTCTGTTTTTGCATTTTGTCATTTACCTTTAAATTCTGCAATGGTTCATCTGAGAGAGTGAGGTTTTTAACTTTAATACAATTCTTCTTTTAAAAAGTCAATTTTGTCTTCTATGGTTAGCATTTTTCTCTATGGGAAATCAGTTCCTTATCGTCACTCATGAAAAATTATCCTTCTTTCCCAGATATTCGAAGCATCACTGTAGCCATAAAGTGAGTATCTGCCCATGATTGTACAGGTTTCATGGCATTCTGCTTTGTCTGGTCATGTTTTTTCTCATCAATACTAAGTACTTAGATTAATGTTACATCACAGTCTTAAACCACAGGAGAGTAAGCATCCATTCCCTTGTGTCCTGACTACAGTGTCTTATGTTTAGATAATGTCCTAGTTTGTTTTGCACTGCTGTGATAGAGCACTGACTAAAAGCAACATGAGGAACAAAGGGTTTATTTTAGCTTATAAACCACAGTACATCATCCAGAGAAGACCTGCAGGAATCAAGGCAGGAACCAGGTGGCAGGGACTGAAGGAATGAAGGAATCCTGCCTCTGCCTTCTTCAGTTAGTTACCTTTTTTATTGAAAAGATATTTTTGTCCCCTTTGGTTTTAAGCTTGCATGGTAACAGGAACAATAGAACCATTATCTGTGGACCTAAATGAGCTTTTAATTTTGTTTCCAATGAACAGATGCATCTTGAAAGTCATTTCTGGAATGAGTTGGTTTCAAAAATTATTTCAAATGAAGTTTTGTCTTATGCTTTATCTAGATTTTCCCCTTACAGACTTTCAACCTCGATGCCTCTGATTTATTTTCATTTGATTCATCAAAAATCTATTTTAAAGTATTCGCTGATATCTAAGAACCCTTGTAAAATGTTAACATTTGAAAATCACAGCTGCCAGCACAAAACAAACTAGGAACAAGTTAGTTTGAATTGTGCTGAACACTGCACTGGCAGGCTGCTTTGAGGCTTCTTCTCATCTTCATGACAGACTTATTGCTTCAGATAGCAGCAAATAAGTGTGAGCAGAGGAGGAAGAACCCTGGATTTCCCAGCACTCCTCTCGAAGAGACAATAGAGTGATGCATTTATTTGCCACAGCTACTTTACTCTCACATTTCCTTTTACTGAAAATAGGTTTTATTTTCCTCACATAATATGTCCTGATGATGGTTTTGCCTCCTTCTCATCCTCCCACTTATTTCACACCTCCTCTCCCATCAGATCCAGTCTCTGTCTCTCAGTATAAAGTAAACAGGCTTCTAATTGGGAATAGCAAAATAAAATATAACAATACACGAGAAAAACTAACACATTGGGACCTGAGAAAACAAACAGAAGGAAAAGAGTTCAAGAGAAGTTACAAGAGTCTAGGACCCACTGTTCACACTCTCAGGAATCCCCAAAAGCCCATATCATATACACAGAGGGCCTGGTGCACACTCTTGCAGGACCTGTGCCTGCAGCCACAGTCACTGTGAGATCATATGAGCTTTGATCCTGTTGAATTAAATGGTCTTGTTTTCATGGTGTTCTCCATCCACTCTGGCTCAGACACTCTTTTCACCTCCTCTTCCACAGAGTTTCCTGAGCTCTGAGTGGAGGGATTTGATGGAGACATCTGGTTCAGGGCTCTGTGTCCCATGGTCAGTTACTCTCTTCCATAGTCTGGCTGTGGGTCTCTGTATTTGTTCCCATTTACTGCAGAAGGAAGCTTCTCTGATGATGGGTAAGCAAGGCACTGATCTATGGGTATAACAGAGTATCAATACTACACTAGAAGTCCTTTATTTTTGAATAATAGTGTTTGTTTTTATCCTAGGCCCCTGGTTTATCTAATCTGAGGTTCTGAGGTTCTTGGTCTTTGTGGCAGGTATAGGCCCCATCTCATAGAGTAGGCCTTAAGTCCCATAAAAAGGGATTGGTTACTCCCGTAATATCTGTGTCACTAATGCACCAGTATATCTTTTTTAATATATATTTTTTATTTTTAAATTTATATTTAAATTAGAAACAAGGTTGCTTCCCATGTCAATTCCAGGTCCCTCTCTGTTTCCCTCCCCTCCTCCTGTGCCCTCCCACCAACCTCCCCCCCCAGTATACCCCAATTTTCCCAGGGAGGGTTGGCCCTCCATGGGGGTGTCCATAGTCTGTCATTTCATCCAGGGCAGGGCCTAGACCCTCCCCCGAGAGTTCAGGGTGAGATGTACCAGTACATCTTACAGGCTTGTAACTGTTATAGGTCACAGGGTTTGTAGCTGGGGAATATTGATGATCACCTTTCTCCTCTAGCAGTGCCAGGTATACGTATCAGTGTCTCGGCATCTGTGGAGGTAACCCTACTAGTTAGGCATCAGATAGATCTCTCCATGTTCAACAGCATAAGAAAATATTGTCTTCAGCATTAGGACCTTACTATCAGGTTGTAGAGACCAACCAATAGCCTTAGAAATAACCTGTGGTATTTTGTGAGGTTCTGTTGAACCCATTTGGCTAGTGATTTAGCAAAATGCAAAACATTCCAGGTACTAGACATTTTACTTGATGGTTTAAAATATCTAGCCAGGGCATTCTCTTCTTCTCTTCCGTATATCTTGGTGACTACATTCATATTCCTTTTAGACACACACACACACACACACACACACACACACACCTCACACATAAAATTTATGAAGCTCATTTGTGGCCTATAGTTCAAGTTGTTCAATGGATTAAGTTTTCTTCCAGTTATAGTTTGCTGAACTTTAATTTCATTGGATGTTAAATTTTATTCATTGAATTTCCCTCACTCTTGGGAATACCTAAGGTTTTTTTTTTTATGAAATTCATGTATTGACAGCAGATGTTGTTAGTCATGTTGTCAAAGGTGTATTTAGTAAATCAGAGTAATGTTATATCTTGACAATTGGTTCTGTTATCAGTGAAATCAGGTTTAACTTCTGAGTTCTCAGACTCCTTTAAAAAAGATTTTTTTTGAGACAGGGTTTCTCTGTATTGTTTTGGAGGTTGTCCGGGAACTCACTCTGTAGACCAGGCTGGCCTCGAACTCACAGAGATCTGCCAGCCTCTGCCTCCCGAGTGCTGGGATTAAAGGCATGCACCACTGACGCCCAGCCCTGAAAAAAAGATTTTAAGAGCAGTATAGACTAAAGCTCAAGAACCATTTTTTTTTAAGAAAAAGCAACAGCGAGGGCAAGCTTCAGTTCTCTGTAGCTGCCAGGAGGGAGGTGGAGAACAGCAAGAGAGCAAGCTATGCCTTTTGATCTTGGGTCTAAGACAGCTGGTGTGTTCAGCAGTGGAACTCAGCATGCAGCTGCATGCAAGGAGGTGGGGAGGAGCCTCAGAGAAGGAAAAGCAGTGCATCAGGGAAAGCAGGGCTATGGGACAGAATAAAAAAAAAATGAGACATAAGGATTCAGGCATTATGCTGGCCTGCCCCTGTCACACAGCAGAATGCACTCAGGCAGTATGCTGATCAGCCCAGAGTCCCATGAGTGCTAGTCTGCATGCAGGTTCAAAGGACCCCTTTAAAAGGAAGATCCCCAACTCCCACTTCTCTCTTTCTACTCTCTATTTCCTGGTCTCTTTCCCCATGGTTCCCCTGGGACAGACAGGACTTTTCCTGTCTCCCTCTTCTCTTTTATCCTCTCGGTCTCTGTGTCTCCTTACCTCTTTTCTCTTTGCTTCCCTCCTTTTTCATTTCTAATAAAACTTCTCACTTAAGGTCTGTGTGCCTGGCATGTTTGTCTCTCTGCATCAATCAACTTCACTCTGTGGACTCCACCAAGGTGCACCAAGTGCTTTATCATAACAGTTGCTTTTAGCATTAGAACTAGAGGCATGACCTTCCTTCCCTATCTACCAGCTTTGAAGTTATGTATTTCCACATTATTTATTAGTCTTGCCATTATTGAACAGAATCTAAATTAGGAGATAATTATTACCCCATCTCCTTAGCATGTTTTCAAGTGAATCAGCTTTCCTGTAGGATAGTATGTTAGCCAGCTGATTGACAGGCTCAACTGGATTAACTCTTAGGGAAGAAGACAACAGTATAGCATTTTAACCTTTAGAGCAGAGCAGAATGTCTTGTCTCCACCCAGAGCCAGGGTAGAAATCAGATTCCATCCTTTTGACAAGGAGGACATAGCTTTCAACCAATATACCTCATCAGGGCTCTGAGACTGCCTCCTTTGAATATGGTGATTTAAATATTAATGGGGAGGTGTTTTGCTTCCCCATTAATACCAGGGAATTGGGGGTGAGGTCCAAATATGGCCATGAAGGACAGCTCCATCTTCAGTGACCTATAAGGATACTTCATCAAACAATATAAAGAAAAGAGACAAAATGTGTATTTTATTTATTCTTAAATGCCAAGTTATTTTTGCACTTCTGGAATAATCCCTGCTTGGTTATGATAATGTTACCATGCTTACATTAGGTTGCATACCCTCTAGCTGCTATCAATGCCCAAATCATGATTCTCATCACAAAGGGAATAAGAGATAGATTATTCTGTAGCCACCTGATTGACTATTGCCTAGGAAGACAGATTTATGTGACCCCAAATTTCATGTTTTAAAGTGGACACAGTTTCATGAAGTTCTATAGGCTCACAGAGTGAAGAAAGTAAGGCAAGTTTGAAATACATATGGTGGGAACATTGCAGAGGCAGGTACAGTGAGATGTGGAAATATTTCTATAAGTTCAAGAAGCTATTTCATGAGAGAGAAGAGAGGAGAGGGAGGAAGGGTAACAGGAAAGGAGGGGGAGAGGGGGAAAGAGAGAGAGAAAGAATGAGGTAAAAGAAGGAGAAAATGAGGGAGAAGTCATCTTGTAGTCTTTCCATGTGACTACAGATTCCCACAAATGGATCTGAGTTTTTGTAAAGGAAATATAATGGCAAATAGATGCTCTGTCTATAGAAAAGTTTTCCAAATATCAGTGTCTCAAGACTTTTTGTATTCAAGTGAGAAGATAGGATACTGAATACAGATGGGCCTCCATATCAGAAATCCAGGTGTCCATGGAGTGAGGAAGCTCTGTTCCAATTGCCATCTAATTCGGTCATTACCACGGATGGGATGAAGTCTCAGAAAAATCTTGAGACTCCATGTTCTCTCTGGACAGAGAGTCTGCCACTTTGTTTTACTCCGAGCTTCCGGAGAACTCGCTTCTGCTACGCGTTGGATATTGGGTAGTGGCCTCTTCCCACTGACCCCAAAGTGTTGGCTACTGCCATGCAAGGTAGAGAATCACAGCCATCCTAGCTGTAGTACTAAAGGGGTCTCATGTCTTCCCTATTTAAACAATGCTTTCCCAGGCATGAAGTCTGAGCAGGAAATCAATCTTTAATCATTAAAATCCTGTTATGGCTTATAATTCCTTTCTAGTTACCTAGGAACATTCAAAGTTGGCCAATAAAATTATTCCTCCCTTTTCCTCTAAAGATCTCTTCAAAGTGATAAGGGCCCTTCTTTTATTTCCTGGATCATCCAGCTGAATCTCTGGGAATTATACTCTGCCTCCATTCCTCTTGGAGACCTCAGTCTCCTGTACATGTGAAACATGGCAATCAGATCAGAGCTTGGCTGGAAGGCTCATCTTACTTGGGGGGAAATAGCAAGAGCCCCTATTAGAGTCCACACTGTTTTTTTTCCAGCTCTAAGCCTAGGCTCTTCTGAAGTACCTTGTTGGCACCCTTTTCTGTGTTTAACTTTGTTCCTAGATTATGAAGCCCCTCTTTATGTAATGAGCTTTCAGAGGGTATTCAGGACTACAACATACAAGGCAGTCCAATCCATTAGGAAAACAAAATGACCCTCTTTTCTATCTAATTGTCACTTTGGAAAGCTTCAACAAATGCTTTTAGAATTAATGACCCCCAAGTTAAACCTTAGAAATGTTACCGTCCCATGGAAACACTTCTGGGAAAGTCTATATATAATTTCCTTAAATACCTGTTCAGGTTAATAGATAGATACATTTTACCTTCTGTTCATCCTCATGTATGTCTTTGGTCCGAGCCAGGCATTTGCTCCTGTCTTCTTATACCCACAAAGCAAACTGTAGATTATCTTGCTAATTCACCTATATTACAATGAAACTGAAGTGTCTGCTATCCTTATGGTCATCTGGCTTCTGCCTTATTTCATTTATAGGACCTGAGAACATTCTTTGACATATTGAAACTTTTAGGAAATGTACTCAAAAGGGTTAAAATACATATCCCAGGGAATTTTTCTTCTTGATTATAAAGTCTAAATGTTGAGAATAATAATTATACAAAACCATATGGCTTTAGACACCTTCATTGCCTCTCAGTGGGCACTTGTGCCACTAAATTGAATGCTGCACTTACATTCCTAATAATTCTGCTAATGTCCCATATGCTTTACATGATTTACAAAATCAGATTCAAAGCACACCAGACATTCCTACCCTTCTTAGGAAACAAGCTTATAATCAGATCTCCAGATTTTCATGATGGGAATAGTTTACATCTATTAGTCACATTAGGAAATACTTTTGCTAAGTTTTGCATATGTCCATGTTATAAATGTTTCCTTCTCAGAAGTAATTTGGCCTAAAGAAAAAAGCAGTAAGCTAGTTAAATTGTAAATTGCTGATGTGTTAGGGTTTAATGCATTATCTTGTTTGTGTTAGTTAATTTTCTTATTACAATGACCAAATAAATGACTAAAAGCAACTTCTTGGAGAGTAAGTTGATTTTGGCTTACAGTTCAGAGGATCACAGTCTCATAGTATAGGAGAAATGGTGGTGAGTGAATCTTGATCTGGGTGGTGACCAGGAAGCTCAGAAAGGAGTATGTCGGTGCTTGCCTGAGCTTCTCCCTTTTCTCTGTTTTGTCCAGAACTCCAGCCTATGGAATGTTGCTGCCTACATTCAGGGTGAGCCCTCCTTACCTAGTTAACTCTGTTTGGAAACACCCTCTCACATACATCTGCAGGTGTATTTCATTAATATCCTAGGTATTTCTTAATTTAATGGAGTTGACACTTAAATTTCAGCATCAGTTTCAATTTATTATATGTTCTTTTACTCTCTACTTACTGCCATTCTTTTGCATGATTTTAAAAATGTTTTTGACCATTTATTAACATGACAGCAGCATAGTTTTAAATGTTTTTTCCTAATAATGAAATCACATATTTGCCATTTTCAATGATTTAAAGATACCTCTCTTATTTCTTTTGGCTTTTGCTGTTTCTCAAAAAATGCAGTTCTTGGGGATTTTAGATTTAGCTCTTTGTTCCTTAAAGAATTATAATATTTTCTGTGTTCTTGGTTTTCAACATTTTTATAAACACATACATCTTTATTATGCATATGTCTGTATACCCACGTGTATATTTGTGTGTGTTTGAGCATGATTTCATGTGTATAGAGGCTAGAAAACAAGCATGGCTGTCATCTTCAAGGGTTTCATGCAGCTCTTTTTATATAACATCACTCACTCACTTTCAATTTACCAGTTAAGCCTTACTGGCAGGCCTCTAAGTGTCAGTGATCATCTTGTCTTCACCTCTTCAGTGCTTGGATCACAGGCACATGCTACAAAGCTAGGTGTTTTTTGCATGACTTCTGAGGATCAGACTAGAATCCATATGTTTGTGAGGCAAGCACTTTACTACTGAACTTTTCCCCAAGCCTCTGTTTGAAACATGGATTCAGAATTGTGGCCCATGGTCCTTCTCACCTCTGTGCTCCGGTGTCCAATATTTTTGGAAACTTTTCAACCCCTGTCTGTTAGGGGGAAGTCCTGTCCACTTGTCAATAAAGCACTGCTGGCCAATAGGAATCTAGATAGGTGGGACTAGGAGTCCAGGAGAACTCTGGGAAGGAGAAACACAAGAGATTCAAGATGTAACGCCATGCGGTAGGAATCCCGGAACTATTCTCCGGTAAGAGAAATACTTAGATTAACAATTATGGGGTAATTACTTAAGTCAGAGCTAGCTAGTAAGAAACAAGCAAGGCCAACAGCTTCATAATTAATATAGCCTCCTGTGTGTTTATTTGGGGACTACAATGCGGCAGAGCCCAGACGGCTGGTGGGGGATAAACCAAAGCGGCTAGCAAAGAAAAAGCTTCTTTTTACACCTGTCTTCTCAAATATTGTTACTACATTGTTTTCCTTTACTTTCTGAGAACAAATCACATGCAAGTTAACTTTCTGTTCCCCATCTCATGTCCATTTTACATACATGTATTTTCTACTGTTTTTTAAAGGTTTATTCTTTTGACAGCCTTCCAGCTGACAACATTATTTGGTAATATATGGTTAAATATGCTGTTTAACTTACCCTCTGAATTTTCAACTTTGGACATTATATTTTTCAGGTTTAAAATTTTATTACTATAATTTTCAGTATTCTGTTGTAATTATATATTTTGTTTTTTATTTTTACACTAATTAAGCATATTTATTCAATATACCATGCCTAGTAATTCTACATTGTGGGTTCCCTGTACATTTAATTTATTTTATTAATTACATGAACTTGCCTCCTTATATGTATTTTATTAAATGATAGATATTTTATGTAATATTTTAAAATGTTGCAGATAATATTTTCCTTTAAGAAGATACAGGTTTACATCAGGAAAATATTGATCGCCATGAATCTGTGTCATCTACCTCATCTTCAGGGATCTAAGTAATACATTCTTTGTTAGGTACATTTGCTACTGTGATAAACCACTAACTAAAACAGATTTATGGAAGAGTTTATTGGGTGTTATCATTTCATAGGCATGGAAATGGTGGTAAGACCAGGAAGCCCAGAGATCACATCTCCACCCATAAACATGAAGCATTGAAAGGAAACTGAAACTGGGTCCAGGCTCAGAGCCTGTTCCCAGTGATGCACCTCCTCCAGCAAGGCCATAGCCCCCAAATGTTCCCAGTTTTCTTAAACAGCACTGCTAACCAGAACCACATGTTCCAGTACACCAGGCTATTCGGGAAATTTCTCCTTAGAACAACCACCTTTCATTCCCTGGACCCCTTTACCTCATGGCCATAGCATAATACAAAATGCATTTAGACCAAATTTAAAACTCCTAACAATCCTTTAGCAGTCTTACTCCTTTCAAAAGCCCAAAGACCAGTATTTATCCGGATAATTCAGACAGTCTCCTATTACTCCCTGTTAAACAAAGAAGAAAATAAAATACTTTCAACATACAATGGCATAGACTATATATTTCCATTACAAAGGGAGACATGGGAATAGCAAGGAAATATTGGACCAAAACAAGATCAAAACCCAGTAAGACAATAACAAAATTCTATACCTCCATGTTCGTTATCTGGGGCCTTAATTTTAAAGGGTGTTGCCGCTTGCAACACACATCTCTCTATTGGACGGGTTACATTCCCTGTATACAGATCTTCTTGGTAGATGTCTCATGTCTCTGGCATCCCAACATCTTGGGGTCTCTTATGTAACCCGGATTCATTTTCACAGTTTCACAACATGGCCTCTGACAGCCCCCTTGCACATCGCCTGTCCTTAATGACCCCCCGCTGTTGAATCCTTCATGCCTCTGCAGCCAGTGCCAGGTGAATGATACTGCCAAGTACACCGCCATCTTGGATGGAACCTGGCATCCTTGGATCACAGCTACAGTAGCTTTTGTCTTTTGTTTTCTGGGAGCAGAATGTTTTTCTTTTCACAAGTTAGAAGCCTAGCTGGGTGATGTCTTGACCTTCCAGCACCTTTATCAATCTTCTAGTGCAGATCACATGCCTGTCCCCAATAGTGGCAGTTTCCTTGACAATCACAGACTCTCTTCCAGTGCCTGCCTTGGCTGTAACGTGAGCTTTCAAGTGATCTTTTTCTCTCCAAACTGTACACATTCAACTTCTTTTTGCCCTCTTGCTCTTTTTTCATAGCAGATCCTTTAATAGTTACTTGTAATAGATATGGCACAGACTCAGTGTTATCCTTTTTGAAATTTCCTCCACCAAAAAGAAAAAAATGGTTCATTACTCTTAATTTAACCTTGGTCACAGGCCAAAATCAGGTAGATGCTTTGCCAAATGTTAAAAGAATGGCAGCTAGCTCAGTTGTTGATACAAGTTTTGTTCTTGAAACTTCTTGAGTCAGTCCTCCACCATCAACTTCACTCTCAGCACAACTGTCTTCCAGGCTTCCATCAGAATGATGCATTAAACTCTGATTGCAACATTCAAGCTCCAAAGTTCCAAAGTCTTAAACATCCCCCCCAGAATACAGCATAGTCAGGTTCTTCACAGCTCTATACTCTTTCTGGAAATTTCTGTTTTAGTGGATTTTTTTTGCTGTCATAAAACACTGCCCAAAAACGACATGAAGTTTACTTACAAGCAGGCCCAGTTCCCAAGTTTTCTTCTTCACCATTTACAATTCTTCACACCCTTGTTAATTCTATTTTCCTTTCAAGAAGATTTCATGGACACTTCCTTTGTTTTCCAGATTTTTATTAGGAACTGCTTTAATTCCCTTTCACCTGAAATAAATTGCTTCTTAAATTCTTTTGCCTTGGTAAGAAGCAAAATCATCAGGATGGGGTTTAGAGAGCTGTAGGAAGTTTGAGGAGCAAACAGCAAGTGTGAAAAAGTCAGTCGTCACAATGAGACAGTAGATGGACCCAATTGTACCACATCGAGGTATTATAGCCTCATATCGTATTTTACTAGGTATTAAAAAGGGCACATTAAGTATTTATAGCCATCAGTTCCAAATGGTGCCAGCTAGTCTGGTTGGACTCTAAATGTGTGATTTGGTTATATAGAAACAATAGATAGATGTTGGATTAATCAGGCATATGGCTTTGTCGAAAGTATGACAGGAAGGAAGGAAGAGGAAATACCCAACAGACCATAAAGAGCAGGGGCCTTAGACAGGGAGGATTAAAATGATTTTATTTGACTATGGACTATCATCTAGATAAGTAGAGAAGAGAAGACATGAAAAGACATAAAGCAGGAAAAAGAGAGAGGGAGGAGAGGGAGAAGATGAGAGAGGGAGGGAGGGAGAGGGAGGGAGGGAGAGAGAGAGAGAGAGAGAGAGAGAGAGAGAGAACTGATGGCATCAATAGATTTAAAGTCCTTGGGGGATGCTGGTGTGCTAAAGGAGGTGAGCTGGAAGGATGTAGAGCTCAGAAAGAGGGACTCGTGGAACTGACATTACAGAGTAGCAGGTTATTGATGAGGCCATAGTCCATGGAAGGAAGTCACAGAGATACAATTAAGGGCAGAGTAAAAGAGAGTAAACCTGGAGAACTGGAATGTCAAAAGAATCACCTGTATGCATACCAAGACTTCAGTCACGAGTAGAGTAGTTTGGTCATATTAATGAATTATGAGAATCAAGTGAAAATGAGAAAGAAGAAGAAACCTGGGAGCTGGGAGGAAACCTGGACATGATTAGAAGAAGGTTTGATCCCATGGGGTTTTAATTAGAGGGAATTGTCTGAGAAGATCAATGAGGTTGATCTGGATGGCCACTTCATGGCCAGTGAAGGAAAATGTAGTCTGAAGGAAAGAATCAGATTTCAGTTAATGAAAAAATATATTCTTGAGAAGTATAGGACTATATATGGAATATGTGTGTGTGTGTGTGTGTGTGTGTGTGATGAACCATACATACATTTCAATGACATTGTAGTCATTTAAGTATGTCTACATTGAAAAGCTATTATTGGGAAATAGGAAGAAAGCACATATGAGAACATCAAGCAAAAGCTTCCCAAGTACAGAATCAATGTTATAGTCCCTTTAGTCTAGTTGAATTCCAGTGTCAGACTGCTGAACATGCTTCTACATGTATTAAGGTGGAGTTTTGACAGTTTGACCTCTTTGTAATAAACGCTAATGCCTTATGTGTTCTTTCTCCACACACACAGCGTACAATTGTGCACGAAAGTCTGAATGAGAATACTTTTGGTATAAGTAACAGAAATGTCTTTAATAGCTCCAACAATAATAAGTTTTATGGTAAGGTGGCTGAGTGTTTTCTTAATTTAAAGGGTCAATGACATCATCAAGGTCGAAGCTTTGTATTTCCCTTTCAAAAACATTCTACCAAGCTTTGTATTTTAGCTTGTTTTCTTTTACCTTTTTCTTAGCCCAAGATAGCAGAAGCAACTACAATTACCACACCCAGGTCATCTGGAGGAATAACAAAGAATGCTGCCTCCTAGAGGTCTTTAACAGCAAAAACTCACACTGATTTCGCGTCACTTCTCACTGTGGAGAGCTTCACTGTAACCAAAGGCAAGATAATGAGGCCATCATGACTGATCCAGGGGAAGCCACCCCCTGAAACTGCTTCCTGGACATACCCACATGCTAACATAACAGGCATTTGTCAGCAACAAGGAACACAAAGACTATAATTCAGGCATCCAAAGGTGTTCTTCAGTCTTCTGTCTTCATTCTGCAGATAATTATTCCTTATACTACTTCTTACAATGGATATGCCTTGGCTCAAAACTAGCATGTATTATTTTGTAATATACAAATAAGCATACTGGTACTGATTTTACTGCTGTTATTAAATTATCAGATATTTAGCATCTGCAGATAATACATATTTATTATCTATTTCACAGTTTCCATGGATCAGGGGATTGGACAAGTGGGACCTTTGGCTCAGGGCCTCTAAAGACAACATCCCTTGACTTTAGTAGCTGGAATACTGAGTTTGACCTGGAACTCAAAGTCCTCTTCAGTGTTAACTTAGTTTATTACCAGAATTGGGATCCTGATGGGTACAGACATAGGGTGCTCGTTTTGTTGTTGATTGGCAGGAAAATACCCTAGATCGTAGAGGTGGGTACAGTTTTTGTCTTGGCATCCTTCTAGGCACTTCTAAATGTGAACATGTATTTTTTTCTCCCCATCAGCAAAGATGCCCCTGACTTTCAACTATGTACTGGGTGGTTTTGAGTGTCAACTTGACACAAGGTATAATCATCATAGGAAGGAGCCTCAGGTCAGGAAATTCTTCCTTGAGATCAGCTGGCAGTAGGACCAGGATGTGT
Source organism: Mesocricetus auratus (assembly GCF_017639785.1). Classification (NCBI taxonomy): domain Eukaryota; kingdom Metazoa; phylum Chordata; class Mammalia; order Rodentia; family Cricetidae; genus Mesocricetus; species Mesocricetus auratus. Next base: position 68,477,442 of record NW_024429184.1, read on the forward strand.
CCCTGGTACATGAGCTAACTTGTTGCAACCCATTACCTATGAGGGGATGCTATGCTCAGACTTAATGCAGGGGGGAGGGATTTGGTCCTGCCTCAACTTAATGGGTCAGGCTTTGTTGACTGTGCATGGGAGGCTTACACTTTGGGAGGAATGAATAGGGAGCAGGCTGGAGGAGAGGCAGGGATGGTGGTGGTGGTAGAAAAGGGAGGGATAACTCTGATTGGAATGTAAAATGGGATTAAAATAAAAAAGAACTTATCAGTGTTGGGGAAGTCCTGTGCATTTGTCAATAAAGCACTGTCTGGCCAATAGGGAATCTAGATCGGTGGGACTAGGAGTCCAGGAGGACTCTGGGAAGGAGAAACACAAGAGAGTCAAGATGTAACGCCATGGGGTAGGAAGCCCGGAACTATTCTCCGGTAAGAGAAATACTTAGATTAACAATTATGGGGTAATCACTTAAGTCAGAGCTAGCCAGTAAGAAACAAACAAGGCCAACAGCTTCATAATTAATGCAGCGTCTTGTGTGTTATTTGGGGACTACAATGTGGCAGAGCCCAGGTGACCGGCGGGTGATGAACCAAAACGGCTAGCAAGGAAAAGCCTCCCTTTACATATCAGTCATTAGCATTAAGACTTTATTAAACTCCTTATTCACACAAAATAAGTATAATTCCACTTGGAGAAAAGCTAGGTAAATTGGATGTGCCCTGAACACTCTGTGTTAAGATTGATCACAGCCCTAAGAACTATGAGGAGATGTTTGCAGACTTAACAAATGTTCAGAAACAAATAAGAGTGAGATGATGACCCCAATCTGAGTCAGAGTAATTTTCATGAATGGAAGAGAAGACACAATTTTCAGGAGAAACTTATAGAAATGATTGTGACAAATTATTGCTAATTATTGAATATTGTGTTTTATGTGGTGATTTCTTATTCACCTTTTTCTTTTTTTAAATATTTAGGCTTTTTTTTTTTACTTTTTGAGGTTATAATCACATAATTTCTCCTTTCCTTTTCCTTCCTTCAAAGTGTGCAAGAACACCCACACACAAATTCATGGCCACTTTTTCTTTAGTTGTTGTTACTTAGAGTTGTTTCCTCTAGCAGTTTTAGTGTTAAGTGTTTTGGTCTTTGATTCATTTGGAGTTAGTTTTTGTGCAAGGTGTTAGATATGGCTCTAACTTATTCTCCATGTGGACATTTGTTTTTTCCAACAAATGAAGATGAATTCTTCCCTCCAGTATATGTTTTTGGCATCTTTGTAGAATATTAAAAGGTTTAATTTACATGTAATGATGCTTGGTACTTTGATTTTGTTTCATTGGTCTAAGTGTCTGTTTTTTTGTGCCAGTACCATATTGTTTTCATTGCTATGAATTTGTAATATACCTTAAAATCTGGAATGCTGACTTCTCTAACATTTTCTTTTTTGCTCATGATGGTTTCTCATATATAGCTTTAATTATATTGAGTTATGTTTCCTCTAGTCCTATACTCTCTCATCATGAAGGCATATTCGATTTTGTCTGAGGCCTTTACTGTGTTTATTTAGATAATCATGTGGTTTTATGTTTAAGCTCATTTATGCGATTTATTACATTAATTGACTTGTGTATGTTGAACAATCCCTGAAATTCATGGATAAAGTCAGCTTGATTATTATGAATAATCTTTTGCCTTAATATCTGTATTAAGTTTGAAAGTATTTTATTGAGAATTTTTAATCTATATTCATTAGGATATTGGCCTGCAGATTTCTTTTCTCTTTACCCAGCTTTGTTATTAGGATGCCACTGAGTTTTAAAAAGTAGTTTAGGAGTAGTACTATTTCTATTTTTGTTTTGGAGTGGCATTAAATGGTTATAGTTCTGCTTTGAAAGTCTGGTTGAATCCTTGAACTCTGCTGTGAATTCACCTGGGTCTAGTTTTTTGTTTTGTTTTTTGGTAAAAAAACTTTTTAAGAGATACCATAATAGATGGAGTCATGCCATTATAGGTTTGAGGAGAGATCTGGCACTGGTGAGATTTCCAGAGATCTACAAGGATGACACCAACTGGCAAGCTAAACAGTAGTGGAGAGACTACCTTAAATGCCCCTCCCGGATAATGAGTTTGACGATTACCTTACATACCATCCTAGAACCTTCATCCAGTGACAGATGGAAGCAGAGGCAGACACCCACAGCTAAACACTGAACTGAATTCCTGGAACCCAGTGACAGAGAAGGAGAAGTGATGAGCAAAGGGGTCAAGACTGGACTGGTGAAACCCACAGAGACAGCTGACCTGAACAAGGGGGAGCTCTTGGACCCCAGATTGATGACTGGGAGGCCAGTTTAAACTGATCCAGACTCCCTGAATGTGGGTGTCAGTGAGGAGGCCTAGGCAATCTATGGGGCCTTTGGTAGTAGATCAGTATTTATCCCTGGTGTACAAATGAATTTTGGGCGACCATCCCGCAATGAGGGATGCTCTCTCAGCCTGAACTCTTGTGGGAGGGCCTAGGCCCTGTCCTGAACGAAATGACAGACTCTGGAGACCCCAGTGTATGGACTCACCCTCCCTAGGGAACGGAGTGGGGATTGGGTGGGGGGACTGGGGTGGGCAAGTGGGGGGGGAGGAGGGGAGGGAGAGGGAGCTGGGATTCACGTGTAAAGCAAGCTCCCCCTTGTTCAGATCAGCTGTTTCTCTGGGTTAAACCATCCAGTCTTAACTCCTTTGCTCATCAGTTCTCCCTTTCTGACACTGGATTCCAGGAGTTCAGTTCAGTGTTTATCTGTGGGTATCTGCCTCAGTTTTCTTCAGTCACTGGATGAAGGTTCTGTTTCCCAGACTCTCTGTCAATAGGATTGTATGCTGGCACTCCCCTGATTCATGTCTAAAATCCACAAGTGAGTGAGTACATACCATGTTTCTCTTTTTGTGACTGGGTTACCTCACTCACTATGGTTTTTCTAGTGCTGTCCATTTGCCTGCAAATTTCAAGATTCCATTGTTTTTATCTGCTGAATAGTACTCCATTGTGTAAATGTACCACATTTTCTCTATCTACCCTTCGGTTGAGGGGCATATAGGTTGCTTCCAAGTTCTGTCTATTACAAATAATGCTGCTATGAACATAGTGGAACAAATATCCTTGTTGTGTGAATGTGCATCTTTTGGGTATATACCTAAGAGTGGAGTTTCTTGGTCTTGTTGGTGACTGATTCCCATTTTCCTGAGGAATCTCCATACTGATTTCTAACGTGGTTGTATGAGTCAGCACTCCCACCAGTCTGTTGTCATGTTTCCCTGTTCATTTCTGATTTTGCTAATACAGGTCCTTTCTTTCTTTTGTTTAACTGGCTCAAGAGTCTATAGATCTTTTTTATATTCTCAGAAAAACAGTTTGTAGATTTATTGAATATTTGCATTTCTTTTTATTTCACCGATTCTACTCTAATATTTTTTCCTTAACATCAACTGGTTTGGGATTTGGTTTGTTCTAGTTTTACCAAAATCTTAATGACACCATTAAGTCTATTTAAAAAATATTTTTCCTTTTATTGAAGATAGATTCTAGTCTTATATAATACATTCTGATTATGGTTTCCCTAACATCTAATCCTCCAAGTTTTTCTTCACTTTCCCTCCTATCTGAATTTACTCATTTTCTGTCTCTCATTAAAAAAGACCAGGCTTCTAAAGGAAAATAAGAAAATACAGCAAAATAAAATATAATAAGATAAAACAAAAACTATCATATCAGAGGTGGACAAGATAGACAAACAGAAGGAAAAAAGCCCATGAGAAGGCACAAGAATCAGAGACCCACTCATTCATACACCCAGGAATCCCATAAAAACCCTAAACTGGAAGCCATAATATATGAACAGAGGACCCTGTATACACTGTGCATGATTCCTCGGTCTCTATGTGTTCATATGAGCTTTGCTTTAGAGAGCCTTGTTCTCTTAGTGTTCTCTATCCCCTCTCATTCATACACTGTTTTTGACATTTCTAGAGGTTTCTTTGAGCACTGAAGAGAGAGACTTGATGGATAAATCCCATTTAGGGCTTAGTGTTTCAAAGTATCTCACTTTCTACATAATGTCTGGCTATGGGTCTCTGTTCTCTCTCTCTCACAGGAAGCAGCTTCTCTGATGATGGCTGAGTAATGCACTGATCTTTGAGTATAGCAGGATGTCCTATATCACTAGGTGTTAATTTATCATTATGCAGTTCTTTAGATCAATATTAGTTGGTAGGTACCTGGACCATCTAGTCTCATTCTTGCTATCCAAGTAATGTTGGGTATGGGTTACATATCTTGGAGCGGGTCTTAAGTCAAATCAGTTACTGGTTTGTTATGCCCACCAGCAACAATTATCCCACTGTATCTTATTATAGGAAGGATACCATTGTAGATTAAATGTTTTGTGTTTATCTTGGTGGTTACATTTCTCTTTTGGTAGCCTGCAAAATACTTTCTTATACCAAAGATGAAGTGAATGCTCCATATAGGCACCAGCTTGACATCTCCGTGTTCAATGTGTTGCGTAGGTGCTGTCTTCAGTCATGGGGCTTTGCTGTCTGTTTGTGGAGGGCAACCTATGGTATGGACAACAGTCCAAGTTGTTTGTAGATTCCATGGGACCCTTTGGACTACAACTTAATAGATGCAACTCAATTCTGGTACTGGAAGTTTCATTTAATGACAAGAGATGGTGGGGAATGTTCTTCTGTGTATGTGTTTGTCTTACTGGTTGATCAATAAAACACTGATTGGCTAGGCATGATCATAGGTAGGACTAGGATACAAGGAGGATTCTGGGAAGTGTAGGCAGAGAGGAGTCATCATCTGATCCTAGGAAGTGAAATTGCTGGGCAGAAACTGCTACTAGCTAACTATAGAGGTCTAAAGGTCTGTATAGACAGGCAGGAAGTGACATAGCTGGACAGAATCAGAATATAAGCAGGGACAAACAGAAAATTGCTCTCTTCTCTGCGGACACACTGAGTCAGTCACCATGTAGGATGCCAGAGGAGTAGCAGGTCTGGAATCTTTCTCTGGTAAGATAAGACCATGTGAAAATACTTGGATTAGTAGTTATGGGTTAATATTTCAGATACAGCTAGCCAATAAAAAGCCCAAGTTACTGGCCAACAGTTTCATAATTAATATAAGTCTTGGGTGTTTGTTTGGGACTCTCAAGGGCAGGGGGACCCTGCAAGGACAAAGAACCTCCCATAACAAAGAGACGTCCAGTTGGGGCTCTTTCTCCCCATTATTTGGTGATTTCCTTTAGTTTATCTTCATATATGTATATATTTTAGCATTTTCTTTTTTATAGTTCTTTTATTATTATTATTATTATTATTATTATTATTAGTTTAAGTTTAGATTAGAAACATGGTTGGTTCACAAGTCAGTTCCAGGTCCCTCTCCCTTTCCCTCCCCTCCTCACGCTCCCTCTCCCCAACTACACCATTTTCCCCTCATTTCCCCCAGGGAGGGTGAGGCCTTCCATGGGGGTGACCATAGTCTGTCATTTCATCCAGGGCAGGGCCTAGACCCTCCCCCCAACAGTTTAGGGTGAGAGTGCATCTCACATTGTTGGATGGGAGTCCAAAGTCCATTTGTATGCCCAGGTTAAATACTGATCTACTACCCAAGGCTCAATAGATTACCTAGGCCTCCTCACTGACACCCACATTTAGGGGGTCTTGATCAATCACATGTTGGAGTCCCAGGCATCAGCCTGGGATTCAAGAGTTAACCCTTGTCAGGTCAGCTGTTTCTGGAGTTAAACCAGCCCAGGCTTAACTCCTTTGGTCATCAGTCCTCCCTCTCTGTTACTGGCTTTCTTGAGTTCAGCTCAGTACTTAACCGTGGGAGTCTGTTTCCCATACTCTCTGGTCATGGGATAGTAGGCTGGCACTCCCCAGATCTATGTCTAAAATCCATATATGAGAGAGTACATGCCATGTTTCTCTTTTTGTGACTGTGTTACCTCAATCAGGATGGTTTCTTCTAGTGTCATACATTTGCCTGTAAATCTCAGGATTCCATTGTTTTTTTCTGCTGAATAGTACTCCATTGTGTAAATACATCACATTTTCTCTATCTAATCTTCAGTTGAGGGGCATCTAGGTTGCTTCCAAGTTCTGGCTATTACAAATAATGCTGCTATGAACATAGTGGAACAGACATCCATGTTGTATGAATAGGCATCTTTTGTATATATGCCTAAGAGTGGGGTTATGGGTCTTGTGGTAGGTTTATTCCCATTTTTCTGAGGAATCTCCATACTGATTTCCAAAGTGGCTGAACCAGTTGGCACTCCCACAAGCAATGGAGGAGTGTCCATTTTTAGCTTCTTTGTCAAAGATCAGATGTTCGTACGTGTGTGGGTTAATACCCAGATTTTCAATTCAATTCCATTGGTCTACCTGTCTATTTTTGTGCCAATACCAAGCTGTTTTCAGGACTATAGCTCTATAATAGAGCTTGAGGTCAGGGATGGTGATGCCTCCAGATGTTGCCTTGTAGAACAGGGTTGTTTTGGCTATCCTGGTTCTTTTGTTTTTTCATACAAAATTTATTATTTTTCTTTCAAGGTCTGTGAAGAATTGAGCTGGGATATTAATGGAGATTGCATTGAATCTGTAGATTGCATTTGGCACGATTACCATTTTTACTACATTGATCCTACCTAACCAAGAGCATGGGAGATCTTTCCATTTTCTGAGAGCTTCTTTAATTTCTTTCTTTAAAGATTCAAATTTCTTGCGATACAGGTCTTTCACTTGTTTGGTTAGCTTTACCCCAAGGTATTTTATGTTGTTTGTGGCAATTGTAAAGGGTGATGTTTCTCTGATTTCTTTCTCAGCCCTCTTCTTGTCTGTATATAGTAGGGCTACTGATTTTCTTGAGTAGATCTTGTAGCCTGCCACTTTGCTGAAGGTGTTAATCAGCTGTAAGTTTTCCCTTCCAGAGTTCTTTGGGTCATTTATGTAAACTATCATATCATTTGCAAACAGTGAAAGTTTGACCTCTTCCTTTAAAATTTGTATCCCCTTGATCCCCTTTTGTTGTCATATGGCAATGGCTAGAACTTCAAGTACAATGTTGAAAAGGTATGGAGATAGTGGAAAGCCTTGTTTTGTTCCTGATTTAGAGGAATTGGGTTGAGTTTCTGTCCATTTAGTTTGATGTTAGCTGTTGGTTTACTGTATATAGCTTTTATTATGTTTAAGTATGTTCCTGTTATCCCAGATCTCTCCAAGACCTTTATCATGAAGTAGTGTTGGATTTTGTCAAAGGCTTTTTCATCATCTATTGAGATGACCACTAGATTTTCAGCTCGTTTATATGGTGGGTTACATTGATGGATTTTTGTATGTTGAGCCATCCCTGCATCCCTGGGATGAATCCTACTTGATTGTGGTGAATGATTGTTTTGATGTGTTCTTGGATCCGATTTGCCTGTATTTTAATGAGTATTTTGCGTCATGAGGGATATTTTTCTGAAGTTCTCTTTCTCAGTTGTGTCTTTGTGTGGCTTGGTGATCAAGGTTATTGAAGCATCATGGAAAGAGTTTGGCAAAGACCCTTCTGCTTCTATTGTGTGGAATACTTTGAGAAGAATTGGTATAAGCTGTTCTTTGAATGTCTGGTAGAATTCTGCACTGAGGCCATCTGGACCTGGGCTTTTTTTGGTTGGGGACTTTTGATGACTGCTTCTATTTCCATAGAGGTTATAGGCCTATGATTCTCTGGATTTCCTCAGAGTCGGTTGCTATGTCCCCCTTTTAATTTCTGATTTTGTTAATTTGCATGTTCACTCTCTGCTGTTTGGTAAGTTTGGACAAAGGATGGTCTATTTTGTTGATTTTCTCAAAGAACCAACTCTTCGTTGCATTGATTCTTTGTATTGTTTTCCTAGTTTCCACTCTATTGATTTCAGCCCTCAATTTGAATTTGATTATTTCCTGGCATCTACTCCTCCTGGGGGAGTTTGCTTCTTCATGTTCTAGAGCTTTCAGCTGTACTGTTAATTCTCTAGTATAACTATTCTCCAGTTTCTTCATGTGGGCACTTAGTGCTGTGAACTTCCCCCATAGCACTGCTTTCAAAGTGTCCCATAGGTTTGGGTGTGTTGTGTCTTCATTCTCATTGAATTCTAGAAAGTCTTTAATTTCTTTTTTTATTTCTTCTTTGACCCAGGAATGGTGCAGTTGTGCATTATTCAATTTCCACAAGTTTGTAGATTTTCTGCAATTTGTGTTGTTGTTTAATTCTATTTTTAAAGCATGGTGGTCTGATAAGATACATGGAGTTATTCCAATTTTTTTGATGCTGCTGAGGTTGGATATGTTACCAAGTATGTGGTCGATTTTTGAGAAGGTTCCATGTCGTGGTGAGAAGAAGGTATATTCTTCTATTATGTGGATGAAATGTTCTATAAATATCTGTTAATCCCAGTTGGGTCATTACTTCTATTAGACCCTTTGCTTCTTTGTTGAGTTTCTGCTGGTATTCCTGTCTAGTGGTGAGAGTGGTGTGTTGAAATCTCCCACTATAAGTGTGTGGGGCTTTATATGTGATTTAAATTTTAGTAATGTTTCTTTTACGAATGTAGATGCCTTTGTATTTGGGCATAGATGTTCAGGATAGACACTTCATCTTGGTGGATTTCACCTGTGATGATTATGTAATGACCTCCCTCATCTAATTTTATTGATTTTATTTTAAAGTCTAATTTGTTAGATATTATGATTGCTACCCCTGCTTGTTTCTTGGGTCCATTTGATTGGAAAGTTTTTTTTTCCCAACCTTTAACTCTCAGGTAATGTCTGTCTTTGAGGGTGAGGTGTGTTTCTTGTATGCAGCAGAATGATGGGTTCTGTCTTTGAATCCATTCTGCTAGTCTCTGTCTTTTTATGGGTGATTTAAGGCCATTAATGTTGAGGAATATTAATGACCATTGATTGCTCATTCTTCTTTGATTTGGAATGGTTGTTGTTGGTGGAATTATGTGTGAGATTTCACCCCTTTATTCTTTTGGCTGTTGGTAGAGAGGGATTCTCTAATGCCTATGCTTTTCTGGTTGTAGTTAACTTCCTTGGGTTGGAGTTTTCCTTCCAAAACTTTCTATAGGACTGGGTTAGTGGATACATATTGCTTCAATCTAGTTTTGTCATGGAATATCTAGTTTTCTCCATCTATAGTGATTGAGAGCTTTGCCGGATATAGTAGTCTGGGCTGGCATCCATGGTGTCTTAGTGTTGGTAGAATATGTATCCAGGACCTTCTGGCTTTCAGAGTTTCCATGGAGAAGTCAGGTGTAATTCTGATAGGTCTTTATATGTTACTTGGCCCTTTTCCTTAGCTGCTCTTAATATTCTTTCTTTATTCTGTATATTTGGGGTCTTGATTATTATGTGGCAAGGGGACTTTTTTTTGTGATCCACTCTATTTGGTGTTATGTAAGCTTCTTGTACCTTCATTGGTATGTCTTTCTTAAGGTTAAAGTTTTCTTATACGATTTTGTTGAATATGTTTTCTGCTCATTTGAGGTGGCTTTCTTCTCCTTCTTCTATACCTATTATTCTTAGGTTTGGTCTTTTCATGGTGTCCCATATTTCCTGGATGTTTTGTGTTAAGGATTTGTTGGACTTAAGATTTTCTTTAGTTGATGAATCCATTTTTCCTAGTGTATCTTCAACACCGGAGATTCTCTCTTCCATCTCTTGTATTCTGTTGGTAATGCTTGTATCAGTCGTACCTGACCGTTTGCCCCGCTTTTCTATTTCCAGCCTTTCTTCAGATTGTGTTGTTTTTTATTGTCTCTATTTCACTTTTCAACCCTTGCACTGTTTGCATTGTTTCTTGCAATTTTCGGTTTATCTTTTTGTTCATTTGTTGCATTTTATGAATTTTTTGGTTTGTTCTTTCTGCCATTTCTTGTATTTTTTGGTTTGTTTTTTCTTCCATTTTCTGCATTCTTCGGTTTGTTTCTTCATCCATTTCTTTCATTTTTTGTTGTTTGATGTTGGGGAAGTCATGTGCATTTGTCAATAAAGCACTGTCTGGCCTATAGGGAATCTAGATAGGAGGGACTAGGAGTCCAGGAGAACTCTGGAAAGGAGAAACACGAGAGTTCGAGATGTAACCGCCATGGGGTAGGAAGCCTGGAACTATTCTCCGGTAAGAGAAATACTTAGATTAACAATTATGGGGTAATTACTTAAGTCATAGCTAGCCAGTAAGAAACAAGCAAGGCAAACGGCTTCATAATTAATACAGCGTCTTGTGTGTTTATTTGGGGACTACAAAGCGGCAAAGCCCAGGCAACTGGCGGGGATAAACCAAAGCTGTTAGCAAAGAAAAAGCTTCCCTTAACAGTACGGTTGTCAGAAGCGGGATTGAATTTCCATGCAAAATAACAAAAGCTTTAAAGGAATTATAGAGACGGAAGAATGGAGAGAAGCACAGATTTTTGGTAGCAGCATTTTTCTCAGGTGTGCTCTGTTTTGCTAGTGACAAGCTGAGATTCATGCCGGCTCGCTTACGGGAGTCTTCCTGACTCGGCATAAAAAGGAAAAGAAAAAAAAATCCCAGCAAGGTTGTTTTAAGAGACTCTGCTTTTTCAGCATCTAGTGAGATGATCATGTGATTTTTGTTTTTCAACTTGTTTATATGGTGGATTACGTTGATGGATTTTCGTATGTTGAACCATCCCTGCATTCCTGGGATGAAATCTACTTGATCGTGGTGAATGATTGTTTTGATGTGTTCTTGGATCTGATTTGCCAGTATTTTATTGAGTATTTTTGCATCAATGTTCATGAGGGATATTGGTCTGAAGTTCTCTTTCTTAGTTGTATCTTTGTGTGGCTTGGGGATCAAGGTTATTGAAGCCTCATAGAAAGAGGTTGGCAAAGACCCTTCTGCTTCTATTGTGTGCAACACTTTGAGAAGAATTGGTATAAGCTGTTCTTTGAATTTCTGGTAGAATTCTGCACTGAGGCCATCTGGACCTGGGCTTTTTTTGGTTGGGAGACTTTTGATGACAGCTTCTATTTCCATAGGGGTTATAGGTCTATTTAAATTGCTTATCTGTTCTTGATTTAGTTTTGGCAATTGATAGCTGTCCAGGAAGTCATCCATTTCCTTTAAATTTTCGAATTTTGTGGAGTACAGGTTTTCAAAGTATGACCTAATGATTCTCTGGATTTCCTCAGAGTCTGTTGTTATGTCCCCCTTTTCATTTCTAATTTTGTTAATTTGCATGTTCACTCTCTGCTGTTTGGTAAGTTTGGACAAAGGTTTGTCTATCTTGTTGATTTTCTCAAAGAACCAACTCTTCGTTGCGTTGATTCTTTGTATTGTTTTCCTGGTTTCTACTTTATTGATTTCAGCCCTCAATTTGATTATTTCCTGGCGTCTACTCCTCCTGGGGGAGTGTGCTTCTTTGTGTTCTAGAGCTTTCAGCTGTGATGTTAATTCTCTGGTATAACTGTTCTCCTGTTTCTTCATGTGAGCATTTAGCACTATGAACTTCCCCCATAGAACTGCTTTCAAAGTGTCCCATAGGTTTGGATATGTTGTGTCTTCATTCTCATTGAATTTGAGGAAGTCTTTGATTTCTTTTTTTATTTCCTCTTTGATCCAGGGATGGTGCAGTTGAGCATTATTCAATTTCCATGAGTTTGTAGGTTTTCTGCAATTTGTGTTGTTGTTGAATTCTAATTTTAAAGCATGGTGGTCTGATAAGATGCATGGAGTTATTTCAATTTTTTTGTAGCTGCTGAGGTTTGATATGTTGCCAAGTATGTGGTCGATTTTTGAGAAGGTTCCATGTGGTGGTGAGAAGAAGGTATATTCTTTTTTATGTGGATGAAATGTTCTATAGATATCTGTTAATCCCAGTTGGGTCATTACTTCTATTAGCCCTTTTGCTTCTTTGTTGAGTTTCTGTTTGGTATTCCTGTCTAGTGGTGAGAGTGGTGTGTTGAAATCTCCCACTATAACTGTGTGGGGCTTTAGATGAGATTAAGTTCTAATAATGTTTCTTTAATGAATGTGGATGCCTTTGTATTTGGGGCATAGATGTTCAGGATTAAAATCCCAGCACAATTCTTCACAGACCTTGAAAGAACAATAATCAATTTTGTATGGAAAAACAAAAGACCCAGGATAGCCAAAACAACCCTGTTCAACAAGGCAACGTCCAGAGGCATCACCATCACTGACCTCAAGCTCTATTATAGAGCTATAGTCCTGAAAACAGCTTGGTATTGGCACAAAAATAGACAGGTAGACCAATGGAATTGAATTGAAAATCTGGGTATTAACCCACACACGTACGAACATCTGATCTTTGACAAAGAAGCTAAAAATATACAATGGAATAAAGAAAGCATCTTCAACAAATGGTGCTGGCATAATTGGAGACTGGCATGTAGAAGAATGCAGATCGATCCATGTCTATCACCATGCACAAAACTTAAGTCCAAATGGATCAAAGACCTCAACATAAATCCAGCCACACTGAACCTCTTAGAAGAGAAAGTGGGTGGTACCCTTGAACGAATTGGTACAGGAGACAGCTTCCTGAACATAACACCAGTAGAACAGGCAGTAAGATCAACAATTAATAAATGGGACCTACTGAAACTGAGAAGCTTCTGTAAGGCAAAGGACACAGTCAGCAAAACAAAAAGGCAGCCCACAGAATGGGAAAAAATATTCACTAATCCCACATCTGACAGAGGGTTGATCTCCAAAATTTACAAAGAACTCAAGAAGCAAGTCTCCAAAACACCAAAGGACCCTATTAAAAAGTGGGCTGCAGAACTAAATAGAGAGTTTTCAATAGAGGAGACTAAAATGGCTGAGAGGCACTTGAGAAAGTGCTCAACATCCTTAGCCATCCGGGAAATGCAAATCAAAACAACTCTCAGATACCATCTCACCCCTGTCAGAATGGCTAAAATCAAAAACACCAATGACAATTTATGCTGGAGAGGATGTGGTGAAAGGGGGACACTCCTCCATTGCTGGTGTGAGTGCCAACTGGTTCAGCCACTTTGGAAATCAGTGTGGAGATTCCTCAGAAAAATGGGAATAAACCTACCACAAGACTCAGCAACTCCACTCTTAGGCATATATCCAAAAGATGCCCATTCATACAACAAAGATGTCTGTTCCACTATGTTCATATCAGCTTTATTTGTAATTGCCAGAACGTGGAAGCAACCTAGATGTCCCTCACCTGAAGAGTGGATAGAGAAAATGTGGTACATCTACACAATGGAGTACTATTCAGCAGAAAAAAATAATGGAATCATGAGATTCGCAGGCAAATGGATGACACTAGAAGAAACCATCCTGAGTGGGGTAACCCAGTCACAAAAAGAGAAATATGGCATGTACTCTCTCATATATGGATTTTAGACATAGATCTGGGGAGTGCCAGCCTACTATCCTATGGCCAGAGAGTCTGGGAAACAGAAACTTTATTTAGTGGCTGATCGAAGAAGAGGCAGACTCCCTTGGTTTAGTACTGAGCTGAACTCAAGAAAGCCAGTAACAGAGAGAGAGGACTGATGATCAAAGGGATTAAGACTGGGCTGGTTTAACCCCCAGAAACAGCTGACCAGACAAAGGTTAACTCTTGAATCCCAGGCATTAGCCTGGGAAGCCAGCATGGGACTGATCAAGACCCCCCTGAATCTGGGTGTCAGTGAAGAGGCCTAGGGAATCTATTGAGCCTTGGGCAGCAGATCAGTACCCATCCCAAGTATACACACGGACTTTGGACTCCCATAGAACAATGTGAGGTGCACTCTCACCCTGAACTCTTGGGGAAGGGTCTAGGCCCTGCCCTATATGAAATGACACACTATGCACACCCCCATGGAGGGCCTCACCCTCCCTGGAGAAATGAGGGGATAACGGGGGGGGGAGGGCACGGGAGGAAGGGAGGGATTGGGAGAGGGACCTGGAACTGACTTGCGAAGCAACCTTGTTTCTTATCTAAATTTAAACTGGAAAATAAAATTAAAAAAAAAAAAAGGAAAAGAAAAAAAAACCCAGCAAGGTTGTTTTAAGAGACTCTGCTAACAATTGAAAAGTTGTATGTACAGCTGGAAGTGGCAGCTTTTGCTGGAGGTCAGCATGGACTGAGGCGGTAAGCTGGAGTCACACTTATGCCTGCCATCTTGAAAAAAAAAAAACGGCAGTTTAAAACAGCCGCGGTTTTACAGATAAGACACGTGGCCAGAAAAACATAAAGATTTACAGTAAAGTCAGACTTGGATGAACAAACCTCTAAAGGTTTACAGTGTGTTTAAAAATATATGTGAGATTGAGAGAGAAAATGAAACGGTAAAGTGGTAAATAAATAGAAAAGCCAGCATTGTAGTGGCTCACACCGGTAGGATTACTTCAGAGGCAGAGGCAGGCAGATTTCCAAAGAGAAACCCTGTCTCAAAGAAAAATAAATAAAAGTAAAAGAAATAAAGTAATAATAGATAAATAAATAAGCCACATAAAGATGGAAAATACACAGAGAGTCTGGATACTGCACGCTATTGTGGTTTTCAGTTTTTTCATTGCTCAGGAAGGAACTGCTGCTAAAGTACACTTGATTATGAATGCTGCTAAATTAATCCAACTTCTATCTTTTGAAAATGCCTTGACTGCAAAATTTAAGTATAAGGATATGTTACTCGGAAAAGGAGTTTTAATTTATGTTTCCACAGAACATAAAAAGCTGAGGATTCCTTCCAGGCTTCTGTGGTTTGATGAACCAAGACCCCCGGAAGCAGTGGACCAAGTGTTCCAACAATCGAAACAGCTAAGATGATGCAGTCTTACAGACCCTGAAAATAAGGACTTATACAGGTTTCTGAGTTTTGTCATGATCCCCATGGTATGAACAGCGCCCCCTTCCAGCATGAAGCAGTTTGGAATGAGCGACGTCCTAATTCCCATCTTGTTTATAAACCTTTGTTTTCATTTCAATGGGATTGTTTATAATTGATTAATGATCACAGCCAATCTCTTTTAATGGTAAAAAGGGGAATTATGGTATGGGTATTGTTTTTCATTTATTGATACAAATTCAAGGTCAATTTGGTGATGTGTATATTTCTCCTCTTGATTAAGTATTGTGCTTATACTGATCTTTTAAAATGTAATGCATAATTGAATACAGACTATAGATAGTTACTTATAATAGAATTTATAGTTAGGTAAGTTAGGTTTTCTAGATATACAGAAATATATTTGAGATAGATAGTCTTCAAACCTTTCAAAGACCTTCAGAAAATGGCATTTAAAATGGTTTAGGGTTTTTCTTGACAATGAGAAATGTCTGCTCCTGGCAGCACCAATTACGTCTGAGAGGAAGATGGGCATCAAAGAAACTTGGTATGGAGTTTGCTTTCAACATGGCAAGATTAGCCATTTGGGCAAGAAACTGCTCTTGCCTGTACTGCTTGACTGTTGTTGTATAAACTGGACATGCAGGACCCACAGAAAAGTGACTGCTAAACTCGGTCTTACAGGGTTCCTCTGCTTCATGGAAGTGTCTACCAGACTTTCTACTGGATAGAGAAATGACTGACAGACTGCCAGCGCAGATGGACAGTTTGAAATTTCCTGCTTTGCTGAGAAATCTTCTGGACACATTGTGGCCTATGGGCTGAAGATGGATGCCCCAACGTTACAGAGGAACTCCAGATGACTGTCCAGGCAGTAAGATGTCTTTGTCAATCCTAGTGTTTATATATTATCCTTCTATGGTCTTTGATGGAGTTGAAGACAGATAGCTATAATTATAGTTTTCCTTAGTTATGATAAAAGATAAGCTACATATAGGACTTTGGACTCACAAGGATGGGATGGATGATATTTTCTTTAGATCTTGCTAAATGTTAATAGACAAAATGTTGTAACTGTGTTCTTACTTGATAACTGTTCTGTTATATACAATTTGACTATGTAAAGTTCAGACCTTTCTTTTTGTTTAAACAGAAAAGAGGAGATGTTGGGGAAGTCCTGTGTATATGTCAATAAAGCACTGTCTGGCCAATAGGAATCTAGATAGGTGGGGCTAGGAATCCAGGAGGATTCTGGGAAGGAGAAACACAAGTGAGTCAACATGTGATGCCATGGGATAGGAAGCCCAGAACTATTCTCCAGTAAGAAACATACTTAGATTAACAATTATGGGGTAATTACTTAAGTCAGAGCTAGCCAGTAAGAAACAAGCAAAGGCCAACAGCTTCATAATTAATACAGCATCTTGTGTGTTTATTTGGGGACTACAATGCCGCAGAGCCCAGGCGGCTGGCGGGGGATAAACCAAAGCGGCTAGCAAAGAAAAAGCTTCTCCTAACAGTTTTTTCTTCCATTTCTTGCATTTTTTGCTTTGTTTCTTCTTCCATTTCCTGCCTTGGTTGGTTTGTTTTTTCTTCCATTTCTTGCATTTTTTCGTTTGTTTTTTCATCCATTTCTTTGAGGGGTTTTCCTATATCCTCTTTTAGGGCCTCTATCATTTTCATGAAAGTGGTTTTAAGGTCATTCTCTTCTGCTTCATTTGCATTGGAATGTTGGAGTCTTGCTGGTGTGGAGTCTCTAGAGTCTGGTGGAGTCTTATTTGTTTTTCTGTTGCTGAGTATGTTTTTGTATTGTCTCTTTCCCATCTCTTCTTTTAGTGGGTACAGAAAGAGCACCTTACTGGTCTGGTGGTTACAGGACCAGAGTTGCTTTTGGTGGGTGCTAGCAAGTCCAATAATCTGGTAGTTCTTCTATTCCTTGTCCTCGTTCTGGTCCCTGGACCCACTGGAACAGCTGGTCCCCTGGTCTCCCTGGCTCCTCTGGGTTCTTCAACCAGCTGGAACAGCCAGTCCCCTGGTCTCTCTGGATCAGTTAGTTTCCTGGTGTCATTGGTGGGAGGGAAGTCCTGGAGTCTGGGGTGTTTGGCTCCCGCTGGGATTGGAAGCTCTGTGCAGCTCCCAGGAGATCCCCAGGGCACTGGACATGCCGGAACAGCTGGTCCACATTTTCTTTTTTTTAAAATCTATTTGGCATTCTGTGTACTTCTTGTCTGTGTATGGGTGTGTCTTTCCCCAGTTTAGGGAAGTTTCCTTTTATGATCTTGGTCAGGATCTGGTCTATTGCTCTGGGGTTCTTTATTTTATCTATACTGATAATGAAGCAGTTTGGTCTTTTCATGGTGTCTCACATTTCTTGTATTTTGCTTTCTTGGAAGTCTTAAATGTTTTCATATTTTTTTTGTATATTTGGCTAGATTCTCTTCTTTATCTTCAAGTCCTGAATCCAATCTTCTGCTTGTTTCATTCTATTTGTAAAGCTTTTCTTTGAGTTTTTCAGTTGGGCTATTGATTTTTTTCAACTCCATTTTAATTTCAGCTAGAGTCCTCTGAATTGCTTCTGTCTCTTTATTGAATTTGATGTTCAAATCCTAGATTGTCTTTGCTGTTTCTGTCAGTCAGCCTTATGTTTTCTTGGGTATCACTCAAGAATTTATTCTCTTCAATGTATTGTTTTAAATTCATTGAGCTCTTTCATTGTGTCTTTTTTTTTCTTCGTTAAACTCCTTGAATTCTTTGAGGAAGTTTATGTTTCTTTTTTTTAAATTCTGTGTCCTGAGCTTTACCCAGGTTATTCTCATTGGCAGACTTTTATATAGAATAGATGGGTTTAGGGAGGGGGATACTGGTTTGATCTGTTATAATGTTTGTATTTTTTCAATGAGATTTGAACATATGAACTTCATTTGTTTGGTCTTCTCTCATATGGACAGAAATGTTCAGGAAGAAATGAGGATGCATGGATAAGTTGATACCATAGATTGAAAATGGCTTGTGTGAAATGAAGTCAGATGGACACAAGGAATTGAAATGGTGTATGTGTGCTGGTCCAAGTCTGGAGTTTAGGGTATATCTGGGGGCTTTCGAGGATGTATGGAGAAGGAAATATGCCAGGGCAGTAAGTGTGGTGCTGGGCCAGATATGGGAGTTTGGGGAGAGTGTGAGAAGAGGAGGATCAAATGGACTCATCTAGCTAGACCTTGCAGAAAGACATGCTTAAAATTGTTGTAATAATATGTTTTTAAATCAGGCTTTATGATGTCTAAATTGAAAATGCTTAGCCATTTCTCTGTGCAAATTTTTGTGTAAGAGGTTCTCTATGCAAAAGAATGAGGACATAGGATGCTTTTTTTTCCTTCCATGTGCTTAACAATCAAGACCTAAACAATGCAGTAATAAACTAATGTAAGGTAAATACCATCTAGGTAATTTGAAAGACCACTGGAATTGCTAGGTACATAGTTTTGGTATTAGTATTGAATAAAAATTTGTTTTCCTTTCTCTCAATGTTTACAGAATATAGTCTGAATTCATATGGCAATGTATCTGAATGTATGTATGTACTTGTTGATGAATCCCTGAGTTCTGCCTGAATGTTTGGCAGAAATACCAAAAGACATAGTTTTATGAGTAGAAACTGTCATTCTGTATATCAGTATCATTAGCAGAGACCCGGGCATAACAAGTGTTATGGGAACAACTGAAGTAAGTAAGTAGACAGAGGCAGATAGGAGAACTGGTAATGGAAAGAATGCTTCTGTATTGGCTATTGCCCAACTATGGAAGTAAAGAGACCACTGGCCTTTACCTCACTCAACCCAATAAAGCGTCTCAGGTGTGGAGTCACTCAGGTTTTTGTGTGAGCTCCTCTGGTATCTTAAATATTATTAATAACTTTTCTTCATTTGTTTTTTATAAAGCAGACCTAACAAAACTCTCTTATGTGTTGAACTTCATCCTCCCAAATCTACACACTGAAGTTTAACTCAGAACCTCAAAATGTGCTCTTGGACAATAGGAGTATTGTAGTTGTAAGTAGGTCAAGTGAGATAATTTTGTGAGTCTCTAATATGACTAGTTTTCTTGTAAGGAGAATTCTATATTCACAAGCAAAGGTACATATACAAGGAAGACCACGAGAAGACAAAGAAAGCATCCATCTGAAGGCTGAGGTGAGAACCAGAGAAACCATCTCCATGAATACCTTAATATAGGACTCCTAGGCTATGGACTATGAAGAATACACTTGTATTTTGAAGTCATCCAGTCAGTGATACTTTTCTATGACAAACTAAGATAGGCACCAGACAAGTTATAGGTCTTTTAATTTATATTCCACATCTTTATTTTTGTCTTTGTGTACACAGCCTTTGAATATCTTTAAAAGACATACCAGTAACATAAAATACATAGCAGTAACATATCTTATTTCTTCATTTAAAGTACAGTGATAAAGCACAAAACACTGTGGAATTCGTATAGATTCCAATCAAGAACAAAGAAAAATTTAGTGCTGGTTTTACATCATTTGTTTTTGCTGATCTTTGGCTTCTTTTGTCTTGACTGTGTCTAGCACTTGATAACAATAACAACAATAATAATAACATATATTAGTTATACATTATTAGTTATCACAAGTACTTTCTTTTCAAAATGTGAGATATAATTAGACACAGGATTGTAGTAGTTGGATTTTAACTAGCATTACATGAAAACAATTATGTTTTGTATTTGGTAAATATTCTAAGGGGATAGAATAAAAATGATAGAAAGGCGTTTTTATAAATTTTCTCCTGTTGTAAGATCTTTTTATTCACTGTGTGTTGACTCTCTGGGAAGTTTCTGAACTCTTGAGAATTTTCAGTTTACTCATATTCAAAATAGATAGTCAGTAATGATCAATCATTATTTAAATATAATACTTCATGATTATTCTATGAAGGCAAAGTTAATATCTTATATTAGTATGAATAATTTCTCTTATCATACTTCAATGCATACTGTGTAGAATATAGAGAAATGCTCATCCTTATGAAAATGAAGTTATCATTGAAAATAGTGACTGGTGGAGAGCCAGTAGTACATTAATACTAGTTATATATAGTGTTAGTTTGTTATGGGTAGTGATATTGTAAGCCCTTGACACCTCTTCCCCAGGCTACATGGTCTTCTTGTAATGTCAACCACTCTTTTTGGAGAATGAACTTATATATCCTGCATTATTGTTGTCCTGACCAACGGTATGTGGGGAGATGATACTTCATGATTTCTGAGGCTTTGTAATGAAGGGCACAGTTACACTCCTCTCTTTCTCACCTTTTAAATCCATATCCCAAGTTGTAAGAAGCTGGGGCTCATTGGCAGCTGTATGTATATAACCCACATGACAGCCCCAGCGAAGCTCTCAGCTTCAACTCAGGTGTAAAAGAGCCTTCAGATGATTCAAGGCTATTGGTAGATTTAATGTCAATGCCATTATGTCTTGTAGGTGAGGCTACAGACACCATAGAGGTGAGCGAGCTGTCCTCACCAGGCTCTGTCAAGTTATTTACTCAAAGAAACTTTGAAAGACTGCTTTGCAAACATCAAGTTTAGTGACATTTTCTATGTACCTATAAAGAAACAATACATGAGTAAAAATAGAGACAAGCCTAGTATCAGCCCTCAATTAACAATTGATATCTACATCTAAAGTAAAGAAGGTACAGGAGGGCTTTGACCACTTTACCTCTTATGGAAGGTGAGGTGGATGAGAAAGCATCACATGTCTGAGCAAGAGGGGAAGAGGAAAGTCCTTGTTTTCATCAAGTGACACCATCATTTGAATACAGCAAGAACAGACTCTTTGCTGTCTAGTAAGCATATCTACCATAGACAGGACCATGTAAAAAATGTGCTTGTATGAAGGTTGTGATTGCTGTGGGAATATCAAAATGCATAAGAGTTTACTAGCACTGAAAACATATCATGAAGAGATTAGAACCAGGAAATCAGACAAGTATTTCAACTGCTACTTGAACAGTCAATTTATAAATGAAAAGGCCCAGATGTATGTATGAATTAAACATTTCTAGCACATGTTGTCTGTCCCACTCCCCACCTATAATTTCCTCCTCTTGTCTGACCCACTTTATGCTAAACATCCCTGCTTATGAAAATGAGAGGCCTGATTATCATCAGTAGTGGTCACTGGGCCACTAAGAGCACATATAGTGGTTTCAAGGGAAGAAATTGGGGACTGAGCTAATAATACTGAGATACTGACAGGTGGAATCCAGTTCTGAGTAATGAGGATGTGGTTTCTGAAGTCATTTTCTCTGCCTAGCAGAGCTGAGGTGACTTTTCTACATAGAAAAATACCATGAAAAGTCTCTGGTTGTTCTCTTAATCCAATACTATTTAAAATCCTATGAAGGCATTGACAATTGCTTTTGTCTTTCAAGCAACTTTCTGGGGATATAATCTGCAAATTTTCTTTTTCTTCTAAAGAAGGAACATTCATTTTGCTTTTGGTGTCTGCATGATTATGTTGTTAACTTTTTTTTACTTCCTTCTTGCAGAAATATGCTGTTTTGTCCTGGTTTTAAAGTTGTTTTTTATTTTTATTCAATGTTTTTAAAATTGGGGACTCATTCTTGTGCGAGAACAGTTGGAAATTGGATGGAAACTAGCTAATGTCTGTCAAGATACCTTCCTTATATCTAGTCAATCAACAAATCTTCCACTAAAAATGTCCAAGTTGAAACATTTCAAACTCTACATTGCTTTCTTTCTATAAGGAAACTTGAGGGCCAGGCATATTTTTATTGTCATGCTGCATCAAAGTAGAGGTTAACCAACAACTGTTGTGGAGAGACTGTTGAAGAGGATGCTGTCAGTGATCTGGACCTTAGAATAAATGAGTTTTCTTTTGTTTAACCTGCTCCAAGATGGATTTGTGTTGGTGCAGAACTGAAATTCAAGCCGTCATGAAGCTTAGAAGCTTGAGTTTAAACACAGCCTGGACCACAATGGAAACCTGTTCATCTGTTTGCATAGCACAAACCAAACCACCCAAAAATTTACATTGGTCACATCAGATTATGAAAATACAGGTGGTCTACTGAAGAACACTCTAAACAATTACTGAAAGAATCTAAGCAATGTCAGGTGACTGAAAACTCTCTTGGTGGATTATAGAGACTGACCTTGAGACCAGCTTCAAGAAATTTGTGTGTTTGTCTCTCACTCAGGCTTTCCATGATGAGTATGACTAACTACCACATGCATTAAAAACATGAATGTTGGCAACTTGATGTTAATGCCACAGGAAGAATCCTATACCATCCAGTGAGTCACCTTAGCCAAGGAAAAGGGGTGGTATTGTGCCATGGCTTACTATTTTCTAATAATTTTTTGTGTAAACAGGTTGAATTGATGCCTTAAAATAGTTGGGAAAAATATGTCATTGGCAATTGTTGTAGAATTACAAACAGTGTAAAAAATGATAAAGTCACCTATTCAAGTAGCGTAATCTCCAGGTACAAAAAAGAAAATAGGACATTTATTCTGCCTCACACTTTTCCTGGATCTGTGCAGAGAAGCAGAATCTCAGCAGGTTCTAAAAACAACTAGATTTGTGCTTATTCTTGCTTATTCCTCATAGAAGTTGTCTTGTACCAGACAGAGGTATTTATCACTTTATAATGTGCTTTCCTCTTATAGTCTCTGTGCTGCAGATTAATTAAAGGAACTTTGAAGAAGATATTTTAAGAACTCAGGTTTGGCTATTTCAGTGCTCTATAAAAATGGGCTATCTGACATACAAGAGAGAGACAAAGAAAGAGAGGGAGTGAGACATAGGAGGACAGAGGGAAGAAGAGAGAAGGGGGAGGGAGGCAGAGAGGGAGGGAGATAGAAAAGAATGTGTACATCTCATATGAATTCTTTGTGCTGTGTTCTGAAGGAAACTTGGCAGAAGCAATTTTATTCTAAAATAAATCTGTGCATATTATGTTTGGTCAGTTATATTACATCTGACAGACCTAATACGGGCAAGTTCCTATTTGTTCATCCAAACAAAATATTTACTGTTTCAATCTAGTTTCCATGCATCAATATTTTATCCATCATAACCTTCTGTAATATCCTCTTATTTCTTTTTATGAATCCAC
Source organism: Mesocricetus auratus (assembly GCF_017639785.1). Taxonomy (NCBI): domain Eukaryota; kingdom Metazoa; phylum Chordata; class Mammalia; order Rodentia; family Cricetidae; genus Mesocricetus; species Mesocricetus auratus. The sequence goes on from NW_024429184.1 coordinate 68,500,493, forward strand.
AGAATAAATTAGTCTAACTGTATGGTGGTGTGTGCATGCATGCATGAGTGTCTGTGTGTGTGTGTGCCTCTGTGTGTGTGTGTGTTTGTGTGTGTGTGTAAGAGAGAGAGAGAAAGGCCATGTATCAGGTGAAAGGTCTTATGAGTGTCTATTAAGATACTATACACTATTAAATAATGAATTATTAATTAAATGAAAATTATAGCAACATGGATCTAATTTATAATTTCATGTATGCACATATAGCAAATGAATTTGCAATGTAAAGATTTGACAAAAAGTATGTCTAAAAGATTACTAAAGGGAGAGGGCTTGGAACACACATTAGTGGAAGAGTGCTGGCTTCATATTCTTAAATACCTGAGCTCAACCTCAATACTGCACACACACACACACACACACACACACACACACACACACACACACACTCACACACACACTCACACACACTCACACACACACGCACACGCATACACACACAGACACACACACGCACACGCACACACACACAGACACACGCACACGCACACACACGCACACACACACACACTCACACACACACACATTCATACACACACGTTCATACACACACACACGTTCATACACACACACACGCACACGCACACACACACTCACACACACACCCTCACACACACACTCACACACACACTCACACACACATACACACTCACACACACACTCACACACACACTCACACACACACTCACACACTCACACACACACTCACACACACACACTCACACACACACACTCTCACACACACACTCACACACACACACACACACACACTACCACTACCACTACCAAAACCACCAAAACTATGGGCTGTATCATTATCCATCCTGTAGTCTCAGAACCTATGGGGCTGAGGTGAGGTAACTGAAAATTTAGTGGCAGATGGATATATATTATGAAAAAGGCAAACGTTTGTGGTTTTGTGGCTTATTGTTAAGAAGTTATAATTGTTTTAATGGAGCATTTAAAATTGTTGATAAAAATCTGACATATTTAATAATAACATTTTTCTTTTTACAAAGGGAAAAATCTGTACAGAAGTAACTATTGTAGCAAAAGTTTGGATGAGAAGACTGTGTCATTTGTGGTTCTCAAAACCCTCTTTTGGGTCTACAGTTTCACTTTCATAATTATATATAGATTTTTGGTAAAAAAGAATCCCCAAATATTCAGTTGTTTGGCAAAATTTGCATTAGATTATACCTGAGTGAAAAGACAAGGGCCGTCAATTTTCTTCATAAGTTGTATAATTGGATACTTTTGGTTCTCTTAATGAAACAATGAGATCAGTTGTTAGGGAAATGTGATCAGTTGGCAGGTGAGCAAATAACAAAACCACGCCTAGGTACAACATCAATTATGATTACTTTTTATTACAGGAATTATTTTAATGGTTATATTGAGGCCAATTTCCCTCACAATGATCTACAGAAGATTTAACATCTTACAATTCTTGAATAGAATCAGGGATATGGTTTAGGTTGGGAAGGATCTTACAAGTTCATTCAAGCACTTATTCAAGGGTTTTATACTGAGGAAGGGACTTTAAGTGGGCCTGGGTAGAGAAAGCAGCATGGACTATGTGCAAAGGACAGAAAATAACACAGGAACTTTTTTTATCCATAGTGTTTAAAAACTGACTTTTCATTTACCTTAAAGCAATTTCTATCCTAAAGAACTTGAGATGACAACATCATTGTTTTCATATTTTGCTTTTATCTTCTTGAAATTTTCCTTTCAAGGGATGCCTATTCAAGCTTGTATGTATCCTGGTCAAGGAATTGTGTTATTCATATTAGTTAAACAGTTAAAGAAATAGTCAAAGATACAGGAGTTAAAGAAAAGGATTACTTAAATTAAGATGTGTGCAATTATAATCAAGACAAGCCATATTCAGTAAACTCCGTAAGATCAGTGAAGGCAGAAATGTATTAAGGTTAATCAGTTTTGGAGAAATGTAGCCAGTAGATAATGCGCCCTGACTTTTTTCACTGTGACAGGTGTAATAACCACAATCGCTGTTCGTCTATATTTCACTGGGCATAAATGCAAATTTCCCATTTTCACAGATGAGAGAATTTTATTACATTATATTGATTTAGAAATAATTCATTAACCTCTTCTCCTTCTTTTTCTTTACACATCAATCTGTCTCTATTCAAGGCTTTGTCTTCACTTTTCATCTGTTTGCAGTGAAGTGTCCAGTATGGCAGGCCACTGAAAACTGTCTTTTACATATTCAGCTTGGTCATCCATGGTTCAAAAAATAGCCCTTTTTCCTTCCCATTTGAGGTGTGTTTGGATGTTCAGAAATGTTTGAGCTTGAGCAATTTCATAGTCTCATGTAACCCCAAGCCCTGTTGCTCTGTTCTATTGATCTTTACTAATTTTTCTAAGTGTATGCATTATTTTTCTTTCTTTCTCCAAAATCAGGTTAGTACACATGTGGATCAGTATACTGTGGTTGTGAGTCTATTGCCTCGGATTAGTGCCTGATGGGAATGTTTTTTTAATTATCTAAACCCTATCACAACAACCTGGAATATTTGACAAGTTTATCTGCAGATGCTGTTGTTACTTATTAGTTTCTTTCACTTTTTTGTTATATGGGCGACTGGCCCATATCTTTGTATATGCTAGGCAAGCACTCTATCATGGAGTCCTGTCTCTTGCTATTGAAGGGTTTTTGATTGTCTAGACTAGGGAAGGAATAATCATGACAGGAATATAAGGATGAAACCTAAAGTTGGTGTTCTATAGCTTACCATGCACAGAGTTGCTTCTTATCAGTAAAGGATCATCTGAATCCATTAGTGCTTGAGTTTTAGGGTTCCAAAAGCAGATAGTCTTCATTAAAGTCTAGAGTCTATTACTTTTCAGAAGTGTGAAATCACATCCATCAACTTCTCTGTCCTGGATCCCTTTATACATAGACTGAAAAGCATTAGGTATTTATGTACAAGGATACTTGTTAATTTTTTTTATTTATAGTAGTAAAATGCAGAAATAACCTAAACGTCTAATGATATAAGATTTAGGGAATGAATTATGACCACTTCATACAGATAATTGGCTTATCAAATAGCAAACTTTCTCTTTTTGTGAATGTTGGAATGTTTTGAACATGGTGCATACATTTTAAATATTAAAACAGAAATGAAAATTTTAAAAACAAATGACAAGATCTCCTGTGTGGATGTGTGCTGTCATGAACAGAAACCTGATACTTGATAGAAGAGGATTTGTATCAAACTTGTGCTATTGTTGTGTTCTGGGACCTCACTGTTTTTTGTTGTAAGTGATGTCCCTTTAAAGGGTGAAGAACCAGTGGCACTCTGCCTAACTTGCATGATAAGTCTTGCTTTACTTTTTCATCAATGAGATAAGTTTAAGGATTATTCTGAGGATTTTTAAAGTTGTTTTTTAAACATGCCTTATATGCCCTCCCCTGATAATGAGATTGATGACTACATTATGTGCCATCCTAAAACCCTCAACCAGTGAGTGACAGAAGCAGAGGCAGACACCCACAGCTAAAAACCAAACTGAACTCCTGGAATCCAGTTGCGAAGAGGAGTGATGAGCAAAGGGATCAAGACCAGGCTGGTGAAACTTACAGAGGCAGCTGACCTAGACAAGGGGGAATACATGGACCCCAGACTGATGCATTAGAGGCCAGCATGGGACTGACCCAGTCACCACCCTAACATGGGTGTCAGAGAAGAGGCCTCGGGAATCTTTGGGACCTTGGAGAGTAGATAAGTATTTATTCCTGTCATACAAATAGAATCTGGGAGCCCATTCCACATGGAGAGATGTTCTCTCAGCCTGGACACATGGGGGAGGACCTAGGCCCTGACCGGAATGATATGACAGACTCTGAAAATCCCTTATGGAACACCTTACCCTCCCTGGGGAGCAGAGGAGGGATGGAGTGGAGTGGGGGTTTGGGAGAATTGGGGGAGGAGGGGAGGGAGAGGGAACTGAGAATAACATGTGTAAACAGTTAAATTAAAAATTTTTTTCTCACAATGACTAACACTTGATTAATTAATCTTGCTAGTTGATCTGTGGCTGCAGTGAAAAACTTTCATGGAAGACCCATTTCCATCTCCAGATTACTTTTGCTCTGAATTTCAGGTCAATTCAATTTGATTCACAACTGTAATATTCATGTGCTTAAATGATAAATGGGGTTATGAGTAAGACCAGAGTCCTCTTCATCAAAGCTTTACCACTTCTCAGGCAGGCAGTAGGATGTGAAATTGGCTCTAGAAAGTTGGCAAAGATACACACCTTGGAGGAGTCAGGTGACAGATCAGGGAGAGAATGTTTATTCTTGGAAAGGAAACTGTTGGGGGGCATTCATTGTGTAAACACCTTTGCAATGCTGATTTTGGGCTTCTTCATCAATGGAATAAGGTCAGATGGGGGTATTATATGTTACTAAACAAAAAAGATATGAATTACTTCAAAAAAGAATGTTTGAGGTAGACTCTATGGGTGCTTGCCCATCAAGATAAGGAAACCATGTTTTTGTTTTGTGCAAAAGTCAGACTCTGAAAGTTCTTAATGGGGAGGTGGAAGGCAAATCATTTCTATTGGAAATGGTATGGTGCGTTTTTCCAAATGCAATACCTATTTCATCTAAAATAGATTAAATTTTTACTATATTAAGAATTTTGAACATCTAGTGAGTATTTTTGTAACTAATTTGAATTGAGTTTAGGGAATATTTTATGCCTTGGTCATGTTAAACATTGATTGACGGTATCATGAGTGACAAAGACTGATTCCTGAGTAAAATTATTATTTCTGTATATAAAATGATCAGATAGAATTAAGCTGAAGAATTCATCTACTACATGGTTGAGAAATAAATTAATGTCAAAGTTTGAATTATTAATTCCAAATCTCCCAAAGGAAGAAAGGTGACTTAGAAACACGTTGGTAAGGGTACAGTTCATGTAGACAACATATAGGGATTCACTTTTTAGAAAATTTCATCTTGATTATAAGATTGTGAGTAAATTTATTTTCAGAGAGAGGAAAATCTCACTTTAATGATGCAAAAATGACTAATCTGACTTCAGTGTTCATGTTATTAATTTTGAAGAATGTCTCAAGGAAGCAAATAAAGGGCTTGCTTATCTGAAAAAAAACCACAGCAGAGGACTGTCCACTTTATTTTTGGATAGCTTTTTGTGGAATATGTTGGCCCATTACCAAAATGCATATTTAAAAAATTATACTTCTTCCTAAGCAGTGGTGTCTGGTCAATTTCCAAGTCTAAGGTGATTTAAATTACATGATTTCTCTGTGCATTTCAAATAAGGTTTTTAATATTTTAGTTTTAAGTAATAAAATGCCATTCAAGTGTGTAATTTATTACTAAACCCATTAATATTTATATCTGAAAATGATTTTCCTGAATGGTGGAGAAAACCTCTCCGATCATTTCTTGCTCAAGAAAGAAAAAGCAACAACGATAAAGAATTCTGTGACAGAAATATATTAAACAAATTCGTTTTTTAGGTGATGAATGTAAACTTTTCTATCATATAATTTTTCTATAAGACTGTACCATCCTATAGGTAAGCTTCTCTAGTAGATTGTGTTGGGGACTTCATGTGGCTGTGATACACTATGTGAATGCTGTTGTTTTGCTTTGTTTTGAAAGAGACAACTTCACTTAATGGACAGTCCCTTGCATCTACTGAAGTAAGAGCTTTTCATGACACTGAAAGCAGCCACTGACTGATGCACTCAGTCAGTATTTCTTTAGACCTTAATATGTACTGGGCACTGCCCTAGGCACTGAGGTTGCAGTAATGACAGTCAACCCTCAGTTTGCATGCTTTAATGAGGCTTATATTTCTGTTAAACTCTACAATATAGTGGTGTACAATATCTATCAGGGGCAGAAGCACTGTATATGTTATGATATAAGCTACGTAGTTTAGAATTGAGTCTACACGAATGAACAAAAAAGTTAAGAGAGTGAAGGCCCAAGAGATGAGTAGCAGAATGATCCAGACCCTTAACAGGCTTCCTGAAGTTCAATGCATCCTCGGAGGAGGGGAAAGTCACAAGAACTGCAGGAAGCCCTGCACTGGCCTCTGATGCACAGGCTGACAGGATAGAGTGGGGAGAGAAGAAACCGATGTAGAATGGAGAGAGTGAGGCATCTTCCAGCTTCTATCTGTAAGGGCCTTAGAGGACAATGGCTACTGATTCACTTCTGTAATCTACATTATCTTTTTTGGCCAACCCTAATTGAAACTTATAAAGGAAGGGGCCTCTGTGAACCACAGTAGCAGTCTTGTCAGGTTAATGCAGCACAAAGTACTACAATTAGCAAAACCATCAATCTTCCATCTTTTAATTTCTCACTTTGAAATGTCCCCTTTTAATCTCTTAAATTGAGTTCCGTCTTTTCATAGACAGCTCATTCTGCTGCTGTCCTTTGACACATCTGGAACACTTATCTCTCAGTCTTTGTCCATTCATACCTCAGCTTCGGTTGCCTAGCTAACGGCCGTCTTTTCTTTCTTTGCTTCTCTCTCTGTCTATGACTTGGTCTATGCAATTTTGAAAGCATAGTGAATTTCCACTGTATAAGAAATTCTATTTTATAATACATGGTAAAGGAAACACAATTACAAAAATTATTGATAAACAATGTGAAAAGTAGATTTATTCAAAGAAAGAGTTGATTGGCCTGGTGAAGAATGATTCACATTGAATTCCAGGAGAAGGGCAGTGGCACAGATTGGACAGAATTGGATCAGAGAGTTAATAAAAATATAGGAGAAATTGAAAACTGCATAAAGGTATAATATTTTAAAACATGGTGAGCCAGACAGATGGCAGATAACTAGAAGAGACATTTATAATGTTGCAAGGAAAAGGAACAAGATTGAAACTCAGATACATCAGAAAGCCAGAAAGGTTGTGAGAAAAATAGCACATTGAAAATAGCTATTTCCAGTTTTCAGTATGATTTCATATAATCTGTGAAAACAAACAAAGATGATAAAGAAAGTGGCAGATGTTATGCAATCACTTGACTCATGCCAGGCTCTGTTCTCATGCTTTCCATATGTTAACTAGTAATTTTCCTATACCCCAGAGATATAGGATTCTTTATAGGTCCACTTTACCCATGATGAACTGTGATGCAGAGAAGGTATAATTATTTTTGCCCATGCATTCGTAGTTAATAAAACACACAGGTCTGATTTGAACTCAACCAGTTCGAATTCAGAATATGTACCTTGTAATTTTGCATTATATTGCTTCTGTGTTCAATAGAAGCAATATAATAGTGTTAATTTATGGAGTTAATAAAAAGAGCTTGCATTTCCCTTTTGACTATCCAAGAAAGTCAACATTCTTCTTTAAGCATCCAGCAGAATCTAGCCATGATCTGAAGATCAGACAAGAGCTCCTTCCACAATGCTAGCCTTACAGTCTAAATGTCTGTATATATTCTGTCCAGTTCCAGATCAATCCATCAACCTAGTGTAGCAAACATGGCTCCTTGCCCAGATTTGCCAAGAAAACCTGGAAACTGACTAGAAACACTGAGCATCTTGAGTTTTTGTAACATAAGTTATGTGGATTCTCGGTTTGAGATTGTATATCTCTCCATCCTCCTGGTAGAAATTGGAGAAACTGAGTGGTCAAGTCCTACTCCTTCATCTAGGCCCTGAACATAGATCAACTCCACAGACATAGGTCAAGTGTTCAGATGAAAGTGTTCTATTTTTCAGCAGGATAAACATGCTCCTATTGTTTCTAGCCTGCTGCTGTGCCAATCTGTGTCCATTCTAGCTTACATCCCATAAGGTTTTACTAGGTGCTTCATATTTTTTGTTGACTCAGTGAATTCGTAACAGGCAGACATGTGCAACAACATTTCATAATTATGGTAACTTCCTTCTGCTGACCATGGCTGCTTTTTACTGTGTTTACCTTTCCTCTATGGCTGCTGAGTTGCCATGGTCACATTCTTGTAGTTCCTTGTAGAAGAAAGCTCTGTGAATCCTGTTAAAACATCAGTCTTGTTAAAACATTATGATGAGATTCATTTTTATGAAAAATGTTTATTGTATTTTTAATTATGTATTAGTGAAAAAATGCATAAACTTGAAATTGCACAGTTCATTTTTATGCAATCTTCATAGATTCACAGTAGAAACTAGACAATGCATTTAATTTGTTCTTAATTTAGCTACAAAGATTAGGAAGATAATTGGATCTACAAATTCCCAAAGTCCTATTTGTTCTCTTCTTTGAGCTTCACAAATGACCTAGTTGTGTGAAGTAATGAAAAATGTGTTTGGGAACTTTTCTGAAGGAGGATTCCATTAGAATACGGAATAAATAAGAGTCCACTTTGGCCCTCAGTGCATATACGTCCTTTTAAAACATAATCTTTTTGCATATACAATTAAGGGCATCAGAAACTTCAAAGGATGACTCATAGAGATTTCTAATTCCTAAACTCAGATTTCCCTGTGGAAGTCGGAGACTGCATTCTCTTTGCATGCATGCTTGCAATCTCTTGATGATGTACTTCATAATTGCTCTAGGTATTTAGCATAACAAAGCAAAAGTAACTTGAAAATAAAGCCATGTGGCCATGAGGTGATGTCAACATAAAGTGAATGAAAATCTGTGCCATGTGAAATACAACTTCCTTTTTCTTCAGAAGATCTTTTTTCTAGAATTGGAATCATACAAAATCTCCTTTGCCTTGTATGGATTCTATTCAGTGTAGGTTCACCTTAATTAACCCAGTTAGTTCAATTAAAAAAACAAGGTTGCCAAAGATACATAATATCCAAAGGTATAATTATGGGAAAATAAGGACGTACAATAGTTCCTTTTTAATGATAATCAGAATAAGTGTTTCCTTGTCTTTAGGGTCAAATATATCTATTGCTTGACTGAAGATGGGGGACTGTTCTTGAAGTAAATATTTCTAACCACTAGATAGAGCAGGACCATGGCCTTACCTGTCACTCACTGAGATTAGGAAATATCAGTTATTAAGTTTAGGAGGAGGATTTGCACAAGGATGACATGAGGAAAATTGAATTTATAAAATACATGGTTATATGCTTTATGTAAACAAAATAATATATTTTCTTTGCTTTAGTAGAAAGGGTACATTCATTAGGTTCAGGAGACAAAAATCTGTGGAGATCTTGAGATTTCCAAATTGGAAAATTGAGCAAACTTTGAATCAGTAAAATAGAGACCCAATGACCACAAAACGTTTTGGCTAAGCTGAACTCCATTTATATGAAGTCCAATCAATAGTCTTAAAAGGTTAAAACTCACCAGAATCAATAAAAAGTTAAATAACTTTTCTATCTGGTGAATTAACCTATTGTTTACATCACTTGAAGGAGGGCTGTGGAAAGGTATAGGGTAACATAAGGACAGCCTGCAAATGGAGCAATCATTTTAGTACTTTCCAGTCATCTTGTTACTGACTCCCCATAGTAGATACTTGCTATTTACTCTTTCAAATGGCCCACCATTCTGTCTACACAGTATCATTCTGTTCTGCATCTCAAGTTCTGCCCTCTTATCAGCTCATGACTCATAGGTATAACTCTCTATCAAATTTCTCACCTGAGCTGAGAATTCTGTATGCAGCCTCTTGATAGAGCCCTGTAATTATTTTTTCTACCGTCATTGTAGTCAATATAAGCAGAAATAACATTCATCTATCCCAACTACACTTTTCTTCTTTTCTTCCTTAATGTGAACCACATAAGATAAGTTCTGTGGTTAGGAATTCTGTGAGCCATCTCTCATTTTTCCATTTCTCATATTCATAAGAAATGTATAGTTGGTCACAGATTTTTACCTCCAGTGCATGGATTGGTCCCATGTTTTCTTTCCACACCCTGAGTGGATGTGGCATTTGTTCTCTGTCACTTCATCCTGACAGCTGCGGTGGCTTCTTCCAAGTTATTCTTCTTTACAATTCACAGTAACGACAGTGTGATTTGTTTGTCTCACATTCTGCCATTGATTTCTCCGATAAAAGGCCCTGTGGTTGGGTTCCATCTCACAGGGCACTCTAGCCTTTAGAATGGAGGCCTTTGACAGTGACTCTCACCCCAGTCCCTAGGCTTCTAATCTCACATGTAAGCTTGGCTGGAACTAGCCTTGACCATGCTGTGCTCATGGAGGCCTCTGTGCTAGTTTACTCTTCATTTTTTTCTGCCTCTTCACTCAGACTTTTCATCTGAACATTGTTCCAGCTTAGGAAGGCTTCCGCAGAAAAGGCTTCCTTGATTTATTCCAGGACAGACATCTGAAGGCCAAAGTGGTAGCTGAAAAGTAGTTACTGTTTTAAATTTATATTTCTTTAATGAGTACCAAACTTACATATATTTGTTTTCTTCTTCTTTGTGTTCTTATGAAAGAGAGTTGCTTGTGGCTGTCAGAGACCTAGAGATGAAGATCTTGGATTACATGATCTCAGAGGCCAGAAGTACCAGCTAGTTGCTTGTTTTAATGACATGTGAGGGTGAGCATTTTCAAACAAGAAGAAAAAAATCAAAAATCAATGCAAACTTTTACTGTCGATGTGTTAGTTCAAGAATAAATTGATCCCACAAATACCTTAAAACATTGGCTACATACTGATTATTATGCAATACACAGTATATTAAATGATTATTTTGTTTTGCATATGACTAAGACATGGGTTCTGTGGCCTTTTTTCTATGTATTGCTAAGTGACAAAAGATGCTTAAATTTCAACAGCTATTACACAGAAATAAAGAAAAACACTCTAAAGTGCTCATTAGACTCTAGCAAGCTTGAAGTCATTCATAATGGGAGTCAGAAGGCCAGTTACAGGCTCAGACTCCACTGTGAGTTTATGTGGTTGTTGGTCTATCAGTTAGCATTCGTTGAGCCCTGTCCTGGGAACACATTCATCATTTATCCAGTGACACCATCAGATCCTTGTTATGGTGGTGATCTACAGCCTAAAATGTTGAATGAGTTTCTTAAACTAAGAACATATTGGTTAATATTTTTATACACTTAAAAACTGATACTTTCTTATCAGTAGGTTGAACATGTTTTTATATACTTTTCATTATCACTAAGCAACTGGAGCATTCATATTATTTGGTTACTTTTTGGGTAGGTTACTGGATTGATTTCATTTTTCAGAAATTGATTTATTTTTAATTATGGGTATGTATGGGTAATTTGTGGGTACGTGCACAGGAGAATAGCAGCTGTGAAGGTCACAATAGGGTATCAAATCTCCTATGGTTGAAGCTGCTGTTGGTTGTGAGCTGCCTGACATGGGTGCTAGGAATTGACCTTGGATCCTCCAAAGGAACAGCAATGCATCATAACCACTGAGCCATCTATCTATCCTTATTTTAAGTTTTTGTTTGTTTTGAGGACTTTTTTAACCCATGAAGGTTGTTTTTGCACTTGAGGCTATAGCTTCTTTTATGAATTACTTGGAATTTTGGAAATGTTATGATAGACAAACCTTTGTCCAAACTTACCAAACAGCAGACAGTGAACATGCAAATTAACAAAATCAGAAATGAAAAGGGGGACATAATAACAGACTCTGAGGAAATCCAGAGAATCGTCAGGTCATACTTTGAAAACCTGTACTCCACAAAATTCGAAAATGTAAAGGAAATGGACAACTTCCTGGATAGCTATCACTTGCCAAAACTAAATCAAGAACAGATAAGCAATTTATTTATTTTTTATATCATTTTTATTTTAATTTTAAATAGCTTGTTTTACATATCAATCCCAGTTCCCTCTCCCTCCTGTCCTCCCACACTCCCCACCTCCAGCCTCCCACCCTATTGCCAATTCCTTCCACTCTAGGGGATATCTAGAGTCTGTCATTTCACTTCATGTAGGGTCCAGGCATTCCCGGAAGAGTCCAGGCTGAGAGAGCATCCCTCTTTGTGCTATGAGCACACGATGACTGTTTGTATTCCAGGGATAGACACTGATCCACTGCTCAAGGCCCCATAGGTTGCCCAGGCCTTCTCACTAACACTCACATTTGGGGGGTCCAGATCAGTCCCATGTTAGCCTCCCTGCTGTCAGTCTGGGGTCCAAGAGCTCTCCCCTGTTCAGATCAGCTGTCTCTGCTGGTTTTTTCCAGCCCATTCTTTGCCAATTTGCTCAGATAAGCAATTTAAATAGACCTATAACCCTATGGAAATAGAAGCAGTCATCAAAAGTCTCCCAACCAAAAAAGCCCAGGTCCAGATGGCCTCAGTGCAGAATTCTACCAGAAATGCAAAGAACAGCTTAAACCAATTCTTCTCAAAGTATTCCAAACAATAGAAGCAGAAGGGTCTCTGTCAAACTCTTTCTATGAGGCTTCAATAACCTTGATCCCCAAGCCACACAAAGACACAGCTAAGAAAGAGAACTTCAGACCAATATCCCTCAAGAACATTGATGCAAAAGCACTCAATAAAATACTGGCAAATCAGATTCAAGGACACATCAAAACAATCATTCACCACGACCAAGTAGGTTTCCTCCCAGGTATGCAGGGATGATTCAACATACGAAAATCCATCAACGTAGTCCACCATATAAACAAGCTGAAAAATAAAAATCACATGATCATGTCACTAGATGCTGAAAAATCCTTTGACAAAATCCAACACCCCTTCATGATAAAGGTATTGGAGAGATCTGAGATAACAGGGACATACTTAAACATAATAAAAACTATATACAGTAAACCAACAGCCAACATCAAATTAAATGGACAGAAACTCAACGCAATTCCTCTAAAATCAGAAAAAAATTGGCTGTCCACTCTCTCCATACCTTTTCAACATTGTACTTGAAGTTCTAGCCATTGCCATATGACAACAAAAGGGGATCAAGGGGATACAAATTTTAAAGGAAGAGGTCAAACTTTCACTGTTTGCAGATGATTTGATAGTTTACATCAATGACCTAAAGAACTCTACCAGGGAACTCTTACAGCTGATTAACACATTCAGCAAAGTGGCAGGCTACAAGGTCAACTCCAGAAAATCAGTAGCCATACTATATACAGATAATAAAAGGGCTGAGAAAGAAATCAAAGAAACATCACCCTTTACAATTGCCACAAACAACATAAAATACCTTGGGGTAACGATAACGAAACAAGTGGAAGACCTGTATCGCAAGAACTTTGAAACTTTAAAGAAAGAAATTAAAGAAGCCCTCAGAAAATGGAAAGATCTCCCATGCTCTTGGATAAGTAGGATCAATCTAGTAAAAATGGCAATCCTGCCAAAAGCAATCTACAGATTCAATGCAATCCCCATTAAAATCCCAGCACAGTTTTTCACAGACCTTGAAAGAACAATAATCAATTTTGTATGGAAAAACAAAAGACCCAGGATAGCCAAAACAACCCTGTTCAACAAGGCAACGTCCAGAGGCATCACCATCCCTGACCTCAAGCTCTATTATAGAGCTATAGTCCTGAAAACAGCTTGGTATTGGCACAAAAATAGACAGGTAGACCAATGGAATTGAATTGAAAACCCGGATATTAACCCACACACATATGAACATCTGATCTTTGACAAAGAAGCTAAAAATATACAATGGAATGAAGAAAGCATTTTCAACAAATGGTGCTGGCATAAATGGAGACTGGCATGTAGAAGACTGCGGATTGATCCATGTTTGTCGCCATGCACAAAACTTAAGTCCAAATGGATCAGAGACCTCAACATAAATCCAGCCACACTGAACCTCTTAGAAGAGAAAGTGGGTGGTACCCTTGAACGAATTGGTACAGGAGACAGCTTCCTGAACATAACACCACTAGCACAGACAGTGAGATCAACAATTAATAAATGGGACCTGCTGAAACTGAGAAGCTTCTGTAAGGCAAAGGACACAGTCAGCAAGACAAAAAGGCAACCCACAGAATGGGAAAAAATATTCACTAACCCCACATCTGACAGAGGGCTAGTCTCCAAAGTTTACAAAGAACTCAAGAAGCAAGTCTCCAAACCACCAACGGATCCAATTAAAAAGTGGGCTGAAGAACTAAATAGAGAATTTTCAATAGAGGAGTCTTAAATGGCTGAGAGGCACTTGAGAAAGTGCTCAACATCCTTAGCCATCCTGGAAATTCAAATCAAAACAACTCTGAGATACCATCTCACTCCTGTCAGAATGGCTAAATTCAAAAACACCAAGGACAATTTATGCTGGAGAGGATGTGGTGAAAGGGGAACACTCCTTCATTGCTGGTGGGAGTGCCAACTTGTTCAGCCACTTTGGAAATCAGTATGGAGATTCCTCAGAAAAATGGGAATAAACCTACCACACAACCCAGCAACTCCTCTCTGAGGCATATACCCAAAAGATGCCCATTCTTAAAACAAGGATATCTTTTCTACTGTGTTCATAGCAGCATTATTTGTAATAGCTAGAACTTGGAAGCAACCTAGATTCCCTTCAACTGAAGAGTGGATAGAGAAAATGTGGTATATTTACGCAATGGAGTACTATTCAGCAGAAAAAAACAATGGACTCCTGAGATTTGCAGGCAAATGGATGGCACTAGAAGAAACCATCCTGAGTAAGGTAACACAGTCACAAAAAGAGAAACATGGCATGTAGTCTCTCATATATGGATTTTAGACATGGATCTGGGGAGTGCCAGCCTACAATCCCATGGCCAGAGAGTCTGGGAAACAGAACTTCCGTTCAGTGGCTGATGGAAGAAGAGGCAGACTCCCACGGTTAAGTACTGAGCTGAACTCAATAAAGCCAGTAACAGAGAGGGAGGACTGATGACCAAAGGGATTAAGACTGGGCTGGTTTATCCCCCAGAAACAGCTGACCTGACAAAGGTTAACTCTTGAATCCCAGGCATCAGCCTGGGAACCAGCATGGGACTGATCAAGACCCCCTGAATGGGGATGTGAGTGAGGAGGCCTAGGTAATCTATTGAGCCTTGGGCAGTAGGTCAGTACTCATCCCGAGTATACACAAGGACTTTGGACTCCCATCCAACAATGTGAGATGCACTCTCACCCTGAAATCTTGGGGGAGGGTATAGGCCCTGCCCCAGATGAAATGACAGACTATGGACACCCCCATGGAGGGCCTCACCCTCCCTGGGGAAATGAGGGGATAATGGGGGAGTTGGGGGGAGGGCACAGGAGGAGGGGAGGGAAGGAGGGACCTGGAATTGACTTGTGAAGCAACCTTGTTTCTAATCTAAATTTAAACTGAAAAATAACTAAAAAAAAGAAAAAAATCTGAATGTAGCTCAGGCGTACACAATGCTTGTATTAGCAATGTATTAGTTTTTCTCTAAGACCCACAGTGGTTTTGAGCAAAGCATGTAGATATGAAGATATGTTTAAGCAGATATAATGTGTTTTCCATAACTTAGTGTATTTACCTGCACTGTTGCTATTTGAAAGCTGCTCCCATGAACTCAAATGAACTCAGCCTCACAGCTGCAGACACTTGGCGAGAGACTCATGAGTTAGCTACTGCGTGCCACATAATTTTTATATTTTAAGGCAATCCCGTCTTGTGAGATTAAAAATTCAGCATCAATCTAGCCCAATTTGAAATTTAAGTCTGAGAATTTAGGAGCAGGAAGGGATTTTTATTGTAAGGACCTTTAGAGTTAGTGGAGGAGTGGCAATCTATGAGGACAAGCAATGGCCTTTGGGAAGTGACTTGACTTGTCCAGATGAATTATGAGTGATCCAGCAAGCACAGCTAGGTGAGAGCCCCATCCAACTGGGGCTTGTTAGATCACTGATGAGTATGGAGCTCCCGCACATTCTGGAGGAAAAGAGAAAATTGAGGAAGTTCTTTCTTTTTCTTATGGTAAAGACAAAAGGGCCACTCGCATGAGCACCAGTTATAGAAAAGTGTTCAGCACAGGACATAGGTGCTAAGATAGCAGATATGCAGAAGCCTGGAGTCGGCATTTGAAACCACTATTGTCGTTCTGGTTTATACAGTATGCTTCTCCCTGCCCTCCCCTCTCCACACTTCCCTTTTTTTCCCCTTGCTTCACCTCACCTCACCTCACCTTATCCCTTTCCCCTCCAATACTGTCTTCTCTATATATTTTATATATGTAAAAATACATGAGTTCATATTTAAGCATTTGTATCCCAGGCTAGCTAAACTCACTGCAATGCCTAGGATGGTCTTGCTTCAGCCTTGTGACCTCTGGATTACAACATGCACTACCATGCATAACAGTCATTTGACTATGACTTTTTTTCTAAGTCTAATTAGGATATGAAGTTTTTAATGTATGCTGTTTCCTTCCACTTTGCCTCACATCTTGTAGGCCAAAAGGAGCACAGCCTATTAAATATTCTAGAATTCAGAGGGTATGGGAGAAACACAAAATCTACGTTTATATATTGACCCCATAAGATGAATCAGGGTATATTATAAAATTCACATGATTTAATGTATTCTTCAATTTGTACTATGACCAATGTAAAATTAGAATACTTGGATCACTCCTCACATAGTTTACAGCTAAGTGAACAGAATGCATGCTGTAGAGAGCAGATAAGCCTTCAATTCAAAAATTGCCTTTTTCTATACACAATGGAAAGACATGCAAATATCAGTCCACCTCATCATGTCACTTCACGTGCATTAACCAGAATTTTATGTTTGTCTGGGAAGTAGATGGATGCTCATTGCCACATTAATCTCATTGTTTTGTCAGTTGACTTCCTGACACCTATCTACAATGGTGTGTGTGGATTAAGGCATTCATTCTTGTTCTTGCTCTAATGAAGGAAACACTGATACCCTGTTTCTAGTTATAAAGAATGACAAAGCAGTGCAGAACCAGTGTATCTATTTTTCTTGGTGACAAGGAATGATTTATAGCAGCATGCCATGCTGAGCATATGCCCTATCTAACAAGGAACTGTGTTATTATTGAAGTGTGCCATGCTAGATCAAATTCCAAGCAAAGTTTTGAAAACTTTAAATCAATTCTATAGGGTGGCATTTTGGTTTTTATTCTGTTTTACTACATTGTGTCTGATGCAGTATAAAAGGGCTTTAAGTCTTGAAAGGATTTTAAAAATTGAATTTTATCATTCGGAATATATTTTATTGATACTGTGTAGATTTCCCATTTTTATTTCTTGTTTTGTTTTTCATTCTGTTTTGCTAACATGGTCTATATACTTCGATTAATTGTTTGCTTGTTTATTTACATTTGCAAAGAGCCCATAGAGAAATGCTTTAAATACACAATCTTACTTTTAATGATATTGGGCAGGAATAATTAAAACAGTAGTCAAAATATTTCAAGAAAATAACAGGAAGGAATAATCCATAGTATTCACACAGCATGGAGATGCTAACAGTTCTCAACACTCATGATCACATAATCAGTCCTTTAAGTAGACATAATATATTCTTCATTGGATTTTAAATGCTGTTAACTTAGATTTTTTCTAACCAGTAGAATTAGAAATGTTTACTGAAAGAGAAAGCCAGGGCTATGCTTACAGCTTCAGTTGCATGTGGTTATTTTTCCTTTCCTTAAAGTGACATGGATGGATTTGTCAGATTGAGTGCTCACCAGATAAATGAATGACTTGAGATTTATTATATTATCATATGCTTTCTGATTTTGCAGTTCTGAACACACTGATGAAGATAGCATAGAAGCTTCTATTGGGCAATATGTTTCCTCTAATCTTAAACACCCGTGTTCATCATGCAGGAGCCAGTCACTACTCGACAAAAGCCAGCCTCTGAGAGCAAGTGACCATGATGATACAGTCTTCTACAACAGCAAGGTATTTTTCAGGAGACAATGCAGTTAAGGAGAGAGAACATACTAATTGGGTATTGCTGTTTGGATATGTGTAGCTCTTATAAAATATCTTCCTAATTCTCTGCCTTACATGATCTCAGAATCCAGTGGAAGACTGAGAATTTTTCACTCAGTGACAGGAGTCCATTAATAAAACAACAATCTTTTGTGTGCAGTAATCTTTAATCTTATTTTGTCACACACTCCTCAGTAGCTTCCCCACTCATTTTACAGTATAATTTATTGCATTGAAACAACTCGGGCCCTGGAAAAGGTCAGTCTGTCAAGGTTTACTTGTCTTTGAAGAAAAGTAATAGAGCATTATTTATGAAGCAAAGAACACACTTCACTACTTTAATCAATCAGAAAGATGCTTGTATTATTGTATCTTTTGCCACTACACCCCCCTCCCCATCTAGAAGAAACCATAAGCAAAGGATATGCCAATCCTACTTTCCCTTTTATGTTACAAACGGCTTGTTACCTTTTATGCATCTTCTGCTTTTGTGTTCATAGCACTATGGAAAAAATGAGCATGATGATGTCTGATACCTGGGAACAATTTGTCACTTATGAGCAAGGGGCTGATATTTCCTAAAGATCATAGACTGTCTGTACAGATTAAGCAGCTCTCTCCAGTTAGCTCACCCTGAGAAATCCACCTGACAAAACAAAAGAGGGTTTGCAATTAAAAACCTGGGGGATGAAGAAAGAGTTGAAAAGGTTTGAAATGGTCTTCAAGAGCAATCAGCAAAACAAAAGCAATTACCATGTTTTGTAGAGAAAAATCTCAAAACATAACCGCAGTTGGTCTCCATATGCTTCTGTAAACCACTACAAACACAAATTAGAGCATGCTGTGGGGGAAATGAATTGGTCGTTCACTAGAGAAAACACTTACAGCTTGAATGAATGCCCTCAATAAGGTTTTCATTTAGGTAAAAAAGGATGTTGGGTGTGAACTGAATAACAATAGTTACAAATGCAATCTTATTAAAGTTTAAAAATTATCTTAAACACATCTTTAGTTACAAATGCTTAAATATGAACTCATGTATTTTGGAAGTCTATTTTGTATTGCATTTTATAGCTTCAGAAATATTTAAAAATAGCTTTAAAAATTAATTGAGAATGATTCAATGAAAATCTCAATGGACAAATACGCCAGGGACATGAAAAATCACTTATGATTGAGACATTGAGCTTGAAATCATTTTAACCAAAACATCCACCATAGCATAGTCAGTATAGTGATTTCCAATTCTTAAGTGATTAACATGTTTATTTAAACTATTCAAAAAGACTTCTAAGGTCATTCATATTGCATGAAGACTGAAATTCTTTGAAATAAGCACAAGTGGTTAATTTAGTCAAGATTAAAAATACTTCTCCCATCTCTCCAAATGCCTATAAACCTGCTGGCAATTCCAAGAGGAAGCTAGATTTTAAGTATTAGAACTGTTTTGTAGTAATTGAAAAGATCATTTTTACTTGCACTGCACTTTACCTCCATAGTAGGGCAATGAAAGGACCTTCCAGAGAACTAGGGAATGAGGGAAGGTGGAGGGATGAGGGGTGTTTGTTAACACTCATGGATGTCAATGATAATGCATCTTGATGGACACCTGACTAGCTCAGGCAAGGAGAGCTTGGGACTCCTAAGATGATATCTGCCTTGCCACCCACTGCACACTTTTCCAGATTCCCAGTGGAATACTCACAAAGATTTGAAGATCTACAAATATGACATATAAAGACATGATAAATCACAATGTCAAATGTAAAATTTTCTGTTTCCAGAGATTATAGAGTTGTGAAACAAACAAATTCTGTAGATTAAGGTATGACAGCACAACTAAAATAGACTATCTTGCTCCCTGGAAAAATGTGGAAATACAGCACTTTATTTTCTAATATAAGGTGATGGGGGATGCCCTTCTCTTACTTGTTGATGAATACAACTCCAATTGGCCAGGAAGGAAGTATAGGCATGGCTAGGAGAGGAAGAAAAAGAGAGAGGGGGCAGAAAGAGACACCATGTAGAGACCAGGAAGATGGGACATGCCAGGCATTCTCTGGTAAGATAAGGCCATATAGAAATACATAGGTTTATTTATAGGTTAGTAATTAAGAGATATCTAGCCTGTAAGAAGCTCTAGTCATCATCCAACAGATTTATAATTAATATATCTCTGTGTGCTTGTTTGGGACTGAAAGGTGACAGGATCTGGTGGGAGGGAAGCCTCCATCTTCAATAAGGTACCATTCCTATCCTTTTCTTAAAAAGAGATACAGCACTATCCTTGGTTCTTCAGTCCTAGATCTCTTCTGCCACTTACCAGTATGGATGCTGCAATTCTTACAATATAACAGCAAAGGTAGTGGTTGACTGACAGTAGTTTTGTATGCTGAAGGTTAGAGGGCTACACGAGGGTGAACACAGTAGTTAGTATCTATAATCCCAGTGAGTGGGAGACTGAGGTAGGGCAGTGGCCACAAGTGTAAGGACAGCATGGGCTACATAGTGTGTTCCATTTGAGTCTGTACTACAGTGTAAGACCCTGTGTCATAAAGAAAAACCATACCAAAACAACAAAAGTTATAAGGAAAAGAGACTAGGGCTGGAGGAAGAAAGTAAGAGCTCACAGTTGTCGGAGTATATATCTATAGGGATATACAGTAGCAAGCATCATTGAGAATATGATAGGCAAACACCTCAGCAAATAACTCAGTTTTACTTAAGAGCAGAGTTCAAGGCTACACTGATGGATTAAATGGCAGTTTTAAAGCTTCCCTAATTACAAAGTCTCAGTTTACTGAGCAGGAAACTTGAGATGGAAATAGTAATTTCCTCAGAGAATTGCTGGCTGTGAACCTCAATGAAATAATCCATATAAGGTATGTATCTCTGGCCAGCACACAGGGAACATATTTCTGTGTATGTGGCATAGGGACATCTACAAAGCTTTTTAAGTTCCACAATGTTCTAAAGGATGCTTGTGATGACTTAGGAAATTATAGAGGGAGCTTCATTAAGTCTCAGGAAGTAAACTATTCAAGAATTTCAGGAAGACCCTAAAGCTGATAATATGCACAACTTCCCTCCCTCATGAAGGTTGCATAAACAGAGGATTACTGAGGAGACTGATATCAGCATAGGTATCTAGAAGAAGAGACAAGCCAAACTGCCTGGAAGAGGGAACAGCTGAGCTGCCTAGAGACACTCTTCAATTTGTTGAGCTTCTTTCAAGTCGCACAGTGATCTCTTTCCAAGATTCCAATGCAATGCAACTTCCTTTGATTCATTCCTCCTTTAAGTGACCCCCACCCAAATCATGAAAGTAATCCCAATAAAACCCTCTTGTTCATGGAATTTGACCCTGGGATATCCTTACTTTGGTCTGTCATCTGTTCTTTATGTCGGATGTGTGAACATTTGTTCATGTCTTCTTAGCGATAGTGTCACACAACAGCGTACTATTTTTGACAGGAAGTAAAGAATAATTATCTGGGGGAAAACATGTTCAAAGCAATTTGATATAGGAAATATACAACTGATAGTAAATGGATATTTTATGTTTGGGAAGGAGACTCCTGTCTTCCTCATGTGGGGAAACTGTCTTCTCAATATACAAGTCACACACTTGAAAAATGTCAAGACTTGGCCCTTATGCTTTTTGCTGACCATTTGAATATACATGAACCTAATCACAATTGCCTCTGTATCACTCTGCTGAGTCCCTAGGTAGCTGATAAGTGGTGGTCACTCCTCTCTAGGACTCCCCACCAGTGACTCAAACTTCTTGGACTTTCCCAAGAGATTCTGTTCCAAATCTCTTTCCTAAGGTCCTCTTTCAGGGTGATGCTTCTTCCATGCTCCAAATTTCTACTCCAAGGCTTAAAATGTTTCACTGACTGTGTAAAACTGGTATTTCCATAGCTCAATTTATTATTTTTGATGTTATGAGAGTAAAAACATTTATCAGAAACTGGACTTAGAGTTTTAATTTATATTTATATATTATATTTGTTTTAGACATATAATTTTTTTTTGGTTTTTCGAGACAGGGTTTCTCTGTATTGTTTTAGAGGCTATCGGTCCAGCCCAGCCTCGAACTCACAGAGATCCGCCTGCCTCTGCCTCCCGAGTGCTGGGATTAAAGGCGTGTGCCACCACCGCCCGGCGCTGACATATAATTTATAAATAATACTTTCTTTGAATTACCTTAACTGTAAAGATGACATGAATAAAGACAAATTTTAGTCTGAGATTTCAAATTACATATGTCCTGTGAAATTTATAAACAACATATAAAATATAAAAATAAATATGAAAATATGTTAAACTATACATGATTACTCAAATTAATACAAGGAATAAAGCAATGTAGTATTTTATTCATCAAATTAGAAAGACTTAAAGTTGCATAATGCATACTGATGTATACAAGGAAGCCAGTGTTCTTGGGCACATCTCATGTTAAAACAATAAACCCAGATAATATTGAGATTAATTTGGCATCAGGTTTCAAAGCCTAAAGAGTTTCATGATGGTTCACTGGGTATTCATTTAGTTTCTATTTGAAGCTGCAAACAAATGTTTATGAAGAATATTGATTGTACAATAACATGTACATTAAATAACATATATGTACATATAAATTAAAAATATGTAATTTATATATTCAAAGAGAAGAAATATTTATGAAGGAACGATAAAAGAAATGAGGATACATACATAAAATGGTTACTTATACTAATAGAGTGGACTGTTTTGTGCTGGAGAAAAAGTCCAACAATTCTAGAGGAAAAGTGAACATGCTGGAAGACATCTCAAGTGCCAGATATGTAAGCCCCAAGGAAGGCATAGCCTTTTCATCATTACACTCCCAAATTGTGGCTAATGTAAAAGTAGCCCAGGCTTAGAAGCAGTGTTGATTAGCCATCAGAGGTATGAGCTCAGCATCCAGGCCTTCCAGAAACGGCATTTACAGGCAAGTACATGTCAGGAACATAGGAGTCAAAATCTGAATACATAACTCTCTCTCCTAGGACTTCTCTTGGGTCTTCAACATTTCACCTATGCAACACACATGTAATGAGTGTATCTTGAATGCTGAACTGTTTCCTTAGTAATTTAGATTTCAAGCTGCAGAGACTGACAGTTGTGGGTTCAAATGCTGGTTTTGAAACATAATGACACATCTTGGCATAAGTGTTGCACCCTTAGTTATAAGTTTCTTCACCTGTGTAATATGGGTAAGTGTGTGTGTGTGTGTGTGTGTGTATGTGTGTGAGAGGGGGGAGGGAGGAAGGTATGTGTGTAGTATGTATGATATCTAAAATCAGAAGCACTTCATTAATGGTTCACAACCATAGCACATATACATTTTATATATACATACAGCAGAGGATCTTTTCCTCTCTGAGCTCTATGCAGGCTTTTTGTGTCTCTTCTTGACCAGGTGCCAACAGTGGCTGATGAAGACGTGAACAAATCCTAACAGTCTCTAGGATTCCTTTACCCAGCACCCAAAGATAGCACACCTATTTGCCATCTCTGCAGCAGAGCAGTAGCCTCCTATAGACAAAGGCAGTGGGCAGAACTTCCTGACTTCTCATGGACACAATGCCAGTGCTGCTTTGTGCAGTTTTCTTACCTTGCCTCCTCTGCCATGCCCCTTTCTCTTTTGACTTATTTCCCCAGCAACACAGACAAATCCATTTATGTTTAATGGACTTTCAGAAGAGGTTCAGTATCTCTTCTTACAAAGGCATTCATCTCATTTTTAAAAATCAGCCTCTCAGGGCTGGAGATGGAACTCAGGAAGAGAGCACGTGCTTGTGTGCAAGGTTTTAGATTTGATACCCAGCCCTGAAACACAAATAAAGCAACAAACAAACAAACAAACAAACAAAACCCAACTTGCTCTTCCTTACTTAATTTCATAACCACCTGAAATATTTGCACATATATTTATTGCCTTTTAATTGCTTTGTCAACATTTATTAGAAACTTAGCATAAAATATAGCATAATAACCATTTACTCACTTAGCTTTGACAATAACTATTGAACATAGACGCTGTTGCACCACAACGCAAGTGAAATGCAGAGTGAGCAAATGTTTAGGATGTATTTAGAGTCAGAGCTGGGATTTGAACTGAGTTACCACAGCTTTCCATGTCTATTATAGTCCCAGGAGCCACAGGCCTACAGACTACCTTCATCAGTTACACACCCGAAGACACTACTGTTGAGTATGAATTCTGCCTTGCTGCATGAAAATGCAGCTGCAGGAGCCTCTGCAAATCCAGTGTGGCCTTCCCAAGTAAGGAGAGCTCCCAGGGCAGCTGGAACATACTTGCTGTCCCTGCTTTGACAGAAAATCATTATTATAGCACAACCATTATTATTATCTGAAGATACTTGGACATTAATCATCACACAGTGATTCATATCTCCCTTACAAGAAGGAGTCCCAAATAGAACTAAATATTATTTTACTATCCAAAACTTAACAAAGAAACTTCTATTTTAGAGTTTCTATTGCTTGATTCTAAATTCATCCTATTTCCCTATTTATTTCATCTCTGTGGCTTTCTAAAACTCTGTTTCTTTTATGATTGCACAATATTATATTCTGATACTTAATGAGTTGAATACATTGACCACTGAAATGTTGAAGTACAGTTTCAAAAGGATGACATATATGGAAGCACCCTTTTTCTTCTCGACTAAAAGGAACTGCTTTAGAATAGAAGCTAGTAAGACAATTTTTAAAAATCCAGAAAATAGTAAGACACCATATTGTAAGAAACAGTAATTAAAGCTAAGAAGATTATGATGCAGCCAAGGATAATTATGTCACTTGTTTGCTCATGGAAATTGAAATAACACACTCACATTCAACTGAAAATATGATTGCTGATGTCACAAATGATGTTCAATATAATGGAGGAAGAAAATGGAATGACTTTTTCTAAACCTGTGTAATTTGTTCAACTCAGAACTAATAAATTACCTGACAATGTATGAAGACTGATACTCTTGTCCCAAGTTCTGAGTGGATTGCCAGACAAGGTTCATTGTTACCCTGGGGATTTATCCTTTGTGACCAAATGGGTTAGTGTTTATTTCAGAGCACATTTTATATTAAATGTTCTAAAACTGCTGCACGTTTCTTTTGGTTTACTAGTCTCTACTTATATAGATCATAATGAATAGCCAACTGAAGGTCGAGATTTCACCAATTCAAATCAATCTTCTGGAAATGCTGTACTTACAATCTGTCCTTGTTTGTTTATATGTAATGCCTGTTGATTCGGAAATTCTATTGTCTAGGTGACGTCAGCTGCTGGGCAGGTGCTTTTACTTACCATTACCTGTATTTGTAGTGGGTGAAACACTGCTTTTGGTGACTTTAACAATGCCTCAACATTGCCTTGATTTTTTTGTTTGTTTCTTTTTCTTTTCTTTTCTTTCTTCTTTGAGACAAGTTCACAATTATTCCAAACTAGTCTTGAGCTCACTATGTAGTTAACAATGACCTTGAACTACTGATCCTCCTGCCTCCATCTCCTGAGTGCCCAAATCAGTTAAATTTATTTTTATTGTTTCAAGTAAGGCTCCCAACCCTTCAGAGAACCTGCAAGAAGTCAGACCAAATCAAGGAGTCACTGATCCGCGGCATCCTTTTAGGTGACTGGAGGGTAAGAAATCTTTCACTGAGGTGTCTGTCTTAAAGGTTTTGTATATGCAACTCATGAGGAAACATTATCTCCAACTGAGCATTCTATGGAATGTAGCTACTTATACATGTGAGGATGCCTTTCTGATATGAATATGGGTAAGTTTTTTCCATAATGCTTTGTTTTATTTGTTTTACAGCACTGCTTCAGGAATGATCCACAGTGCTTTCCCCATCTCTGCAGTAGGAAACCCCCTCCCTAATTCTCTAGCCTTCTGGTTTTGCTATGAATATTCACTTATCAACAGGCAAACCCCCAGCATTCAGTTATTGAGGAAGGGACATTCCCACTAGTGGAGGAGACAAGTCATCTTCTTGTTCATTTTCTCTTATCATTATTTTCTGTTTATGGCCCCCAAACTGTGCCACCCCAATGCTACATTCAAATGACCCCCATTCACTTGCCTGATAATTTCAGTTGGCAGTCTGGGTCACAAGGCCCAGCCAGTCTTTACTGGCTGAAGCATGTCTCACTGGGGACATTGCAAATGAATGAGGAACTGGATTCTGATGTTGTTTTTAGAGATGGCTTTTCCCTGGCACCATGTTTTGTTCTCTGTCTCTCTCTCCCTCTCTCTGTCTCTCTCTGTCTCTGTCTCTCTCTCTCTCTCTCTCTCTCCCTCTCTCTCTTTGTCTCTGTCCCTTCCTCCCCCACTCCTCCCCTCCCTCCCTCGCTCCTTCCCTCCCTTTCTTTCTCCTTCCTTCCTTTTTTTTCTGTCTCACATTGGGCAAATCCCAGCACGTTTAGAGCCCTCAACCTCATGCCCTGACTGGTCTTCACTGCTTCTGCCCTCCTGCACTCTGGCCTCCTTGCTGTTCTAGGCAGCCACAGTCAGGTCTGTCCTTTTTCTACCAGTGGTTCCCTCTTCTCCAGCTCACCTCTGGGCCTCTGCTGCATCCTCTTCAGTCCTTGCTGAATTGTCCTCCTACAGTGTCATGGGGCCTACTCTGCTTAATGCCAGTCCTCTTGCTCGCTGTCAGTTTCTAGCTCCTTTATGGTTTTTTATCCCCTCCCCCCATGCACATTACAGTTGCGCTATTTATGTTCTTTATCCATTGGCTGTTTTCTGAATTAAACTTTAAAAATCATGACAGTTTTGTAATTGTTTTTTTTTGTATGTTTGTTACCATTCTCAGAGTTAGATTCAAATTCTATAGGTCCCAGAGATTCCATAATTTTACCATACTTCTTGGAAACATGCAAGGTGAGGTAGCCTGTAAATGCACTTACCATGCAAACTTAATGACCCGAGTTTGATCCTTGGGTCCCACAGTGGAAGGAGAGAACTGACATTCTAAAGTTATCCTCTGATCCTCACACATGTGACATAGCATGTAAATGCATGCACATGCATGCTAAAAACAATCTGTCTCTCTTCAGTACTTATAACTATATTGAACTTGCCACTTAAGTCTAATAGAAAACTGTTAATTGCATATATGATGAATCTTTGATATTTGGAAGGTGGTCAGATACAATAAGACTTTCTCCAATTGACTTTGAATTTTATGCAAACAACAAACAGCTTTAACATAAGTATGTCTGTTAATTACTTAGGATATAATAATAATAATAATAATTTTATGTGTCACCTGGATTTGTAGTTTCACTGTTTATGCTGTGTTTACTTCCTAAGTCTGACAATCTGCTATTGGGTTTTAAGGAAGTCTGTTTACTATGAAGTCAAGTAAGAGCTCACCTGCAGCTCTGCTTTGGGGCTTTGATTTAAAAATAATTTTATTTTGAATATCTAAATATTAGAACACCTTGAGTTCATTAAGGTAGTCAGTAGGAGGTAAGGTTCCCAACTAGCAGTCATGACCAGGTGCTCTAAATAATTTCTTTGTATCCCCCATACCTTGATAGACCACACTATCATCTGTGGTCATGGGATGCAAACAGCAGAGGGCCAGTGACGAGCTCTGCACTGAGTGCTGGGTGATTTTTCTGCTAAAAAAATCACAAACAATAATGACAGTGAGTGAAGGCTGGCTGGCTTTTTCATTATTGTGGTGTACGACAGGTCTAAATAATGGCAATAATAACATACTCTTCCTTGCTGGACAAGGATCTTCAGCTGCCCACCTCCATAACACGCACTGTGTCTGCAGCTCAGCTTTGGCATAACTGAGAGAGGGGCGATTCTTCTGTAAATGCTCGTGATCTAAATTTCTCTCTCTGAGTGCTTGATTCATAACAGCCACTTTATTATGATGTTTTCTGTCTTCTTCAATCCAGTTTTTCTCAAATTTCCCATTTTTCTTTAGGTTCTTCCACTATTTTGCTAAACACGTCAATTTCTGAAGTCATATTTTTCCTATCTCCATCATCTCCAACAGTAACAGAAATGCTTCAAAACTGCAGGTTTATAGTTTTCTTCTGCACATTTCCTTTAGTTTCTAATATGTGGTCCTTACAGTTTATTAGTACCCATCATAGTTTTTTAGCTTCTAAAAGTGGTCTTTACAGTTCATTATTGCCCATCATATTTTCTTTAGTTTCTAATATATGGTCTTTCCAATTTTGTGTTACCCATTTTGCATACCAGCTGACTGTCAGTGCACACAAATTTTGGGTCAAATGAGATGAAATTTTCATTATATGACAATATTCTCAAAGCATTGGACAAACAATGGTTATTCAGAACTAACCTGAAGAGGTGAGTATTTTAATTACTTATCATTTGCAGCCAACACATCAAGAACTTCAGTGACTACTGGTCAAGTCTCACAAGAGGTCATTGGTGCAACTGGTGTGAGGTCCCCACCTCATTTCAAAGTCCGGGTCTGTTTGTATTCAGTATTTATTCAGTATTTTATGTGTATTATCTGTATTTATTCTCAAGATTAAAAGCTGCTAGCTTTATCATTCCCATTTACAGTGGAAGAAACTGTGGTTTACAGGGACAAA
This sequence comes from Mesocricetus auratus, assembly GCF_017639785.1. NCBI lineage: Eukaryota > Metazoa > Chordata > Mammalia > Rodentia > Cricetidae > Mesocricetus > Mesocricetus auratus. The sequence continues at coordinate 68,529,074 of NW_024429184.1, forward strand.
ATAATGGGTTGAAATTCACTATTTTGGTCAACAGTTGAGGGGTGGTTGAACCAGAATCATTATGAATCACATCAACCTTACAGTTTGTCAGTTACCTAGTCTTCCTTTCATCCTTTCATCCTGTTTCACTCTAATTCAAAACTCAAAAATATTTTCTTCTTCTTCTTTAGAATGTAATTTGTTAATGTCTCGATAAAGCCATAAATATTTTCTCCAAGTTCTCGCTTCAGGAGACAAACAATGCATTGATAAAAAAATAAAACAAAGAGATCTTTAAGAACTTTTGGTCTTGAGTTTCTTGACCACATTGCCTCCCATCCAGTCTGGATATGTAAGTCTGCACTCCTTTGTCTTCCTGTAACACCATATCTCATTGTCTTTTGACTAAAACCCTGAAAGGAGAGAAAACAGACTCTTTTCTGTGAATCATTATTTACTGATGTACTATGTTAAAGTTAAACAGGAACAACAAAAAATGAAACAAAAGTCATGTTCTAGGCCTGGGGTGGCTCAGTGTGTGGAAGTGCTATCAACACAGGAGCAATAGTCCAGCCAGCATCTGGAATCCCTTCGTGCCCTTATGGCAAGATGGGAGACTGGAGCATGAGAACCTCTGGAAGACTGAGGGCCAGTGAGCTTGGGGGGTGAGAAGTGATCCTCTGACCTTCACACAGCTACTGAGGTACCCCACACAAACAAACAAAACAAGTACACACACATACAAAAACCATCTATTCACATATAAAAATGCTAACCCAGAGTGTTAATTTTGCAAGATGGAGTGAGCACTGTGGATTGGTTTCTCACACCTCCTGCACACTGTCTGGCCCCGGTTTTCATGACTCCAACCATTTTCTCCTGCATTTGCTTCACACAACCTTAAACATTTCCCTGTGTCCTTATAGGAATATTTTTAAGATTGCTTTGGATAAAAATGCAGAGAGACAATACTTGGAAATTTTTCTGGGCTTTTTTCTTGTACCATCTAAGTAAGAGCGAAGCCAAAGAGATCAAGGATAAAAGTGAAAGTGTGAACATGACACAGGCACGAACTGTTTTTAAAAAAGGGTTTAAGACTAGAGCAAAAAAAATGGTTTGTTGGTTTATGTCTTTCTCCATTCTTGCTACAATCATTGTCTCAGGAATGAATTCATATTCCGCATCATTTTCGGTTACCTTTATAGCCTTTCTTATAAGAATGAGGAATGAAAATTTTAATGCCTCATATATCTATGAATTACTGTAGATGGCTAGACTGCACTACTCTGATCTTTCCTATATTCTATGGTTTGATTGGATCGTGATGTGAATGGAAAACAGCACAAAACAAATCAGTTTCTGAGAGAACGACTATAACAAGAAAAGGGGAAAAGGTACCGCAGTCCACTTCAGAATATTACATATGTGGCAGGGAGAGCCCTGGTAACAACTCTGGTGTCCAACTCAAAATGATCGCAGTCTTTCTGATTGTTACACATTCTGACCTGAGCATTCACTGCTAAAAAATGACGATCAAGCTTCGAAACAAATAATCATTTACTGTCATTTACATTTATGTTCCTGCCTCCCCTGAGACTTAACCCAGCATTTTGCACATGGAAGGTACATGGCATAGGTGGAATGAGCAAATGAATGAGTGAATGAATGCATGAACTCCGCGTTAATTGGCTGAGATAAATGGAACCATACAGTTACATCTTTCTATTCCTCTTCATGTTTCTCTAATGCAAATTAGCTTACAGTCAGTAAATAGAAGAATTATGTTATTATAATGCAGAAATTGTGTTGGCCCATATGCAATTTTTCCAGCATTTAAATGATTTGTGTCACCGAGGAATGTCAGCCAATCTCCAAGCACACTGACATAGCAGAATTTACATCAGATTGTGAGCGTCTGGTGAGGCAGCATCTACCTCAGTGTTTTCTCTGTTCCTTCTATCCACGTGCTTGATTGGCAGGCCATACTATGTGCTTTCTCAGAGAGATAGGTGTTTTATCCTACCTCATTTATGCTTCCTCCTTTATTCAAGCTTTGGTAAAAATGAAATATTGTCTCTTACAGTTATGAACTTATATTAGAAATTTATTGTGACTTTTTTATCAGAATTTAATTTGCTTCTGTTAACACCCTGGTTATAAGCCATATGGATTTGGAAATCATTCTTTCTATCTCCTCCCAATACCTTGTTTTATTTTGTGTTGAAGACCAAGACATCCCCACCCCCCACCCCATCCCTGCCAAGAATATTATAAACAATGAGGTATATGAAGAAATGGATTTTTCTGGTTAGGATGAAATGAGTTGATGTTTCTGTTTTTGCAAAGAGAAAATATCTTTTAATATTTATTTTAATTTTAAGTGTGTGTGTGCTTGTGTGCACCTGTGTGTGTGTGTGTGTGTGTGTGTGTGTGTGTGTGTGTTTGCATGGATGCTGCTACCTTTGGAAGTCAAAGGAGGGTATTAGATCCCCTGGAGTTAAAGTGACAGGTGACTCTGATCTGGGAACCATACTCTGGTCCTTTGCAAAACAGCAAGCCCTCTTAATTACTGACCATCTCTGCAGCTGCTGTGACATGCCAGTAACAAAAATACAATTTTAGAACACCAGAAGTACAGGTGACTTTGAAGATCACATATTCTTACCCCTTCTCTCTGGAGATAAGACAATCTCATCCCGGGTAGGTGAGCTGCTCAGCATCATCTCTTGATATGGACAGATATTGGCTCCTGTGTCTAGTACTGTCCTCACTTATGGACACTGAGTCCCTTATATTGCTGTGCACACATTACTACACCTCATCTCATTGCAGTCTAATTTTTTGCTAATGAGTAACCTGAAGGCTTCTTTTCTTGATAGTAGCTGTGTCTTGATGCCTATGGCTCCTGCTTTGTCTGGGCAGTTCAGTGTGTCCCTGCTGTTCTGGTTGCTAACTACTGATAGTCTCTATTCTTGACAGTGATCTGTCTTCAAGATAAATGATAGGCATCTTTAATTAGGAGGCACTGTCAAGACTTCACAAACAGCCATGCTTTTCACTTACCCTCTGCATATTCAAATCCTAGCCACCATTCAGGGAAATCCTTATATTCCAGTGACTGACAGAACTCTTCCTCAGCTCCATAACAAGCAGTTGCTTCTTGAATGTTATCTGCCAGTTTCTAATGCTATATCATCTGGAATGTTCCATACTTTCCTGAGGGGACACTGCTTTGCTTTGTGTGTAGTCCTCCCTAAGGTTGAGGCTACCTTACTTACAGTGATGAATGGCCAGTGGTACAGCACACCTAAACATCTTTATCTATTTCTAACCTACCTTCCTCCTGGAAAATCCACAATCACATACCCCAACACTACTTACAAGTCATATCTAAGACTTCAAGGTCTCAATGGGGTATTTTTCTCTATGGCTTACCACCACTTATTCACCCAGCATTGTCCTCTGTAGCTATTAGTACAATAAATGACCGAAAAGAGTTATTGTAGGCATCTACACAATGTAATATGTGTATGATGAACTAGGAGAAATGGGGAAAATGGAGATGCTGAAGTTAAGCTGAGGAGATGTCTAAAGTTTGTTAGCAAATTTAGCCCTCTCTATAGTCTTACAACACATATTCAACACAAGTAATATACAAAACCAGCCAAGAACGACAATGAGTCATTCTCACCAGCTTAACCTTATGCTGAGCTACAGAATTATTGATCACAAGGGACCTTCCTGTTGACCGTAGTGCCCAGTCTTATGGCTGTTGCCATTCTCTTTTCCTCTCCTCTTCTACTGCCTCCTGTACTTCTTCCAAGAATCATAGCTAACACACCCTCAGTGGCTGACTTGAGAAAATCTCTCGTGGTTCTCCTACTCATTTGCATTTTTAAGATAGCAGCAAGTGTTGGATTTACAATAATGCATTTCTGTTATTCTTTAAGGACTTTTGATGACATCTTTTTATTTTTGTTTCAACACAGAGAGGCAAGTACAATATGTTGGTGCACAGACCTGTACAGGGATGTAATCTTTATAATCCCTAGAGAGGCAGGATGATGAAGTAGGACAGAACACTGGAGCTCACAGCTGAATTTCTGGATTCAGCTCTTGGCTCCACTACTTATCTGTGCCTGCAGATGTTGTAAGATCTCCACCATGAGGGTAATACTTTGTAACATAGAGTGCCTGATACTAACACCTGAGCCCATCCTGAAATCTATTTTAGTGATTATGTGAATGAGTTGTTTGGAAGACACAGAAGAAACTGCAATCATCTTTAGTTTTTGATTATAGACACAGAAAACTAAATATACACTAGGCTGTCATTGAGCGATGAGAAGGGAGAAGCAAGACCCAGGTTTGAGCAATGAATTAGGAATTCATGTTTTTACATCCTGCCCACCAAACCATTCCAGATTTCATGGCAAACAAACACCAAAGGCACTTTGAGCAAGAGAGTTTGAAAGTAAATAAAAATAAATAATAAAACTCTGCTCCATTACAGAGAAAAATGTATAGCTGTCTATTTCCCCCAGTGACATTAAACTATTAAAGGAAATAATTCTGTTTTATTGGCTTCTTGTAATCAGTGTGATGTGACCTTTACTGGATTAATCTCTCATTCTTTTGCTAACTAATTTACTCTAATAATGTGGTAAGATGCTTTCTGGTGTTAAAACACCTTTGGGTATTGGGCTTGCTGTAACAGCCTGCATAAAGCCATTATAGTTGGATATATAGAAGAGGTAAAAATCTTTAAATACAAATTAGTAACCATAAGATGTCAAGAGATTCTTTATTTTAATGTTGTAAATTTGCTTTGTTTCTTTGTTAAAATACTTTCACTGTCTTTCAAGGTCCTTTTCATTTAGTGTTCATCACATTTACTTTTGCTCTTTTTATGAATTTTATTTTTCTAAAAACCCCAAATTACAGCAATTCTAACACAGGCTTGTAATTATTTTTTATGTAATGTCAGAGAAGACCCCAAGGCCCATACCTGCTCTGCCTTCTTTGTCAGACGGTGAGCCCAATGCAAAGAAGCATGCAAGTGACCTGCTTATTCTGAGAATCTGCACATAGTGTTTCATCATGATATGTGTACTAAAATGATGGTGGTTTTCTTCTGCACTTGAAAGTATTCTGTGTTTACATTTAATGGTATCTAGGTAGGAAAGGAAACACTGTCCAGTCGGCAAGCACCAGCAATGTTCTGGTGACTATGCAGCAGTCAGGGTGCCCTGCAGCCCACTAACTTCTGTTACCCCTAAAGCAGCTTCTAGGACATTCAGTCAACAATGTGGTTTTAAATTTCATTCTTGATTTCTTGATAATAAAGTGAACAGCAAGCAGGTTAGACTGTTCACATAAGCCAAGCACCATATTAAGCATTTTGTAGGAAGAAACTGTAATTACCACTACTCTATGAGGCAGGTCTTGGTATCTCATCCTGTAATGAGGGCAGGAATGTCGAGGCATGAATTCTGTCTCAGGTGCTCTGGATAGGGACAGCCTGAATGCTTCAAGTGTCTGAAATATGGGCTGAGAGAACTGAGGCACTTGCCTGTCTTTTCTGCACAATGTGCCATGGTGGTCACATTTCTAATCACTCCACTAGTCATCCCGAGTACCTGCTCTGAATTCAAATGTTCTGTCTTCTGAATCCTCCTCTCCTACGGAACTATATCTCATTGTCCCCTGTCTGTACCAGACATCTCAAATGTAGCACATCTCCTGCCTCCTCTAGAGTTCTTCCCTTTCCCACCACTCTTCCCTCTCCTAAGGAAGAGCACTACCTCCTAGGATATTAGGCTGGAAGCTTATCCCTCTGTCCAATAGTCAGTGTTGAACCATTTTCTGTCTCCATCTTTACTACCACAGTCTTAGTCCATACCTATCTTTCTCTACCCATGGTCCCCATTATTTACCTCTGGTTTATTTTCTATGTTGTAAAAATCACCAAAATGTAGTATATTCTATTTTTTTGCATTTGTTATTTAAGTGACATCGATCTTAAGTTGCTGTCTCTGAACTTAGAGCAACACCCACGATTTTTCCATGGTGTGCAATTGCCTACATTGTCTACCTTTTTATGTTTGCAGCACCTTGTAGTAGTCAGAGTTTTCTAAAGAAGATGAACTGTTAGCACGCACACACACACACACACACAGACACACACACACACGTGCACACACATGCATGCGCACAAATAAACCAGATTTAGAATGCCTTACAGGCTGTTGTCCATGCGGTACAGTAATGACTGTTTGGCAATAGAAAGGCCAAGCATCTAGTAGTTGAAACACACAAACTCTCTCCTCGGTTTGTGTGCCTATGTATTTAAATCAAAGAAGTAATGAAATTGAGAGGCAGTGTGTGGGTACAAGAGATGGAAAGGGGAATGAAGAGTGGAAATTATGGAAATTCAGCACTCATGTATATGACTTCCAGACACGAGAGGACTAATGCATCTGTGAAATCATAGAGACCATGGTAGCACATGCAGGGTCTGCATAGATTCAAGTCAGACAGTATCCTATCACTCAGAGGGAAAATGGACATGGGCTTCTATCTCTAACCAAGAAGCTATTTGCAATTGATACCTGAATGCAAAAGAAAAATTAGTTTTCCTCAGTGGAGTCTCATTGGATGTACTAAACTCACCCTAGCGCAGCAATAGATGCCATTACAAACAGACTCTGCTATTTCTGTAGGCCTTTCGCCTCATATTGCTTTGTTGGACCATATTTTTTTTCTTATTGGTTTTTTTGCTTGTATGCTTTGGTTTCTGGTTTTGTATTTTTGTTGTTATTTTATGTATGTATGTGAGAGTTTCTTGTGTGTTTTTGTTTATTTGTCTATTTTTTGAAGATAGAAAAACAAAGAAAGAACAAGGAGCTAGGGAGGTGGGGAGGATGTTGGAGGAGCCAAGGGAAGAAAAAGCATGATGAGAATATGTTGTATGATTTTTTTCATTTGAAAAAACCTCATGCAAATGATATGATAGGTTACATGAGTGACTCAAAATAAACTCTACCAGGGAATTCCTACAGCTGATAAATACTTTTAGCAAAGTGGTAGGATACAAGATTAACTTAAGAAAATCATTAGCCTTACTATGTACAGATGATAAAAGGGCTGAGAAAGAAATCAGAGAAACATCACCCTTTGCAATTGCCACAAACAACATAAAATACTTTGGGGTAATGCTAACCAAACAAATGAAAGACATGTATCGCAAGAACTTTGAGTCTTTAAAGAAGAAATTAAAGAAGATACCAGAAAATGGAAAGATCTCCCATGCTCTTGGATAGGTAGGATCAACATAGTAAAAATGCCAATCCTGCCAAAAGCAACCTACTGATTCAATGCAGTTCCCATTAAAATCCCAGCACAATTCTTCACAGACCTTGAAAGGACAATCCTCAACTTTATATGGAAAAACAAAAGACCCAGGGTAGCCAAAACAACCCTGTTCAAGAAAGTAATGTTTGGAGGCATCACACTCCCTGATTTCAAGCTCTATTATAGAGCTATAGTCCTGAAAACAGCTTGGTATTGGCACAAAAATAGACAGGTAGACCAATGGAATCAAATTGAACACCCCTATATTAACCCATACATGTATGAACATCTGATCTTTGACAAAGAAGTTAAAAATATACAATGGAAAAAAAGAAAGCATCTTCAACAAATAGTGCTGGCATAGCTGGTTACTGGCATGTAGAAGAATACAGATAGATCAATGTCTATTGCCATGCACAAAACTTAAGTCCAAATGGATCAAAGGCCTCAACATAAATCTAGCCACACTGAGCCTCTTAGAAGAGAAAGTGGGAGGTACCCTTGAACTAATTGGTACAGGAGACTGCTTACTGAACATAACACCTGTAGTACAGACCCTGAGGTCAACAATTAATAATTAATATATGTGACCTCCTGAAACTGAGAAGCTTCTGTAAGGCAAAGGACACAGTCAGCAAGACAAAAAGGCAGACAACAGAATGGGAAAAGATATTCACTAACCCCACATCTGACAGAGTGCTGATCTCCAAAATTTACAAAGAACTCAAGAAGCAAGTCTCCAAAACACCAAAGGATCCAATTAAAAAGTGGTCTATGGCAGTAAATAGAGAATTCTGAATAGAGTAGTCTAAAATGGTTGAGAGGCACTTAACAAAGTGCTCAATATACCTAGCCATCAGGGAAATGCAAATAAAAACAACTTTGAAATACTATCTTACTCCTGTCAGAATGGCTAAAATAAAAAACACCAATGACAGTTTATGCTGGAGGGGATATGGAGAAAGGGGAACATCCCCTGGTGCCAACTCATGCAGCCACTTTGGAAATCAGTATGGAGATTCCTCAGGAAAATGGGAATCAGCCTCCTACAAGACCCAGCAATTCCACTTTTAGGGATATATCCAAAAGATGCACATGCATACAACAAGGATGTCTGTTCCACTATGTTCATAGCAGCATAATTTGTAATAGCCAGAACCTGAAAGCAACATAGATGCCCCTCAACTGAAGAGTGGATAGAGAAAATGTGGTACATTTACATAATGGATTACTATTCAGTGGGAAAAAATAATGTAATCTTGAAATGCGTAGGCAAATGGATGACACTAGAAGAAACCATACTGAGTGAGGTAACCCAGTTACAAAAAGACAAACACGGTATGTACTCACTCATATATGAATTTTAGACATGGATCAGGGGAGTGCCAGCCTACAATCCCACTGCCAGAAAGTCTTGGAAAAAACCTTCAACCAATGGCTGACTGATGGAAGAAGAAGCAGACACCCATGGCTAAACACTGACCTGAACTCAAGGAACCCAGTGACAAAGAGGGAGGACTGATGAGCACAGAGGTCAAGACTGGGCTTGTTTAACTTACCGAAACAGCTGACCTGAACAAGGGGGAGCTCTTGAACCCTAGACCGATGGCTGGGAATCCAGCATGGGACTAACCCAGACCCCCTGAATGTGGGTGTCAGTGAGGACACCTAGGCAATCTATGGGGCCTTGGGTAGTAGATCAACATTTATATCTGGCATAGAAATGGACTTTGGGTGCCCATCCCACAATGAGAGATGCTCTCTTGGCCTGGACTCTTGGGGAAGTGCCTAGGCCCTGCTCTGGATGAAATGACAGTCTATGGATACCCCCAATGAAGGGCCTCACCCTCCATGGGGAAAGTAGTGGGGGTTGGGATGGGGGTGTGCAGCGGTTGGTGGGAGGGTGTGGCAGGAAAGGCGGGAGAGGGAGAAGGAGAGGGACCTGGGATTGACATGTGAAGCAACGTTGTTTCTAGTTTAAATAAAAAACACATTTAAAAAAACCTCGTGCATGAAATTCTCAAATTATAATAAAAAGAAGGTAGAAGGAAATTTTGATAGAAGCCTTAAGTAATTCATTCTCTCTGACGACCTTATTTCTTTTTAGGGGTATTTCTAGCACCACATTCTTGCTACCTCTTCAAAAGAGGATATTTTTATTTCATTGTTTATGAGACTGAGGGCTGACTCTCAGTGACATTTTCTATTCACATCTTAGCATCTGGATCCTTTTGCCTTTTCCTGTCTCCCAGCATTCTCACTCTTTCACACTGGGTGTGGTCAGGAAGTGTTTTGAGTAGAAGTCTCTCCTGTGCCCATTCCCTCCAATATTTTAATTGCTCTTTTTGTTTTGCAACTCTGCAATATAAACATACTTCTTTGTTAAACTTTCCTTCGGGTTACCAATAATGTCCTAGTTGTCAAATTCAATAAAATCTATTGCAAGAACTATGCCAAAGGTGGGCCACAGAGTTTTTAAACTCACTTCTTGGCTTCCCAGGGTTCTGACTTCCCTTTTCCTGAGTCTTTTGTAGTTCTGGGATCAGCAATTTAATATTTTCTTCATGGGATGTCTATTATATTACTGTTGTACTAATGTTTTTTCTTCAAAATTAATCTTGCCCATTGAGCTTTTTTCTCCTTGCATGTCTTCCCTTAGAATTTTTACTTACTTCTATCTAAGCTTAAACATTTCTCCCTTCTATATCAGTTTTTATCTTTCAGCGTTAATTTTTATGCCATCACAGTCTTATTGGGCCTTCAATTGTCTATTCATTTTCTTTATTCGTAGTGGTTCCCAGATTGTAATGTATAACTTGGCACACAACAGCCACTCAATGAATGCTCATTGTGCTTTATATGAGCAGCCATCACCCAAATTCTAGATTGATATGATAAATGATCACTAAATACTGGCAATAGTCTCAACCAGGATCAGTTCTGACTAATTTTTACCAACCCATATCACGTGAATGTCTTTCTACTTTCATTTTCTATACATGGTAGGGTTAACAAGCTGGTTTAATCTTCTTTTTATGTATGTTTTTATTTAAATTAGAAACATACATGCTGCAAATGCCAATCCCGGCTCCCCGCTTCTCCCTCCACCCCCACCCCCATCCCCTCCACCCCCAGCCCAATACCCACATCATTCCCCAGGGTAAGGCCCTCCTTGGGGGGATCTCCAGAGTCTGTCATTTCATCCAGAGTAGGATCTAGGCCCTTCCCCATGTGTCCAGGCTGAGAGAGCGTCTCTGCATGTGGAATATGCCATGGTGAATATTAGTCTACTACCCAGAGATTTCTGGGGCCTCCTCACTGACACTACATTCATGGAGTCTGGATCAGTCCCCTGTTGGCTCTTAGTCATAAGTCTGGGGTTCAAGAGCTCCCCTTGTCCAGTCAGCTGTCTTTGCGGGCTTCACCAGTACAGTCTTGACTCCCTTGCTCATCACTCCTCCATCTGTGTTACTGGGTACCAGGGGGTCACTTCAGTGTTTAGTTGTGAGTATCTGTCTCTGCTTCCACCAGGCACAGGATGAAGGTTCTAGGATGTCACATAAGGTAATCACCAACCTTATCATCAGGTAGAGCCTATTAGCTTTCCAGTTGGTGTTATCCTTGTAGATCTCTGGGAATCTCACTAGTGTCAGCTCTCTCCGTAAAGCTATAATGACTCCAACTATTATGGTATCTCTCATCCTGGTCTCCTCTTTCTTACCCTGACTCAGCTTTCCTGCTCCCCCTTGTCTTCTTCTACCCTCGTCTTATCCCCCTCTCTTTTTCCTGGTTCCCTCTCTTCTCCCCCCATGTTCCCAATCTGCTCAGGAGATCTTGCCTCTTTCAACTCTCTGGTGCATAATGCATATCTCTTGGGAACCTCCCTGTTTCCCAGACCTACTGACCCTGGGAATGTAGGGTGACACTCCCTTGATCCATGTCTAAAATCCATATATGAGTGAGTACATACCATGTTTGTCTTTTTGTGACTGGGTTACCTCACTGAGGATGGTTTCTTCTAGTGCCATCCATTTGCTTGCAAATTTCAAGATTCCATTGTTTTTTTCTACTGAGAGTAGTACTCCATTGCATAAATGTACCACATTTTCTCTACCCACTTTTCAGTTGTGGGGCATCTAGGTTGCTTCCAGGATCTAGCGATTACAAATAATGCTGCTATGAAAATAGTGGAACAGACATCCTTGTTGTATGAATGTACATCTTCTGGGTATATGCCTAAGAGTGGAATTGCTGGGTTGTGCGGTAGACTGATTCCCTTTTTCCTGAGGAATCTCCATACTGATTTCCAAAGTGGCTGAACAAGTTTGCACTCCCACCAGCAATGGACAAGTGTTCCCCTTTTCCCACATCCTATCCTGCATAAGCATCATTGATGTTTTTGATTTTAGACATTCTGAGAGGAGTAAGATGATATCTCAGGGTTGTTTTGATTTGCATTTCCCTAATGGCTAAAGATGTTGAGCACTTTCTCAAGTGTCTCTCAGCCATTTTAGACTCCTCTATTGAGAAATCTCTATTTAGTTCAGTCCCCCACATTTTAATTGGATCCTTTGGTGTTTTGCAGAATAGCTTCTTGAGTTCTTTGTAAATTTTGGAGATCAGCCCTCTGTCAGATGTGGGGTTAGTGAATATCTTTTCCCAATCTGTGGGTTGCCTTTTTGTCTTGCTAACTGTGTCCTTCGCTTACAGAAGCTACTCAATTTCAGGAGGTTCCATCTTCTGAGACAATTCCATTTAACCATCATTTTTGTCAAAATCATCAAGAAAAAGTTCTGAGGTCCAACTAGTGCTTAGTAATAGAGAATGTAGTGGTTGTTTTTTGTTAGCTGTAGCAGGTCTGAGAAGAGGAAGGTAGACAAGTGTGTAGTGATCTTACTAACCTCTGGCCTACGAGATAAATGCATGTGCTGTTAATATTAATCAAAGCCTGAAGTTTAGCTTCATGGCTCATAGCTCACATTTTCCTTTAACTAAGATCACTAGTTATTTATAATTAATATTTTTTGCTCAGCAATATCTGGTTTTCTTCAAACAAATCTTCCTACCTCATTATTTGTTATTAAAACTTGATTATTCACATGTTTTCCCAACTAGGAACATAAAAAATTACCCCTTTTATCTGCCCTTTATCTCATCCAATTTCTAGTTTTCCCCCACAAAGCCTTCCCAGAACATCTTAATCCAGAACACTGGCACCTGGAGGCCTGTGTCCAAGTGGTCTGAACTTTTCACTTATCATCTAAGCACACAATCCTTTAAGATGTATTTCAGTTTGACTGAATTACTGAGTGCCTCATGTGGTATCTGTTCCTTTTGTTCATCTTCATTTACATTTTAAGGGAATCTTTGTGCCTAGAACATATGCCAACTGCTTATGTTTGCCTGTTCTGTACAGTACTCTCCCTGGCTGTAGGACTGTTTGCCTAACAAACTACCTTTCTTATAGCAAGGATTCATTACAGGATTTATTTTGTCATAACCTGTCCCAGTGTATGTTTTTTGGATGTTTATATCATTGTGTTTAGTCTTTGTAAAAACCACAAGACTTAAATACCTAATATCAAAATGTAAGATACTGTGAAGTCTAAAATGAATGAAGAAACAGAAGGCTTGCTCAGAGTAAGCAATGCTGATAGTAATTCCTGGACAATTGGTGAGAATGAACAGAAGAGACACTAAAGGTGTCCCTGGGGAATGCACTGAAATGCTTGTTTCTGTAGATAATCAAACCCTGTTAGCCAGAAGAGCTACTGCAGAGTACTGACTGTTTCTGGTCATTGGCCATTCTGACAAATGGATTCCAGGTCTCCTGTGCACACACCCAGAATTTGCAATACTAGCCACAGCATTGCCAGACTGCTCTTATCAAAGAAGCCCACTTGCGAAATGCAAGTTATGGATTTCAGAGTGTGGATTGAGACTTAACTCCTCCAAGAAATGATGATTCTATTTTTCCATGCTCTGAGTGTCAGGAGAACTGAAATGCTCTATGATTTTGATTGAAATGGATATCTGCATGCCTGCCTCACAGGACAGCTTGCATTTTGTTATAACATCTAAGGCAAATGCAATCCTTGGGAAGAATTCAGACTTAGAGATGGTCCTACACCTCTGTCCCTTACTAGGTAACCTCAAAATGATCATGAAGAGACTCAAAATCTTTGGAAGAACTGCTGGAGCAAATACAACATGAACAGTGCAAGAACTCCAAAGCCTATCTGTGCATCTTCAGGGTAATTTGAAATACTTTGCAAAGGTGCAGTTTAGCTGCAGCCATCATGGATCCCCACTTGGGGGCACCAAAATGATGCCTCTGTTTTCTTTATTTCCCATGGCAAGATTATTTTACAATGATTCTGTATGCAATTATTTTAGTATGAGGACAAGTTGGTAATGGTTTATATTTATCATTTATTCAAACAGTTTGATTTTAATGCCTGTTATCTCTCTATTAATGAACCAGAAACTGGCTGCTTCCAAGATTGGGTAGTATCCTCCTGATCGGTAGAACATTGGGCCGGGAATCAGCCTTCTCAGGAGCCAGAATAGAATCAGAATTTCAGAGACCTGGAGGTTAAAAACTGACCTCCTGCTAATTCACAAATACCCTCTACAATGCCCCTGGCAAGTAATCATCCACTTCCAGGTCTGAAGGACTGCTGAGTAATTGTGTGATTAAGCAAACTGCTGAGAAATACATTATAGAATCACAGGGTAACAGAGTAGAAAAGGACCTCAGAGATGAGCAAGCCAACCCTTGACTCCAAGATACAGGATAGCAAGGTCAGGTGACTCATTCACATCTGAAGGTTAGCAGAGCAGCCAGAGCAATGCTTCTACGGGCCCGAGTCACCCAATCATGCCAGCACTACAATCTTCTATTGGTTGAACTGTAGTGACAGCTATGAATAGAAAATGAGGAGGAGCCATTGCACGCCAAGGATGCTGAAAAAAATATTCTGATTATGGAGTTACAGCACGGTCTGGTAGTGAAGGAGCTAACTATAGTTGTAGGTTCAGTTAGAAATTAATCAAGTCAGGCAATGCTTTCCAATCCCAAATTGGGCCACGTAAATAGTAAGAACATTGTTGGGACCATTTTCAGGAAAAATGGTGGTAGCAATCACTAGATTTGAACAAGATTGTCTTCCCAATAATCTTGACATACACCCAGGATTAGAGGAGTTTGCTCATTAATCCACACTATTCATTTGGGTTTCACTTTTTGGGGGGGGGAGGTTTCACTTTTTGGTTCATTTTTTTTTCAGGCTTATCTCAGAGATATAAGTAACTTTTAAAATACATGTGTCTCCCATTGAACTGAGATACTGTCAGCTGTGGCTCCTTATTTGAACAGCTTGAGGACTAATTTGAATCGCACTTCACTTGTGGGTGCTCCAAAAGCTTGTGCTATCTCAGGGAGTTGCCTTGTAGAGACATTAAAGATGTTTTTCCAATGAAGTACATCAAGATTCTCTAAATTACATATGTTTGATCTAGGAAAGGACAATTGGAGCCTTCATTAAAATAGATTTATTCTAACTTCATGTAGGGAAATAAATTTTCTTGAGATAACTTGGTCTATGCCCATCCAGATTGTAGCATTTCCCTAGTTTCTAAATTAAATGTTTCTACATGTGAATCTTGGCTCTGTGTTGGCATATATTAAAAGGCTTAGTCATCATTATTTTAAGTATCCCAGAATTGAGTCAGGTTTCTCAGGAGCTTTCAAGCTTAGAGTCTTACTTTGGTTTTGTTCACTTTCAATTATCTTCTGCTCTTGTC
This sequence comes from Mesocricetus auratus, assembly GCF_017639785.1. NCBI lineage: Eukaryota > Metazoa > Chordata > Mammalia > Rodentia > Cricetidae > Mesocricetus > Mesocricetus auratus. The sequence continues at coordinate 68,544,212 of NW_024429184.1, forward strand.
CTGTGATGTTTCTGCTTGTTCTTTCTTTCATCTGTTTTAGTCATAGTCAAGAACTATACTAGCATCTGTTACATAGAAACTTGGTGTTTTCAGCATTTTTGCCTTTAACTCTTAGTCTTCCTGTATTGAAGGAAGAGATTCCTACACCGAAGGGGGAAGTTTTATATACTGTTTCATTTAAATAAAGAAATAAAAGAGAATTATTCTTAGGTTGACTTTTAATTTAGGAGAAAAATATCACAAAAAGATTCAGTACCTTAACCAATGTCACCAACATGATAAATGCTAGATCTGTAGTTTCATGTTGGGCATTTCCCACTCTGAGGCCCATGCATCTTATGTCATATCATGCCTCTGCCATGTGCTTGATTTAGGTCATGACCAGACCACTTTAAGGCACCAACAAACAAAACCACACCTATCTCACAATTTATCTGAGAAACATGTAAGAAAAGCTTCTCACTGCCCTTCTTCTGTAAAACAGTTCCAGTCATTGTCCAAATATGCTGCTGTTTACTCCTTCCTTTGCACATAAAAAAGCATAATGATTGCTAACAACAGGGGAAACCCAGCAAAGCACATCTATGCTATAGTCATCGAAGTTCAGATGGAATGTAAGAACAAAATCAGTATTCAATGTATGGATGAGTTTATCTTCACTAAGAGAATAACAAGGACTGCATATGGAATTGAGCCAAAAGTCTCGTCTATTCACTTCATACAGTAACTGGGACCTAGTGGGATGTTACATATGTCACAGTATACAAAAACTATTATTACTACAGGATACTTTTGGTTATAACATGTATCATGTTAATATTGGGCCAACAATTTTATTTTGATTTTGTGTTATTTTCCTTTGTCGATTTATATTAATTTTATGTTAATCAGTCATTTTCTAGGACAAGCTGGCCTGAAACTCAGTTGGAATCTTGAAACCAAAATTCTGACTGAAACAAGTCAGAGAGCCTTTGCCTCATCTACAAAAATGTGAAACAAGATAATTACTGTGCAAATTTATCAGCACTATGTGTCACATGTGCTTTAGTCTAATTAATAGGTATTGTGATCGTTTTATCTGCCTTCCTATAATATAAACATTTTGGAGGCAAGAAATGAATCCCAAATATCATTGCAACCTCCATGGTACCAAAGTACAATGAAGATGAAATGCATTGAACACTGATCAATTTTTTTTTTAGCATGCTGCACATTCGGAAAAGCCCCATGCATTATGTAATATAGCTCTTCCTCACCGTAATGGATATGTATCAATGACTGCTGAACTGCACCCCTACATCATCTGTATACCATCTAGAAAAGGGATTGATCTGAACAATATTTCGCAGTTACTATTATCTTATGCAGGGTGATATTAAGTGAAAGGGATATATCTGCATTGGACAAAGTATTGTCAATAACAATAATCTTGCTGATCAACTGGAAGTTCCTGGAAGTTCATCTGTGTGACCCGACTTTTGATCACTTTACTCTAGAGAAGGTTCTCACACTGTCCATCTGTAGGAAGCAGATTTCAGGTACGTCACACATTCTCCGATACTCTACTCGTCCTGCTTTTTGGGAGGTAATACTGTGCTTATTTTAATGTGGAGGTTTCAGATACCAACAGATTCCCTTTTAGCGTTTTCCTACTCTGTTGTTTGGGACCATCAAACTGATTCATTTCCAGATTCAGAAAACAGTATCTATTTTTCTCTGCCTGTGCAAAACTGTACTGATGGATATACATTCCTTAAAGATGTCATACTGAACTTTTTCTCTTAATGAGATTCCATTGAAGCCCAAATGAGAATAGTTGCTAAGCTTTCTTTTTGCTCACTTTAAAGGGGACATATGCCCTATCTTATGTTAAAGCGTTATGAGAGCTGGGCGTCATGGCCCATGCCTTTAATCCCAGCAATGGGGAGGCAGAGGCAGGCAGATCTCTGTAAGTTCAAGGCCAGCCTGGTCTACAAGAGCTAGTTCCAGGACAGCCTCCAAAGCCACAGAGAAACCCTGTCTTGAAAAACAAAAACAAAAAAGAGTTATGAATATCTTAGCAAATAGAAAAAGGGTGAGCCCAGTACAAGAAATAAACAAATAGACAGACAGACAGACAGTATCATTGCCTAGGAACACAAAGCCAAGCAAGTATGATGATATGTGTTATCATGCCAGCACTGGGGAGACAGAAGCAGGGGGATGAAGAACGAAGGCCTAACCTGAGCTGCATAGTAAGGCCTTGTCTCAGAGATGGAGAAAGGGGAAACAGGGGTGGAGAAGAAGGAATATGTGGAGAAAAGAAGGAGGAATGAGACATGTGATAACCACCCAAAGGATTAGTTGAGAATTTTGAAAGATAATTTTTATGTAATAAACCCAAAGTTCATAAACAAAAAGAAAAAGAAAAAGAAAAAGGGTGAGCCAAAACAACAGAGCTAACCTCTGGACTTGAGCAGAAGCCTATGTGCTAGAATATAGAAAATGACTCAGGTGATCCCTCCAGTAGCTCATTTTTTATACTATAACAAAAATGTAGACCTGCTTGTCAGCCCATTAGCACTTTATCTTCATCTGATAAACTGGTTAGGCCAGAGCTGCAAAGAAAGGAACATTGTAATATTGACAATGTTACTGGAAACCCTGTGCTTTAGAATGAATTAACTTATGCTTTATTGCTGAACGTATGAAGAAAAACTGGCTCAGCAGAAAAAAAAATCACTCTACTCTTTTTCCCCCTTTTGGCTGTTGGGACTCAGTGCTGCAATCAAAGTGAATAGGATTGGATACAGAAGGTGGTGAATTTTCTGATCTGAAGAAGCCCATTTTGACACACCCTTAGGCTATAATACATTACAGAGCTTCAAGAAATGTTTGAGCAGGTCTCTGGCTGGTATGAATGGAATCACAGGTAAACTGTTGTGAAATAAGCAAGTCCAGGGTGTCACAGAGGTTAATGTGATGGAAATAGTGTCCACACTAAGACAAAGTAACTCCATGCCTTTGTTTTTTGTTTTAATGTCACATTCAGGGACTCTGAGAATACATGGTTCCACCAGGTTCTCAGGTCACTAGCTGAGGACAGACTGCATTCTTCCACTAATTTTTCCATTTCAAACCTCTCAAGATGTCTATTAAAGAAAACATGTTTGGATTGGCTTGTGTTTTAAGATTACTCCTATGTAATTTTGCAATAAAGTGATCTAGTTCTTATTATCTCTAAGTTTCCACATTGAGTTACATTTCACTTACCAAAGTCTTTAAGTAATCTCCAGTTAATAGAACACACATACAGACACGCACACACACTCACACATACACATTTTTCTGCACACATGTTTTAGGATATTGTAATTATTTCTAAAGTATTCCAATAACCATGTTGCTAGGTAAGATATCTTACAAGCATCTTTTCAAGCCATTATTGTGTTTATGCATATTGTATGTACAATGTGAGTAGTTGATTTGTGTATAAAATATGTATCCTTAAACATTTAAAACAACATTTTGATTAACAAGCATGATGATGTATACTTACAGGATATGGTATGCAATTTCTGTATATGTATACAGTATTTACTGATCAACATTTCAATCCTAAACTCCACCAGGCACTCATACCTGAATGATAACTCCTAGGGCTTTATCTCTGACAACCACAGATAGGACTGCTGTCTGCTAGCTGCCTGGGCCGGGGAGCAGGCACCTTTGCTTTGTCCCTACTCCTGCCTCCCCATCCCAGCAGTCTCCAGTTTGCCCCTACAGCATCCTTAGGGCCATTGCTGCAATTCACTAGCTCCTGATTCCCCAGTGGCAACTAAAATCAACTCTAATCATTGAAATCAGAAGGAAACCATGAAATTAGTGTTTCAGAGAACAGAAAAGGAATTGCTTGAAAGGAACTTAAACTGAACTTCTGGATGTTTGAAGCTGTAATTTCTGGCCCCCCAAAATATCTGCATTGGAAAAGCTTTATAGACATGTGTAAGGAATGGAATCTGCCATTTTGAAGAAGATAGAGAAAGATTTTTTGCTTAGTCACAGCAAGAAGATGACTGGTTGCAAGAGCATATTTTGGAATAGAACATCTCCAGACTCAAGTCTGTTTTTCCTTGTTATTCATCTTTTTCAAGTTCTTTAAGATACCCATGTCAGATTTGTTTCATCAAACCAGCAAAGGAGGGTTAGTGTTAGTTTCTCAGGAGTATGTTATGTTAACTTTGTGTAACAGTGCCTACTTACAGCAAGTTACCCAGAAATGCTATCAGTTTCACCTCCATTTATACCAGACATAGCTGGCTAGGGTTGATGCTGAAGACCATGGATCCAGACTTTCTGAGACAAAGCTCTTTGTCCCAGCATGGCCAAAGACACCTTTAGTGAGAATCAGATGAATCTTCTACAGTTTCCATTCACCTTATGGAGTGACATTGTCAAAGTTAAGCCCCTGATTATTTGGTTTGGTGGCAGAACAGCTATTGCCTCAAGCATTGATATGCCTGAAGTAATTTATAAATGACCACTATATAAGAGAACTGAATCCTCAAGCCTTATAAGTTTTTCTGACTGCCAACTTTAACTCAACTAAAATACTTATGGAAAATAGTTTATCCTCAAAAATCCAGAAAGGGATTTCAGCATTCCACCCAAGGCTGTAAGAGCCCAGGATGACACCATCACTCAAAGCCTGTTATGAGTAAACAAAGGCAGACATGAAGATGGTAAGGACACATTTTAATTAACAATATTTTCATGCAGTAGGACAGAGTTCTAGCACACAATGAAGTCAGATTTGAGTTTTACAGAGGTGGGTGATTGTTTTAGATGGTAAATGAAGGAGAAGGGATGAGAGCAATCAGGGCTCCCATAGAGTCAGAGAAGAAAGCATTACATAAGGAGTGGGTAACTGGTGTGTATGCAGCCATATGCTCTCTCTTGTATGGTGGTTATCAATCACAGGCTTCTCTATAAAGGCTCTACTTGAGGATTTGCCTGTGACAAAGACAAAATTCTTCTGATGCCCACTGTTTTTGTAGGCAAATTCTTTAATTGTATGGAGAGTAAGATTATCCAATAATGGCCTCATATTGTTAGACAGTATGTTAGTATTTGTCCAAGTTTTTGTCTTACCTTCAGTGTTGGGATGAAATCTATGGCCTTGTGCATGCTAAGTAAATACTCTGCCATTGAACCCTGTCCAAGGTTTTATAGGTAATGGCTGGGACCCACTGAAGAAGAAAGCCTAGAGGAGCTTATCCAGATTTGATCGTGAATGCAATCTTTGTCAGATCTCAATCCTTAAAAGATTCCTGTTTGTGTACTTTTGCTGATTCTGTGTTGTGATGTACGAGAAAAGAAGCCTCAAGAATATAAAAACATTGTTGTCTCACAGAAGAAAACAAATCTACGGCAGTTGGTTTCCTCAATGTGCTTTAGTGTTACCAAATGTAATGCTAAGTTCCACAACTAGACCCTTCTTTATGAGTTCATTCATCTCCTGGCATCCAGAAGACCCATTCACAAAGGAAAGACATCAGCCCTTCCAGGCCCCAACCTCCGGTGATCCCAGCTTCAGGTGAGCTTGGGTGTCGGGGGGGGGGCACTCTCCATCCCCTGCCCAACACCCATCCCTGCAATCTTCCAGGGGCCACTCCTGGCATCCAGAAGACCCGCCCATACAGGAAAGACATCAGCCCTTCCAGGCGCCAACCTCTTGGCGATCCCAGCTTTAGGAAAGACTTCAGCCCTCCCAGGCCCCAACCTCTGGCAAGCCCAGCTTCAGCTTCAGCTTCAGCTTCAGTGTCAGAGTCCCCAGCTTCAGCTTCAGGAAGGAAGGAGACCAGTGGAGACGGAAAGACCTCACCTGCACCTACTGGAAGAAGAGATGGGAAGAAGACAGAATAAGAGCACACTCAGCAATAGAAAGACCAACATGACTCCACCAGAATCTAGAGAAATAACGCCAGCAAGACCTGAAAATCACTACATAGACTAAGCAGAGGAGACAGACCTTAAAAATTATTTTATGATGATGATAGAGACCCTCAAAGAGGAAATGAGGAAATCTCTTAAAGAAATAGAAGAAAAAACAAACAAAAAAATCCATGAAATGGGGGAAAAATCAAGAAATAAACAAATCTCTCAAAGAATCTAAAGAGTACCAAGAAAAAACAACCAAACAAATGAAGGAAACAACTCAAACAGTTGAAGGATTGAAAGCTGAAATAGAAACAATAAAGAAAACACAGAACAAGATGATGCTGGAAATAGAAAAGCTGGGTAAATGATCAGGAACTGCAGATGCAAGTATCACCAATAGAATACAAGAGATAGAAGAGAGAATCTCAGGTGTTGAAGACTCATTAGAAGACATACAGTCGTCAACCAAAGAAAATCTCAAAACCAACAAATCCCCAACACAAAATATCCAGGAAATATGGGATACCATTAAGAAGCCAAACCTGAGAATAATAGGTATATGTAAAGAGAAGCCTTCCCGCCAGCCTGGCTCCAGAGCCACATCAGTCCCAAATGAACACACAGGAGGCTATATTAATTATAAAGCTATTGGCCTTGCTTGTTTCTTACTGGCTAGCTCTGACTTAAGTATTTACCATATAATTGTTAATCTAAGTATTTCTCTTACTGGAGAAATTTCCGGGCTTCCTACCCCATGGTGGTTACATTTCGGCTTCTTGTGTTTCTCCTACCCAGAGTCCTCCTGGATTCCTAGTCCCACCTATCTTGGTTCCCTATTGGCCAACAGTGCTTTATTGACATAGACACAGGACTTCCCCCATCAGGTATAGAAGAAGACGGAGAAATACAGCTCAAAGGTACAGAAAACATATTCAACAAAATCATACATGAAAACTTCCCTAACCTAAAGAAGGATATGCCTATGAAAATACAAGAAGCTTACAGAACACCAACTAGGCTGGACCAGAAAAAGAAGCCACCTTGCCATATAATAATCAAAACATCAAACCTACAGAATAAAGAGAAAATATTAATAGCAGCTAAAGAAAAGGGCCAAGTAACATATAAAGGCAGACCTATCTGAATTACACCTGACTTCTCAATGGAAACTATGAAAGCCAGAAGATCCTGGACAGATGTCCTACAAATGTTAAGGGAATAAGGATGCCAGCCCAGACTGCTATATCCAGCAAAGCTTTTAATTACCATAGATGGAGAAAACAAAATATTCCATGACAAAGCCAGATTTAAGCAATACATATCCATGAATCAAGCTCTACAAAAGTGCTAGAAGGAAAACTTAGACCCAACAAAGATAACCACACTCACAAAGACACAGGCAATAGATAATCCCACTTTACAAAACACCAAAAGAAAAAGGGAGGAGAACCTACACAAAATAACTCCACAACCAATATATCAAGCATTAACAAGAATCATCAATCAATGGTCATTAATATCACTCAATGTCAATGGTCTCAACTTGCCTCTCAAAAGACACAGACTAGCAGAATGCATACAAAGACAGAATTCATCCTTCTGCTGCATACAAGAAACACAAAGGGATATACCTTCTTCTAGGCGCCACATGGAACCTGATCTAAAATTGACCATATAAGCAGAAACATAGCAAATCTCCACAGATACAAAAAATTGGAATAACCCCCTGTATCTTATCAGACCACCGTGCATTAAAATTAGAACTCAACAATAACACAAATCGCAGAAACCCTACAAACTCATGGAAATTGAACAATGCACAATTGCAGCATCCCTGGGTAAAGGAAGAAGTAGAAAAAGAAATTAAAGCCTTTCTGCATTTTAATGAGAATGAAGACACAACATACTCAAACTTACGGGACACTCTGAAAGCAGTGCTGAGAGGAAAGTTCACAGCACTAAGGGCCCATATGAAGAAACTGCAGAACAGTCACACTAGAGAATTAATAACACAGCTGAATGTTCTGAAAAAAAAGAAGCAAACTCACCCAGGAGGAGCAGACGCAAGGAAATAATCAAATTGAGGGCTGAAATCAATCAAGTAGAAACCAGGAAAACATTGAGAAGAACCAATGAAAGAAAGAGTTGGTTCTTTGAGAAAATCAACAAAATAGACAAACCTCTGTCCAAACTAACCAAAAGACAGAGAGAGCATGCTAATTAACAAAATCAGAAATGAAAAGGGGGACATAACAATGGACACTGAAGAAATCCAGAGAATCATCAGGGCATACTTTGAAAATCTGTACTCCACAAAATTCGAAAATTTAAAGAAAATGGACAATTTCCTGGACAGATATCACTTGCCAAAAATAAATCAAGAACAGATAAACAATCTAAACAGACGTATAACCTTTAATGAAATAGAAGCAGTCATCAAAAGTTTCCCCAAAAAAAAAAAGCCCAGGTGGCTTCAGTGCAAAATTCTACCAGAAATTCAAAGAAGAGCTAATTCCAATACTCCTAAAAGTATTCCACACAATAGAAGCAGGAGGCTCACTGCCAAACTCTTTTAGTGAGACTACAATTACCTTGATACCCAAGGCACACAAAGACACAACTAAGAAAGAGAACTATAGATCAATTTCCCTCATGAACATTGATGCAAAAATACTCAATAAAATACTCGCAAACCGGATTCAAGAACACATAAGAAAAATCATCCACCATGATCAAGTAGGCTTCATCCTAGGAATGCAGGGATGGTTCAACATTAGAAAATCTAGCAATGTAGCCAGGCAGTGGTGGCACATGCCTTCAATCCCAGCACTCTGGAGGCAGAGGCATTCGGATCTCTGTGAGTTCGAGGCCAGGCTGGACCGACAGCCTCCAAAACAGAGAAACCCCGTCTCATAAAACCAAAAAGAAAAAAAAAGAAAATCTATCAATGTAATCCATCATATAAACAAACTGTGAAAGAAAAACCACATGATCATCTCACTAGATACTGAAAAAGCCTTTGACAAAATCCAGCACCACTTCATGATAAAGGTCCTAGAGACATCAGGGTTAACAGGAACATACCTGAACATAATAAAAGCAATATACAGTAAACCGACAGCTAACATCAAACTAAATGGAGAGAAACACAATGCAATTCCTCTAAAATCAGGAACATGACAAGGCTGTCTATTCTCTCCATATCTCTTCAATATTGTACTTGAAGTTCTAGCTACAGCAAAAAGACAACAAAAGGAGATCAAGGGATACAAATACGAAAAGTAGAAGTCAAGCTTTCACTATTTCCAGATGATATAATAGTTTACATAAGTGACCCGAAAAACTCTGCAAGGGAACTCCTAGAGCTGATAAATACCTTCAGCAAAGTGGCAGGAAACAAGGTTAACTCAAAAAATCAGTGGCCCTATTATATACAGATGATGAAGTGGCTGAGAAAGAAATCAGAGAAATATCACTATTTACAATAGCCATAAGCAGCTTCAAATATCTGGGGATAATGTTAACCAAGGAAGTGAATGACCTGTATATCAAGAACTTTGAGTCTATTTTTTTATATTTTATTTTCCAGTTTAAATTTAGATAAGAAACGAGGTTGCTTCACAAGTCAGTTCCAGGTCCCTCTCCCATTCCCTCCCCTCCTCCCGTGCCCTCCCCCCAACCCCCCCTGTTATTCCCCCATTCCCCCAGGGAGGGTGAGGCCCTCCATGGGGGTGTCCATAGTCTGTCATTTCATATAGGGCAGGGCCTAGACCCTTCCCCAAGAGTTCAGGGTGAGAGTGCACCTCACATTGTTCTATGGGAGTCCAAAGTCCGTGTGTATACTTGGGATGGGTACTGATCTGCTGCCCAAGTCTCAATAGATTCCCTAGGCCTCCTCACTGACACCCCCATTCAGGGGGTCTTGATCAGTCCCATGCTAGATTCCCAGGCTGATGCCTGGGATTCAAGTGTTAACCTTTGTCAGGTCAGCTGTTTCTGGGGCTTAAACCAGCCCAGTCTTAATCCCTTTGCTCATCAGTCCTCGCTCTCTGTTACGGGCTTTCTTGAGTTCAGCTCAGTACTTAACCAAGGGAGTCTGTCTCTTCTTCGTTCAGCCACTAAATGAAGTTTCTGTTTCCCAGACTCTCTGGCCATAGGATTGTAGGCTGGCACTCCCCAGATCTATGTCTAAAATCCATATATGAGAGAGTACATGCCATGTTTCTCTTTTTGTGACTGGGTTACCTCACTCAGGATGGTTTCTTCTAGTGTCATCCATTTGCCTGCGAATCTCATGATTCCATTATTTTTTTCTGCTGAATAGTACTCCATTGTGAGATGTACCACAAATGACAATTTATGCTGGAGAGGATGTGGTGAAAGGGGGACACTCCTCCATTGCTGGTGGGAGTGCCAACTGGTTCAGCCACTTTGGAAATCAGTATGGAGATTCCTCAGAAAAATGGGAATAAACCTACCACAAGACCCAGCAACTCCACTCTTAGGCATATATCCAAAAGATGCCCATTCATACAACAAAGATGTCTGAACTTTGAGTCTTTAAAGAAAGAAATCAAAGAGGATATCAGAAAATGGAAAGATCTCCCATGCTCTTAGATTGGTAGGATCAACATAATAAAAATGTCAATCTTGCCAAAAGCAGTCTACAGATTCAATGCAATCCCTATCAAAATCCCGGCACAATTCTTCACAGACCTGGAAAGAACATTAATCAATGTTCAACTTTATATGGAAAAACAAAAGGCCCAGGATAGCCAAAACAACCCTATAAAATAAAGGAACTTCAGGAGGCATTACCATACCTGACTTCAAGCTCTATTATAGAGCTATAGTTCTGAAACAGATTGGTATTGGCACAAAAATAGACAGGTAGATCAATGGAACTGAATTGAAAACCCTGATTTTAACCCACACACCTATGAAAACTTGACTTTTGACAAAGCAGCTAAAAGTATTCAATGCAAAAAGAAAGCATCTTCAACAAATGGTGCTGGCATAACTGGGTATCAGTATGCAGAATACTGCAGATAGATCCAGTTTTATCGCCGTGTACAAAATGTAAGTCCAAATGGATCAAAGATCTCAACATAATTCCAACCACACTGAAACTCTTAGAAGAGAAAATGGGAGATACTCTTCAACTATTTGGTACCGTAGACCACTTCCTGAACATAAAAGCAGTGGCACAGACTCTGAGATTGGCAATTAACAAATGGGAACTCCTGAAACTAAAAAGCTTCTGTAAGGCAAAGCACACAGTCAACAAGGCAAAAAAGGCAGTCCGGAATGGGAAAAGATATTCACTAACCTCACATCTGACAGAGGGCTAGTCTCCAAAATTTACAAAGAACTCAAGAAACAAGTCTCCAAAACACCAAAGGATCCAATTAAAAGGTAGGGTACAGAACTAAATAGAGAATTCTCAATAGAGGAATCTAAAATGGCTGAGAGACACTTAAAGTGCTCAACATTCTTAGCCATCCGGGAAATGCAAATCAAAACAATTTTGAGATACCATCTTACTCCTGTAAGAATGGCTAAAATCAAAAACACCGAAGACAATTTATGCTGGAGAGGATGTGGAGAGAGGGGAACACCCCTCCATTGCTGGTGGGAGTGCCAACTCGTACACACACTATAGAAATCTGTATGGAGATTCCTCAGGAAAATGGGATCAATCTACCACAAGACCCAGTAATTCCACTCTTAGGCATGTATCCAAAAGACACAAATTCATACAACAAGGCATATTCTCCACTATGTTCATAGCAGCATTATTTGTAATAACCAGAACCTGGAAGCAACCTAGATGTCTCTCAACTGAAGAGTGGATAGAGAAAATGTGGTACATTTACGCAATGGAGTATTACTCAGCAGAAAAAACAATGGAATCTTGAAATTCTCAGGTAAATGGATGGCACTAGAAGAAACCATCCTGAGTGAGGTAACCCAGTCACAAAAAGACAAACATGATATGTACTCACTCATATATGGATTTTAGACATGGATCAGGATAGTGCCAGTCTGCACTTCCACTGACAGAGAGTCTGGAAAACATGAAAGAACCTAAGAGATATGGTACCCAAGAGAAAAGGAATGAGTCAAGATCTTCTTAACAGATGGGGAACACGGCGAGAGGTGGGAGGGAGTAGGAGCTGGGAAGAAGAGACGGGAGAAGAGGAAGAGAGAGTAGGTCATGGGGGACCAGGAAGGTTGAGTGGGGGATATAATATTGGGAAGAGGGAATCATAGGTTAGAAGACAGATCAGACCTCTAGTGATCTAAAGGGATGACACCAACTGGCAAGCTAAGCAATAGTGAAAGATCACCTTGAATGCCCATTCCTGATAATGAACTTGATGTCCATAACCATCCTGGAGCCTTCATCCAATGACTGGTGGAAGCAGAGGCAAACACCCACAGTTAAACACTGAACTGAACGCAAGGAACCCAGTGACAGAGAGAGAGGAGCGGTGAGCAAATTGGCAAAGAATGGGCTGACAAAACCAGCAGAGACAGCTGATCTGAACAGGAGAGAGCTCTTGGACTCCAGAATGACAGCTGGGAGGCCAGCATGGGATTGATCCAGAACCCCTGAGTGTGAGAGTCAATGAGGAGGCCTGGGCAACCTATGGGGTCGTGGGCAGTGGATCAGTGTTTATCCCTGGCATACAAACAGACATCGTGTGTCCATAACACAAAGAGGGATGCTCTCTCAGCCTGGACTCTCAGGGGAGTGCCTGGACCCTGCCCTGAGTGAAATGACAGACTCTAGATATCCCTATGTAGAAGGAAATGCCGATAGGATGGGAGGCTGTTAGGATGGTGAGGGGGGTGCAGGAGGAAGGGAGGGAGAGGGAACTGGGATTGACATGTAAAACAAGCTATTTAAAATTATAATACAAAACCAAATAGAATGCTACTAGACAATCTATATTTTCAATGGCATGTTAGATAGAATTCAAAATGGACTTGATAGCTTTCTAGACCATTGTCTCCACACTACAGATAGTGGAGTCAAATGTTGTTAGATGTGACAGTGTTGGTCTAAATTGACTTAGTCAATAAAGAGAGCTGATATGAATTCATCATGGGAACCCCTGCCTCCTTTCAGTTGTTAATATCACTGTAACACAAAACAAAGCTTTGATGTCCTCATCCTAGAGTAACTTCACACTTTAATTCCTTCGGCTATTTTCATGAATTTTTTTTCCTCCTCAAACATATTTTCTAGAAAATAAACCCCAAATACAAATAATTTAGGCTGAGAACCTATCAGACTAGTTAAATATCTATTTGTCTCTCCAATCACTAGTTTTTTTTAAGTTTTTAACAAAGTGAACAAAATTGAAATTTAAAAAATCTCTTCTTCAGAATTCTAACGCATATACACTATGTGGTGTGATCAAGCTTCCACCATCCTCTCCTGCTCCCCTTTCCTTTCCCTCCTGCCAAGTCTCTTCTTCATTACACTCATTCCTGATTTAATTGATTTTGTGTGTGCCTCCCTGTGGTTAACTGAGGCTGCCTACATGAGCTTATGTGCTTACACTGGCTGCCTCGTAGAGCGGTATGATTCCTCCTCCTCAGTAACCTATCACTACTCAGGGAGAAGTGAGACCTCATCAACCCCATCCCCATCTAGGACAGCGGGCTGATGGGTCCAGAGAAGCACTGCAGCTGTGAAATCATGGAATCAACAGCCATGGCACATAATGGAAAGAGCGTTTCAATGCTTATCTTCCCATCCTACAGACCTTTCTTTTTGTCTTTTTCTTGTCCTGAAACCCAGGAGGCTGGTGCCAAACTCTTCAAGTCTCTGAAGTTCCTGGGATTACAGGTGTGAGGAGCCACCACACCCGGTCTTGTCTGCTTTTTCTTACAATTCACTGCATTTTGGATCCCTCTAAAGCTGTTACGGATGTCCTTTTCAGGACTGGATACACAATGGTTGCTTATTCTCAGTAGTGTGACAATTCTGAGTCCCTTCATTAACCATTACCAAATGGAGGAAGTTACTCCGAGACTGAGAACACTGCTAATATATGGGTATATACATAAGCATTTACAAGACAGTTTGGCACCATGTTCATTTAACAAACTGACAATAGTAGGTTTCCTTCCCCACTAGGCCCACGACCTCCCCAGCCATGGCATTTGAAGAGGTTTACATTACCAGTCAAGAATTATTTCCTGTGGAGCAGGGATCAAATCAAATGAAGAAATGGTTGGTTACATCCACAAAATTCAGACAACTATTGCACCAATGAGTACATCCTAGTTGTCAGGTTATTATAGCTCTTGGAAAAAGATGGTCAATAGCTTTTCTCCTCCAATAGCCTGCATAGTACTTTCAGACAATATGAAAACTAGCTGTCAAGGATAAAGCTTCCAGGTTAGTTCTAGAAATAAGGTGTCATCATGAAATTCTGGTGTGCAACCAAAAGACATAGCAATAACATAATAGGTAGAGGGCTCTGAGATCCTCCTGCTCAGCAGCTCATAGGGAAGTATCATACATGCTGGACACAACATTTTTTAAATGACCTATTCTTTTGGGGCAGAGCCTTATCCATCCATGCTGGCAACTCTATTCATACTCTGTTTTAAAATATACTTTTAAGCTGGGTGGTGGTAGAGCATGCCTTTAATCCCAGCAATTGGGAGACAGAGGCAGGTGGATCTCCCTCAGTACCAGGCCAGCTTGGTCTAGAGAGCAAGTGCCAGGAGAGACTCCACAGCTACATAGAGAAACCCTGTCTCAAAAAACAACAAAAAAAAATAAAAAGTAATTTACAAAATAGCAGGTATTCAAATGTTTTGTCATATACCTTTAGTTTGGATAAATCTCCCTCTACCTCCTTTTATCATTCATTTTATACCCTCTCCTGCTAAAGACTTTATACCTCTAATAATTACTTTAATAGCACATGTAAAACAATAGTTTCTTAGTGTCCTTCTATTTAAATAATTTAATTTCATTTACTATGGGGGAAACTAGAGAGAACAATTTGTATATAGGTGCTGTGAAGGAATTGTTTTTAAGCTTTTGCCATATTGCATTTGGAGTACCTCTACCTTTACATTTTGTGCATCAAATATTTCAAGAAGAAAATTAGCCCACTAATGAGCAGCTCTCTATTTGACTTCCCTGGTACTGTGAGAATCTATTAACCCAGGTAAGGTAAATCAACTGGAGATTGATCGTGCATAAACTCACAGAACAAAGACTCTCTTATCACTCTGGAAGAAATTTTATATTCAAACCATAGATATGAGGTAGGAGGATAATGAAACACATGACTTACCTCAGTGATATAATTGGGAAATTGTAGTTTCTGGGATTTCAATAATCACCCTTTCATTTTTAAATATTAACTTTAATTTAGAAGGACGTTTCACTCATTTTAATTGATTATGGTAATAAAAACGAACATTTGTAACTACATAGAAAAGAGTATCTAAGCACTTTAAAAAGCACTGCCTTTTGTTTGTTTTACTGAGAAAGCATAACTAATGATTGTGTTTGATTAAATTTATTTCTGTTTAGGTACCTTATTAAATGATTGTTTATTAAATATTCTCATATTCAGATAAAATACATAGTATAAAACATATTAAAAATATTTCATCAATAAGTCTATCTTTGAAAACTGGAAGGAATTATTGCTAAACTTAATAAAATTATTAGCAGAAATTTGATTGCTCACAAATATATTTGCTTACATTGATAGGAATCGTTAACATTTAAATATAGATTTCAATAAAATCAGGAATATAGTTTCATATAAAATTATACTAATGATAATATTTGCTTATTTTGAATATAGAAAAGCATGATTACATAGAGAATGAAGTGGCATTAATAAATAATCAACAGTGTATTGCTCATATAGAAGAGATTTTTTAGTGTCACCATCTGAATACATTGATATCACAAGGCACATAAAAGAAGTCAATAACCAAAAGGATAGCACACATTTTCCATATTTTTGGAAAATACAGTGGTCTTCTTCTATATATAAACACTGCATTCCAAGACCCTTAATGGATATCTGAAACCAAAGATGCATGTGAATATATATATATATGTATAGTACATATATATGCATATATAGATACATACATGTATGTACATGCATGCACACACATATATACATATATGTATATACATACATATGCATTTCCCTATACATACAGTCTTATAGAAGAATTACATTTAAAATTAATTACAATGACACTAATATTTCATCATAATACTAAATAATGCAATTTAGGTGTGATCTCTTTAGGTGTGATCTCTCTCAAAGCATAGTATTTTAATGTATTTCCTGTTTTTGTGATATAAAATTAAATAATTTCAAACATTGGGGTGAAGTCAGATGAAGTATAGGCAGTGACACAGTGACAAGCTAATAGGTTATGAGTTCTTGAACTTTCATTTTGTATCAGTTACACCAAAGGTGAAAATTTCATTCTGCAGTGAAGTTCCTTAAGACTCCGGCTATCATAAAATGCAAGACATAAATAAAAGTGAAACATCCATCCTTCAGTAAACAAGTCAAAATCTTCAGGAAGTCCCTGAAACTGACAACATTCACTGTTTCCTCCCTCCCCAAACTTACATGATCAGAAAGTATATTTAAGAAGAACTCTTAGTGGATAGAGAAAATGTGGTACATTTACACAATGGAATACTATTCAGCAGAAAAAAACAATGGAATCCTGAAATTTAAAGGCAAATGGATGGCACTAGAAGAAACCATCCTGAGTGAGGTAACCCAGTCACAAAAAGGCAAACATGGTATGTACTCATTCATATATGGATTTTAGACATGAATCATGGGTGTGTCTGTCTACAATCCCACTGCCAGAGAGGCAGGGAAACAGGAAGGACCCTAAGAGATATACATGGTACCCCAGAGAAGGTGGAATGAGGCAAGATATACTGAGCAGATTGGGAGCACAGGGTGGGGGAGGGGCAAGGGAACCAGGAAAATGAGAGGGAGGGAGAGGAGGACATGAGGGAGCAGGAAAGTTGAGTTAGGGGAAGAATAGAGGAGAGCAGGATGATGGATACCATAATAGAGGGAGTCATTCTAGGTTTGAGAGATCTGGCACTAATGAGAACTCCAGAGATTTACAAGGATGACACAAACTGGCAAACTAAGCAGTAGTGGAGAGACTAGTTTAAATGCCCCTCATAATAATGACTTTGATGACTATCTTGCATACTATCCTAGAACCTCCATCCAGTGACAGACAGAATCAGAGACAGACACCCATAGCTAAACACTGAACTGAACTCCTGGAACCCAGTGACAGAGAGGGAAGAGTGATGAGCAAAGGTGTCAAGACTGGACTGGTGAATCCCAGAGAAACAGCTAACCTGAACATGGAGGAGATCTTGGACCCCAGCCTGATGGCTGAGAGGCCAGCATGGGACTGATCCAGACCCCCTGAATGTGGGTGTCAGTGAGGAGACTCAGGAAATCTATGGGGTTTTTGGGTAGTAAATCAATATTTATCCCTGGCACATAAATGGACTTTGGGGACCCATCCCACAATGAGGGATGCTTTCTCAATTTGTACATTTTATGGAGGGCCTGGGCCATCCCCGGAACGAAATAACAGACTCTAGAGATCCCCCATGGAGGGCCTTACCTTCCCTGGAGAATGGAGTGGGGATTGGGTGGGGGGCAAGGAGGGCCTGGTGGAGGGAGTGGGCATGGAGGGGAGGGAGAGGGAGCTGCGACTGACATGAGAAGCAAGCTTGTTTCTAATTTAAATATACAGTAAAAAAGTTTTTAAAAAAAGAAGCACTCTTAGACAAGTTGAACTGTCTGCAAGAGACACTTTCTAATCTCTTGAGCTTCCTTCAAACTGTTCAATGATTCCTAGGTTCCCAACTTTCAAGAACCACCATGATGCTTGGCAACGCAGCTATCAGAGAGCCATTTCTGCCATGTAAGTAACCCCTCACCCTTTTCCTCTATACAACTTCAACAAGATTCATTGGTACACAAGTTGAACTTTAGTGCTGTCTACACTTTGGTCTATCATTGGTTCCCCATCTAGGGTAAGCAGATGTTTGGTCAAATAACTCCATTAATAGTGTCACAATAGCAAACATACTGTGATACTGTGCCATCAAATTCAATAACTTTACTTTAACTAATGGATAGGTGGCATATGCAGGCTGCCCACTTAGCATACTAGGCAGGATATGCGCCCTTAGCAAAGGTCTTCATGCTGGGAGCAAACACACTGCAGTAAAACATGATCATGATATTCTGAACAGCATGTAAATTAAACAGGAATTATTTTTCATTATTTTTCCATTAATGTTTTCAGGCCACAGCTACCCATGGGTAATTCTAATTCTACATAATAATATAGATTACAATTTCTAAATGTTCAAAAGGGGCTGAATTTGATGTAAGTGACAACTTTGATTTTCCTTTTGGGTCTTATCAACATTGTTTAATATTATATAAGAGGATAACTTTTGTCCTTTCATCTGTTCCGGAGTATAAGTGCTAGCAATCAAAGAATGAGTATATAACAGGATACATTATATATTGTATATGAGATATATAGTTGTAAATACCCTATATGTATACATGAGAGAATGTTTATACATGAAATAGAGGAGAGACTGAAAAGTTAGACTGTAATTCAGTCCCCAGCAAAGAAAAGGATAGTGAATTTGAGGCCAGTTTGAGCTACATGGTTAAAACTTTCCTAACTTAAACAACAACAATAATAATAACAACAAGTTTACAAATCAAAGTGAGGTCAGAGTCAGACTGTACAATACTATTAGTAGATAAATAGTGATTTTTAAAAATTTATTGTTTTACATTCAAATCCTAGTTCCCCTCCCTCCTTTCATCCCACTCCTTCCACTCCCCCCTCCTCCCATCTGCTCCATGGAGAGAGTAAGGCCTCCCATAGTAAGTAATAGCGATTTTTCTATTGGTGCTAGATTTGAGCCTAGAGTCCAACAAGAATACAAGTATATTCGAATAATCAACATTAATTCATCTATCATGTTCAGAAATTGTGATATAGAGGCAAAGATAGACCCTCCCACAAAGAGCTTTTATGCTCTAACAAGAGACTACATGGAAATGAGGGATAATCATCTGTTGCTTCATGTCATGTGTGAAGTAATTGATTGCATGTTCTGAATGTGCTACCCAGGGCTGCACATTTCACCTGAGACTGTGGGTTGGGCAAATAAAGATATTTAGATGTTTTTCTTTACACAGAAAATACAGATGATATCTCACAGTCCTCAGAGCTCTAGACAGAAATACATATCTGTGAAGGAAGTGACAATAGTCTTACTAAGCTGAAAGACGATATAAGTGTTATAGCTCTGAGGGAAAAGGTATCCGTGGGCTTTTTACTCTGTCCAGCAGGTTGGGCAGTTAGAGTGTTTTCTGGATGGAACGTGGCAGTTGGAGGTCCTTAGGTTCAGGGCATGGCCACAGGGGTTCACAAACTATGCTGGAGTTCTGCTGTCTATGGCATCAGGTTCTTCTGTTCTTCTGGTTCCTCGTGTAAGAAGCTACAGTATCTATCCCCTGGGGGATGTCACATAACTGTACTCTTGGCTGCAGTTGGGTTGCTGTTTTTGGAAACAACATTGGCTTGGGGAAATTATATCTCTTACTCAAGTAACCAAATAGCAGTTAGAAATAATAAGTAGAAGAATCTAAAAGTGCTGGTTTGAATTCCATTTCCCTTGAGTTTCTGTAGCTCCAATTGATGGGCTAACGGCTGTGTTTTCTTTAGTTTGTTGTCTAATAATGTTCTCTTGTTGAACGCTCTGTGCTTTGTGAAATGAACTTGCAATAAAAAAGGTATATTAGATTCGAGACAAATGAAAAGTATAACAGGAACAGACAATTTCATGCATAAGCTCAAATACCTTTAACCTTTCCATCAATTTGTCTGGGGCTGGGCTCATGGGTTTGAATTCGTCCATGGTTTGAATTTGTCATTTATAATAAAGCATGCCCTTATTATTCTATTACCCAATTAAACAATATGTCTAGAAAGTATCAAATGCTGGCTGGCCTTGGCTCATTTGCTCTTATGCCTTTTGGTCTAATAAATTGTGTGGGTTCATGGGATTTCTAAGTTGTACCATTTGGACTCTGGAAAAATGTTTTTTCTCAAACTGTTTCAAAAGTGAACAGATAAGCTCTTTCTATCTTCATTTAGTGCACTCTCTATTAGGAGGTCTGTGTTACTTTTCTCTGCTTCTTTATCTTGCTGGGAATTACACTTTAGGACTCTCTAGTGCTAGGCAAGCGCTCAATAACCCAAATGTCAGCTTCCTGCTATAACTTTTTTCCCCATATCCACCCATTCATGAAGGAATATGAAAACTACTTTTGAAGTTATAGAATACAAATCATTGTTGTAAATTCTTTTCATCTGTAAATATTTACTAAATTTCACTCACATTTTTAATCAGAGACTCACATTGTACACTTGATGAAATTGATGTTCAACATATTCTCATAGAAGATAGTGGAGAAGGGAAACCAGGCACTGAAACAAAGTTTGGATGCAGAGTGAAGAACCATTGTGGTTCTTGATAACACAAATAAATGATTACAGATACAGACACATGTGCACACCAACATGTACACACATGAGTACACATCTACAAAAGCATGCATATTAGCCAGGGACACACTGTTTCATCAAATTCTTCCATCAACTTGTTTTTCTTGGTTCCTGCTCTCCTCACCCTTGTAGTTGAGCCTTCATACCAGCACCAGACTAACAGTCAACCCTCTCAGTCAGGTGTCAGAGACAGCCTGACTGCAAGCCTGTTCTATAGACCACCTACCAATCATACAGCACAGAACATCTCCCTTTTGTTTGTAGGATCCTCAGTGTGACATGTTGACTTTTTTCTGAACCCTCACCATGATGCTGTTTGTCCTTCTGCCTATGATGCTAATGACTATCTTATGGATCTCTTACACAGATAGCAATCTGACTCAGTGTCCTCTAGAGGCCTTACTGGACACACATATACTTGCCACTTCTATACTCGATTTGCTCATTATCACCTCTATAAGTATGATCATGTGTCTAAAGCATTTTACATTTCTCCTCTATGCTTTCCCTCAGTAACAACATTTATATGACCAGGGAACAAAGTTAAAACAAGGGTGCTGACACATCACTATTAACTAGACTACAGACATTTTTTTGTTTTTGTCGTGAATCATGAAAGAGGAAACAAAGCTGATTGCCTTCTTGTTTAAAATCACTGTTTCCCTTGCACTCTCCAATAGAAATGTGAGTTCATGTTTCTATGTATTGACATTGCATGACCATTTTGTGTTCCAAAAGAATCCAACATGTGATTTACCTTTGAGGAAATGATCGTGAAAGTTAGGGTTTGCTTTTATCTTTGTAGTTCAATAAGAATTAGGCATGACTAGAAACTATCACACTGACTTATTTAGAGTATGTCATTGTCAAAAAACAATTGTGCTCAAGAATGGGTTGTAACCTGAATTTTTCCATTTTTCTTTTGTTTTAAATGATAATCCAATTATCCCATCATAGTGTCATTCACTATGTGAATTGCACTATTACACCAACAAATTAAAGTATGGCTTTAAAAGAATCTCCTCTGTTTTGTTGTTCATATGTCTTTCATATTTGAGTTTTTTACTTTTAAGATCTAATCAGGGTATAACACGTCGAGATGGAAGAGGCCTTATTGAGGGTACTGATTCACAAACAGATTCTGGCTCTGATTTACCACATCTAGAAGTAGACTCAAGAATTTGAATTTCAGAAAAAAGCTGGCTGATTCTGATGCTACTGTTTCATAAATAAAATTTTGAGAAACACTGAGGTTGGTGTTGTTTAGCAGGTAGATGTAAGCTGTTAAGAAGGAACATTCATGGGAAAAGCATGATGTAACATCCAATGCTATCACTGGAGACCGAAGGGCACATATGTTACAGGGCCTTTTATCATGGTTGCAATGCAAAGGGTAAGCTTGGTTTGATGCAAGGATCCCCAGCCTGCAGTCTGTAAAATGAAGTGTATGAACTGTTCTTTTCTATCTTTTAATCTAGAAAAATCTTAAACTTCATTATATGTGACTTCCTGTGTTTAGTTTTTCTTCTTAGCTCTGGGATCTTGTGTGGCTTGATCCTGTGCAGGTTCTATGCCTTGTGCCACAGTCTAAGTTCTTATGTGCATCAATTCTGTCATGTCTGGAAGATGCTGTTTCCTTGGAGTTATCCACCATCTCCAGCACTTACAATCTTTCTGCTTCCTCTCTTACATAGATCTTCGAGTTTTGAGGGGAGAGATTGGGTGAAGCTATCTCATTTAAAACTGAGTGCTTCAATGTCTCTCAGTCTGAACATTGTTCAGTTGGTGGTTACTCTAGGTTACTTCTAATCTTCTGCAAGAAGAAACTCCTATGATCAGTGTTGAGTGAGGCAGTGATTCTGAGCATAGAAGAATGCTGTTAGGGTTGATTTTATTGCTATTTTCATTTACCAGAATAGTGGTAGGGTTTCCCCATTTCTAACTAAGATGCTGTTTGCAATTGAAATATGTTGGGAAAGGGGAAAATTATTTTTCTCCAATGGAGCATCACCAGTTATATCAACTAAATTCCAGGGCAGGATATATATTCAGGAGATTCCATGTGTTTTTGCGTATTTTTGTTTGTGTTGACTTTCTTTGTGTGTGTGTATGTGTGTGTGTGTTTGTGTGTGTGTGTGTGTGTGTGTGAATGTGTGTATGTGTGTGAAAGACACAGGGAAAGACAGAAGGAAAGAAAGAAAGACAGAAGAGCAAGTTAGGAAGAAAGGAAGGGAGAAAAAGAATGAGGGAGGGAGAGATAACATAAATTTGAGTGGAAAGGGAGGAGGGAAGGATCTGGGAAGGGTTCAGAGTAGAAAAAACACAATAACACAGTCATATTGTATGAAGAAATTAATAAAAAGAAAGTCTTAAACTTGCTCAAACTTTTGTTCTACAGACTGATTTTCTAAACTTGACAAGATTTCAATCTGTTTTCCTCTATTATGTGATATAAGGCCCAGACATCTAACAAAAGTTTGTTCTGATTTATGTAAAGGGGTCAATATGATTTTATAAATCCAAGAACATCATTGATCATGCTAGTGTTGATAGATTGTATATCCTTCAGAGTGATGGCTGTTTGTAGATAGAGAAAAACTAATGAATGAAATATTTTATGACACATACATTCCACCAATACCTAACAGAGTTAAAGTGCTAGGGAATGGAGTAGGCTAGTCCCATAAAACTTTGAAGCTGTGAATTTTCAGTATTCGTTAATATTAAATTAACAATTGGTGAATTCCTCTTTCCTCTTTAGTTCAAAGTACACTTTAAAGAAATCATTTCTCTTCCAATTTACTTTGTTACATTGCTGACCTAATTATTATAAACTACTTTTTGTATGCTCTCCAATAAAATTTCATTCATTCAAGCTAGTTTAACAATTTAGCCTGAGTTTGCTGAAAGCAGTTTTCTACATAGATAGAATTAGACCAACAGCTGGAACCACTTCAACCACGCAGAAATATAATAGTTTATTTATCATTGCTTGTCTTTATTGTAACCATTCACAGCTGAAGTCGTTTGGTGTAATTTAGGATGTTCTGAAAATGAAGCCTTGTCTCTGTCTCCGTAACTTTTGACAGCTACAATGACAAGGAAACATAGGATGAACAAAAGCCACAAAATGCACAAGTCACTCCTGGTGTCTCTGTCAATTGCAGCGAAAGCAAAGATGGTGGCTGCCACCTGGAATGTTAGGGTTGAATTTCAGACTCTCCTCATGTTTCATGACTTTGGCCCTTCGAAATATTCTTCATTCCAACTCTGATTTCCCCAAAAACATTTTGTGTTACTTCCCAGTCAGTTGATGAGGAGAAGTTGTGGGCAAGCATGATACAGGAAGAGAGTTTTATCAAGCTTCTAGTAGCTGATTTGTCACAAAGTCTCATTGGAACACCTCTGTTTATTGATATTTTTCTAGTGATAAAGCTTTTTAACTATGAGGATATACCTTTGATATTCATTAAGTTGAATTCTTTATTTACATTGTGTAGGAAGATTTAAATACTGTAAGTATCGGGGAGTGTGTAAGGGTAAGAATTAAGATGACAGATGATGAAACAGAGGGAATCATAGTTCCTCAGCTGCCATAGGTAGGCCATATTCTCTCTAGTAGGACCCAGATCTCTTAGCTTTTTTTTTTACATCTTTGGGAGTAATGTATCTTCTGTGTTTATCTTACTGAGTCACATGCAAAGTTATGCATACAGAAGTAATTGGCAAATTTAAGATACAGAGGATGGTTTTCTTTATTGCAAGATTAAGAGTCTTGCAATTGAAATTAAGCAGGGCATGATGGTACACACCTATATTTCAGCACTCAGGAGACTATGGCAAAAGGATTGTGAGTTCAGGCCCAGACTTTGAGACCCGTCTTAAAACAAAATAAATAAAAAGAATTTCAACAAATAATAATCCAAGATTTAACATAACAATTTTAAAGAACAAGGAGATGTGTCAATAATGTATTTATGCAATTTCTACTTCTCCCTCTTTCCCTCCAGTTCCATATATGTTCCCCATCTTAAGTTCATAACCTCTTCTATAATTGTTATTTGTACAAATATAAGCATGTAATCTACTGTGCACTTTTAATATTGTACTTATATACATTATTTAGGGCTGGGCATTGGGAATTAGATAATCTATTACATTGTAATCGCTGTAGAAGGATGATTATGCCTCCCTAAGCAGCCATTGTTTGCCTTCAGCTCTTCATCTAGAAGTGAGATCTTATAAAATTTCCCCTATCAATGCTGGCATGTCAACTGATGTTGTCATTACACAAGTCTTGTTTAGGCAACTACTTTGTTGCGATGTCATTAGTATGGTTTCTGTCATATCTAGAAGATACTGTTTAGTAGCCTGCATATTGTTCCTCTTGATCCTCCTCTTGATGTTCTGTAAGCCTTAGTTGTAAGGCTTGCATTATAGATGTAGTAACCCATATGTCTATATTTTAACCAATTGTGGATCTCTGCAGTAGCATCTCATATTTGTAAAAGGAAGCTTTGTTGATAAGGAATTATAGCTTCCATTACATACATGTAAATATAAGAAAACAGACTTTATATTGGTTTGGGAAAATGGCAGTAGTAGGTCACCCCCCCTAGGGTTTATGACAGCTCTACCCATGAATAGTTAGGTATGTTACTTATTGAGCAGTCCTTAAAACCAATTAGACTGCTGTTGATTTCCTACAAGGACACAGGTGCTATAAAAGGAAAAAGGTAAAAAAAAAAGGAAGGATGTGACTATATCTGAAGAATGGAAGGGAAAGTAATACAGAGGAAAAGGAAGCAAAGAGAGATAAATAACACTAAAGATGTTTGAAAAAACCATAGGGGAATATTCCAACAGATTGTTTAAAAATATAACACACACACACCATAGTTACAACACACAACACGATATTGCTCCCCTTAAAAGGCATAAAATATCCAACAAAAGCTCCAGTGTTAGGCCAGAGAAACTTCTTTTCATGTTGCTGGTCATGGGAGTCCAAAACTTTCCAAAAATATTCACTATTGTCATTGCCCTTAGTTGCCCCCCAAAACTTCCAATTTAAGATATTACACACTCAGACGCAGAATTTAGAGAGGCAAGTCTGGATAAGTTTTGGAAAATGCATTCTTGAGGACAAGTTCTTAATACTATCAAAATGTACTATACAATCTGTCAAGGGTGAAAGTAATAACTGGTCCAACCCAGCCGTGAAACCTGTGAACCATAAAAATGTCAGCCTAGCAAAGTATCCCCAATATTCTAGCAGTGGTATGATCATTTTGCAGTAACCAAAAGCTCTTTACTTTATATCTTTCGTTTTTGTTTTCCTATATATGCCATGAAGTTAAATTATTTTCTCGCCCTTCTCCCTCCATCTAATCTACTCTGTTTCACTTCCTATTTCCTTCTCAAATTATTGTCACATATATACACACATATAAATATATAAATACAACCGAGGGAGACCAGGGGAGCAGCTGTTCTGGTGGCATCAGGTACAAGAGGCCCTGCTTCTGAGCCTGTGTTCCAGTGCCTGGAGATTGACTGGGAACTGCACAGTGCTTCCAATCCCGGCGGGAACCAAACACCCCAGACTCCATGATTTCTCTCCCACCAACAAGACCAGGAAACCAGAGGAGCCAGGGAGACCAGGGAAGCAGCTGTTCCAGCAGGATCAGGTACAACAGGATCCAGCAAAGGGTCCAGGGGACCAGGTGGGAGGCTAAACACCCCAGATTCCTGTGCTTCTTTTCCACCTGTGGGACCAGAACGACGACAAGGAATAGAAGAATTACCAGATTATTGGACTTGCTAGCACCCACCAAAAGGGAACTCTGGCCCCTTAACCACCAGAACAGTAAGGGGCTCTTTCTGCACCGACTAGAAGACGAAATGGGAAAGAGACAATACAAAAAACACACTCAGCAACAGAAAAACAAATATGATACCATCAGACTCTAGAGACTCCACACCAGCAAGACTCCAAAATTCCAATGCAAACGAAGCAGAAGAGAATGACCTTAAAACCACTTTCATGAAAATGATAGAGGCCCTAAAAGAGGATATAGGAAAATCCCTCAAAGAAATGGAAGAAAAACAAACCAAAAAATGCAAGAAATGGAAGAAAAAACAAACCAAAAAATGCAGGAAATGGAAGAAGAAACATATCAAAAAAGTCAGGAAATGGAAGAAGAAACAAACCAAAAAATGCAGGAAATGGAAGAAGAAACATACCAAAAAGGCAGGAAATGGAAGAAGAAAAAAAGCAAAAAATGCAGGGAATGGAAGAAAAAACAAAGCAAAAAATGAAAGAAATGGTAGAAAGAACAAACCAAAAAATTCATAAAAGGGAACAAATGGATGAAAAAATAAACCCGAAAATTGCAAGAAACAATACAAACACTGCAAGGGTTGAAAACTGAAATAGAGACAAAAAACACAATCTGAAGAAAGGCAAGAAATAGAAAAGCTGGGCAAATGGTCAGGTACTAATGATACAAGCATTACCAACAGAATAGAAGAGATGGAGGAGAGAATCTCAAGTGTTGAAGATACACTAGGAGAAATAGGTTCATCAACCAAAGAAAACCTTAAGTCCAACAAATCCTTAACACAAAACATCCAGGAAATATGGGACACCATGAAAAGACCAAACCTAAGAATAATAGGTATAGAAGAAGGAGAAGAAAACCACCTCAAAGGGGCAGAAAACATTCAACAAAATCATACAAGAAAACTTTCCCAATCTTAAGAAAGACATGCCAATGAAGGTACAAGAAGCTTACTGAACACCAAATAGAGTGGACCACAAAAAAGTCCCCTCGCCACATAATAATCAAGATCCCAAATATACAAAATAAAGAAGGAATATTAAGAGCACCTAAGGAAAAAGGCCAAGTAGCATATAAAGGCAAAACTATCAGAATTACACCTGACTTCTCCATGGAAAATCTGAAAGCCAGAAGGTCCTGGATAGATATTCTACCAACACTAAGAGACCATGGATGCCAGCCCAGATTACTATACCCGGCAAAGCTCTCTATCACTATAGATGGAGAAAACAAGATATTCCATGACAAAATTAGATTCAAGCAATACGTATCCACTAACCCAGCCTTACATAAAGTTTGGAAGGAAAACTCCAACCCAAGGAAGTTAACTACAACCAGAAAAACCTAGGCATTAGAGAATTCCTATCTACCAACAGCCAAAAGAACAAAGGGGTGAAATTCCACACATAATTCCACCAACAACAACCATTGCAAATCGAAGAAGAATGAGCAATCAATGGTCATTAATATCATTCAACATTAATGGCCTTAACTCACCCATAAAAAGATACAGGCTAGCAGAATGGATTCGAAGACAGAACCCTTCCCTCTGCTGCATACTAGAAACACACCTCACCCTCAAAGACAGACATTACCTGAGAGTTAAAGGTTGGGAAAAAATCTTCCAATCAAATGGACCCAAGAAACAAGCAGGGGTAGCAATCCTAATATCTGACAAACTAGACTTTAAAATAAAATCAATCAAAAGAGATGAAGGAGGTCACTACATACACATCACAGGTGAAATCCACCGAGCTGAAGTGTCTATCCTGGACATCTGTGCCCAAATGCAAAGGCATCCACATTCTTAAAAGAAACATTACTAAAACTTAAATCACATATAAATCCCCACACACTTATATTGGGAGATTTCTACACACCACTCTCACCACTAGACAGGAATACCAGACAGAAACTCAACAAAGAAGCAAAGGGTCTAATAGAAGTAATGACCCAACTAGGATTAACAGACATCTATAGAACATTTCATACACATAAAAAAGAATATACCTTCTTCTCACCACCACATGGAACCTTCTCAAAAATTGACCACATGCATTGCAACATATCCAACCTCAGCAGCTACAAAAAATTGGAATAACTCCATGCAACTTACCAAACCACCATGCTTTAAAATTAGAATTCAACAACAACACAAATTGCAGAAAACCTACAAACTCATGGAAATTGAATAATGCACAACTGCACCATTCCTGGGTCAAAGAAGAAATAAAAAAGAAATTAAAGACTTCCTTGAATTCAATGAGAATGAAGACACACCATACCCAAACCTATAGGACACTTTGAAAGCAGTGCTATGGGGGAAGTTCATAGCACTAAGTGCCCACATGAGGAAACAGCTGAAAACTCTAGAACACAAAGAAGCAAACTCCCCCAGGAGGAGGAGACGCCAGAAAATAATCAAATTGAGGGCTGAAATCAATAAAGTAGAAACTAGGAGAACAATACATAGAATCAATGCAACGAAGAGTTGGTTCATTGTGAAAATCAACAAGATAGACAAACCTTTGTCCAAAATTACCAAACAGCAGGGAGTGAAAATGCAAATTAACAAAATCAGAAATGAAAAGGGGGACATAACAACGGACTCTGAGGAAATCCAGAGAACCCAGGGAATACTCTGAAAACCTGTACTCCACAAAATTTGAAAATTTAAAGGAAATGGATGACTTCCTGGATAGCTATCACTTGCCAAAACTAAATCAAGAACAGATAAGCAATTTAATAGACCTATAACCCCTATGGAAATAGAAGCAGTCATCAAAATCTCCCAACCAAAAAAAGTACAGGTCCAGATGGCCTCAGTGCAGAATTCTACCAGAATTTCAAAGAACAGCCTATACCAATTCTTCTCAAAGTATTCCACACAATTGAAGCAGACGGGTCTTTGCCAAACTCTTTCTATGAGGCTTCAATAACCTTGATCCCCAAGCCACACAAAGACACAACTATGAAAGAGAACTTCAGACCAATATCCCTCATAAACATTGATGCAAAAATACTCAATAAAATACTGGCAAATCGGATCCAAGAACACATCAAAACAATCATTCACCACGATCACGTAGGTTTCATCGTAGGGATGCAGGGATGGTTCAACACATGAAAATCCATCCACGTAATCCACCATATAAACAAGCAGAAGAACAACAATCACATGATCATCTCACTAGATGCTGAAAAAGCCTTTGACAAAATCCAACACCCCTTCATGATAAAGGTCTTGGAGAGATCTGGGAAAACAGGAACATACTTAAACATAATAAAAGCTATATACAGTAAACCAACAGCCAACATCAAACTAAATGGACAGAAACTCAACACAATTCCTCTAAAATCAGGAACAAAAGAAGGCTGTCCACTCTCTCCATACCTTTTCAACATGGTACTTGAAGTTCTAGCCATTGCCATACGACAACAAAGGGGGATCAAGGGGATACAAATTGGGAAGGAAGAGGTCAAACTTTCACTGTTTGCAGACGATATGATAGTTTACATCAATGACCCAAAGAACTATACCAGGGAACTCTTACAGCTGATTAACACCTTCAGCAAAGTTGCAGGCTACAAGATCAAGTCAAGAAAATCAGTAGCCCTACTATATACAGATGACAAAAGGGCTGAGAAAGAAATCAGAGAAACATCACCCTTTACAATTGCCACAAACAACATAAAATACCTTGGGGTAACACTAACCAAACAAGTGAAAGACCTGTATCGCAAGAACTTTGAATCTTTAAAGAAAGAAATTAAAGAAGCCCTCAGAAAATGAAAAGATCTCCCATGCCCTTGGATTGGAAGGATCAATGTAGTAAAAATGGCAATCCTGCCTAAAGCAATCTACAGATTCAATGCAATCCCCATTAAAATCCCAGCACAATTCTTCACAGACCTTGAAAGAACAATAATCAATTTTGTATGGAAAAACAAAAGACCCAGGATAGCCAAAGCAACCCTGTTCAACAAGGCAACATCCAGAGGCATCACCATCCCTGACCTCAAGCTCTATTATAGAGCTATACTCCTAAAAACAGCTTGGTATTGACACAAAAATAGACAGGTAGACCAATGGAATCGAAATGAAAACCTGGATATTAACCCACACATGTATGAACATCTGATCTTTGACAAAGAAGCTAAAAATATACAATGGAATAAAGAAAGCATCTTCAACATATGGAGCTGGCATAACTGGAGGCTGGCATGTAGAAGAATGCGGATTGGTCCATGTTTATCACCATGCACAAAACTTAAGTCCAAATGTATTAAAGACCTCAACATAAATCCAGCCACACTGAACCTCTTAGAAGAGAAAGTGGGTGGTACCCTTGAACGAATTGGTACAGGAGACAACTTCCTGAACATAACACCACTAGCACAGACAGTGAGATCAACAATTAATACATGGGACCTCCTGAAATTAAGAAGCTTCTGTAAGGCAAAGGACACAGTCAGCAAGACAAAAAGGCAGCCCACAGAATGGGAAAAAATATTCACTAATCCCACATCTGACAGAGGGTTGATCTCCAAAATTTACAAAGAACTCAAGAAGCAAGTCTCCAAAACAGCAAAGGATCCAATTAAAAAGTGGGCTGCAGAACTATATAGAGAATTTTCAATAGAGGAGTCTAAAATGGCTGAGAGGCACTTGAGAAAGTGCTCAACATCCTTAGCCATCCGGGAAATGCAAATCAAAACAACTCTGAGATACCATCTCACTCCTGTTAGAGTGGCTAAAATTAAAAACACCATTACAATTTATGCTGGAGAGGATGTGGTGAAAGGGGAACACTCCTCCATTGCTGGTGGGAGTGCCAACTTGTCCAGCCACTTTGGAAATCAGTATGGAGATTCCTCAGAAAAATGGAAATAAACCTACCACAAGACCCAGCAACTCCACTCTTTGGCGTATATCCAAAAGGTGCCCATCATACAATAAGGATGTCTGTTCCACTATGTTTATACAGCATTATTTGTAATAGCCAGAACTTGGAAGCATCCTAGATGCCCCTCAACCGAAGAGTGAATAGAGAAAATGTGGTATATTTACACAACTGAGTACTATTCAGCAGAAAAAAAAATGGAATCCTGAGATTTGCAGGCAAATGGATGACACTAGAAGAAACCATCCTGAGTGAGGTAACACAGTCACAAAAAGAGAAACATGGCATGTAGTCTCTCATATATGGATTTTAGACATGGATCTGGGGAGTGCCAGCCTACAATCCCATGGCCAGAGAGTCTGGGAAACAGAACCTTCATTCAGTGGCTGATGGAAGAAGAGGCACACTCCCGTGGCTAAGCACTGAGCTGAACTCAAGAAAGCCAATAACAGAGAGGGAGGTCTGATGACCAAATGGATTAAGACTGGGCTGGTTTAAGCCCCAGAAACAGCTGACCTGACAAAGGTTAACGTTTGGGACTGATCAGGCCCCCCTGAATGGGGATGTCAGTGAGGAGGCCTAGGGAACCTATTGAGCCTTGGGCAGTAGCAGTACTCATCCCGAGTATACACAGCTATTGGTTACTTACAAAACATAAGCTCCACTGTTTGAGATTATCTTGACATGGTGCTAATTGTTATATGTTTTAAGCATCACACTCACATAGGGTTATTGTATACTTTTGTTCACTGACAGCTTGAACAGTATCTGATACTACTAAGAAAACATCCTCTGAATGTAACACTAGTTCTAATAGGTCTTAAAAATAGAAGCCCAGAGTCAGATATAGGGGAAATTATTGAGAGATCAGAGAGACTATGTCTAAACTATAGCCACCTTAATTGGCCAAATTCCCTGCCAAACAGAGACTAAATTCCTGTCTCCTCCTATGTTATCACTTCCTTTCTTCAAATAGCCATACCATTTCCTGTCTGTTCGTACAGACAACCAGACTTTCATGGTTAACTGGTGAACTAGCTTCATCCTCTGTTCTTCAGACAAACTTCATTTGTTAGAGTATAAACAAGATATCACTACATTCCCCATTTTTTGACTAAAATAAAAAGGAAGGTTACAATTAATATATGAAAATCTGTATATAGTAATTACAATAATTTATACAACATATATACAATAAATACATCAACAATAAATACAATAAATACATCAACAATGTCTAGTCCATTAACAACTGATAAATTCAGAGAAAATACTCCATATGTATCCTGTCTTCTTGAATACAAAACATTGTACCAAATTCACTTTCTAGTCTAACTTGCATTACCAAAACTATCTTTTTGTTTGTTTGTTTGTTTTTTTCGAGACAGGGTTTCTCTGTATTGTTTTGGAGCCTGTCCTGGAACTCGATCGGTAGACCAGGCTTGGTCTCGAACTAACAGAGATCCACCTGCCTCTGCCTCCTGAGTGCTGGGATTAAAGGCATGAGCCACCACCACCGCCCAGCCCAAAACTATCTTTTTATGTCTCTCCTTATACACTTTACTTTATTGAGTGAATTTCTTTTCTGAATCTGATAACATGGAAAGCTATAACTAGAAAGCCTTCAACTCCATCAGAGACTCAAGATGGAAATAATATTCCCTGAGTAAGCAGAAAGTAAATGCAAGCAACTTCCAAAACATACTAGAAATGACAGAAAGACTTGGCTTCCTGAACAGTAACTTAAGGTTCCTCTGCAATGTTGGAGCATCCATTGTCAGTCTACAGGCCTAGCATATTTGAAAGACATTTCTGTGAAGCAGGATATTCTGAAGGGCTATCTTACCTTGTCTTGGAAAAGTTTGCCAGTCCTTTCTTTTGTGTCCTGCTTGTGTGATTTTGACAGCATTCTCTCAGCAGTTGAAGTAAGAGTACATTCTTGCCCAGTGGCCAACTTTTGCCACAAAGAAAGTAAATTCTTTGTGAGTTTTCTTCAGTGCCCATCATCTTCTTTGAAATAAGTCGGTGCTGCCAGGATCTGACATGTCTCATTGTTATAAAAAAGAAAAGAATCCATGTTATTAAATAAAACATCTTACATGCTATATTCTGCAGATCTCTGAAGTGTTTAGAGATGACCTGCTTATCTAAAATATATCTCTGTTTGACCTTGAAAACATCCCTAATATGACTTCAAGTTCAATTATAATGTGACTAATTGCTAACCTAGATTTCCTTATTATCCTAAGTCATTGGTAATAGAAACTTTAAAGGGATAAACATTTGTATTACATTGCTAAATGAGTTGTATAGGTACCATAACTTGAACAAGATTGAGATATGTGTATGCACTAGCAAAATAATCTCAATTTTGTATCAATATACAATAAAAACATTGTAAAATATTTAAAACTAGTAGTTGTTTTTTCTTTGTTTAAAAGTAGATTCAATAATCTTTTTATTCTGTTTCTATATCCCCTCATTTCTTTTCAGAGTATTTTCAATTATCTACCCTTTATCCCATCCCATCTTTATCTTTATCCCCTTTTTTCTTTTCAAAACTAGAACTCTGAATCTAATTTCCTTTGCTCTACTTTCTCTCTGACTGGAAGCAATAAACACTTGTAACCAACTCCCCCTAAACAATGACAAATATTCATAACCTACTGAATGACCAAAAACCACCTATCTCAACTCTTGGGAATGTTAGCATCATATTCTTAAGTTTACTTCCTGCTATCTGGGGGTGATGGCATCTTTAGGGGCTCCTAAAAAGAAAAAATTGGGTTAATTGTCAAGTCATGGGAGAGATAGCTCTATCATTTGTCATCCAGTCTCTTCATAATGAAAAAGTGCTGGGCTTCTCTCAAGTCCTGGTTAGAGTAGTCTGTGAGACTGGATCATCTCAGGTAACTGCCTCGAAATTGTCCTGAGCAGTTTGTAGTCCAAAGCAGACCTTCATTTGGTGTTTGTCAACTCAGTAGTGTTAACATAGTGCTGGTGGAATCATCATTGTTGGGCACCACCATCCTTTTGGAGGCTTCAAAGATTGCTGTTAGACATGATTATAGTTCACTGCAGAAAACCTGAACATTTTAAATGTCATATGCTGCAGTTATAAAAAAGTAAAGGATCAATATTTGTTATGTAAATCTGGAATACAAAAACTTAATTACTAGTTACGTGATAGAGACTCAAACAAGAAATCATGTACAGGAAGCTAGGTGAAGCCTTTTTCTAAGAGTTAGTTAGTATTCTATATGACCATTAATATCATGACAAAAATTTAAATATATATACACATTTTTAGATAACATTTATACATCAAGAAAAGCTTCAAAGATGAAAAGTATAACAAAAGGATCATGAGATTAGTGGCAACAAAATAGTCCTTTCATTTTATTTTTCTTCTGTCCCATATCAGGTGGCTCTTCTGAAATGAGACAGAGATTTTGGATTTTATTTTAACACACATGCTTGTAATTAGAGAAGGAGAGAGCCACACTCCAACACCAAAGCTAGCTTTACATTTTACTTGGACTACAAATAGATCATTTGCATTATACATTTTAGAGAAAATCAGAAACAAACATTTGGGATGATTTGTGACATTGTATCCTGTTGGAGATGCGATATACCAATAGGTCAAATTACTCTTTTTGTTGGGACATTTTTTGGATGATTTGTCCTTTTTCTTCAGATGTCTCATTTTTCCAGTGGTCTTCAGATTCCTTAGATGGATACCTTCATTCTCACAAAAAGACAAACATAAAATCCTTCCCAATCCTACTATTGGGTAGTTTTGCTTTTGGCATGTTATATCTGATGAAATGAAAAGAATTTATTAGTTTCAAAGTTAGCTTAGATTGAACAGCCTTGCTGTTTGAGTCACTCTAATCTCTTCTAATCAAGGAATGTTTCTTGTTTAAATCTAATCTTTATCAGTCTTGATGGTATCCATAGCTTTTCTTCTCCTGTGGAAACAAAAGCAAAATGCCTTCCCCAAGATAACACATATCCTGGTTTCCATTCTGAGGTCAGCATATCTTTAAAGTATACAGGCTGATTTAATTCCATTTTTTGTCATCCAGTGCCTCTCTGGTGCAGTTGTTCTTTGCTTATTAGCATTCAGAGAATTCAAAGTTATGAATTATGCAATCTATTTATGAGGGTATTCATTACACATTTATCTCTTCATAATTTAGAATATTCCATAGTGTTTCATTTCATCTTGTTATATCTGCTTGCCCTGTAGTATTCTGTGGCATACCTGCAATATGTTTTATATTGTAATAAGCAACGAATTATTTCATTTTACTAGAGACATATGCTGGAGCACAAGCAATCTTAATTTGTATAGGTATTCCCACGATGGCCATAACTTCTAACAAATGTGTGATTATAAAATAAGCCTTTTCAAAACTCAAATCAGTTGCCCATTGAAATCCTAAATAGGTTTCAATGGTGTAGTGTACATACTTACTTTTCTAAATTCTACAATATGAAAAAATCCATCTGCCAGGTTTCATTCCTTTGAGTACTCTTTGGGTTATTTCCTGTTGGTAATGGAGGTTGGTTTTATAAAGAACAAGCAGGAAGTTTCCTTGTCTCATTGTCAAGTGATGGAAAAACATTTTTGTAAACTTTGCTATTGGCATGATATTTTTTGTGGGTTAAATTCTGAGGTCTCCAGCACATTTCCTATTAATCAATTTCATCATTTCCTTGTATTAGAGGGCATGGATATGTGATGCATGTATGTATGTATGTATGTATGTATGTATGTATATATATGATTTCTATTCCTGATTATTTCATGCAATTGAGTAATAATAAAATCAATTCTGTATCAGCTGGTATAAATTTAGCAGTTTCAATAGGCAAAACAACTCTTTATGCATATTGTGAATCAGTAACCAGGTTGACAAGTTCTATAAAATCCATTAATACCATGAGGACATCATATAATTCTGACTTTTGAACAAAATCATAAGGGCTTTGAGCCACTTTACTTAAATTTTCTGATTTGTATCCCACCTATCCTGATTAATTTGCATCAGCATAAAATTTAAGGACTCCAGATATTTGTAATTCCTGTATAATGTGAGGATGAGTCCAGCTAGTTCTCTTCATAAATTAAATTCCCTTGCTTTGGGGATATTTGTTCTCCTACAAGTTACCATTCTCCATTTTCCTGATTTGTTTTTAATAGCAAATACAGGAGAATTCTAAGGGCTAATTAATTCTTCAATATGCTTAGCATTTAACTGCTCCTGTACCAGCTGTTATAAAACCAGCAGTTTCTCTGTTGTCAAAAGCCATTGTGTAACCCAAACAGCTATATTCATCTATTATTTTAAGGGCTGGGATCTTGGTGCCTTTGAAAGATCAGTAGCTGCTGTGTCCTGTTCTTGTACAACCTGAATTAGCTGCTGACTATTCTTTATGATACCTGTCATTTTCTCCAGAAACATGTGTTACTTTATTACTTGTTTATGAGATTGGAGTAATGTTAATCTGAGTATTTTCCATTGCTGTAACAAATCATATCACCATAAATTCATTGCTATGTTAGCAACATACAGCTTTAATTTTCCTCTCTGTCCATCTGGTCCTACACATTTGACCCATCTCACTCTCTGTTTTTCCTGAGATAAAGTTCCAATTCCTAAAAGCTGAACATTTACCTCCATAAAAGGTCAATTTGAATGCCAAGATTCTGGTGCAATTTCTGTGACATCCAAACCTGTTTCTATAAGGCCTTCAATGATAATGTCATTTATACATATTTTTAATTTTGGTGTTTTTTTATTTATGGAAGTTTGCCAAAATGTTTGCTTTATGGTTTCTTCTGAAATTTTTGTTCTCTCCTCCTTAGTTTTTCTATTGTCCAGAGCAGTATGGTTTCCTATAATAGCCATTAGGTTCTTTAATTGCTCTGGAATGGAGTTTCCTCCATGGTTACAGGGAATGATTGGACTGAATTTGGCATGGGGATCTATGAAAGGCCCCTCAAAACATGTCCTGATGGCAAGGTATTACCTTGACTGTCCCTTGTTGACCTACATCTATTTGTCTAATGCCTGCATTTGCCACACCTTCTGCACAATCAAGAAGGGATGGGAATTCTGTTTGAATTATGCTTAGAAAAAAAACATTATTTCTAGGAATGCCCTGACTACAAACACTTTTTAAGTAACTTATTTGCCATAATTGAAACACTTGCCATTTGATTTTCCCACAAAACTCTGGAAACCATCTCTCCTAAGCATTTATCATCATGGTCATGATATTCAATATTGATTGTATTTTGGATTCATTCTTTCAAGGGTGATGATCTTGCAATCAATGACCTAATTACCTGTTTGCATTGTGCATTAGCATTTTCAAAAGCCAGAAATTAAATTACTATTCGTCTAGCTTGTGAATTTGATATCATTCTATTTACTGCTGAAGTTAGTCTTTGTAAGATATCTGAGAAGGCTTCCTTTGGGCCCTGTATAACTTTAGTAAATGACTTGATTTCCTTTCCTACTTCCCCAATTCTGTCCCAAGCATTCAAAGTTTCTGTGTGGCATAAATATAGGACATGGTCCTCATATAGAAATTGCCTTTCTTTGTACATCAGCATAATCTCCCTCTCTAAGAAATTAGTCTTAAAAAATAGAAGTTGGTCTCAGGTGATTTCCATACTTTGTTGTTCAATGGCCTTAGCCTCATCTTTCCAACAGGTCTTCAATTGTATTTGAAGACCATATTCTGTAGTAGCTTTAACCCAGTCTCTCCAGTCTCTAGGGGTATTTCTGTTATAAATTGACCATGAGTCTAACATTTGCTTCACAAAAGGTGACTGCATGCCATATGAGACTATTACTTCCTTGAATCCCTTTAAAGCTAACATTTCCACAGGAATCCATTTAACAAAGCCTGGGGGATATCTGTTATTTGGCAGTTCCTGTAAGGTAACTGAATACATTAAAGTTGGTTGTTTGAAATTCTTAAGCTGTTCCTCTCTAATCGTATAATGGAATAATGAAATTGATTCTCCATTAAAGTCCTTTGTCTGGCTCTGAATATTTCTATGATCTGCTTTATCAAGTTTTTCTAAAACTTGTATCTTAGTACACAGGTTAACCAACTTTCTATTGATTAGACAAAAATGATAAAACTGATAATGTTTACAATTGAAATTACATAAGTCCCATCTAAATTAGTTACCCTCTTAGTTAATTGTTCCATTTTCACCCCATTCAGCAGGTTATTATACAGAGACCTAAGTGTTTCCCATTTTTTAATGTGGGAAAATTTCTCTCTCTCTCTCTCTCATGCACACACACACACACACACACACACACACACACACACACACTAATTCTTCTTTTTAAGAATTCCCATTTGTCTCACCAAATCTGCTGAGGAACATGTGGAGCTTAAAGCTGTGTAGCATATCTGATTATTGAACACAGGTGGTACACAGTGTGACTGAGGAAAGCTGTGGCTGCTAGCCTGTAGCTGTGAAATAAGAGTGACAGGCCAATGGAAAAAGTTACATAAATTAATTCTAGATTAAAATGGTGAAAACCTTTCGTTTTACAATGAAAAACATTTTAACTAAATAGAATGAATATATCATTTGATATCACTATATTATAGTGAGATATTCCCCCTGCTCACACTTGTAGTGCTGACAATGCCCAGGGATGGACGTGATTGGGAATGGGTTTATGTCTGGGGTTGGGACAGGTGGCTCTCTCTTGCTTCCTGTTCAGGTCGCAGAGACCATCCAGGTGGCAGGGTTTGGATCCTCGGAGCAGAAAGCTGTGGCTGTCATTTATGTCTTTTGTAAGTGCATTCTCCCCAAATTAATTTCACTTAACCTGTAAAAAAAAAAGAATGACAGCCCAAGAAAAGGGGTCTATGGCAAGCCCTCAACCACAGGGTTGGTGGGAAGTCAGCTGTCTGAAAAATGCATATGGGATTGTGCAGAAGATGCATGTGTGGCTGAAGCTGCCTGAAGGTAAAGCCAGCCAGTGTAGGATGGGTAAGTCCTGTGGTGTTTGGAGCCCAGGTGCTTCTGGAGTTTGGGTAGCAGCTAGAGACTGTTTTGTAGATGCTACAACAGGAAAATCCCAAACTCACTCAGAGGCTTGAGGAAAAAAGAAAAGAGAACCTAGCTGGGCAGGGCAGCGACTCTGGTGGGAGCCCTGTGTATAGCTCTAGCCTATGCCATTGGCAAGCAGCTTCTTTTGTGAATCCATGCCTTTAACTTGGAAGCCAATATGTAACACAAGTTCTAGTAAGTCTTAATAATAAAAGCCCAGAGTAAAATATAGGGGAAAATGCTGAGAGATCAGAGAGACTAAGGGGCAAAATCACAGCCACCTTACTTACTCAAATTCCCAGCTGAAAGTGACTGAGCTCCTTTCTCTTCCTGCTTTATCATTTCCTCTCTCTGCCCAACCATATCATTTTCTGTTCATCTGTACAGAGATCCAGACCTCTGTGGTTAACTAATAACTAGCTCTGTCCTCTTATCTTCAGGCAAGCTTTATTTGTTAGAGTAGAGGGTGGAGTCAGGGTTGAGGCTTTTAAGTTAGATACAGCTTTATTTTCCCACATCATATACAAAATGCATTATGTCTTTATAAATAAAAGCTTCCCTTCAATTCTGAGAGGTGACAAAGGTAAGAGAAAAAGTCCATTATTTTAGGCATTGCTTTGACTCCACTAAAATGAACTAGAAAGAAAGTTTTGTCATGCTTGACATGAGGGGTTTGCTAGATAGATTATGGATCCTGGAAGAATCATTATCATGCCAAATGGGGCAACTTCATTTAAAATATGAATATATGCATGTACATGTATATATTGTATGCTTTAACAGTTTACTGTTTTCTTATTGATGAGCAATATACCTTCTATGGATGTGCTGTGAAATGCTGTCACTTGAGCTTAACCACCATTGTCATCTTCATCAGAGAAGCTGTGATCACCTTTATTTAAACAATGTCAACCCCACATACATCCCTTCACAGATGGAAGGAGTGTCTTTGGGTCATTACCTGAGGTCTCTGCAACCCTGCCTATGCCCATCTCCCAGCTGTATCAGTTCTACCCAGAATTATTCTTTGACTGCTCATAAACATTTAGGCAATAATAAAATTTTGTGTGTAGTTATATGTATACATATAAAAATTTTTGTATCTATGTGAACATATACCTTCAGGGCTAGGATAACTTATATTCTAGATTAACGACATTAGAATAGAATGTCTCAGTTGAAATTCTATTCCAAGGTTATTAGCTTAAAACAAAAGTTTCCCAGAGAACAATATTGTAGCTTTCGTTACCTACTGCATCTTAAGAACTTTGTACAAATCTGATATAGTTTATTTTAGAGCTGACCATGATTAAAGGAATGGGACTGTAACTTTGATGCCAGCCTGAGCTACATACACACTGAGACCCCCTTATCTCAAAATCAACCAGTTAAGCAAGCAAACTAGTGAAGATTCTATTTTGCAAGCCATTTTTAGTATAGAAAAGAAAACAACCACCCCCCAAAAAAAACCAAAAAGCAAAAAAAACCACAAAACAACCTTATGCTCAGAAGGTTCATGAAATCAGCCTTTAGGTTATATAGTAAAAAAGTAGGCACTGTGATTTGATTCCAAAGCCATCATGTCTCAACCGATGTGTCCTTCTTATGCTGTTTCCCAGCAATGGTAGGACAATCAGGCCCAGCCGTGGTATCTAATGTGGGGAGAACACCTAAGAATCTGGGAGGAGCAGTTGGCTGGTTTCTTTTCAGGTGGGTTGTATTCATTGGGTAAGAGCTCATTGGTTCTCCAATCTTCGACTGTATGGCATCCTTGTAAGATGATCACAACTCAGTAGAGCCCTTTGAGGAATCAGGTACATGGATCCTGGCTTTACTGTGGTCCTACATAAT
The DNA here is from genome assembly GCF_017639785.1 of Mesocricetus auratus. Taxonomy (NCBI): domain Eukaryota; kingdom Metazoa; phylum Chordata; class Mammalia; order Rodentia; family Cricetidae; genus Mesocricetus; species Mesocricetus auratus. The sequence goes on from NW_024429184.1 coordinate 68,585,497, forward strand.
CCACAATCTATTTTGGCATGGCAGCCCCTCTTCACATGTTTTGAGGTTAACTTAGTAACACAGAGTTTGATGTCAGCTCCTGGGGTCATAGCTTTAGTCTGCAATGTTCAATTTGGAGTACCTTGAAAAGTGACTCAGCATCTGGTAACAACCTCGATACATTTCCCATCATGATTTAATGTATTTATGAGCATATCTTTCTTAGAAATAGTGGGCTAAATAAAGAAACCTATTAGTCAGGCAGTTAACACTGATAGTGATGATGTGTTCTTGTCACATGTGCCTGTTTGTAGCATTTGTCCATGCAAGCAAGAATGAAATGTAATTGTGGAACACACAATGGATTTAAAAGACTCAGCTCAAAAATAGAATAAAATATTCCATTGGTAGTTTTAATGTTGACAATATAACATTTTGGAATGATGGAAATTATAACATTTGACTGTACTAAATTCACTTTTACTAGTTCACTTTTTTACTTTCTACTAACACAGTTATTAAAAATTTAAAATCATGGTGTGAATATGGATTTCATTTTAGGCATGTGGTATATTTCTACATGAAAATAGAGTACAGGGAGAATATTTCATGTTTTGGAGGGTACACATTCATGTTGGTCTAAGTAATAATGGTCTTGAATACATATTATTGGCTATTATTAGTTTCTATAGTGAGTGTGCAAAACTGTACCTATTCATTGACTTAAATTTATTTATAATAGTATCTTTAGTATCATAAAAGTGGTCTCAAGACTAACATCATTTACTAAGTCTTAGCATAAACTGGTACTGTTATATTAGGGAAATAGGACATGGGAAGAAAAAAGTTTTTCTTTTTCTTTCAGGTTCATCTTGAGGGGTTTACGACTGCATTGATGGTGTTAGAAGATACTAGATTCATGCTGATTGTTATTATGGAGATGTGTGTTTGACACTGTAGCATCTGCCTTCATTTAACTTCTGCAGAATAAAATGATGACTGGAGCACAGAATCTTGTTTCAAATGTGCATCCTTGGCAGCATCTATGACTTCCTGCTCAAGGTCATAAAACATCCTATGAAATGTACAATTGGTAAATCTTAAAGCAATATAAATTTTTGTTTAGAACAATTATTTGGAATTATTGTATCCCTATCAATATGTTAAGATTTAAAATTAGGTTTATGGGTTTATGTGAAAGCTTTTACTTATAAAGCAGTGTAAAGAATGATTCATCATTGCTCATGACATACATTTGGCGAATATCTGGAAATCTTTGTTTAATGGACAAAGTTCTACTGGCCTTTTCCGTACACTTCAGCTGAACCCTAGTTAAATCCTTAATGTCTTTAGACTTAAATCCATGCGAGGCTGTCCTTATTATATACCATTTTTAGTTTTCAATTGGAGAAACAAGAAATACTTATTTTTACAGTGTTTCTTTTCACTGCCAGAAAAATTGATTTTCACTTATTTTTGTGTATAGTTCCAACTGAATGTGGGAACATTGAAAATGAAATTTATGTTCAAACAACAAACAGTAGAAATAGGTACTAGATGATTTAAAAAATCCCTATTTACCTAATAGACACATATTTTTGAAGTTAATGAAAAACATCCTTATCAAATACTTTGTGTAAAGTAGAAGCAAAGATTGTCCAGTGAATTTTTAGTAAAGTTTTAGTTTATTAATTTAACTATACATTAGAAACCCAATTGGGAAAAATCAATGTATTTTGCTTAGTATGGAACAAGCAATGTTGTAGTTATAAACCAGTGAAGCCAATTTTTAATCTGTAAAATATGATAATGGAATTATTAATATTCACAGGTATTACCCATAGTTAGGAGTTCAGAATAAGTTGAATCCATGATACACTGGGTAGTAATTTCTCATCCAATGACCCATTGGGTAGTTTCTCATCCCAAGAAACATTCAGAATCAAAGCATGAATGTTTACTCATGGAGAACTTGAAATAGATGTAAATAGGTACAATTTGTGTTACTGAAAAAAAAATTGATAGATTAATAGTCCCCATCACCTTTCCACTATGGCTATAGTGTAACCCACGAGCCAAACACAATCCTTCAATTCCTTATCAGGCATTTTCCCCACAGAGATGAGAATAGTACATAATAGGGTGATAAAGGTAGGATCAAACACTTTAAAGCTCCCATGTGCAGGTTATTTGTGTCCTAAGAATCTAATATTGAATACTTTTTAAATGTATTATTAATTTGGTGACTTATATTTACTAGGAATGATCCGTAGTTACCTGCATTGAGGAAGAGAATGAATTATTTTATAACATTTACTTTTTGGGCCAATATCAAGCTGTTTTCATTAATATAACTCTATAGTAGAGCTTGAAGTCATTGATGGTGATAACTCCAGAAGTTCCTTTATTGTACAGGATTGCTTTGGCTATCGTGGGTCTTTTATTTCTCCATGTAAAGTTGAGAATTGTCGTTCCAATGTCTGTGATGAATTGTGCTGGGATTTAGACAGGGGTTGCATTGAATCTGTAGATTGCCATTTTTACTATGTTGATCCTACCTATCCAAGAGTATGGGAGGTCTTTTAATTTTCTGGTATCTTCTTTAATTTCTTTCTTTTTAGACTCAAAGTTCTTGCTAAACAGGTCTTTCCCTTGTTTGGGTAGCGTTTCCCCAAGGCATTTCATGTTGTGTGTGGCAATTGTAAAGGGTGCTGTTACTCTGATTTCTTTCTCAGACCATTTATCCTTAGCCATCAGGGAAATGCAAATGAAAACAACTCTGAGATACCATCTCACTCCTGTCATAATGGCTAAAATAAAAAACACCAATGACAGCTTATGATGGAGAACATGTGGAGAAAGAGGAACACTCCTCCACTGCTGGTGAGAGTGCCACTTTGAAAATTAGTATGGAGATTCTTCAGGAAAATGGGAATCAGTCTACCACAAGATCTAGCAATTCCACTCTTAGACATATACCCAAAAGATGTACATTCATACAATAAGGACATCTGTTCAACTGTGTTCATAGCAGCATTATTTGTAATTGCAAGAATCTGGAAGCAACCTAGATGCCCCTCAACTGAAGTGTGGATATAGAAAATGTGGTACACTTACACAATGGAGTACTATTCATCAGAAAAAAAAGCAATGGACCCTTGAAATTCAAAGGCAAATGGATGGCACTAGAAGAAACCATCTTGAGTGAGGCAATCCAGTCACAAAAAGACAGACACAGTATGTTCTCACTCATATATGGATTTTAGACATGGAGCAAGGGATTGCCAGCCTACAATCCTACCCTCTGAGAGTCTGGGAAACTGGTAGCACCCTAAGTGAGATATGCATGGTACCCCAGTGAAGGGGAATGGGACAGAATCTCCTGGTCAGATTGGGAGCATGGATTTAGGGAAGAAGGAGCTGGCAGAAAGACGGGGGAGCAGAAACACTGAGTCGGTGGAAGAATAGAGGAGAGCAGGATCAGAGATACCACAATAGAGGGAGTCATTATAGGTTTGAGGAGAGAAATGGCACTAGTGATATTTCCAGAGATCTACAAGGATGACACTAACTGGCATTCTAAGCAATAATGAAGAGGCTATCTTAAATGTTCTTTCCTGATAATGAGATTGATGACTACCTTATATGCCATCCTAGAGCCTTCATCCAGTGACTGATGGAAGCAGAGGCAGATACCCACAACTAAATACTGAGCTGAACTCCTGGAAACCAGTTGCAGAGAGGGTGGAGTGATGAGCAAAGGGGTCAAGACTGGGCAGGTGAAACCCACAGAAACAGCTGACCTGAACAAGGAAGAACTCATGGACCCCAGACTGATGACTTAGAGGACAGCATGAGACTGATCCAGATCCCCTGAACGTGGGTCTCAGTGAGGAGGCGTTGGCAATCTATGGGGTTTCAGGTAGTATGTCAGTAGTTATCCCTGGTGTATGAATGAACTTGGAGAGCCCATTCCACATGGAGAGATGCTCTCTCCGTTTGGACACATGGGGGGAGGGCCTAAGCCTCACCCTTCCTGGGGAATTAGGGGGGATGGGATGAGGGATTTTAGGGCATGATAGGTGATGGGGGAGGAGGTGAGGGAGAGGGAGATGGGATTGACATGTGAAGCAAGCTTTTTTCTAATTTAAATACAAAATACAAAAAATAAAACAATGACAGCTCAAAAAAAAGATTTACTCTTTGATCAAATTTGATTTTCTAAAAATCACAATGTAATAGTAATGCCTCTTCCTAGAAAGAGCTGAGTGCCACAACTTATTCTGTGAAACAGACCACTGATCACTTGTTTATTTAAAGATAGGATCTCATGTAACATAGGCTGCCCCATAAATCAGTAGGCAGTCAAGGCTGACTATGAACTGTTGATCCTCTTGCATCCACTTTTTTAGTGCTTGGACTGCAGTGTATATCACTATGATCATATTAGGTGCTGCTGCATGCCAAGCAAACACTACAAACAGAACTACATTCTTGAACCAAAACAGTTTACTGAAATGACTGTAAGAAGTGATACTTTTTTAGTTATTGAATTATTGTTTTTTAAAGGGATTTTTATGTTCCATTGGCTGCTTCATTGTATTACATCATTAGATATGCTTCCCCTATGGGGGAATAAAAATGCTGAGAGACAGTCGTGTGTTTGGCTTCAGATGATTAGGCATGATGACCTTTCTTCTGACTGTAAGTTTGTATTAGTAACTTTATGTTCTGTAATGGAACACTAGGAGCAAAACCAACTTGGAAGAGCAAAATGTTTATTTGGCTTGTACTTCCAGATCACAGCTGGAACTCAAGCAGTAACCATAGAGCTACTCTACCAATTGACTTACTCTCATGCTAATCACTGGTTCAAGCTCAGCTAGCTTTCTTTTGTACCTAGACCTAATTGCCTAGGGATGGTCTTCCCTATCATCCATCTAACGTTAATCAACAATCAAGATACTTCCTCAAAGACAGGATTCTTTCTCACAGACATAGTCACCAACTAATACAGTCCAGACAGTCTTTTCCTGAGATTCCCTAAGATGACTGTAGTATTGATCAAGTGACAGCTGAAGGTTTCTAGGAAACACGTGCTTTAAGTATTATATTTACTAAATTTTTCATCTGGAAACAAATTTCATACAAATATGGCACCCAGTCTCATGCAAACTCTCAAGCCAGGCTTTTGTGTTATCCTCTATCTTGACACCATCTTGTACTATCTTCTAAACACTGTCCTTGTCTAAAACTTCCACATTCCCATCATTCCTTTGTGGTACATCCTGTTACCTTCCTGAAAGTGGCTATAGTCACACTTGGCTCCAATATCCATAGTCCTAATAATGGCGTATGAGTCATTAACAATCCACAGTGCCATACCCTATATAGTGTTAGTTAAGACATTTCACATTCATGTCCTTTATTTCTCATGTGAATGGAACAAATAATTTAGGTAACATGGAGATGATATCTAATTGCCACTTTACAAATAAAGAAAAATAACCTTCAAGGTAACAAAAACAAATTTTACCTAAGGTCCCAACCACCAGTGGCTGAGCCTATATACTCTCTGATACTTTCTCTCTTCTTCACATCACAATGTGTCCTTCATTAGTTACTGTCATGGCTCTGGGACTATTATGCATGACAGAGACAAAGGACGGAAGATTCATTTGACTCAATTGTTTCAAAGTGCTTCAGTCTTCCATTGTAAGGAAGACAATATTGAACCTGTACCATGGTAATATCACGGCTGCAGTCAGACTTCAGACATTGTTCACATCATGGTACATTAGGAAGCACAATTAGAGGTAGAACCAGGAACTCTGTATAACTTTCAAAAGACTGTTTCTAGTGCCTATTCTAAATATCCTGTAGACATGTTTTCCTTTGAGTAAATTATTTTTAACCTGACTTTTGATTTACATGTGTGCCCTCTTCTTCCTGCAATTAGACCTGGAAATAACATGCTAAAGGAGTCTCTATCCCCACATCATGGGTAAAAGATGATGACTCACAGATAGGAGGGAACACTTAGTGTAGCTGGCTAGGAAATGGGAAGAAATAGTTAGCTTGATTCAGATATTGAGAAGGGACTTGAAAACTAAATGTGTGGCATTTGGCCAAAGTCAGCAAGTTGTGAATAATGTTCTGCATGGAGGAAGGGGCAACTGTGAGATCTGTATTGTTCACATCCTTGGCTGATTCTTAAAGAGTACTTCCTCACCCAGTGGCCTGGGATTCCTTTCACTTCATATTCTCTTGTATGTTTTCACTATAGCATTTATATTAAGGGGCTATGTGCCAAGAATGATATTCCTCAATAGTGCATGATACTCCCAGCACACAGTTCCTATGCTTTTAAATATTGGTTACTTTGTTCAGATGATGATAAAGTAAGTACAGGAAATGAGGCAATACTTGAAATTTAAGTCATGATAAATTGGTTGTTTTTCTTTAATTGTGGAAACAATTTCTGAACTTACTATTTTTTTCTGGAATTTTTATCACTAATGCCTTTGTGTGTTAGGATAGTAAACAATCACTACCAGCCTATAGAAACAGCTACAGAGTGCTGGCTAACAGCATGAGTGTCAGCAGCAGGCTGAGTATCTGATAGGAGAAGGAAATTCTTCAGAGGTCATCTCCAGCTTTGTGTGGTCTTCAAAGGGCTCCACCCCCACCCCATTCTTGAAGATCTAATTACCATTAACTTTTTTGTTGCCTGCCTCTGGTGATAAATACTTCAACTGATTTTATTTATTGGATATATTTTATTACAGTATATTGTAGTAGTTTATTCTTTCATTTATGAATTGGGTGTAGTGATTCATGACTAAATTCCCAGTAACAGGAAGGCTGAGGAAGGAGAACTGCTGTGAATTTGAGGCTAGCCCGTGCTACAGAATGAGACCATGTCTCACCATAGGCCCCTGTAAAGAAAAAACAATATAGCATCTGGCCTGTGATATCTTATTTCCTAACTGATCTGATTTCTGTATTTTCCTCTTTGAAATTTTATTGTTTAATACAGAAAATTTTATAACTAGAAAGTTTCAGGTTCTTTTCTGAGGTTTAGTCATTGACAAAATTTCAATAATAATTAGCTCTTTATAATGTGGAATGCTGTTTTTATAAAAAATAAACATGGTTGTTGACAAATATTCCACAAAATCACAAAAGTATTGTTATAATTTCTAACTAACTGCAAAGTATTTTTAAAAGTCGGATATATATGAAAATCTTTTGAAGATAGAAAAATATGTATCTAAAGATACAAAAATATATGATCTAAAGGGAACTTCTTGTAGCCATGGAGACTAAAGATAATTGTTGTATCCTAGATACATGTTAGACCTGTATAACAAGTATCTACATGACTACATCCAAAATGAACATCTCATACCATGTGGTCACCTTTTAGAAGTAAAATCATAGGATGCGAATATTCTTGCTGGGTGTCTGTTTTTCTCTAAACAGTTGCTGCAGGAGTTCAAAGCAAGAATATCCGTTATGGCACCAATCTGGATTCAGAATCCATTGTATTTTCTTTTAGGATTTAGTAATAGACATTCTTCAGGACTGTTTGTTTTGTGGTCTGGAATCCAATCATACTTTGAAACTATCTCTGTATTAATTGCACAGTTCTATTGTCATAGGAAGGACAATACTTATAATTCACTACTGATATGGCTATTTCTTTACCTTTTCATGCTTGGGCCAGAGGTAGTGTAACTTTCTTCCCACCTTTAAACTTCTTAGGAAGACTTACATTTGGATGAGTCACTGCCAGTTTTCAAAGATTTTCCACTCATCTTTCACCAGGATCTGCGAATGTATTTTAAGGCCATTTAGCCAGTTCATTTTATTAAATCTATTTCCCCCAAAGAATTTAAACTTTAACTTAATGACTTTTTCTGAATATTTAATTTGGAAATTTTTAAACTTATAGAAAATGCAATAAATAAAAATAACTTGTCCAAGATTCAATGATTATTGACTTTTTCAAACAATGTGTCATTAAGCCCTCTACACTCAGATGCCCTAACACATTTTCAAAATTCTTTGTGAGTTTCTTCACCTTCTTCTATACCTATTATTCTCAGGTTTGGCTTCTTCACGGTGTCCCATATTTTCTGGATATTTTGTGTTAAGGATTTGTTGGTTTTGAGATTTTCTTTGGTTGACGACTCTATATCCTCTAATGAGTCTTCAACACCTGAGATTCTCTCTTCTATCTCTTGTATTCTATTGGTGATACTTGCATCTGTAGTTCCTGATCGTTTACCCAGCTTTTCTATTTCCAGCATCCCTTCATTCTGTGTTTTCTTTATTGTTTCTATTTCAGCTTTCAATCCTTCAACTGTTTGAGTTGTTTCCTTCATTTTTTTGGTTGTTCTTTCTTGGTGCTCTTTAGATTCTTTGAAAGATTTGCTTATTTCTTGAAATTTTCCCCCATTTCATGGATTTTTTTGTTTGTTTTTTCTTCTATTTCTTTAAGGGATTTCCTCGTTTCTTCTTTGAGGGTCTCCATCATCTTCATGAGATAGTTTTTAAGGTCTGTCTCCTCTTCTTCGTCTATGTAGTGCTTTTCGGGTCTTGCTGGTGTTGGATCCCTGGATTCTGGTGGGGTCATGTTGGTGTTTCTATTGCTGAGTGATCTCTTATTCTGTCTTCTTCCCATCTCTTCTTTCAGTGGGTGCTGGTGGGGTCTTTCCGTCTCCACTGGTCTCCTTCCTTCCTGCAGCTGAAGCTGGGGATGCTGACACGGAGTTTGGGTCCTGGTAGGGCTGATGTCTTTCCTGAAGCTGGTCTCACTGAGGTTGGGGTCTTGGAATTGTTGACTTCTTTGCTGTTCAACTTAAAGGTACAGAAAACATATTCAACAAAATCATAGAAGAAAACTTCCCTAACCTAAAGAAAGATATGCCTATGAAAGTACAAGAATCTTACAGAACACCAAATAGGCTCGACCAGAAAACGAAGTCACCTCGCCATATAATAATCAAAACATTAAACCTACAGAGTAAAGAGAAAATATTAAGAGCAGCTAAAGAAAAAGGCCAAGTAACATACAAAGGCAGACCTATCCGAATTATACTTGACTTCTCAATGGAAAGGATGAAAGCCAGAAGATCCTGGACAGATGTCCTACAAATGCTAAGGGAACAGGGATGCCAGCCCAGACTACTATATCCAGCAAAGCTCTCAATTACCATAGATGGAGAAAACAAAATATTCCATGACAAAGCCAGATTTAAACAATACGTATCCATGAATCCAGCTCTACAGAAAATGCTAGAAGGAAAACCTAGAGCCAAGGAAGATAACTACATTCACAAAGACACAGGCAATATATAATCATACTTTACAAAACACCAAAAGAAAAAGGGAGGAGAAACTACACAAAATAACTTCACTAACAATAAATCAAGCACAAGCAAGGATCACCAATCAATGGTCATTAATATCCCTCAATGTCAACGGCCTCAACTTGCCTATAAAAAGACACAGACTAGCAGAATGGATACGAAGACAGAACCCTTCCTTCTGCTGCATACAAGAAACACATCTCAACATCAAAGACAGACGTTATCTCAGAGTAAAGGGTTGGGAAAAGATCTTCCAATCAAACGGTCCCAAGAAACAAGGGGGTGTAGCAATCCTAATATCTAACAAATTAGACTTCAAATTAAAATCAATCAAAAGAGATGAAGAGGGACACTTCATACTCATCAAAGGAAAAATACATCAAGATGAAGTCTCAATTTTAAACATCTACGCCCCAAATACAAAGGCACCTACATTCGTGAAAGAAACATTACTAAAGCTCAAAATGCACGTAAAATCTCACACACTAATAGTAGGAGACTTCAACACTCCGCTCTCACCGCTAGACAAGACCTCCAGACAGAAACTTAAAAAAAGAAACAAAAGAACTAATAGAAGTTATGACCCAACTGGGTTTAGCAGACATCTATAGAACATTCCACCCAAATACAAAGGGATATACCTTCTTCTCGGCACCACATGGAACCTTCTCTAAAATTGACCACATAATAGGAAACATAGCAAATCTCCACAGATACAAAAAAATTGGAATAACCCCCTGCATCTTATCAGACCACCATGCATTAACATTAGAATTCAACAATAACACAAATCGCAGAAACCCTACAAACTCATGGAGATTGAACAATGCACAATTGCACCATCCCTGGGTAAAGGAACAAATAAAAAAAGAAATTAAAGAATTCCTCGATTTCAATGAGAATGAAGACACAACATACACAAACTTATGGGACACTTTGAAAGCAGTGCTGAGAGGAAAGTTTATAGCACTAAGTGCCCACATGAAAAAAAACTGGAGAACAGTCATACTACAGAATTAATAGCACAGCTGAATGTTCTAGAACAAAAAGAAGCAAACTCCCCCAGGAGGAGCAGATGCCAGGAAATAATCAAATTGAGGGCTGAAATCAATCAAGTAGAAACCAGAAAAACACTGAGAAGAATCAATGAAACAAAGAGTTGGTTCTTTGAGAAAATCAACAAAATAGATAAACCTCTGTCCAAACTAACCAAAATACAGAGGGAGAACATGCTAATTAACAAAATCAGGGATGAAAAACGGACATAACAACAGATTCTGAGGAAATCCAGAGAATCATCAGGGCATACTTTGAAAATCTGTACTCCACAAAATTTGAAAATTTAAAGGAAATGGACAATTTCCTGGATAGATATCACTTGCCAAAATAAATCAAGAACAGATAAACAATCTAAACAGACCTATAACCCCTAATGAAATAGAAGCAGTCATCAAAAGTCTCCCAAATAAAAAAAGCCCAGGCCCAGATGGCTTCAGTGCAGAATTCTACCAGAAATTCAAAGAAGAGCTAACTCCAATACTCCTCAAAGTTTTCCACACAATAGAAGCAGGAGGCTCACTGCCAAACTCTTTCTACGAGGCTACAATTACCTTGATACCCAAGCCACACAAAGACACAACTAAGAAAGAGAACTATAGACCAATTTCCCTCATGAACATTGATGCAAAAATACTCAATAAAATACTCGCAAACCGGATTCAAGATCACATCAGAAAAATCATCCACCATGATCAAGTAGGCTTCATCCCAGGAATGCAGGGATGGTTCAACATTAGAAAATCTATCAATGTAATCCACCATATTAACAATCTGCGAAAGAAAAACCACATGATCATCTCACTATATGCTGAAAAAGCCTTTGACAAAATCCAGCACCCCTTCATGATAAAGGTCCTAGAGAGATCAGGGATAACAGGAATGTACCTGAATATAATAAAAGCAATATACAGTAAACCAACAGCTAACATCAAACTAAATGGAGAGAAACTCAAAGAAATTCCTCTAAAATCAGGAACAAGACAAGGCTGTCCACTCTCTCCATATCTCTTCAATATTGTACTTGAAGTTCTAGCTACAGCAATAAGACAACAAAAGGAGATAAAGGGGATACAAATAGGAAAAGAAGAAGTCAAACTTTCACTATTTGCAGATGATATGATAGTTTACATAAGTGACCCAAAAAACTCCGCAAGGTTACTCCTAGAGCTGATAAACACCTTCAGCAATGTGGCAGGATACAAGGTAAACTCAAAAAAATTAGTGGCCCTATTATATACAGATGATGAAGTGACTGAGAAAGAAATCAGAGAAACATCACCCTTTACAATAGCCAAAAACAGCATCAAATATCTAGGGATAATGTTAACCAAGGAAATTAAAGACCTGTATATCAAGAACTTTGTGTCTTTAAAGAAAGAAACCAAAGAAGATACCAGAAACTGGAAAGATCTCCCATGCTCTTGGATTGGTAGGATCAACATAATAAAAATGGCAATCTTGACAAAAGCAGTCTACAGATTCAATGCAATCCCTATCAAAATTCCATCACAATTCTTCAAGGACCTAGAAGGAACATTAATCAACTTTATATGGAAAAACAAAAGGCCCAGGATAGCTAAAACATCCCTATACAATAAAGGAACTTCAGGAGGCATCACCATACCTGACTTCAAGCTCTATTATAGAGCTATAGTCCTGAAAATAGCTTGGTATTGGCACAAAAATAGGCAGGTAGATCAATGGATCCGAATTGAAAGCTCTAATTTTAACCCACACACCTATGAACACTTGATTTTTGACAAAGAAGCTAAAACTGTACAATGGAAAAAAGAAAGCATCTTCAACAAATGGTGCTGGCATAACTGGGTACTGGTATGCAGAAGACTGCAGATAGATCCATGTTTATCACCTTGTATAAAACTTAAGTCCAAATGGATCAAAGATCTCAACATAAATCCAGCCACAATGAAACTTTTAGAAGAGAAAGTGGGAGATACTCTTCAACGAGTTGATACAGGAAACCACTTCCTAACCATAACACCAGTGGCACAGGCACTGAGATCGACAATTAACAAATGGGACCTTCTGAAAGTAAAAAGCCTCTGTAAGGCAAAGGACACAGTCAAAAAGGCAGGCCACAGAATGGGAAAAGATATTCACTAACCCTACATCTGACAGAGGGCTAATCTCCAAAATTTACAAAGAACTCAAGAAACAAGTCTCCAAAACACCAAAGAATCCAATTAAAAGATGGGGTACAGAGCTAAATAGAGAATTCTCAGTAGAGGAGGCTAAAATGGCCAAGAGACACTTAAGAAAGTGCTCAACATCCTTAGCCATCAGGGAAATGCAAATCAAAACAACTCTGAGATACCATCTTACTCCTGTCAGAATGGCTAAAATCAAAAACACGGAAGACAATTTATGCTGGAGAGGATGTGGAGAGAGAGGAACACTCCTCCACTGCTGGTGGGAGTGCCGACTCATACAGCCTCTTTGGAAATCAGTATGGAGATTCCTCAGGAAAATGGGAATTAATCTACCACTAGACCCAGCAATTCCACTCTTAGGCATATATCCAAATGAGGCAGGTTCATACAACAAGGGCATCTGCTCCACTATGTTCATAGCAACATTATTTGTAATAGCCAGAACCTGGAAGCAACCTAGATGCCCCTCAACTGAAGAGTGGATAGAGAAAATGTGGTACATTTATACAATGGAGTATTACTCAGCAGAAAAAAACAATGGAATCTTGAAATTCGCAGAGAAATGGATAGCACTGGAAGAAACCATCCTGAGTGAGGTAACCCAGTCGCAAAAAGACAAACATGGTATGTACTCACTCATATATGGATTTTAGACATGGATCAGGATAGTGCCAGTTTGCACTTCCACTGATAGAGAGTCTGGGAAACAGGAAAGAAACTAAAAGATATGCATATATGCATACTACCCAAGAGAAGAGGATGGAGACAAGATCCCCTGAATGGATGGGGAACACGGCGAGGGGTTGGGGGGAGTGGGACCTGGGAAGAAGAGAGGGTGTGAAGAGAAAGAGAGTTGGTCATGGGGGAAAAGGAAGTTGAGGGGGTGGGGGTAGAATAGGGGGAAGAGGGAATCATAGGATCGAATACAGATCAGGCACCAGAGCGACCTCGAGTGATCTAAAGGGATAACACCAATTGGCAAGCTAAGCAATAGTGGAGAGACCACCTCGAATGCCCATTCCTGATAATGAACTTGATGTCTATAACCATCCAGGAGCCTTCATCCTGTGACTGATGGAAGCACAGACAAATACACAATTAATCACTGAACTGAACCCAAGAAACCCAGTGACAGAGAGAGAGGAGTGATGAGCAATTGGCAAAGAATGGGCTGGCAAAACCAGCAGAGACAGCTGATCTGAACAGGGGAGAGCTCTTGGACCCCAGACTGACAGTGGGGAAGCCAGAATGGGACTGATCTGGACCCCCCAAATGTGAGTGTCAGCAAGAAGGCATGGGCAACCTATGGGGCCCTGAGCTGTGGATCAGTGTCTATCCCTGATATACAAACAGTCTTCGTGTGCCTATAGCACAAAGAGGGATGCTCTCTCAGCCTGGACTCTTAGGGGAGTGCCTGGACCCTACCCAGACTAAAATGACAGACTCTGATATCCCCTATGTGGAAGGATTTGGCAATAGGGTGGGAGGGTGGGGGGGGGAAGGGGAGTGCGGGAGGAGGGGAGGGAGAGGGAACTGAGATTAACATGTAAAACAAGCTATTTAAAATTTTAAAAAATGATAAAAAATTCTTTGTGAGGCAGTTGTATGCAGTATAACACTTTGCTCCTCAATATTTCAGATTAATCTAAGAGTGACATTGTTACTTTGAAAATGAGAAGTTATTCTGATATATTAATATATAAGATTATGTGAATAAATAGTTATTTCCTTCAAATTGAAACCATTTATTTGGAGTGGCTGAGTGGGTTCATAAGACCCAGGAACCTAACAAAACTTAGAGGGATCAGGAAACTCATGGAAGTTCCAAGATTCATAGTTTGTCTCCAAGGTTATAAAAGAGGCAAATCATTGCCAGGGAGGGAGCTGATGACATGTTGGTGAGTTGGTGATAACTTTTGTCAACCTATCTTAATGTGGAATCACAAAGGGAGGGAATCTTAATGAGGGATTATGTGGATTAGAGTGGCATGTGGGTATATGTGTGGGAAATTGTTTTGATTGTCTTAATTGCTATGGAAGAATCCAGCATGAAAGTGAGTGGCACCATCCCAGGTTCTGGGCCCTGAACTATATAATAATAGAGAATGCAAGTAAGCAGCATGTATATGTTCATTTCTCTTTGTTATTCACTGTGTATGTGGTATGAATACCTGTTTCAAGTTCCTGTTTCCTTGACTTCTCACTCTAGTGGGCTGTGGCTTAGAATTGTAAACTAAAACAAATTCTTTCTGCAATATGCTTTTTGTAAGGGCATTTTTTTCACAGAAACAAAAGCAAAACTAAGACAATTAAGGAGCACTAGGAATGAAGTGTCCATGAACAATTCATACACTGCCCATGTTGGGGTTGATATTTCTAATGATGCAATCAGGGTGAATATGTGTTCTTCTTGTCTCCCCAGAAAAAGCCACACAACAGACTTTTTTCTTTTTCTTTTTGGTTTTTATGAGACAGGGATTCTCTGTATTGTTTGGGAGGCTGTCGGTCCAGCCCGGCCTCGAACTCACAGAGATCTGCCTGCCTCTGCTTCCCGAGTGCTGGGATTAAAGGCATGAGCCACCACCGCCCGGCTGAGACTATTTTTTCTGTATAACCACATTATATTCACCAAAATCAAGAAATTTAACATTGTTTCAACATCAATTTAATGTGCATGTTATATGCAAATCACCATTTGTGCTACTTTCATACTACAATAGCAGTGCTTAGCAAACTAAACAAACACGATATATTGTTTGCTCATAACAAGTCTACAAATGACAAAAACCTATGAAAATTTGACAGGATTCTTATACTGTATTTTGGCTTTTAATCACTTATTTATTATCACTAACAGTCAAATCACTAACAGTTATTGCCATGTCAAAACAAGGAATGTCAGCTTTAAATGCCATACTCTTAAGGCTCAGAGGAGTGAGTATAAAGTATTTAGTTAACAAATCATATAGCAAATCATCGTGTTTATTAATTACATAGAAACATGTTAACTATGCTCAAATAATGTAGTATATAAAGATATTATCTAGTTAATTGCTTATTACTTTCATAGAAAAGAAATTTCGAAAAAAGTAGAAACTTAAATATATTCCACCAAAGCAATATTTATTTTAAACTTTAAAATAATTTAAATTAACTTAAATAACAGTTTTTAGTAGCTCATTTGTTAGCCAAGGAAGAAAAACCAACGTGGAGTTAATTAAATTGTGTTTGATTACAGCAGATGAAGAAATGTGTCCTGAGAAAAGAAACTTGATTAAGATGATTAGCCTTTTAGTGAGAACAGTTGCTTGCTGAGTTGAGGACATCAAGGGTAACAGATGGAATAAACATCCATACCATGCTCCTCCACTAACTACAGCTACAAATACTGGGTATCATATTAAAGAAAACATATGGAGATCCTGATTGGTACTGGGAAGAAGGCAGGCTGAATCAGGAGTTCGGACCCAGGAACAGCAAGATGGAGTTCCCTGACTCTGCTTCTGATTTATACACACCATATAGGGGCCTGGAGGAGCCACCAGGGGAATAATACTAATGTGAACAGTCAAAAAGAATTTCTAAAATAAGCCTGCTTTGTACATCTAGTGGGGTGGGCATGTGTACCTAAAAAAATCATTTGATTCCAGACAAACACCATAGAAAAACTCTGGCCAGCCTTTGCCTACACGAGCTAGGGCATGGCCTGGGCATCTATACCCATTAAGTTATAAGAATGGGCTAAAGATACCCCTTTGACGGTTAGAGAATAAGTGCAGAAAGTGTTTCTTCACCTCTGCTTGGTGGTAGTGAGGAGGCTGCAAACAATGGTTTTGATGAAAATGATATGGGGAACCAGGAATTAACCTTTACTATGACCACCACTTAGCGGTAAGAGAACAGTGCTTCTCACAGTCTCAGAATTTCTTTTACGTTTCCCTAAAAGTCACAAGGAGCTCTGCCTTCCACCCACTCACAGAGGCTTAGAGAAGAACACAGACTTAGAACTCCTTGGGGAGAAACCAAATTAACATTTCTCTTCCTTGCTGAATATGAGTCAAAGGGAAGCTACAAACAAAAGATTGAACAAAGATCTAGAATCTCTGGAATACTAAAAAGACCAGAAATACTCTGTATATAATTATGCATATTTATTTGTGACTGGGATATGATGGACTTATTCCTTGAAAAATATAAATGAATTCTGCATTAAGACAATCTTACTCTGGGCTCTTATCATCTATCTATCTATCTATCTATCTATCTATCTATCTATCTATCTATCTATCTATTTTGTTTGGGAGACTTTTAATGCCTGCTTCTATTTCCTTAGGGGTTATAAGTATATTTCAATTGTTTATATGATCTTCATTTAACTTTGGTATGTGGTTTATCTATTGAGAAATTTGTTTCTTTTAGTGTTTCCAATTTTGTGGAGTCCTGGTTTTTAAATATGACCTTATGCTTCTCTGGATTTCCTCAGTGTCTGTTGTTATGTCTTCCTTTTAGTTTCTAATTTTGTTAATTTGGAAAATTGGTTTTTTCATTAGTTTGGATAAAGGTTTATGAATTTTGTTGATGTTCTCAAAGAACCAACTCTTATGTTTTATTTATTCTTTGTATTGTTTTCTGTTTTATTAATTTTAGTTCTTAGTTTATTTCTGGGTATCTAATCCTCCTGAATGTGGTAGCTTCTTTTTGTTCCAGAGCCTCACGTTGTGTTGCTAAGTGCTACTATGAGATCTGTCCAAATTCTTCATGAAGGTGCATATTGTTATAACCTTTCCTCTTAGCATTGCTTTCATAAATTTATAAATTGAAATATTTCATAAATTTATGTTTCATAAATTTGGATATGTTATGCATTTATTTTCACTAAATTCTAGAAAGTCTTTAGTTTCTTTATTTTTTCCTTTACCCAGGAGTAACTCAGTAGAGAGTTGTTCAATTTCCATGAGTTTGTATGATTTCTGCTGTTTCTGCTACCAGGCTTTCAAAGAAGAGCTAATACCAATACTCCTTAAATTATTCCATAAAATAGAAACATAAGGAACATTTCCCAATTCTTTCTATGATGCCAAGTCACCCTGATACCCAAACCACACAAAGACTCGACAAAGAAAGAGAATTACAGACCAATTGTTGAAAATTGATGCAAAAATACTCAGTAAAATATTGGCACACTGAGTCCAAGAGCAGATCAAAAATATCATCTACCATGATCAAGTAGGCTTCATCCCAGAGATGCAGGGATAGTTCAACATGTGAAACTTGATGGGGGATGTCCTTCTGTATATTGTGAATATATGTTTCTCTTGCTGAAGCTGTTTCAGCCAATTGACAGGCAGGATGTAGCCAGGCAGGAAGTATAGGCAAAGCTACCAGACTTGTAGAAGACTTGGAAGAGGAATGCAGAGAGTCACCAGAGAGACACTATGTAGCCTCCAAAGAGACACTATGTAAGATGCCAGAGCATTATGGGTAAGTCACAGCCTAGTGGCAATACATGATTTAATAGAAATGGGTTAATAATTAAGAGAGATAGCCAGCAAGAAGCCTAAGCCATCAGCCAAACATTTTATAATTAATATAGTCTCTGTGTGTTTATTTGGGCATAAACAGCCATGGGACTGGGTGAGACAGAAATGTCCGACAACAGAAACTCTGTCAGTGTAATCCACCATATAAAGAAACTGAATGACCAAAACCCCACATGATCTTCTCATTAGTTGCAAAAAAAAAAAACTTTGACAAAATTCTACACCCTTTCATGATAAAAGTCTTAAAGTGATCAGGGAAATAAGGGACAAATCCAAATACAATAAAAACAATATACAGCAAGCAGGTTGCCATCATGAAATTAAATGGAGAGAAAACTAAAGCATTTCCACTAAAATCAGAAACAAACAAGGTTGTCCACTTTTTCATATTGATATAGTCACTGAAGATCTAGCTAGGGCAATAAGTCAAATAAAAGAAAACAAGGGGATACAAATCAGAAAGCAAGAAGTCAATGTATCATTATTCACAGATCATATGGTAGTATACATAAATATCCTGAAAATTATATCAGGGAACTCCACGGGTGATAAACACATTTAGTCAAGTGGCTATATATAAATTTGACTCTGAGGAAATATTTGTCTGTAAGAAAAAGAAAGATTAACTAAAAAAATCAGTAGCCTTCTTATATACAAATGATAAAAGGGATAATAAAAAATCAGGGAAACAACACCTTTCACAATAGCCACAAATAATATAAAATATCTTGGGGTAACTCTAAACAAGTAAGTGAAAGATCTATATCACAAGAACTTCAAGTCTTTGAATAAAGAAAATTTAGAAGATATCAAAAGATGAAATATCTCCCATGCCCATGGATAATGTAGAATTTGCATGATAACAATGGCAATTTTATCAAAATCAATCTACATATTCATGCAATTCCCATTACAATCCCCAAACAATTCTTTATAGACATTGACAAAACAAACTCAACTTCATATACAAAAAATAAAAACTGAGGATAGCTAAAACAGTCCTGTACTATAAAAGAACTTATGGAGATATCACCATACCTGATTTCAACTTCAACAGATCTATTATAATAAAAACAGCATTAATTTGGCATAAAAACAGACAGATGGATCAATGGAATTAAATCAAAGACACAGATGTAAATCTACATGCTTTTGGACACCTGATTTTTTATGAAGAAGCCAGAATCATACAACAGAAAAAAGAAAGCCTGGATGTTGGCATTTAGAAGAATGAAAATAGATCCATATTTATCACCCAGCACAAAACTCTAGTCCAAGTGGACCAAAGAGCTGAACATAAATTCGGATATACTCAATCTGACTGAAGAGAAAAGCCTTGAACACACTGGCACAGGAGACCAGTTCCTGAACAGGATATCAATAGTGCAGACACTAAGATTAACATTTAATAAATGGGACCTTATGTAACTGATGTAGAGAGCTGCGAAATGCCGCACCCTTAAGATGGTACTGGCTTCCGCCTCTGCTAGCCCGATAGCAAGTGCTCTCTGTGATAAACAACTCCTTATTTGGTCAAGGCTGGATATCAGGCTTGCTTCCTCTTATGTGGACCTATCTGCTGTCACCACATGGC
Organism: Mesocricetus auratus; assembly: GCF_017639785.1. Classification (NCBI taxonomy): domain Eukaryota; kingdom Metazoa; phylum Chordata; class Mammalia; order Rodentia; family Cricetidae; genus Mesocricetus; species Mesocricetus auratus. The sequence goes on from NW_024429184.1 coordinate 68,605,217, forward strand.
TTACCGGGGTTGGCCGCCCAAGGGCCTTTTTAAGCTGTGGGCGGACACTCCCTGGGGTCAGAAGATTTTGTTCAAGGTCCTGAATAAACTGCTTGTGAGAAGGATTCCTGAGTCGCGTCTTCCTTGCTGGTCGAGGTGGTCGTGACAATTGGTGGCCCGTACGGGGAAGGGGTCCCCTAGGACGGGGTGTGGGTGGGGCGGCCAGTCCTGACACAGCTCTGCACCCTCCAACCATCACCAGGGCCGGCGGCGGCTGCCCCAAGGGACGCTGCCCTAGGCGGTGGGGGCTGCCCGGATTGCACCCGGCCTGGCGCTCCTGCTCTGCTGCCCAGTGCTCAGCTCCGCTTATGCGCTGGTGGACGCTGACGATGTCTTCACCAAAGAGGAACAGATTTTCCTGCTGCACCGCGCCCAGGCCCAGTGTGACAAGTTGCTCAAGGAAGTCCTGCGCACAGCAGCCAACATAATGGAATCAGACAAGGGGTGGACACCAGCATCCACGTCCGGGAAGCCCAGGAAAGAGAAGGCTTCGGGAAAGTTCTACCCCGAGTCTAAAGAGAACAAGGAGGTGCCCACTGGCAGCAGGCGCCGAGGCCGGCCCTGCCTGCCAGAGTGGGACAACATCGTTTGCTGGCCGCTGGGGGCGCCAGGTGAAGTGGTGGCAGTGCCCTGTCCAGACTACATTTATGACTTCAATCACAAAGGCCATGCCTACAGACGCTGTGACCGCAATGGCAGCTGGGAGGTGGTTCCCGGACGTGGGCCAACTACAGCGAGTGCCTCAAGTTCATGACCAACGAGACTCGAGAAAGGGAAGTATTTGACCGTCTAAGCATGATCTACACCGTGGGATATTCCATGTCCCTTGCCTCCCTTACCGTGGCTGTGCTCATCCTGGCCTATTTTAGGCGGCTGCACTGCACGCGCAACTACATCCACATGCACATGTTCCTGTCGTTCATGCTGCGCGCCGCGAGTATCTTCGTGAAGGACGCAGTGCTCTACTCTGGCTTCACGCTGGATGAGGCCGAGCGCACTCACCGTCGGGATGGTGGAATGCGGAAGCCTGCACCATCTTTGAGGCGCGGTGTGGCGCAGCTCTCCACAACTGAAAAGTTTTTTTTAAGGCAAAAGACTCTGTTAATAGGACAAAACAGCAGCCCACAGAATGGAAAAAGATCTTTACCAACCCCACATCTGACAAAGGACTGATGTCCAAACTACATAAAACTCAAGAAACTAACCATCCACAAAACAAATAATCCAGATAAAATTGTGGTACCCATCTAAACAGAATTCTTAGAGAAATCTCATATGGTTGTGAAACACTTACAAAAATGTTTAGCATCCTTGGTCATCATGGAAATGCAAATCAAAACAAGGGAGATACCATCTTACACCTATCAAAATGTCTAAGATAAAAAACACCTGGCAGCTCATGCTGGAGAGTATGTAGAGCAAGGGAAAACTCCTCCACTGTTGGTGAGAGTGCAAGCCACTTTGGAAATCAATATGGTGGTTTCTCAGACAATTGGGAATCAATCTACCCCAAGACCCAGCAGTACCACTCTTTGTCATATACCCAAAGGATCCTCAATCATACCAAGGACACTTGCTCAACTTTGTTCATAGCACCTTTATTTGTAGTAGCCAGAACCTGGAAACAAACTAGATGCCCCTCAACCAAGGAATGGATAAATAAAACATGGTATATTTGTGCAATGGGATATTACTCAGCTGTTACAACGACATCCTGAAATTTGAGGGCAAGTGATGGAACTAGAAAAAATTATCCTCAGTGAGTAAGACAAACATGGTGTGTACTCACTCATAATTGGACATTAAATGTAAAGATAATCAGGCTATTATCTGCAGACATAAAAGGCTAAGTAATAAGGAGTGGTCAAGGGAGTATGCATGGATCTCCCTGTGAAGGGGAAAAAGAAATTGTGTGCGTGGACTGTGGGTGTGCGGGGATAGAAAAAATGAAAGATCAGGTTGGGGTGCTATGGAGGATGAAAGTATTAAAAAGTCTACTGGAAATAGAGAGGAGTGGAGTATTTCAGGGTCAGATAAAATACATGGCACAAGGGATTCTCCCAGAAACCTACAAGGAAAACCCCAGCTAAGACTCCCAGCAATAGGAGATATGTAGCCTGAGCTGACCATCTCCTATGATCAGACAAAACTTCAAGTGGAGGGACTGGGACACCAATCCAGTCACATAACCTTTCACCTACAGTCTTTCCTGTCTATGGGATGTATTGTCATAAGGGTGGCCTAGAGATTGTGAGAGTTGACAACCAATGACTTGTCTAGTTTAAAACTCATGCAGGAGAGAAAGCACACACTTAGCATTGCCTGGAGCACCAGGACCCACAGCCTAGACAACCCAGAGACCTAGGATGCAATCAAATATGACTGAAAGAAAAAATGTCAATGTAATGATGCCTAAGATATTCTGTTATACTCATAGATTGTTGCCTAAACCAATTGTCATCAGAGACATGTCATCTAGCAACTGATGGAAACAGATGCAGACACACAACTAAAAATTAGGCTCAACTCTTGGAACCTTGAATACGAGGAGAAGAAAACATTGTAGGATTCAGAGAGGTCAAGGACACCACAAAAAAACACAAACAATCAGCTGACCTGGTCTCTTGAGGCTCAGAGACTGAAAGAAAAACCAGGGAACCCACTTGGGATTGCTGTAGGCACTCTGCATATACATAACTGTTGTGTAGCTTTATCCTAACAGTGGAGGCAGAGGCTGTCTCTAATTTCTTTTTAATAGCTTTTGGGACCCTACTTCTCATACACTCACCCAATATGAAATTCATAGGTTGAATAGCTCAACAATTATTGTTGAATTTATACCTATTCATGCCGTACATACATATACTCAGTAGTTTATACACACATGTGAATCTAAACATAGGATATGTAGCAACAGAACAGAGTAAAAACCCAGATATAGTCCCATGTGACTATGGCAGATTACTTACAAAGAGGTAAATTCAATACTATACAAATGAATTTTCCTTTTAAAATGGCATAGAACAATTAGATATTCATAACAAAATATTAAATCTTGACATGAGGTTCATACTATGTAAAACTATAAATGGAAACAATTATAGAAATCTTAAAATTATGGGAGTTTTAGCTAATAGCAGAATGAAACTCAGAAAACAGAGGTGTTGATGAAGAATTCTTAGATTTGATATGAAGTGAATCATACTTCAAAATTAAAACCTTTTGCTTTGCACAAGACTCCACAGAGAGCGTAGAGCATTTAAATATTGCACATCTGAGGAAAGTCTCAAAAGTCACCAATAAGAAAGAACAGGAAGCTACTTTATTGAAGTGAATATAAAAAAATTCAAAATCTGTAGCATGTTCACCATCAGCCTCAGGAGAAGCAGGACTAGATTGATTCACACCATAATCAGCTCATCTACTTACTATACTACTACCATCAAGCACTGGCAAGATGTGGAGACATCTCACATACATTGGTAGTGAGTATGTAAGGAATCTGGAGAGTACTGGACAAGTTTTGAAAAAGTGAATCAATGTACTATGTGACTCAGAAAATAAATTCCTAATCACTTAATACGGAGAAATGATAACTACTAATTATTTATGGCAGCTTTGTTTTTAATAGCTTATAATAGCTCAAACTGGGAATTACCAAATGTGTCTTGGCAATAGAATGACCTGGGGCACATCCCCATGGATCTTCTCTAATATGAACAAAAAGCTTGATTAACTCAACAACTTGAATTGTCCCATGGCCATTATGCAGCATGGAAAAAAATGGTAAAATTTCACATGCTGTATAGTTGCACTTAGATAAACCTTCCTTTAAACTAAAAAAAAAATTATGGCGACAGAGAGTTTAAGAGTTTTAAGATGCTGGAGATCCTGGTATCACCTTTATAGGCACAGGGGAGATCTGTGTTGCTATGGAGAAGTCAGACTTGAGTTTTGAGTGACTGAAGAAGGATGACCTTTGATGTACAGATAGAACGGCTATAGGCAACAATACTTTCAAAGATACCACCAAATGTTCAGAGAATGAATTCAGTACAAGCTAAATGGGAAAGAAGAGATTTCATGTACAATGGCAGTAAAATGTGAACAGAGCAGAGACTTATGTGAAAAAAAATGCATATCTTTGACAGGGCTCTATGTTATTCTCCAACAGGTAGTTTCTGGAAACTATTTGTGCATTTCCAATAGATTTCCATGGCACAGACCAGTAACACTACATAACATAGTCCCAAAAGAAAAGAAAAACTTTTTTCCTCAAAAAAGAAATTTGTGTTCACCTTGTGTGAGACCTATGTTAAACATTGACAAAATTATATTTTGAATTCCATGGAGAAACATTTTTGTAATTTATTTTCATTCCTTTTAAATAAGCATCTACAAAAACACCTCACTTTATCTCTTATCCCTCAAAGCCTATCTACTCCCCTGAAGTTTCTTATCTATTGTTTCTTGATACCTGTTCTAGCTGGTTGCTGTTTTATTATTGTAATATTTTATTCTGCAACCTTAATGAAATTCTTTGAATTTGGTTTTCAAGTACACTATTTTTATTTTGTAATTCAAAAGATATTATTTAGACTAGGTATATCAAAGTCATAAAGAGTTGACAATTTTTCTCTTTATAATAAGTCACATAGGCAAATACTGTCACTTCAATGGTCTTGTGGCACCAGTGAACCTCTGCATTTTGTTCTTGGGACTAATGAGAATTCTTTTACTATTTTCCTACGAGAAAGTGCTTGTTTTAGGGTGGAGACATACATGCTATTCATTATAAAAGGATGCATTTATCAATTTATATGACTTAATGCTTCATAGCAGTGTTGAATTTACCAAACTACTGTGAACATATATGTACAATTAGGATATTTCTCATATTTATTGCCATGAATTGTTTAAAGATCTTTTAATATTTAACCATAGAATGTAGAATGAATTACTACCAGAATGAATGTGCCAGGATTCATTCTGTAGCTAATGTTTTATTTAGGCTTTGGTTCATTTGCTATTAGGACTATAGATTGGAAAATTTTTCTTCTTTTAGGATTTATATATCTTTGAATTAGATATCAAAGCATATTTGCTTCATAAAAGAGTGTGTTTTCTTATAAGCAGTAGAGTGATATAGATGATGTTGGAATTATTTTTCTCTTTGAAGTCTTGGTGAAGAACACAGATGGATTTCCCTGACACCCAGTCACGTTGTTCGGGTAGTTTATAAGAATTTCTTTGGCACATTTAACTTGGTATAGACTGAAACTAATGTGTCAAAATGTATTTTCAGTGTGAATTTTTACCTCTTTGTCATTTCTCTTCTGTGAGGAAGATTCTTTGGTTATTTTGGTAAAAAGATATTTACAATAACTGCTATATCACTGGAAGTTTTAGCTTTTAACATTGTAAAGTGTCTGTGCTTTTATCTCTGACATTTACATTGCCTGAAATTCCATTTTATTATATTTCCAATTTTGCAGTGTATGTTTACCCAGCACTTAGACTTTTTGGTCTCTCAAATTGCTTTTTTATATATGTTTTTATAAAAAATTAAATTTGAATTTACATATGAAAGTACTTAAGACTGTAAAATTATTTTAGCAGGCACGCTGAGTAAGTTGCCATTTATGTAGATGGGTACTAGGTCATGGGTCTACAATTTTTGTTATCCTTGTGATTTGTTTAATTGATTTATTGCCCTCTCTCTTCTTTGGGGTTCATTTTGCTTTCTATTTTTAAGGAGTTCCTTTTTTTTATGAGACAGGGTTTCTCTGTATTGTTTTGGAGGCTATCGGTCCAGCCCGTCCTCGAAATCACAGAGAACCGCCTGCCTCTGCCTCCAGAGTGCTGGGATTAAAGGCATTTGCCACCACCGCCCGGCTTTAAGGAGTTCCTTTAGTTTTTTTGTTTTTTGTTTTGTTTCGTTTTTTATAATTGGGTTTGTTGTAGAGTTGTCTTCATGATTCCTTCTTTATTTGCTAAGATTTCAGCTAACTTCAAATTTCATCTTTTAAAACTTTTTACATTTTTAATGTAACAATCAATGAACTTATTCTGCTTTTTTCCCATTTATTTCCTTTCACTGATTTTTTTTAACCTTACAAACCTATCTTAGTCTCTTAGGTTTGCTGTAACTGAATACCATAGACCAGGTGGGTTATAGGCTTATAAGATAAACATCAAAGCAATAAAAATACCAGTTATGTGGCAAAGGCCTGCTTCCTGACTTTCTTGCTGTTTGAGCCTTACATGGTAGAAGGGTCAATGGGTTCTCTTGCACGTGTTTTGTTAGAACACTAATTCTGTTCATGAAGGCTCTTTCTTCCTGACTATCTACCTTCTTAAATGTCCCTCCTCCTGACATCACATTCCATATGAGGGTGTCCACATATAAGTCCGAGAGAGACATAGTCATGTGCTGGCAGTTATCAGTTTAGTCAGTTCAGCTACCCCTTCCTAGAGTTTTTCAATAATCTCTTGTTTGGATAAAGTTCATGCTTCAGGGGATCTCCTGGTAGAGGATTATCAATGCTAAGAGTGTTATCTGAAATCATATACACTAGTAGCTATTTTCTGTATCCCTCCCTATCCCTGGCATTCAAAGAATGTTTGGCTGATTATAAAATCTATTGCTCTTTGTTTTACTGAGTTTCTGAAACTCGATTTCCAAAAGATTAGGGATGAATTAGATTGACCCTTGGTTGTAAATGACTGTAGCCTCACTCTGTTTAATGCTTGTTGGTTGTCTTGGTTTTGTTGAGTTTGAGTAAAAAGCTATCCCTTGGTTTTCTTGCTTTGTATGCAGCTGTGAGAAGTACTTCATCAACTAGAATTGTTCCTCTCAAAACATCTCTTTTTTGAGCCTTGGAGATATTATTCTTTTTTGTTTGTTTGTTTGTTTTGTTGTTTTTGTTTTTTTGAGACAGGGTTTCCCTGTATTGTTTTGAAGCCTGCCTTGGAAGTAGCTCTGTAGACCAAGCTGGCCTCAAACTTACAGAAATCTGCCTGCCTCTGACTCCGTAGTGCTGGGATTAAAGGCATGCACCAGCAACACCCAGCTGAGATATTATTCTTGTCTTTAATGTTTACTCTGTTTTCAAGATGCACCATTTTCCTTTTACTATTTAACATATAGATATAGTGTTGCAAGCTCAGCCCACCAGAGGCCATGACACAGTTACACAAAGCCAAAAAGAAAACTACTACAGGCCAGAGGCTACATGGGGGAATTGCTTAAATCATGCATCCTCAAGCCTTACAGCCATTTTCCTTTTATGCATAAACACCACATCCTTTCAGTTAGCAAGAAGCAGAGCTACAGAAGCCAAAAAACAAGGGTATTACCATTAAGGACTTTTCTGGAACTAGGGACTAGATCTCTGATGTATTAAGTTTTTGTTCCAATTTGGGCAGGTGTTAGGGTCTATGTGCTGGGTTTTAAGGTCAGAATGTTGACTCTGACATAGTGTCAGTTGCGCTAAGGTCTGGGAGCCTATTATTATTGAGCTTTCATTGGTAGGTTGATTTCTCAAATAGTTTGAATTATTGATTCCATTCTCCATATTTCTTCTTAACAATTCTGTTTAAGGCTCATGAAGAAACAGAGTGGTTAAATTCATATTTATCATACAGAGCTTGTAATTATGGCAATATGATGTTGACACCAAAATAGATTCATAAGTCTGTGGAAGAGGCCAAAGGTTTGGAAACAAAGCACAGAAATAAAACTTACAGACTAATCTGTTTCTGCATTTAATAACTAATGAAAATTCTTTTAAACAAGTGATATTAGAACAAAAGAAAAAGTTGACAGACACTTACCTCATGGTCCCAAAACAACAGTTTGCAATAATGAAATTTTGGAAAAAATATGCAAGAAATATGTTTAGTATTAGAATAAGCAAAGATGTTTTTCTGACATAAATGACAAATGTTAATGAAAATTATTAAACTGAAAGTCATAAAAATTAAATAATTTTCTACTTGAACATTTTTATGAAGAAAATAAAAAGGATACAAAATAATTCACCAAGTGGAAGAAAGAATCCGCAGTGCTATAACTTGTATAGTTCAACAGTGGGTAGAGAATCAACCCAGTGATATAAAGAAAAATAGAAATAGTACTCCCACAAGGAATATCTGAAAGTTGCCAATGTACATGTTAAAAAATACTGAGTGTCCTCAGCCATCACTGGAAACCCCATGAACAGCAGGATGAGATCACAGACTCACTAATAGGGATGCTAAAGTTGAAAACATTAGCAATAAAATGCCTTGGTCTTGGAACTAATAAATTTCTAGGAAGAATGTAAAAGGATGACATTAACTTTAGAAAACTATATATTTCTTACAAGGATAACCATACATTTATGAAACGATCAAGAAAGTCCACTTAGTGAAATGTATCCATAGAAGACCATGTATGAGGATAGTCATTGCATAACACGATTACCATGAGTCCCGAACTGTGACCAACCCAAGTCCATAAGGTGAAGAATTCATATGGAAACTTGTTATAAACATACAATAGGATGTATTTCAGCAATATAAAACATGAAGGATTTCCAAAATTTTATGTAAAACAAAAGAGCTAAAGACACAAACAGGTATATAATGTATAGAATGTAGAAATGATAAATCTAACCTCTGAAGATGAAAAGGTATGCCTATATTTAATCAGGGTGGGACTGTTGGGAAGTGAGTACAATTGAAGTCACTGGAATAATTGTCCTATATCTTTTATGGCAGTGGTTATATTTAATCAAGGCATCACTCGCACTGAAAATAGATCCAACTTGTGAATGTGTGCTATGCAGCAAGAGTTGGTATATACGCTGAAAATATGCCTTTCAACCATCTTTCCCTTTTATATATTTGGATGAGGAGGGGAGAGAAGTATAGAAAGCCACTACAAATCTTCAATTAAAAATACCCCAGCACACAATGCATTTCAAAACACAAATACAAATAAAGCTGAGTCATTGCCACTGACCTTTAACACTGCCAACAGCTTTCTGCTCTTTTGTCGCTTACCTTCCTCACCATTTTATCAATGGCGTCTGTTCATTTCTTAGAAGCATACAACAGAGCAGGAACAGTTTGCTCTGGTCATCCTACCGAATCTTCATCAGGATGGTTGCTCTCCAATCCAGTTTCAGAGGCACTGGTTGCATGCAGCTATGCTAATATGTTTCCTTTTATTCTTTTCTTAATGTTGTCAGAGAGTGTTACTCTATGTCAGGCAAGTGAAAGGTACAAACATTTTTTTTGTATTGTATTTTGAACTATTCTAAAGGGTCGCTTCATGACTAACACTTTCATGGCTCCTGTTTTGGGACATATACAGAAGTTCTCACTCAGGAGGGCTGAATCTCTATCCACACATTATGTAGAGTCAGATGTGTTAGTAGATCTATGTCTGAACATAGTCATTGCCTTTGTTTGTGGCCAAATAAAACACCATTTTAAATGCTCCTGTGGACTAGAGACCCAAGATTAAGGTAATGACGGGTATCCAATCAGTTCTTTCACTAGCTTCGTAATGGGTGTCTTCACTCCATGTGGACACATAGCCTTTCTTCACTGTGTGTGTGTGTGTGTGTGTGTGCGCACGCGCGCGCACACACTCATGCCCATTCTTCTGTATTCACATTGGCTTTATGTAGCTGTCTCTCAGGTTGGACTAGAATATACACACATGGCCTCCTTTTAACTTGATTACCTCTTTGAAGGCCTTATCAATAGTGACATTCTCAGTTGTGGGGGGGGGTCTATATCTCAGGAGATGAATTTTGCGGAAGAATGAATCCATTTCACATCACCACACAACCTGCCACCTTTTTCCAGGACATTTTGTGACTTCACAGAACACAGATGGATCCTCTGGGAGGAAATTGTGATCAGCAATGATATTCTGGAATATCTGCTCTGAAGAGGGCTGTCTGACCTCTTTACCATCTTCAACATTCCCCAAATGTGAAATGTACACTAACATCATGGATCACTCACTAGGAATTTAGAAATACCTTAGTGCACATACTTCTGCCAGCTCTGTTATATGAATAACAACTGAGAGGAAATTACTAGCCTTTTAAAGAAACTCCTTATAGAGCTTAACACCTCATCGTATTTGAGACTATCCTAATGTAGTCTGGTCAAAGTTACCATAGCTAGATCTTTCAATGGGAATTCCATCCATGGACTGGCTGCCTCCAGATGCCAGGCCACTATTTTAAGAGCATCCACCTTTTGCAATGGAAGCTCTTCAACCATGTGGTTTACATTTCAATAATCTTCTCACCCATCTGCCCACAAAACTGGACACATTCAATTGTGCGTTTCCCCAGGTCTCACTGGGAATATGTGTTTTTCTGGAATGGGACAATAAAAGACATAAGAACACACGTTGCTTTAGGCAAACAGATTTATTTTCAAAATGAATGCTAACTAGGGAAATTAAAATAAAAATTATGATTTTCTTTTTTTATTTAAATTAGAAACAAGCTTGCTTCACATGTCAATTCCTGATCCCTCTCCTGCCCCTCCTCTCCCAATGCCCACAATGCCCTCAACTCCCCACCCAATCCCCACTCTGCTCCTCAGGGAGGGAGAGACTTTCCCTGGGGGATCTCCAAAGTCTGTCATATTATCCAGTACAGAGTCTAGACCCTTCTCCATATGTCCAGACTGAGAGAGTATTCCTCCATGTGGAATGGGCTCCAAAGTTCATTCATAAGCCAGGGATAAATGCTGATATACTACCTCAGGGCCCATACACTGCTAAGGCCTCCTCACTGACACCCAAATTTAGGGGGTCTGGATCAGTCCCATGCTGTCCTCTCAGCCATCAGTCTGGGGTTCATGACCTCCCACTTGTTCAGGTCAGCAGTCTGTGTGGGTTCCACCAGCCCAGTCTTGACCCCTTTACTGATCACCCCTCCCTCTATGCAACTGGGTTCCAGGAGTTCAGTTCAGTGTTTAGCTGTGGATGTCTGCCTCTGTTTCCATCAGCCACTGGATAAAGGCTCTAGGATGGCATATAAGGTTGTTGTCAATCTCATTATTAGTGGAGGGCATTTAAGGTAGCCTCTCCATTATTCTTAGATTGCCAGTTAGTGTCATCCTTGTAGATCTCCGGAAATCTCACTAGTGCCAGATTTCTCCTCAAACCTATAATGACTCCCTCTATTATGGTATTTCTCATCCTGCTCTCCTCTATTCTTCCCCCGACTCAACATTCCTGCTTCCCCATGTTCTCTTAATTGTCTATCAGGCATTTTAGACTCCTCTATTGAGAATTCTATATTTCTGTACCCCACTTTTTAATTGGATACTTTGGTGTTTTGGAGACTTGCTTCTTGAGTTCTTTGTAAATTTTGTAGATCAGCCCTCTGTCAGATGAGGGGTTAGTGAATGGTGGGAGTGTCAACTCATACATCCATTTTGGAAATCAGTATGGAGATTTCCTCAGGAAAATGGGAAATTGTCTACCATAAGATCCAGGAATTTCACTCTTAGGCATATACACAAAAGATGTGCATTTGTATGATTTTCAATTTTTATTTTACTTTTGAATATTTACAAACAGTGTTGTACTTACATCATTTCAAACTCACCCCCAACCACCTTGCCTCCAGCTCCTTCACTGCTCCCAATTCCCTCTCCAATTCATGACCTCTTCATTAATTATTATTGTTACATGGTCTTTCAAATTGAGAAGTAACAACTAGAATATAAGTTAACCACATTAAATTTAATTTGAAAAGAAATTGTCATTACTGCTGTGGTCTCAGCCATGCTGGGCTTTATTATTCTCTACAACGCTTTCTCCACTGTTATACACAAAACTCATTTAAAAATCATGTTAAGGATGTTTACCTGTCCCTTCATACCCAGCATTGCCATGGTGTGTGTGTGTGTGTGTGTGTGTGTGTGTGTGTGTGTGTTCACTCTTCTGTATGTAGCAGAGATGCATTGCTGGGTCCTTATTGGAGTAAGCTTGTCCCAGCCTTGATCTTAACTCCATTCCTATTTTCTCCAACTTGTTAGGCCTCTTATGACATGTAAAACAGACAGGGCTTTCACAGAATCCCACACCAGTATCTCATAGCACGAATTTATCCCTTCTGTGGAATTTTTATTTTCTTTCACAGCTTTATTTCTTTCAAATTACCTTTTATAAAATTAAAATATATATGTACAATGTAGAAACTTGCCTGTCTTTGTAAAATTACTGCAATAGTTATTGAGGAAGTTGAGACCAAAGCTTATTTTTTTAAACACATGTGTGCTCACGTTTTCTTTCAGAAATTTTATGATTCCAAACTTCTGTATTTAGGATCCTGATTTCATTAAGTTAACTGAACCTTGTGGCATGGTGTCATATCCACTTAAAGGTCTTTGTGAAATTGATAGTGTCGTTACTATAAATTCCAGATGATATGTTTTCCTACAGAACAAAATAGAGAACAAAAGGCACTGTGAGAACTCTGGTTTGTGGTGGGGGAGAAACACAGTTACTCCTTCACTACTTATCTTTGAGATGCGAGTGCATCTTAGTAATGGAGAGATGTTCTGAACACTGTTGGTAAATTTTCACATTGTTGAAAGAGATACAAAACATTTCAGGAGGTACTTAGGGTAAGGCAGTATCTGTGCAGGTGCATAACTAAATTATTTTCCTAAATGACAACGACACGTGAACACATTTGTGAAATTTGATGTTAAAAGATGATACTGGAGGACCTTAACCAATGTTGTAGTAGCTGACCTCACAGCGGGAAGCCATTGGGATCTGGACAAATGCAATACATTCTACAGCATTGCCTAAGTAAGGCAAAACCATAAACAGGTTTAAAGCGAAGGAATTCAGCTATTTCATGAAGCTAAGGCAGGTACATGAAAGTGACACCCACACAAGGTATTAGCAAGCAGCAGCTAAAGACTTCACTGAGTGAATCCTAAGAAAAGCTACTGCAGGACAAGGGAACTTTAAGCAATCCATTGCAGTTCAAGAAATTAACCCAAAACCACTTTAGACTATTAAAAACCCCAGAGGAATATTAATCTTGCTTGGTTACAACATTCAAAAGAATGCACTCTAATTGTTTGCCGTTTCTCCATATTCTGGTATTTGAGAGTGATGCTGTTAAAGAAAGTTGCCTGTCAGGGGCAAGTGGTTAGGGTGGGGTAAAGATGGGGACAAATGACAAACCTTTTATATTTATTGTTTTTAAAAGAAAATTTTACTTTTACACTTAAAAGCCTATATAGACCTTAATACTTTTAAATTTTTCTAAGCCCTTGTATCCAAGATATATAAAACTTTTTGTATTCATCTACTCTTATTGATTAGCTTATGAAAGCTTTGAAAAGTCTTGATTCAGTGTCTACAACAGAGGGTCAGTGGTCATTTACTCTTAGTTAGCAAACCCACAGATGCTTCAGTTTTATTGACAGCACCCACATGCACTTGAAGTCATCTCTAGATTAATAATAATGTACTAGCTAATCTTTTATTTCATCATATAAATCTTGTGAAACATTTGTTTCATTGTTTGGGATAAACACAATAAGACTAAACATCCTTAACACAGAGTCTGTGAGGTGTTCTTTAATTTCAGTTGCTTGAATCTGCCTATGTGGGATCAATAAGTTGGAAGGTAATGGCATTAAAAATTTCTATGAAGTTACCATTGTGTAAGCATTTGGAAGCTTTACAGTGTTTTCTTCTATCATTTACTTACCCAGTCACCCAACCATCTATCCATCCATCCATCCATCCATCCATCTTTCCTTCCTTCACTAACCAATCCCTTTTCAGAATCAATAAATAAGAATTGATTCTATCATAGGTTACACTGTTTAAGTTACAGTTTATGAAATAAGATATGCGATGAAGCAATGTGTGTAAATTGATGGCATGACAGCTCCATGGTATAGTTAAGGAGACAATATTTATTATAGATATGAGAGAGAAGATAGACAGAGGTGTCTGGAAAAGTCCAGGGCAGAGAGAGAAAGAAGTAGACTGAACATGGCCAGTAGACTGTACACAGTCAGGACTATCTGCAAGAGAAGGGGATAGAAAATAGAGACAGCATAGTGAGAATAGCTGGAACAGAGAAAAATGGTGAGAATAACAGGGTTATAAGGTGAATGAGTAGCTGGAGGGAGGAAAGTCTGTGAGCTGGAGGAGTTTTAGGGTAGGAGATGGAATTAGAAGGGCTAAGATGCTAGAGATGCTAGTGTGGGGTTTGAAATACGTCCCAGGTACTTGTGACACAGGGCGAATCTGGAAGCTAGCATGTACTTTGATACACTGATAGATGCCACATGTAGCCATGTGTCCCTTCTGCCACAGGTATGGGAAATTACTTTTTTGGCAGATGGATACCCAGTTTCACAAGTTCCTGAGGATTTCTGGCTTTTATATAATCCCCAGAAATCCTACTATAGTTCCGGCTCAGCTCATTTCTGGATATTTGGAACCTTTTGGTGCTTGATATACTGGAGTTTCATTTGGACACGGCACAAACTTTTTTGTCATGCTGGTTGTACATCACTTTGATTAAAAACAAAAATTTAGCTTAACGTCATCCATGGCATTTATGATACATATTCAGCACACACACACACACACACACACACACACACACACACACACACACAGAGAGAGAGAGAGAGAGAGAGAGAGAGAGATGCTTCTTAAATTCCTAACCTATAGTTCTTGAATAACTTACCATTTTCAAAATCTGAATCCTAAGGAAAATTAGTAACAAACTGGAAAAGTGAGGTAAAGTAATATGGTTTTAATCTTAGAATTGAAAATGTATGTATTCAGAGATATTGCTAGCTAGGAAGAATCTACAGTGCAGATATGACATAAGAATGATACCAGCTGCTCTGGTGGAATGAGATGTTGAGATGAGCATTTTTTAGAGAGCACTGAGGCAGGAGGAGACATGAGGTGCTGATTGTCTGCTTTACTTGTTATTTGACAATTAACAAGTGTGTCTGTGGCCCTCTGGGTCTGTGAGTCACTGTGGCAAGCAGATAAAAGTATACATATACTGTGTTCAAACCCATTAGTGCTATGCCAAGAAGAACAGCTTTCAGAAGCAAAATGTATCTTTAAATTGGCAGCTTTAACACACTTTCTTGACAGATCTGTTATTCAAATACTACCTAAAATTGGTTTCCATGATTTTTAATATAAACTGCGAACTGTGGTTATTTGTTAATGCCATTAAACTTAAACTTAATATTTCTTATTTACCAAAATGTTGAATGTACATATTGTTAAATCCATATATTTATGAATATTTTTATCACCTCCCACACAAAGAATGATGCACACATGTCATTGTTTGGCTATCTTGTCTATTTGCATCATTGCAACACAATTTCTTAGAATGGGGAAACTGTAGTCAATAAGAATTTGTTGATTATACTCCTTGAGTCTGGGGAGGCCCATATCACAGTCAGCAAATTTGATGTTGGAGGTGGGTTATTTCCTCAAAGGTGGAATCATCGTATTGTGTCCTTGGTGTCCTTGAATGGCAGAGGGATGGGATGGCTTCCTTCAAGCTCTTTTTAAAGACACTAGTCACTTTATGATGTCACAGCCTTAGTAACTTAACCATACACTCAATCCCTACTTCCTAAATATGTTGTGTCACATAGTAAGTTCTATCATGAATTTGGGGGAGACACCAACATTTAGACTCCAACACTAACCTCCTATTTCATGAACTTCCACTAATTCCCAGGCATCCTGATTTCTTGTTTCCACATTTAGAAGATTGATAGCTGCTGTCAATTTAGAAACATTTGTCTTCCAATGACTCAAAGAGTTATATGCAGTCAAAAATGCAGCCAAAGTTTCTATATTTAAAACAAGTTCTCTATTTCCTAGTAGAAGGTTCAACTTACAGGGTAACTTGGCAAATAAGACATTGTTTATATCTGGAGTAAACGAAAAAGTACTTTACATTGTTTGTGTGTGTGTGTGTATGTGTGTGTGTGTGTGTGTGTGTGTGTGTGTGTGTGTGTGTACACATGCTTGGGTAAAGAGGATGTTAAATGACTTTTTTAATGAAATAAGCTCACAGTTTTGAAATAATCTAGGGTTCTTCCTATTTCCACACAACATGAATCAGTCTGTAATACCTGTGCTCACCTTATTTAGTAAAGTGCCTTCTAAATTTTCTCACGACTGCCCACTTCATTCTGTTTACTTTGCCAAGGAAAGAAATGCTTTGAATATTAAGATTTGTATTAAGGGTTTATAAAATCATACACAAGTGTAGACTTCAGAAACTGTGTTGTTCACACACTGGTAATAATATCTCATTCCTTATAAAACTGCTTTGAAAACCCACACATCTTTCTGTACTTAAAAAATGTAAATGACTTTTTTGCCCATGGGGAGATTAATAAATTCACCAAGGTGAAAAAAATGAATTCAGTCTTTCCCAGTAAGAAAATTGCTCAAAGATTAATTTAGCCTGTTTAATTCAGCTCTCAAATGTGTCTTGGAACTCTAAAATATTTTTTAAACCTTTGGTGCACCTGGGGCATCAATTTGATTATTTTTACTCTTAATTTTAATGTGTCTACTTTCTTCTGTATCTAGCTATTTTCATTTTCATTCAGTTCATTTTGCTCTTCTTAATTTTTTTAGAGGATTGTTGCTAACCATATTTTGCTGATGACTTTTCTTATGCTATTCTGGGTACAAGCTACAGGGAACTTGCTAGGAACACCACATTCTCCTCACCCTTTTTCCTGTCTCAGATCTTCCCTTCCTTGTTCATACCATACAATTCCAAGGCTCACAACTGTGTGCTTTGTTTAGTCCTCCACACAGAACTTCTGCAAGGAACCTAACATCTGTGGAAGGAGGCTCCTAAAAAACCTTTAGCCTTCGCCAATGGACTTCTAAGGTTCTATTGCATTTGTCAAAATGGAATAATGACTTAATCAAATCACATATTCCCTCTGTATGTTGTTCTTGCTGTAAAGAAGCCTACATACATATACTGTCCCTCTTCCTCATTGCCTGGTTTTAACTGACATGAGATTGTTTGATGTCTGATTCAGCTCCTGAGGTCAAAGCACAGTTAACTACACAATACAATGAGCTGTGTTTTTCTTTTCTTCCCTTCATATTACCCTTACAAGATTGCTAAATGACATGGAATAGACTTTGTATTTTCTATTGAAATTCACTTGCTTTGTGTCTTTTTTAATTTTTAATTTTTTTGGTTTTTACGAGACAGGGTTTCTCTGTATTGTTTTGAGGCTATCGGTCCAGCCCGGCCTCGAACTCACACAGATCTGCCTGCCTCTGCCTCCCGAGTGCTGGGATTAAATGCATGCACCACCACTGTCTGGCGATTTGTGTCTTTATTTATTGCTTTGCATCACATATTCACATATACCATGAATGATGAATAATTTCATTTTGACTTGAAATAATCAATATTTTAAAGTTAGGTCTTTACTCCTTTGCAACTTTGAGATAACTTTTCGTAGAAATATTCTCCATGGTGCCAATAACCCTAAGAAGCAATTATACTGTGCCCATTCTAAGATCCTCAATTCTATTAAGAAAAAATATCAGTACTCTCAAGATGTTTAAATTTGGGGAATTGTTAACATTTTTTATTGAAATGTATGCTAAATCTAACAAGCTAAAGGTGAGATCTCTGTTTCCTTCCATCATGCTCCACTCAAGCTATGAAAAGTGTCCTATAGGATTGATAAGCCCCAGATCTGTGACTTTGCCATATTGCTAAGGACTGAGACAATATGCTAATTAAGTCCCACCCATTATAGATCACATCTTGGCTTCGGGTCACTACTCTGTAGTTTACATGTTATTAATTCCAAGGGTAGTGGATTAAGGGGAAAAAACTTCCAGGACTACCAATTCAAAGAGGTAGATGTGTTGTTTCTTTGCTTTCTAAAATGACATGTGACTATTCTTCATTATCAAGAGGGCAAAGGTTACAGCATTCATTGTAACCTCAGGCCTGGTGTTGCTGTTTATTGGGTACAGTACCTA
Source organism: Mesocricetus auratus (assembly GCF_017639785.1). NCBI lineage: Eukaryota > Metazoa > Chordata > Mammalia > Rodentia > Cricetidae > Mesocricetus > Mesocricetus auratus. Next base: position 68,623,341 of record NW_024429184.1, read on the forward strand.
GATTTCTCTGCTCTACCAAATAATAAGTACAAATACAAAGAAAATGATTTGTAAAGACTGGGGAAAAGATGAGACTTGCAAGATTTCTGTACTACACATTTAATGAAATACTATAATGGGGTAGGTATCTGCTGGGAGCACAGCCTAACTTGTATTTCAAGAGCAAAATTGAAATCAGACTTCAGGAGTGCATAGGTGGTGACAAGCAGAAAGGAATTCTGAAATACCACAATTTCTGAATGGAGTGTGCAGACCATAAGCACATTGCCTGTCATGTATTTCAGGAGGATGTGTGCTCCTATGTTATGGGTTAGGTAGCTGAGTAGGGTAAAGTTTGAAGGAGACAAAACTCTAAAATAAAAGGATATATTCTTTAAATCAACAGTAATGCTAAACTAATGAAAGAGTATACATAAAATAGGCTTCAGACAAAAATACCATGAAAAAGTAAGAGTAAAAAGATCTATTTTGGCCTGTAAGATAGCATATGTGTGGCTAAATTAATTCCAAGCTATAAAGAATATCATAGTTTGCATTCCTTAAAGTGGGAACTTATTTAAAATAACTGTTAATATTTTTTAAAATCTTAATGTCAATGTTAAGTGAATTAACTTAAGCAAAAAAGAGGGTAGCAAAGTCTAATCTAGACTATTTGTGAATTTTGAGTTTTTAAATTTCATTTATATTTTTTGCTTTCTATTACAGCTAAGAGCAAGGGGTTTGAAAAAGCATAACATTATGTTAACTCTTCAGAGTAAAGAACCTGCAAGGCCTGGCCTATAACTTCTGAGGACATATTTTTAAAGCTAATGAACCTTGAGTAAAAACCCAGATTCTCAGCCAACTGGTGACTTGTTAACAGACTCAAAGTAGTTCAACCTCATGAAGTCACAGGTTTTATGAGTGAGTGCCAAAGAATTAAAGATTAAGCTTATGAAGGTCCTTTCTATTCAAAGCAGATAATAAAAACCTTTTTCCATGAGCCAGTGTTGCTCCAGGACCCTGATAGGAAACACACTTGAATGCCCCACCTGGGTGAGGCCTGCTTTGCTGCAACTGCACTCCTGCTGGGCAATGTGCTGGCTCATTGCAGGTGCTGAGTGGATATGTGATCAAATGAAGGAGGGAACTTATCAGTAAAACGCTTTATCCAGTCTATTGGGAAACACAATGATTTCCCATTTCTGTGAAGTTCTTTGCTCCTGATTTTCTGTCTGATTGCCTGCTGTTTGCACTAACTCCTTAATGTGGGTGTGGGTAGACATGAGTGTCACCTCTCTCTGTCTCTGTCTCTCTCTGTCTCTCTGTCTCTGTCTCTGTCTCTGTCTCTCTCTCTGTCTGTGTGTGTGTCCATGCATATATACATGTGTTCTCATCCTCTTGTCTTCTCTTTGCCTATATTTTAAGTAATTTTACTCTTTAAAATCTTCTTGGTCTGTATTTATAAACCAGGACTGTCACTCTGAGCTGTGTTTGGATGGTGTCACTGACAAGCCATTTATGTGACTTTAGAGCATGTAACTGTGACCTTTTCTTCGAAGGCTCAGTGGAGCATATTCCTCCACCAAACACACGTTGCCACTTACCATTCCATGCTGAACAAAACAGTTCAGGATCAAATGAGCATGGTTTCCCAAACTGACTCTGCTCTCTCATGTTCCTTTTCATCGGTACCATGGAGCCTCCATCCTCATCTTTATTCCTTTCTCTAGCCAAATCTAGAATTCTATTTTCTTGCCATCTTCACACTCACCTGCTTTCCATTTGGTCTTATATTATTTACCCAAAGAACTTTTTATTTCTAACAATAACTTGTTACTGTTGTGACCTCCTAGCTCTCCCAAGCCCCCTCTAGTTTTCCTCCCCATTGTCACTTTGAGGCTAGAGGGGTTTTTGTGAACATGTATACCTATGCACACCCCTGATCAGTCTCTGTGTTATTTCCCCCTAAGATGTCAGAGTATTAATTTAACTCATCAGAACCCAAGGTCTTTCACAAACTTGTCCATACCCAACCTTTTTGATGCATGTTGCATGTTTCCTATGTGTGACTACTTACTGGGAAATCAGAAATCCCATGTCTCTTTTCATGTACCTCCACACTTCTATCTGAAATACTGATATGGCCACCCAAGTCCTTTGTCTTCCCTCTGCCCAACTCCCCATTGTCTGTTCCTCTAACTTAGACAGTTTCACTCTTTGGAAAACACTCTGTCTTCCACAAATCTAGGGTCTCTGTGTAGTTGACACTTAATCCTCTTATTTCTGTGCTATTCTAAACTGTGTGATAGTGCCTGTTCCTTTATTGCTTTTAAGATAAGTATTGTTTTACTCAGTCTTTTCCAGAGCCATTCACAGTGTCTATCACTTAGCAGAGATGAATTATTGTTTCTCAACGGATAAACTCACAGTTGGAATGCGGGGGTTTAACTAGAGCTTGAATATGGAAAGAAAGCATGCATCTGATAATGGAGAGTTTGGCTGTGGCATATTGTTGTTTTTTTCATAGGTCACCCAGATATCGAGATTTCAATTATAAAATTAAAAGCATACTATCAAAATGACCACAATAGCAAAGTAAGGCTAGAGCTTTACGTTTAATGTCCCAAGTTTGTTACTGTTTCGACTAGGCATTGGGTTTTGTTTATGTGAAGCTTGGCCTAACCTGAACTGCTTGAGTTTCCTTATGAAACTAGAGCTTGTATCCCCTCATGTTAAGACCCCAGTCAGCACTCAGCAATTTCAAGGGATCACTTTTTAAAATGTTAGTTCTTGCAGTTTTGGAATTGAGCGACAGCCAAAAGTTTTAGCAAAACATCTGAACGAAATTACTCACCAGTGCCTATTGAGTTGTGAATAAAAGGAAGCAAGACTGAAAAAAATGGAGTCCTGAGTGATGTTATTCTTGGCATAAATTAAATGTGTTTCTTATCTTGAGAAATTTTCTAAGACCTTAAAAGTATTCACAGGTCATCTATCTGAAAAATTTAGCCCACTTCTTCCATTCATTTCTGTCTCCCTGGCCTTTTCAGTGAAACTTTGACCCTGATACCACTAGGTCTTTAGAACATTTTCATCTATTTGTGATTTTTCTTTAAAGAAAAGGGATTTGAAATTACTTGTAGCCAATTTACCATGAGAAAAATCGCTTAACCTCCTGGTGTCTCATTTTTCACTCGTCGGCAAGCTGATGGAAGAGTTTATACTCTGTTTAAGACATGATTCCATGGATGTTATCTCCAGTTGAAAATGGTATTGATTATCCAACCGGAAGCATGAATGTTAAAGACAACTTGATCTTTGGGCTAACTATTTATTATCTGCTGTACCTCATCTGCCACATTTCAATGTGACAAATTTTAATAAGGCTCTAATAGTTAATATTTTATGAGATTATATTTATAAATTCCCTCTAAATTATGAGGTCTTCATTACAGTGATATATAGTTTGCATAAAAATTTTGAATCATTTTAATTTTACCTTCTGACAAGTTTTGACATGTTCTTGTACTTTCTTTTAAATTATTCACTATTTTTTCTTTTCCCACAGGAACCATATAATTTACCTAGAAGGCAATATGTCTAAAGAGAACAATTTTCCTTTCCCTCAAGCCACTCCTCATTGTGACATTGCTCTAAAATACAACAAAACAGAAAGGAAAAAAATAATGACCCTAATGAAGAAACGCCCATACTACATTGCATTAAAAGATTCACACCCTATATTTAAGCTTTGACCATTTTTGTTTGAGATCATAAATTGGCATCTGACTTGTCTTACTTACTTCCAATGCTTCATCTGTTCTGTTGGGGTAGAGAAATTTTAAGCAGTAGAATGTAATCTACCTACACTCTCCCAACTGTGGTATAGAGTACCAGATCTATTTCTCCCATCTAAGTACAACCTATTTCTCCCAGCTATAGACTGGTACTTCTCCAGCCCTTCCAATATTTACCTCAGCCTTGCATATTTGGATAACATATTTAGTTTCAACAACATTAGTTAATTAATTAGTTAATTAATAGTCTCGCTATGCCATCCAGGCGAGCCTGTAAGTCCCTATGTAGCTCATGCTCACCTTGGTTTGGAATCCTCTCACCTCTGCCACTGCATCCTCAGTACAAGAATTGCAGTCCTATTCCATTTGCTTTTCTTGAGGTCGACATCTATTAAAATATTACTAGGTACCTATTATTCATGGACCACCAATTTAATGTGTTAGTTGGAAATGAAATTGACTTAAAGGAGAAAAATTAATATAAAGGAGTGTTGAACTTACAACACGATGGTATGAAGGAAGGGCTCTGCAGATTTGTTTCCTATAGGAACTGGATATCGTATTTTAAAACTCACCAGCAGACATTTAGTACATTTAGAAATAATGTTAATTGCACTAAAACGGGGAAAAATCAAAGAAATCAATTGGAAAAGTAAGATCATGTCAGTTCAACCAAGATCATTCGCACTCTCTCTTGCAGCTCTACAAACAGAAAATGCCTCAGACTGTCCAGACAAGAACATGGGCTGCCTCCTCCCCCAACCACCAATTGGATGGCTTTGTCCCTGGGAAAAGCAGCTGGTCTATGTCTCTCATCTTGCTACTTATTACCTGGCCACAGTGAAGTTCTGGAATGTGTAATAGAGCCCTTCCACCTAGTGGAAGGCTGCAGGTACATTTGGGCCCCAGTTATCCTTACTCCGGATCTTGAGACAGTGGGTATTTGCTTGTAGCAGAAACTAAGAAGAACTCACATTTGAACTTACCCTATTCCACTGAGCCCTCAGCTCCTAGAGTGGGTATGTCATTCAAGAGAAGATCCAGGGAAAAATTCCTGGGCTCAGATTCTGTCTGGAATAATAATGAGATGCAAAACAGCATCTAAACCATTCCCTAAGGAACTGACTTCATTTTCCACAGATTATGAAGGTTGAATTTTCATATGTGAGTTTTCATGAACATTGGAGGCTTTGGTAGAAGGTTACTCATTAAATAGAGCAAACTGTAAGCTGGTTAGTTTCCAGGATAGATGGGAGGATTCTTCAAGACCTCCGAGAAAATACTAAACACTAAGCCTGGGAGCTGTGCCTGTAAAGAACGAGAATTTAATTGGGTTATTTTTACAGGGAATATTTCTGTAATACTAAGTTACTAGTCTGCAATATACTGAAGCTTAATAACCGCATGTGGTCAAAGAAAGATGAGATGATGCTTTGACAGGAGCACTGTCACTACAGATACAGAGTAACTAGAGTGTTCCCTAAGCTGTGCCTCATCTAGACATAGCTCCAAAAGCTTACCAGAAAGCAAGATAACTGGATTAATCCGGCTAGTCACTGAACAAAAAGTGAACAAATGAAAAGGACTTGCTTGCATGCCAACAAGGAACCAGTAGTCAGAGATGCTGTATTGTCAAAAAGCCATTTTCTATCAGAAAAATATTGCAAAGCAAATAAAGCAACAGGGGGATTGTGACACCAAAAATAAAATTGAGCTACAAAAAACTGAAGAAGTAATCAGATATGGAATTTAAAAGACCCAAAGATAGACATTACAAATACAGACACTCTTCAAATTGTGAAATTGTGCTTCTATAAACCAATCTTCAACAGTAAAACCTCATAATTCAAACATGCAAACAATATACCTAATCTATCAAAAACCATGGCTTAGCCACATAGTGTTATCAGGCTCAGCCATTTCCCCTTTCGATCACACCTATCACACAGGAACTGGCACTAGCTGCTGCTGCTTGCTGCCAAGCTCAACACCCGCAAATTGCCAGCTCTATTAAAGGTTAAAATCCAGACTTCTAATGTATATTGCTTTCTCATCATCATGAATTTCAGAAGATCAGGTGCTAAGCCAACGAGTATTCAGGGACCCACTGGAAACTTGGGTAAAGAAGTAATGTCTCCAGATAGATACAAATGACTAAAGAGGCTGGGTAAGAACACTGTGGACAGAAGTGTATGTCTACAGCAAAGAACTCCCAGTACCAACATAAAATATTGGAAGATAGGGTGCATTTAAAAGGGGAACTCAGATAAATTTTTCATCAATACTTTCTAAAACAGAGGAGAACTTAGCAGCTCCTGAGTCATTCAGTGACTCCAATCCAAATGGCACGAGGAATGTCTAGAACTGCTTTCTCCCAAGACAAGTCTTTAATTTATATCAAACCACATAAAAGATGGACACCCTGGCAAGCGGAGTGCAAGGTGCTTTACAGGTTGAAATTAACACATCATTAGAAGGAAAAGAAAACCATTATAGAATTATCTCAACACAGGAACAACGTTTGAGAAACTCCTGTAACATTTCATGACAAAACATTCAATAAAATGGGAAAATAAAGCAAGCACGCTTAGTATTGACTGCCTGCGACAAGCCCATAGTGTATATACTTGTTGAAAGAGCTGATCTGTCCTCCATAAGTGCAAAATGCAAAGAATTGCCACTCTCTTTCCAACTTTGTACATGAGGTTCTTTCTATCCAGGAAACGAGGCAAGAAAACCAAATAAAAGTAATACAGATTGGAAGGAAAGAAGTATTCACATGGACACATTCATAAGAATCTGCAGGGAATACTGTAAAACACTATTAGGACCAACGTATTCAACCAGTTTGCAAAGTACCACTTAAATGTACAAAAATCTATTGTACTTCCCTAAATTAATATTGAATGAGTTAAAAATAACTTGAAAAAATACATCAAAATTAACACAAAAATAAAATACTTAGAAAACATGACACAATTGCAAGATATATGGATGTTATATTCTCATGACCACAAAATATTTGACAAAACTGAAGACAATTTAAGTGCCAGGTGAGATGGTGTGTACTTCTAATCCTGGCACTCAGGAGGCTGAACAGGAGGATCTCAATCTCAAGGCTGGACTGGACAACACAGAAAGTGCAAGGTTAGCTGGCTCTGTGGAAGGCCCTTAAGTCCCCAAACAGCAAAAACCCAACCAATTCAAACAAACATAGACAAAAATCAAGCAACAAACAGATCCAATCAAATGAAAACATATCTAGAGTTTACAAAGAAAAAATCTACTTAAATGGACAAGGGCAATATCCTAGCTTCATGGATTAAAATTTAATTTTGTTAATATGGTTATATACCCCAATTTGTTTAAAGACTCTATGTAAATCCCATTGCTGTTATAGTTCACTTCTTCAAAATAATAAGTGACCACTTGTTCATATGCATTTATAAATGACTGAGAGTTGGTAACAGAATCTAGAAAGCCAGAAAACAAAGCCTAGAGACTCATGTATCAGGGCTTGGGATACAGGGTACTTTGTGTGAAGCATGAAGCCTTAGGTTTAAATAAGCAACCAAATAACATGCTGGGTAGCATCATTCTTGTCTGTAATCCCAGGACTGTGTGGGATACAGAGAAAGGAGGAGGGAGGATCTCTGGGGCCTTGGGAGTAGCTAAGCTCCAAGTTTAGTAGGAGACACTGTCTCAAAGGAAGGAAGTGGAAAATTAGTATACCTGAACCTTAACCCCTCCCGTGTGTGTGTGTGTGTGTGTTTGTGTGTGTTTACCTGCACACACACACACACACACACACACACACACACACACACACGAGGGGTTAAGGTTCAAGTATCCTAACTTCAAAATTCATTACAAAGCAAATCGTAGCTGAGATATTATGTTCCTGGCATAAAGACAGACAATGAAATAAAGCATGGGTTTCACTTTAAGAAGGCTATACTACTCAATAGGAAAAGAACAGTCTTTTCAACAAGGAGTGGTGCAACATCTGAATAACCACAGGAAAATTAATGAAGTTGGGCATCACCTATACAAAATCTAAGTTACAAATTCAAAGGAAGCAAAGAGGTAGGAGTATAGCTAAAGCCATATTCCTTAGAAGAAAACATAGGTATATTCTTATGATAATGAAATATTTCCCCAAAAGCAAAAATGGGGTAACATCAACAAAAATAGACAATTTTACTTCATCAAAGTTAAAATCTTTTATATTTAAAGAAATACCTTTCATAGTATAATATATTTACAAGTTGAATTTGTCAAGGGACTTGTAACTAAAAAATACAAATATGCCAATAATAAAGAGACAAGTTGATGAGCTTTAATTAGGGAAGAAAGTCAACACAGATATAGAAAGAGGAAGAATGGTAAAATATATTTAAGGATGTCAAAAAAGTCCTAAGGAATCAAATATATCCATTTAGGTAAACTTACATATAAGACACAATGAGTTATGTTATATACATATTTACATATCCCACTGGGGCCAACAGTGTTCCTCCAAAAGACATAGACTATCTAACAAAACTATAATACCTGGCAAGTAATTGGTCAAAGGAGTCCAAGAAACCGTCCAAATATTTCAGGCTATGGCTGTAGCCCTTGGTTACCTCCTAGAGGTAGAATACATGTCTCTATTGTTGAATACAGTGAGCAATTCAGAAACAGGACCCAGGGAATATAAACTGGATCTGACTTGACAACTTCCTCCCACAGGACTAGTATTCAGGGTACCAGAAAATGTCATGCATCCTTCCAAGGGAAGGATGAAACTAATAGATGTACCCAGCTATGATGCTTATGAACTGTAACAACGATAATCCTAAGTGTACACTAGTGACACACCTATCTTGATGGTAACCAACAGCTCCTTAATTGAACTTAAGGCCTACACAACAAGAGGGAAAAAATGTCTAGTACATGATCAGTGAAGTTATTAATCTTGGAGGAGAATTTATACTTTTGCTTTATTAAATTAGCATAATTCCTAACTGCAGTATAAACAAGTTTCCTCATACCCACTGGTAAATATAACTCTCACCCTTCCAAAAGGAAACTTCTTTTTGTAACAGACAGAGACCATTACAGAAAACCACAGCAGATCAGTACCCTCCGAATTAACAAAAAGCAACAAACAAAAAATGTTTATATGGTGCCCAGCCCCAGTTGACACATTTTTAATACAACTTCTTTACTAAAGTGAACATTGTGAAAGTGGGGGTCGGAAAGACTGTAAGACCCAGAAGAAGGAGAGGTCTGTTGTGAGATTGTGTCTCCTGGCAGTATCAGGGAAGGTACATCCATGAGTCCCCAACAAAATGACTGCCTAAAAATGTATCTGAACGAGAGCAACAATAGATGTGCCAACATAGACTGGGAAAACCCAACAGGTCCAGAACCCTGGACAAGAACTACAGGTACCTAAGTAATGCTGAGAAAGGGAAAAATGGTCTGTTCCATGGTAGAGTCTCTGAAGGTTGGGAAAAAATTTTTTAATCGAATGGACCCAAGAAACAAGCAGGGGTAGCAATCCTAATATCTAACAAACTAGACTTTAAAATAAAATCAATCAAAAGAGATGAAGGAGGTCATTACATACTCATCACAGGTGAAACCCACCAAGATGAAGTGTCTATCCTGAACATCTATGCCCCAAATACAAAGGCATCCACATTCGTTAAAGAAACATTATTAGAACTTAAATCTCATCTAAAGCCCCACACAGTTATAGTGGGAGATTTCAACACACCACTCTCACCACTAGACAGGAATACCAAACAGAAACTCAACAAAGAAGCAAAAGGGCTAATAGAAGTAATGACCCAACTGGGATTAACAGATATCTATAGAACATTTCATCCACATAAAAAAGAATATACCTTCTTCTCACCACCACATGGAACCTTCTCAAAAATCGACCACATACTTGGCAACATATCCAACCTCAGCAGCTACAAAAAAATTAGAATAACTCCATGCATCTTATCAGACCACCATGCGTTAAAATTAGAATTCAACAACAACACAAATTGCAGAAAACCTACAAACTCATGGAAATTGAATAATGCTCAACTGCACCATCCCTGGGTCAAAGAGGAAATAAAAAAAGAAATTACAGACTTCCTCGAATTCAATGAGAATGAAGACACAACATACCCAAACCTATGGGACACTTTGAAAGCAGTGCTACGGGGGAAGTTCATAGCGCTAAATGCTCACATGAAGAAACAGGAGAACAGTTATACCAGAGAATTAACATCACAGCTGAAAGCTCTAGAACACAAAGAAGCACACTCCCCCAGGAGGAGTAGACGCCAGGAAATAATCAAATTGAGGGCTGGAATCAATAAAGTAGAAACCAGGAAAACAATACAAAGAATAAATGCAACGAAGAGTTGGTTCTTTGAGAAAATCAACAAGATAGACAAACCTTTGTCCAAACTTACCAAACAGCAGAGAGTGAACATGCAAATTAACAAAATAAGAAATGAAAAGGGGGACATAACAACAGACTCTGAGGAAATCCAGAGAATCATTAGGTCATATTTTGAAAACCTGTACTCCACAAAATTCGAAAGTTTAAAGGAAATGGATGACTTCCTGGACAGCTATCAATTGCCAAAACTAAATCAAGAACAGATAAGCAATTTAAATAGACCTATAACCCCTATGGAAATAGAAGCTGTCATCAAAAGTCTCCCAACCAAAGAAAGCCCAGGTCCAGATGGCCTCAGTGCAGAATTCTACCAGAAATTCAAAGAACAGCTTATACCAATTCTTCTCAAAGTGTTCCACACAATAGAAGCAGAAGGGTCTTTGCCAAACTCTTTCTATGAGGCTTCAATAACCTTGATCCCCAAGCCACACAAAGATACAACTAAGAAAGAGAACTTCAGACCAATATCCCTCATGAACATTGATGCAAAAATACTCAATAAAATACTGGCAAATCGGATCCAAGAACACATCAAAACAATCATTCATCACGATCAAGTAGGTTTCATCCCAGGAATGCAGGGATGGTTCAACATACGAAAATCCATCAACGTAATCCACCATATAAATAAGCTGAAAAACAAAAATCACATGATCATCTCACTAGATGCTGAAAAAGCCTTTGACAAAATCCAACACCCCTTCATGATAAAGGTCTTGGAGAGATCTGGGATAACAGGGACATACTTAAACATAATAAAAGCTATATACAGTAAACCAACAGCCAACATCAAACTAAATGGACAGAAACTCAACGCAATTCCTCTAAAATCAGGAACAAAACAAGGCTGTCCACTCTCTCCATACCTTTTCAACATGGTACTTGAAGTTCTAGCTATTGCCATACGACAACAAAGGGGGATCAAGGGGATACAAATTGGGAAGGAAGAGGTCAAACTTTCACTGTTTGCAGACGATATGATAGTTTACATCAATGACCCAAAGAACTCTACCAGGGAACTCTTACAGCTGATTAACACCTTCAGCAAAGTGGCAGGCTACAAGATCAACTCAAGAAAATCAGTAGCCCTACTATATACAGGTGATAAAAGGGCTGAAAGAGAAATCAGAGAAACATCACCCTTTACAATTGCCACAAACAACATAAAATACCTTGGGGTAACGCTAACCAAACAAGTGAAAGACCTGTATAGTAAGAACTTTGAATCTTTAAAGAAAGAAATTAAAGAAGCCCTCAGAAAATGGAAAGATCTCCCATGCTCTTGGATAGGTAGGATCAATATAGAAAAAATGGCAATCCTGCCAAAAGCAATCTACAGATTCAATGCAATCCCCATTAAAATCCCAGCACAGTTCTTCACAGACCTTGAAAGAACAATAATCAATTTTGTATGGAAAAACAAAAGGCCCAGGATAGCCAAAACAACCCTGTTCAACAAGGCAACGTCCGGAGGCATCACCATCCCTGACCTCAAGCTCTATTATAGAGCTATAGTCCTGAAAACAGCTTGGTATTGGCACAAAAATAGACAGGTAGACCAATGGAATCGAATTGAAAATCCGGGTATTAACCCACACACGTACGAACATCTGATCTTTGACAAAGAAGCTAAAAATATACAATGGAATAAAGAAAGCATCTTCAACAAATGGTGCTGGCATAATTGGAGACTGGCATGTAGAAGAATGCGGATCGATCCATGTCTATCGTCATGCACAAAACTTAAGTCCAAATGGATCAAAGACCTCAACATAAATCCAGCCACACTGAACCTCTTAGAAGAGAAAGTGGGTGGTACCCTTGAACGAATTGGTACAGGAGACAGCTTCCTGAACATAACACCAGTAGCACAGGCCGTAAGATCAACAATTAATAAATGGGACCTACTGAAACTGAGAAGCTTCTGTAAGGCAAAAGACACAGTCAGCAAGACAAAAAGGCAGCCCACAGAATGGGAAAAATATTCACTAATCCCACATCTGACAGAGGGTTGATCTCCAAAATTTACAAAGAACTCAAGAAGCAAGTCTCCAAAACACCAAAGGACCCTATTAAAAAGTGGGCTGCAGAACTAAATAGAGAGTTTTCAATAGAGGAGTCTAAAATGGCTGAGAGGCACTTGAGAAAGTGCTCAACATCCTTAGCCATCCGGGGAAATGCAAATCAAAACAACTCTCAGATACCATCTCACCCCTGTCAGAATGGCTAAAATCAAAAACACCAATGACAATTTATTCTGGAGAGGATGTGGTGAAAGGGGGACACTCCTCCATTGCTGGTGGGAGTGCCAACTGGTTCAGCCACTTTGGAAATCAGTGTGGAGATTCCTCAGAAAAATGGGAATAAACCTACCACAAGACCCAGCAACTCCACTCTTAGGCATATATCCAAAAGATGCCCATTCATACAACAAAGATGTCTGTTCCACTATGTTCATAGCAGCTTTATTTGTAATTGCCAGAACGTGGAAGCAACCTAGATGTCCCTCACCTGAAGAGTGGATAGAGAAAATGTGGTACATCTACACAATGGAGTACTATTCAGCAGAAAAAATAATGGAATCATGAGATTCGCAGGCAAATGGATGACACTAGAAGAAACCATCCTGAGTGAGGTAACCCAGTCACAAAAAGAGAAACATGGCATGTACTCTCTCATATATGAATTTTAGACATAGATCTGGGGAGTGCCAGCCTACAATCCTATGGCCAGAGAGTCTGGGAAACAGAAACTTTATTTAGTGGCTGATCGAAGAAGAGGCAGACTCCCTTGGTTAAGTACTGAGCTGAACTCAAGAAAGCCAGTAACAGAGAGGGAGGACTGATGATCAAAGGGATTAAGACTGGGCTGGTTTAACCCCCAGAAACAGCTGACCAGACAAAGGTTAACTCTTGAATCCCAGGCATTAGCCTGAGAAGCCAGCATGGGACTGATCAAGACCCCCTGAACCTGGGTGTCAGTGAAGAGGCCTAGGGAATCTACTGAGCCTTGGGCAGCAGATCAGTACCCATCCCAAGTATACACACGGACTTTGGACTCCCATAGAACAATGTGAGGTGCACTCTCACCCTGAACTCTTGGGGAAGGGTCTAGGCCCTGTCCTATATGAAATGACACACTATGCACACCCCCATGGAGGGCCTCACCCTCCCTGGAGAAATGAGGGGATAACGGGGGGGGAGGGCACGGGAGGAAGGGAGGGAATGGGAGAGGGACCTGGAACTGACTTGTGAAGCAACCTTGTTTCTTATCTAAATTTAAACTGGAAAATAAAATTAAAAAAAAGAAGTTTGTATTTACATATTTAATATGTAGTTATATATTCTTAAATATACTAATATTCACATATATTCAAAAGGGAATATGTATTTTAAATATAACATATATATTTACATACATATATATGTAAAAGAATTCATGATTCTGAACGTAGGGTGTCAGTACATGAGAGGAGTTGAAAGGATGATAAAACAGGAAGGTGGTATTGAAATGATTATATTTTGATTAAAAAGTAAAACTATTCTTAAAATGTAAAATCATAGGCTTTGAGAAACAATGACACATTAGATTAATATAGACTGTCTGTAGTAGAGATGCTTCCGTCTTCTGTGAGATGTTGATAGTAAAGGAAGTTAAGGGGGCAGGGGATATATGAAATACCAATATTTTCCAATCATTTTTTTCTGTAAACATCAAGTCTTATCAAAGAGTATAAAAACTGAACAAATAATCTGATAGAAGATCTTTTCCAAAAGAGGATATACAAACTGTTAATAAATAGGAAAGGTGTTCTCCATCCTTAGTAATTTGATAAACAATTACTATATTATATGACATTTATGTATATTCTTAAAATACAAAACTATGGATAATAGAGAACAAAAGTTCTCATTTGAAGAGCAACAGAAATTCTACCTTTGCTCATATGACAAATATTTAGAACAGAATCATTATATTGGAAATTACCTAATTAACTACATAGTAACAAACTGTACAGTGAAGATTAGGGCTGGCTTTACTACTCTGTGAAACAGACTGAAGTGATTAAACTTTTACAGTGCTTGTAATTAATATCTGTGCTCAAAAATTAACTTTGGATGTGATTATCTTGTGCCCCAGTACTTGAAGGAGTCATCATGTCAGGCAGTATCAATAGTCATGTTTCTGGCAGTATGTGTACTCAGTATGCATATAAGTAAGCCAGAATCTTAGTCTGTATATTGGATTTCAAGGTTTCATTCCATGAAATAATGCTTGTATACTGAAAAAATAGGTTCAAAATATTTTTAAAATGAAAACTTGTGATTTGGCCATCTGATGGAAGAAGAGTCCAGCAAACAACGGTTGAAAGACAAATTTCTTTTGTAAAGTGATATCACATTGATTTTTAAAATATTTTATCCCACATAACATACATTATATAACAATTCTGCTTACTATGGGGTATTTAATATAGATGAGTCACTTACACACATGAGACCAGTTTCTCCAGAAACACTGAAAATTATTAAGATTGATTTAAACAAAGCTCTTGTTATCTCCATTATAAATGATAAGGTAAATTAAACTCAAATAGATCACTTCCTCAACATCATCCAGCTAGAAAATGGGAGTCCTGGTATGTGACTTCAGGAAATCTTATTCCAAAGTCCAAGTTCATAGCAACTGGGAATACAATTGTTTCTATATGCATATGTTTAACCTACATATCTAAATTTATTTTCATGATAAAAATAAAAAGTTCAGTAATTTACTTATATACCTATCTCTCAAAATAGAGTTTTAAAATGCAGTTTAAATAAGATTGGTCCTATACATATGTGATTTCCATATTTGTCAGTTCAAACAACTTAGAAAAACACATCATTCTTATTAAACATATACAGTCTCTCTTACCATCATCCTTTAAACAACATATTATAATGCCTATATAACACTTAGATTTTATTACGTGCTGTAAGCAAGCTATAGAGCATTTAAAGGATATGGGAGTTGCACAGGCTATACATAAACTCTACAGCATTTTATATAATAGATTTGAGCAACTGTGAATCTCTGCTCTATGAGGGATTTTGAACTCAATAGACATCAGTGAGTTCCTAACAACCAGAAACTGTATTGACAGTGGTGTAGAAACTCTGATTGTATGTGGTTCTCTGGAGAAATCATTTCATGATCTGAATATCCTGCTACACTACTCCCAGTATGTAAAGATAAGTACTATCTGTAAAGCACCCTGAAAAGAAGCCAAGTTTAACTTATATGTAGACAAAGTGATCAATGTTATCTGACTCTGTAAAATTCTTATTTAGATACTTCCTGTTTCTAAGATACTATACATACACATACATACAATTCAGAAATGAAAAGAGCTATGATGTATGTTACATTATCATGCACCTGAAAATGTATCATATATGTTATAAATAACAGGTTTTAAAGGAAAAATAACTTTAAAATAACAAATTAAGATTGTCACTTATTAGTACTAAAACATCACTAAAACATGACTAAAACATCACTAATCTGGAATGCTAGGAATGTGAAATGAAACTAATATGTATTGATAAGATCTAATAACTATAATGAAGGCAGAGTATTTTACTTGAGATAGAGATAACTATATTGAGAAAGCAAAATTATTTGACTTGTGAACAGAGCTCAGTGTTTAATCTTTAGTTAGTATTTCATAACAGAGGTTTGAATTGTATTCTTGTAGTGGTTAAAACATAATAATTGCATGAAAATTGATTTTAGTTAAATAATAAAGACTTGTTTATGAAACACATTGTGGTATTTCAGAAAAGCTCAGTGATTGACAATTGTCCATTTCTTCTCTGTTTACTTCAGGTACAACTTTCTTTAAAAGATTGCTTAAAATAGAGAAATAAAACTTGCTATGGAGGTGAGCAAGCAATAGTAAAAAGGTAAAAAAGAATCTTAAGAAATTTGGCTCTGATTTTACATTGTACCTACTTTACAGTTGATCATAGTCCTTCTGGGACACTGGGGACCAGATACAAAGCCTGATTTACAGAGTTTACAATCAAATTCAAGATCTGAAACTGAATCCCTCAGTCCCAGAATATATTTTCACTGCTGTTCCTGACGTTTGAGCAGAATCCTTTGCTCAAACTCTAAACTCAATGTTACAAAAAATAAGACTGTTTCCTATACTAAATCAAGTATTCTTTTTGAATCTTAAACAAAAACTTCATCCATTTCTATTCTCTGTATATAAGTGTGTTGCCTACATGTATGTCTGTGCACATATTTAGGCCTAGTGCCCACTAATGTCAGAAAAGGTGTTGAATCCCCTAGAACTAATATGACAGAAGGCTGTCAGCCATATGCAGTTGCAGAGATTTGAACCCTGATCCTCTACAAGGGCAAGAAAAATGCTTGTAACTGCTGAGCTGTCTCCCTAGTTTCTAAATCAAACAAACAAAAAACCCAAAAATTGTCACCTAGTCCAAACAGGCTTAGTGCAAGCAGGCATGAGGAAGACAGAGATATAAAGAGAGAAAGGCATGGATTCATAGAGTAGAGTTGTGGTATGACATTCAATATTGGTAGAATATTAGGAGGATGGTCTACTCATCAAAGCACTAAAAGGAGGTGAGAGGTTCATAGACAGTTAGGTCACTGTGTCTAGATGTTTGGTAGTGATATGGTATAGGAGCCACAGCCTGTTTCTTCACTGTTGCTACTCTCAGTGCTAAGCACAGAACCTTGTAAAAATAAGCCATTGCTGAATAAACGTGTTTGAATGAACACTCAGTAAGAGGAAGGAAAGGATGGCAGCTTAAGGGAGAAGAGCAATGATATGAATGTAAATATTCTCATTTTCATTTCAAACCTCTTCTCAAGTTCTTGCGTTCTGTGTTTTTATTTTTCCTAGATAGCAAAAGAAATCTATTGAAAATTTTGACAGTAGACATTCTTAACCTTATATAGGAGTAGTGAATCAGTTATTATGAAACAATGAAGCTTTTCAATAAACAACAACATTAGGAATTCTAACTCTGGAAGTGTGTCATATCCATATCATAACTGAAACATCTTCATGCAAAAATGATAACTAAGTCTGTCATAATGAGTATTATGTTTCAACTGTTGGCTTACTTAGGCTTTGCATAGCTCAGTTTATATGAGCACATGCATTCATTTCATCTAAATATTTTACCAACAAATTTGCCCTTTCCATATACCCTTTGCTGGCTAGATATTTAGTTCTATGAACCTGTCAATCATATCTGAAATCAATATCTGGAGCATAGATATTAAAATAAAGAAAGGAAAAACATGTTACTGCTACTCTTCCTGATAATAAATATATATATATATATATACGAGGAATGAAATTTTATGCACTCCCTTTTCCTTGTCTCCTTTTCTTTTAAATACAGTAATCTTGATGTGATTCACCAATAAGCATATAAGAACTCTGAAATAAAGAAAACTGAACGTGGGCTATCTGGGACTTTAGACCTTGGGCAACGAGGGTAAGTTCTATGAGTTTTATTAGTTTTCCTGTAGTTATGTCAAAACACCCAGCCAAAGAGACTTAAGCAGAATGTTTCCTATTTCTAGGCTATAGTCTATCACAGCAGGGAAGTCATGGCCACAAGAGTTTAAGACTTCATGTCTGTCCCTAGTCAGGCATGGAGAGTGATGGATGCTGGTGCTCAGCTCACATCCTCCACTTAGTCTGAGACCCCAGATGATGGGATGATGCCATAGTTAAAATCGATCTATCCAGTTCAGTTACTCTAATATAGATGTTCCTTACCGACACATCCAAAGGGTAACCTGTCGTTGTTGCTGCTACTTTATTGATAGCACGGTCAATGTTTCTGAGCCTTCATCATGGTGGGATAGGACCAGTGGATATCTACAAACTTCCTGGGCTTCTAGCACCAGATCAGGAGATCTTAGGAACCCTGCCTTGTGGATTGAGTAACTACAGGCATTGTCCCCATTTGAGAGCAGTTACTGTGTGATTTCTCTCACTGTGGAGGCTCACAGCCTCAAGACCAACTAACTACCAGGTTCTTAACATCTCTGTTGTGATTTGCTATCATTATTTTAAAGCTCATTTAATAAATTTGCACATATATACATACTTATTTGATTGATCTCTGCACCAGTTGCCCCCAATACTACATTCTCTCTTCTTTATTAATTGAAAAAATCCATACAGTGCATTCTGACCACTCTTTTCTCTTCCACCAACTCCTGCTGGGGTCTTCCCACCTTGCCACCCACCCAACTCCATACCCTTTACTCCTCTCTCTTTTAAAAAAAACAAATAAATAAAAAAGCAAAACACACATTCACACAAAGCAGAAAGCAAGATATATAAACAAAAGGTCAACAAGCCATACAAAATACTTAATTTTCTTTGCATTGGCTATTTACTCCAGGACATGGAGCCTACCCTAAAGTTTGGCTAATATATTCAGTGAGACTCCATTTAAAAGAACTAATTTTCCTTACAAGCAGGTCTCAACTGCAGATAGCTTCTTGATTAGGAGAGGGATCTCTGTTTACAACCCCTTTCAGTACCAGACCTCATTGCGCTTGAACCTGGGCAAGTTCATATATGTACCAGTCTTGTTGTGACCAGAAGACACTGTCTCCTTGGAGTCATTTTTTCTGGCTTCTATATTCTTTTACCTCATCTCCTACATAACTCTTAGATACTGTTCCAGCATCTCTTATTCCTTGCTCATTGTCTAGCTATAGGTCTCTCTATTAGTTCTGATCTACTACAAGAGGAACCTTTTCTGAAGATAGCTGAATGAGACACTGGTCTATGGGTATAGCAGGACGTCATTAGGAAATCCATTTATCGGTAAGTTCATTTAGCAGAATAATAGTGTATTTTGCCCTAGGCCCTTGACCTATCTTCTTTTCTCTTGGTCCCTTTGTCAGTGTCAAGTGTAGCTTTTGTCTCATATAGTAGGCCTTACATCCAATCAAAAAGTTGTTGATTACTTGCAAAATGTGCCACTATTGTATCAGCATATCTCTTAGGTAGGTCACTGTTATAGATCACAGTGTAGCTTGGTTGGTGTTTACCGTTCTCCTCTGCTAGCATGCAGAGTACCTTCCAGATCTATGAACACACAATCAGTAAGGGTGAAGCTCTAGTTAGGTGCTAGTTCAATTTCTTTGTGTTCAGTGAAATATGTAAATGTCTTCAGCAATGGAGCCTTACCACTAGTTTATGAAGAGCAAAGTACTGTAGCTTTGCATTGATCCTAATAATAGAAAAGTGGTTACAAAATTGTTTTATCCCTTCAAAATCATTGTGTTTCAGTTACAGAATAATGCTGTCTATATGGATGTTACTTTCTCAAATTTTAAATGTAATTGTGTTACAGCTCTGTATAAATTTAGCATATTCCTGATGCCAAATTATCTTTCCACATATGAACATGTTATGTTAATTCCAATTTTTTTCTAGCTTCTTTCTTTAATATTTTCTGACATTTACTATACAAATTCTCTGTGTGTTTTTCTGGATTTATCCACAAACAGTTCACATTTTGTATAATTAAAAGAAGTATTTAGTGTTTTATTTCATCTCATTTCACTTGCTCATTGGAAATTATACATAATCTTTATATGCTAATTTTGTATCATATGGTCTTTTTGACCCACCTAATAAAAAGGTTTGGTTATGTGCTGATTTTTTGGAATATGTTTTTATGTAGACAATAATTTTATATACAAATAGGGTAATTTTATTTCACATTTGTCTTCTAAATCATATGTATTTTAAAATTTGTTAACAGAAAGCATCATCTATAAAAGGTCTTATTAAATTAAGGGGATTTATTCTGAAATATCCTGTTAAGCAAATAAATACTCAGATTTTAGCAGTAAAGCAACAACAAATGGAATACCAAGCATCTAATTACAAAGCAAGCAGAGACTCCCACAGACACATTCCACTCTTGGGCTGGGTTTCCAGGTGATTATTCTGAGTGGAAAAGTCAAATCCCTAAGCTTTTATTTTCATTTGCACCCCATTCTTGAAGTGACAAAACAATGAACCCCGCAGTCTACACAGCAAGCGGTATATGGCCTAGTGCACACTATGCACACAGAGTGTTGCATCAAAAACCGGTGACCTATGGACTGTGCATAGATCTAAATAACCACACTTAGTTTCACCCTTCTGCTTTTATTCAATATGTGCCGTCTGTTACATTTGAAGGATAAAAAGTGAAAGGTAACCGGAATGTATCTCTGTCACTCTTTACAATTATGTGTGAAATTGCAGTTATCACCAAGTAGCAAGTTAGGAATCAATACCAAGAATCACAAACAAAGGAAAGGAGAACACGAGTTCTCCAGCAACTGTTAGCCTATCACATGATTCACATAAATGGCAGCAACTGACTTTGGCTTTGATAGTTTCAAGATATCATACTTAAATGTACTTTTAAAGTATTCATTTTGATGTTAAATATATATAGATCACTTTTTAAATGCCACTTGGGGTGTTATTGACCATCCTTTTGAGATTAGGATCTGGCACATTTACCTATAATTAGGTGCCATGTGGTTAAGCTGATTTTCCAAGGATATAAAGCTTGGTAATATAATGGCAGGAAAGAAACTAATGTCTAGATTGGGGCCCCTTCCTCTAGGCCACAGTAGCTTCCTCCAGTGCCAACCACTGTACAGAGCAGCTTACCTATCATCCTGCAGCACATTTCCTTGGTAAGCCACAGAGCCCACACCTTTACTTTCTAGAGGTCAACTACTCAAAAATAACTCATGTGTTTGAATCTGACTAAAGAGGCTCATGCTTCACAAGAGAAAGTCCCAGACAATTTGATTGGCAGTGTCATTCATTACAGGTAGTTGAACAAAGAAGCTGTTAGTGACACTTATCTACTGTGGAACATAAAAATGGAATCAAAAAAATGTAAGTATCTGTTATACTTGCACTAATCCAGCTGAAAATTAGGAAGTTAAATATTTGACTTTTACCGATAAAAGGAAGAGGAGATAATCTATTAAGTGCCTACTGTAGAGAATTGGCAATATAAAAAATTTTAAAACTGTTCATTTTATGGGCCAAAATTAATAGTTACTTGTATACTTAAAATGTTTGCCGGGTGGTGGTGGCGCACACCTTTAATCCCAGCACTCGGGAGGCAGAGGCAGGCGGATCTCTGCGAGTTCGAGGCTGGGCTGGACCGATAGCCTCCAAAACAATACAGAGAAACCCTGTCTCGAAAAACCAAAAAAAAAAAAAAAAAAAAGAACTGGAAAATTATTTAATGGCTCATGGGATACAGTATGTAGTCCACACATCAGCTTTTGCAGAAGGAGAAGAGGGCTGAGGAAGGGAAGGGGCATAGTCCCTGACCACAGACTGACTCAGCAAAACGTACACTTGTGTAATTACCATCTGATGACTGCGCTGTTCATTACAGCCTGGCAGTGGCATTGTGATATAGTGCCCACGGCATCACTAGACAAGGAGTAACTGTAAACCCAGGAAAGAGGATTAGAAGCCAGTGTCACATGATTTGTCTCTCTATGAAGACACTTTCAAAAACCTGCCACCATTATCAAGGCTGTATTTCTCCTTCCCTAGTAGCTCAAACATGAGTGGGTCAGTACTGGTGATCTGATATGGACAAATATGATTGGATCACTCCCTTTTCTTTCTTAGGCATCCTCTTTTCAATAGCTTCTTTTGTTAGATTAAAATAGCCAAAACAGTTGTTCATAGCAAAATTATAGATCTCTCATGGCAATTTTTTAAAGGAGAGAAAATATTACATTGTTCTGAAGCTTGTTTCCTGTTAACCCACACTTGATTGGTTTCAGACACAAGAGACACAGGCCCATGCTTATTTCCATAAAGCTATATTCCCCCAGAATCTTTCCTCTTCCCATTTTCTTTTCTAGGAAAAGTAACCAAAAGAACACATTTTCAACCTTGATGGTAACTCCTCTGAGGGTTGAAGAATCAGTTAACTTTTCTCTGTATTTGGGCTGTCAGTTTCAATATTCTCCCTGATGCTACTTTATTTTTTTAATCATAGTCTCTCAGCAATAGCACATTTTTATTCATGCACACGATGGCTGTGATTTTCTAGATAGAGTTTTGTGCTTTGTACTTGAATTGCAATGCAATTATCTTCCCTTTTTACCCCTGCTTTCCAGGGAGATAACCCTACAAATTTTGATTTTCTTGACATAATGTGGTCTTCTTTGAATTGCAAATTTTCCTTTCCTTTATATTTTCAGACTGAAATTTTTATATGACAAAATGCATTCCTATGTATTTATACATGCACACATGTCCATTTATATTTAAACACACATGTTGATTAAGTCAAACATAGAAGGTGTCTAATAACACTCTGCTCAGTATTACTTTGAGGACTCATTTTATTTTAATATTCCATGTATAAGAACACAAGGAAACATTGCTTCCAATTCTTTAAAACAACGATTAGATAATATTTCATATCAATCAATGGCATTTTCACAATTCAAATGAATGCAGTCTAAGCTTTAAGATTGATATAAGATTTGAACTTTATCCAGCATTTCAGATAAATTTTAGAAAGTTGAAGAGAAGTAGTAGATGATGAGATCTGGGCTATTTATTATATTTCAAGATGGTTATAATATTTCAAGTTAGTTATTATATTTATAATACTAAAACAAAAAGGAGTCTTATAAAAACCCATATAAGTTATTGAGAGTTCACATGAAAGCCTGCTAAGGAGGATGGCTTCTTTCCCTTTTCCCAAAATATATTCCTAGCTACACAGACACACACACACACACACACAGAGAGAGAGAGAGAGAGAGAGAGAGAGAGAGAGAGAGAGAGAGAGAGAGAGAGAGAGAGAGAGAGAGAGAGAAGAGGGGAGATTGAGGGTTGAGTAAAATTTCAGTATTTGTTCTCAGTAACTTAATTCTGGTTCAGAATTCTATGAAAACTCCAGTACTTCTAAATGAGGTAGTTCAATGAAGTCTTTGACTCCTGTCAAACCTATCATTGTGTGGAGGAAAAGATGAAAGTATTCTAAACACAGTACTCAGATTAAGCACAGTGATCGCACTGTTTAATCTTTTCTTCCAGTATTGGTTACAAAGGTTTATGGAGCAAACATTTGAAAAAAGTCATTGTTTGAACTTTTATTTCTTTGCTACAGGTAAATTAAGCCCTAGAACACAGCCAATAACCAGTGCTCAAAAGTTAAGAAAGTTTGTGTCAAAATATTTGAGTTTTCAAACTAAGTAATGAACAAAAGATGCATTTTAGTGGATAAAATATGGGAGTTTACACAACATTCTCAAACATTCAGACATGGATGAACCATCTCTTTATCATTCTATATGGAGTGAATATGTGACAATCTAAAGATCACAACAGAAAGATCTGGATACAAAACTATAAAATCCCATCGCTCACTAAGTACACAACAAATCAGTTATGATTGTACTTACCTTTTGCATTTGTTGAACATTCTGAAGGTATATTTTCTTGATCAAAATTGGTCTCAGAGAGCATTATTTCTCCCACTATTCCTGTCCCCTTCCCTCTCCCCAGCATTCCTGGAATCACAATGAGGTAGTGGTACATGCATTGTTTCATGTCATGGTGCTAACCTGGCCCTGAGGTTGTGTTAATCTTCTTTGATCTTTTGCTTTGTGTTCCTTCTCTGGAGTAATATCAGTTGAGCCATCTTTAATTAGCTGATTTTTTTCTATCACTTCAAACCCACTACTGAAGTGCTCTAGGGAGCTTTGGTTTCAGATTTTACACCTTTTCTAACCTCATAATTTGTGGTCATCATATAATATTTTGTGCTTTATTGATAGTTTCTGTTTGTACATGCATTTTGCATTGTGCTTTGAATTCCTTAGCTTCTTGTCCATGCTTTCTCTTTTGCCTCTTTGAACATATTTAAAACAACTGTTTAAAAATCTTTGCCCCCTAAGTATGTACTTCCTTGAGAAAAAAATTTCTGCTCCTCTTTTGTGTGAAAGAGTCATATCTATCTCCATTCATATCTTAAGATTCTTTGTTGATAGTTGGGCATTATCAGGATTAAAATGTAGTAATCAGATCCTTAAACATCACTTAGTTTTTGTGGATTTTTATTTTTTTATTTTTATTTTTATTTATTCACAACCTATTTTTATTCTCTGGATTCTTTTTCTTTTTTATTTTAATTTTAAATAGCTTGTTTTACATGTCAATCCCAGTTCCCTCTCCCTCCCCTCCTCCCACAACTCCCCATCCCCCCAAATCCTCCCACCCTATTGCCAATTCCTTCTGCTTAGGGGATATCTAGAGTCTGTCATTTCACTCAGGGTAGGGTCCAGGCACTCCCCTAAGTGTCCAGGCTGAGAGAGCATCCCTCTTTGTGTTATGGACACACGATGTTTTTTTGTATGCCAGGGATAAACACTGATCCACTGCTCAGGACCCCATAGGTAGCCCAGGCCTCCTCACTGACTCTCACATTCAGGGGGTCTGTATCAGTCCCATGATGGCCTCCCAGCTGTCGGTCTGGGGTCCAAGAGCTCTCCCCTGTTCGGATCAGCTGTCTCTGCTGGTTTTGCCAGCCCATTCTTTGCCAGTTTGCTCATCGCTCCTCTCTCTCTGTAGCTGGGTTCCTTGGGTAAAGCTGGAATTGCAGCTGGCTTTCTCTCTCTCTCCCTCTCCTTCTCTTTATGTGTGTATGAGTATATATGCGTGTTTGCTTGAATGTGTTTCAAAAATGTTTTTAATTTAAATTATTTTAGAAAATAATATTTATATCATTTCTACACCCCTCCTCCAGCTCCTACATGACTCTTCCCTCTCAAATCCATGACTTTTTCTTAGTTATCACTTTTCCACACATATGTACCACCACATGCATTTTCTTTCTTTCACACACATGTTCCTGACATGTCTAGAAGAAAATACATAGATATAGGTCTTGGTCCACTGGGTCTCAGAAGCTTTTCACTCCCTTCTCCATGAATTTCCCCAGCCTCAATAGTAGGATTAAATTGTAGATGCATCTATTAAGGCTTGGTACTCTACACTCACTTCTTATCTATATTTTGGCCATTTGTAGATCTCTGGAAATGAAAACAACTTACATGTCCTTGAATGGACAATGCAAATGTGGTACATTATTCACAATAGAATTCTATTCAGTTGTCAAAAGAAGTATTAAAATCATGAAGCTTGAAGAAAAATGGATGGAACTATAAAACATTATACACAATTAGGTAACCCAGACCCAGAAATATAAATATCACATGTTCTATCTTATTTGTGGATCCTAGACATGAATCTTTAGATTTGAGTATATAACTGCCAAAGTCGGGAAAGTAGAAATAGACCATGGCGTGAAAGAGGAAATAGTGTACTAGAAAGGGAGATAGTAGGACATGGATGTTATCAAGAGAGGAGTAGGGGAAGGGGCATAGCGGTGGAGAATAATGTAGAGGGAGAGAAAGGAAAGAGAGACAGCCCTATTAGTGTTTGAAAAAGCCATAGTGAAACATAGCATTGTATAGGCTAACTTTAATATATATTAAATTTAATATATAATATGTGTATGTATATAATTATGCCATATGGGGAAATAATGTTCCTTCTAAGGGCCATAGACTATCTAACAAAACACCAATAAAAGCTATGGGGAATCCCCTGCAATTTAGGGCTGTCCTCAAAGTCAAACTGTTTCCATTTTCATGAGTTCTGCTACTCCTGTCTGCTCACAATAGATCATCACAGACAGGTTTGTTGACTGTTGACTTTCCCTTCTAGAAGGATAAAGCTGGCATGGTAATGAGACTGTCACCTATGTATCCAGCTAGCCGTCACAATCTGTTATATGTAATTTTGTCCTAATTGCACATGGTCCTTGGGGAGAGTCTAGATAATATAGGTTAAAAAAGAATGAGATGGGGGATCATTCTGCATAGTAATGGGAAAGCCATCATTGCTGTTGAGTGTAGGCCTTCCCTTGTGGCTGTTTTAAGGTCATCCATGTCCCTACTCATAACCCCTCACCCATAGCTCTGAGTAAGTCTAATAAACTCATTGCTTCCTCTGTTTGAAGTTGTTGGATTAGGCCTTGGTTTGTCTTTGCTCCTTCAAAAGATGTACAGATGTTTATGTTTCCTCCATGGAAGGCTATATAGCAACACCTCCCTTTGTGTTGTTGATCAGGAAGCCCAGCAGCCTCCCAAAACAATATAAGATATTTTTATTGCCCTGTCTCCCAGAACTTGAAGGTAAAATTCTGTTGATGAAGACACTACACAGTCCAGATGCAGTATTATGAGAATCAAGCTGGACTGGTTTGGAAACCTCCTCCCCCCAAACTTTTATAGTATTGGGAGGTGTTATGCAAGCTTCCAAGAGAGAGGATAAATTGATAGCCCTATCCAGCTGTAAAACCTAAATACTACAACAATGAATGGCCTACAAAGATATCCTCAATAGTGCAATAGTGTCACTTTTATCTTGTGGGTAGCCAGCAGTTATCCAATTGTATTTAAGGCTTGCTCAGCTGGAGGAATTTCACACCTCATACTATAAAGCTAGCCAACTCCCTATGGCTACAGAGGTTTTAGACCCTAGAGGAGAACTTATTAATGGTATTTTGCTAACCTAGTGTAATTTTAACTGCATTTAAAATATTTATCCTATACCTACATATAAGTGTAGTTGTCATCCCTCATCAATATTTTTTTCCAACAGGTTGAGACAATTACAGAGATTCCTAACTGATCCGAAAGTGTTAATTTCTATATTCCTTGTCATATGAATGTAAGTCTAAAAGAGGCATGGAGGTAAACATACAGAAAAAGAATGAGAGGAAGTGAGGGAGAGGGAGAGAAAGAGATGCTTCTTTGTGGGGCTTTGAAGATTGTCTCTTTTTGTGGGTACAGTTGTAGGCTGCTTGTAAATTGAAATTAACTTTCATTTCCTGCTTGCATTGAGCCTAGAATTTTACCCAAGATAACAAGTCAGATTTCCTCGTCTCTTTTCTGAGCATTTCCTGTATGACATGCACATTGTTTTCTAAGTTCTTCTGCATTTAGAAGTACCTGCTTCCCCAAACTGGTTTCTCTCAGCTTTTCCTTGCAGGCTTTGGGACTGTTGTATGCCCCAGTATCATCTTTTGTGAATCAATAAGGGTTATTTAACTCAGAATGTTGTAAATGCATATTCACCGCTTTTCCACACCGGCTGTCAGTCATTCAGTCACTACAGACATCAGAACTCAACAATTCCTAGGAAATGAGGCATAATCTTCACCTAGAGCCATTGCTACCATCTAGAATGATCACTGACACTGGAGATGTAGGCTGCTGTTTTAATACCACTGCAGGCCTAGGGAGCAAGTGGGGCAAGAACAATACATTGATACAAACAATTCCTACCCATGTTAAATTGTCATTTTCTTGATATAGCACTCTGTTACTTGCTATAATTCTTTGAGCTGGCTCTTGCTTCTGACAAGGTTGCTTATGATTTGGATTTTTCTGTTCCTAAGGAGGAACACACATGCTCTTGAAGTCTACTTTGCTCTTTGTGCTGATGTCACCCATAACGTGCATTCTGAGGCCTTCTTGTTCTTCCCCTGTGGATTCTGGCATAAAAGTCCTCTGGGGTCCCTGCAGTGACACCTGTATTCATGGGGCGACAATAACTGAGGTCTCCTGTAATAACTCCAGTATCTGAGACTGACTCACCATCTGCAGGTTATCCTTTCCATAAAATGTTGTTGGCCTTTCCCTGGATCTTTGTTGGTCAGTGAATTTGAAGTCCAACCTGGTTATTTTATATATAATACGGAGTCCAGGTTCTGTTAGAATCATGGAAAGGATGGTTGTTTTCTTGTTTATGTTCAGTCAATCTAGTTAGTTTCAGAACTGAAGCTATGGGCTGTGATTCTGATGCCTGCCAGGTTTCAAAGCCTGGAAAGTGTTAGTGCTGCATCTCCTGTGTCCATATGGAACCGGTGCCTGACCTATACTACTGTGCTCTTCTCACACTTTAGGGTCTCTAGGTTCTAGCCATCTTAAAGGTATAGGTACTCCCGGGATGCTTTCCCTGCCACGCCACCCTCAGGTGAGTCTGCTCTTATGATGGAATTTGCAGAGAAGTAGGATGGGAGGGAAAAAAGAAGGAAACAAATGGTGGGCTGCCTATTCTCTCTTCTGCAGGCCTCCCCTTCACAGTTGTCTTCTGGCCAGAAAGAGATTTTCTTGGCACTGCTGCCTGCAACTGCTTCCAACATTCCATCTGGTCCTGAAGTAAGGGATAGGAAGGAATATAACAATACCATAGAAACCCAGTGTTACATGACTTTTGATTTGAACCATTATATCATTCTTATTATGTGTGCTGGATAGTTTTACATGAACATAACACAAGCTAAAGTTATCTGAGAGGAGGGAAACTTATCTAAGAAAATTCCCCTATAAGATTGACTTGTAGGTAGATCTGGAAGGCATTTTCTTAATTAGTGATTGATGGGGGAAAGGCCTACCCTATTGTGGGTGGTGCCAGCCCTTTGTTGGTGGTTCTGGATTCTATAGGGAAACAGACTGGGTGTAATGTGTCCATCTCTTCTAAAGATATAAATCAGGCCATATTTTTCTGACTAGTTAACAGAAGCCCAGGGTTCCAGTCCTCAGTGTTAGAAGTTATTTGAGAGAGAATTTTAGTGCTAATGGCCTATGAGTCTAGTAATATTTTCTCATATTTTTTCTTTTTATTAAAAATATCTTATTTTCTCATACAATATATCCTAATTTTAGTTTTAATTCCCTGAAGGTAATTAGTTGGCACCTATATAAAGCTTATTCAAGGAGCCCTAACTCTTATATGACAATTCAAAGAGATCAGTCAGTTACCTGAACAGTACCCAGGATATTGGAAGTAATATAAAACCAACACACAGAAAGTTCTGTATCCAAGACATTCTCTTACTCCACGGGAACGTTTTGCCTTGAAATGGACTGTTTGATCATTTCCCACTCTCATTTCTGGAGGGTGCCTCATTGTGCTCTGTAATAAAATCTGCCTATCTTCAACATTAAAAGAAAGCAAGCTGAGTAAGCCAGGAGGATTAAGTCAGTAAGCAGAACTCCTCTGTGGCCTCTGTATCAGCTCCTGCCTCCAGGTTCCTGCCATGTTTGAGTTCCTGTCCTGACTTCCTTCAGTGATAGACAGTGATGTGGAAGTGTCAGCCAAATCAATCCTTTCCTCCCCAACTTGCTTTGGTCATGGTGTTTCATCACAGCAATAGTAACACTGCTTTCTGTTATTTGCTTTTCACTCTTCAGTTAGCTTATTTTTTCCAGATTCCCAGTTGTAAAGAGTGACCTTTTCCCATACTAGTCAGATCTAGAAGGTTGTTCTCTGTGGTTTTGGTATTTCCAGTCTTCTATCCAGTGCTTTGGCACATGGTATGTATATTCTCCATCATGGGTCTGTATCCTCAGCTCTTATGCTTTGAGACAGTTTTCCTGTCTAGCTAAAGCTGGCATAAGTCACTCTCTCCTCTCTTTTTCTTTTCTCTTTTGCTTTATTCTTCTGTCATATAATACACCCTGACCATATCCTCCCTTCTCTCTACTCTTTACAGTGCCTTTCCCAAACTTGCATCTCTCCCAGATCCACTACTCCTCCATTTCCCTTCAGAAAAGAGCAGGTTGCCCGGGGCATAGCAAGATGCAATAAGATCTCAGAGGCATCAAGGATACTAAGAACACACAGACCACATGGAACCTGTTCTAGGCCCTCTGAATATAAGCTGAGGTTATCTTGCTTGGGGTTTTTGTAGGATTCCTAAGTGTGGGAATAAGGGTGTCTGTGACTCTTGGGACTCTTTTCCTCCTATTGTAATGAACTATAGAAATGATCCCTGTAAGTATAGTCTTCTTTTCCTCCTATTGCGTTGTCTCGGTCTTTTGTGTTCTGGAACTACAGGCATGTACCACTGTTGAACTCAGGGGATTTTCAGAACCACTTCTTCCCTAGCTTGCTTGCTGGCTCGCTCCCTCCCTCCTTCTCTTCCTCCCTTCCTCCCTCCTTCCATCCCTTCCTTCCTTTCTTTCTTATATGAATACTTTGCCTGAGCATATGTATGTATATCATGTATACACTCAATGACAATGGAAGATAAAAGAAATCATCAGATTCTCTGGAACTGGAGCTACCTATAGTTGTCAGCTGCCATGTGAGTGCTGGGAATTGAACCTGATTCCACTGCAAAAATCGAATGTCCTTAACTGCCCTATTTCTTTTTCTTATAAAAAAATAAGTTACAGATGTGGAGAAACAATATAAGACAAATATATGACCAACTGAGCTATTTATATTAAAAAAACAACAAAAAAGAGCAGTTTGTTATGTTCTCTGATGTCCTCCAAAAAACATGTCTCATCGCAGCTGCCTCTCTTCTTTTCTGATTCTTACTCCAAATTAACTATTATCATGACACTGCAATAATTACTTCTTTTAAAAAGAATACTTTGAAATTGTATACAATGCACTTTGGTTATATTTATCACACTCCTGTTATGGGCTTCGTCCTGCCAACCTTTCCAGCAAAGCAGGTAATTTTTAACTGTCTATCTGCGTTGGAGGTTTTTTCAGTCATTTTTCTATGTCCTGCACAATGTCTGGCAGACTCTTCCATGAAGCAGGAACACCTCAGGACTGTCCATCTTGTTTTGTAGTTTATCAGTCTCTTTCCTGTGGGTCCTGCATGTCCAGTTTATACAGCAACAGTCAAACAGTCCAGGCAAGAGCAGTTTCTTGCCCAAATGGCTAATCTTGCCATGTTGAAAGCAAACTCCATAAGGAGTTTCTTTGATGCCAATCTTCTTCTCAGACGTATTTGATGTACCATGAGCAGTTGTGTCTCACTATCATGAAAAACCTTAAACTGTTTAAATGCCATATATTCTATAGGTCTTTGAAAGTTCGAAGAATATCTATCCATCTCAAATACATCTCTGTATATCTAGAAAACCTAACTAGCCTAACTGTAAGTTCTGACTATATACAATCTATATATAATTATGCATTACATTTTAAAAGATCAGTATAAAAATAATGCTTCATAAAATTGACCCTAAATTTGTATCAATGAATGAAAATTCATACCAATACAATGTATTCATTTCTATACCATAATCTCCCTTTTACCTTTAAAAAGAGATTCACTGGACCATTAACCATTTATAAACAACCATTTAAATGAAAACAATATCTGGGAATTTGGGTGTTGTTCATTCCGAACTGCTTCCTGCTGGGGATTCCATACCATGGTGATTATGACAAAATACAGAAACCTGGCCAGGTTATTGATTTGGTAGTCTGCACAGCTGCATTGTCTCAGCTGGTTTAGATATTGGATTGCCTGGGACATTGTTTCAGGGTGTCTTGCTTCATCAAACTGTATTAATGTGGAAGGAAATCACAGCTTTTCATATTCTGTGGAAACAAAAGCAGAAAATCTTTTCCCAAGTAACTTGTCCTTATATTTAAATTTAGAAGTCAAAGAATTTTCAAAATATATAAATTGGATTAATTCAGCAGCATTGATAGTCAAATGTCTTTTAGCAGTTGTGGCTCTTTCCACAGAAATTAAAAAAATTCAAAACAACCCAATAGCATACAATATCCAGACTCTCTGTGTATTTTCCATCTTTTCATGGCTTTTTATTACTCTGTTTCTTTTACTTTTATTTATTTATTTTTTGTCTGAGACAAGGTTTCTCTGTGGAAATCCACCTGCCTCTGCCTCTGGAGTGCTGCCCAGCTACTATTGAACTGTTAGCAGGGCCTCTTAAAAGAGCCCTGTATTTTTTTTTTACCATATATGCTGAATTAGTCCTTAAAGCAGCCTGGCAAGTTTCTGCTTGTTTCTAGCAAAACAGAGCCCATCCAAGAAAAAGATGCTACAAGAAGCCATGCTTGTCTCTGTTCCTTTATTTTTAAAATCCCTTTTTAAGCTTTTTTCAAGTTTACTTGTAAATTCATGCAACCAACTTTGGGTGCCATTGTTACAGGATTCTTTCCACCAGCCTGGTCCCAGAGTCGCATCAACCCCAAATAACACACAGAGACTCTATTAGATACAATGCTGTTGGCCAATGTCCAGGGATTCTCATTGGCTAGCTTTGTTCTATGTATGAACCCATGGCTACTAATATATATATTTCTATAAGGGCTTATCTTTCTGAGGATGGCATCCTGACATGTCCTCTCTTCCCGGGATCCTCCACCCTTGAACACATTTCCCAGAATCCTCCTCCAATCCTATTCCCACCTTTCTTGCTTCCCTATTGACCAGCAGTGCTTTATTTATCACCAATAAGACAAACATATACAAAGAAGGATTTCCCCCATCACACTCCTGCAAATAGTTCCAGAAATCTACCCCATTCCCTTGCCTTTCAATTTCATGTTGTCTTTTTGTCCCCCATAGAATATAATTAATAATGCCCTCTTCTCTTGTATGTGAGGTCATTCCCTAGAGCAATGGGGACCTATGAGGTATTGAGGCATTGAACCTTTAAAGAAAACTGATACTTCCTTTTACAGAAACTATCAATTGCCAGTATCTCCTTTTCTAGGGGTTGGTCTTCAAGTCCTCAACCTCCCACCCCATCCATATGGGGAATTGTCTGTCTTGAGCTTGCACAGGTCTTTGATATAACATCACAAGTGTTTTGAGATTATATGTGCAACATTCCTGTTCTTTCCAAAAATACTACTTCATTGCTGTTATCCACTGTCTCTAGATTTTAGTCTTCTTGTTCTCTCTTCCATGATTATTCCTAAGCCTTTGGAACAGGGTAGAAGTGTTCCATGTAGAGCTGAGCACTCTGCAGTCTCTTATTCTCTACAACTTCACCAGTTGGGGGTTCTGTGTTAATTTCCAGCATACTTTAGGAAGAAGCTTCTCTGATGAAGGTTGAGAGAGGCAGTAATCTATGGCTATAACAGCAAGACACTTGGAGTTAGTTTAACTATGAAAATTTTCTGGAATAATATTACATTCTATCTTTATCCCTAGGATCTGACTAGCCTAAGGATGTTGCCCCCATATCAATGACAGAAATGGGTTCAAGCTTGTGGAGTAGGCTTTAAGAGCAATCAGAAAGTGATGGGTTACTCCCATGCCATTCCTGTCACTATTGTACTATTGTCATGTCTTTTTAAGTCAATCACTATAAAAAACTCAAGACATTTATACATGACAAGTTTGGTAATCATTTTCCTCCCCCAAACAGCATATAAAGCACAAACACATTATATCACTTTGAAAATGTCTCAGTAGGTATGAAACTTCCAGGTCCATACCAGCTTGATTTCGTCACACTCTATCATAATGTATATATGTGGTAATTGATGTACCATGAGTAGCTTTATTTTCAGGTTCTGGACGGTAACCAATGTCAATGGCAACGACAAGTCTAAAAAATGTAACCCATTTATGGTACCAGGCTTTTTAATCGTTAGCTTGTATTGTGTTGAAGAGGCAGTGTTCTCTGTTACAGAGGATTTAATTTAAATGTTTTTATAAACATATATGTATTTTAGGAGGGACCTATAGTAGTAGGTTTCTGTACATTGCTTTGAAAGGATTTATCCCTTTCTGCACTCCCTCTATAACTATGTTCTACTTTCTCCAACAACAGTTAGCTTTAGCTGTTATGTTATTCCCTTGATCATTTACATCACTACACCCCACCTTTTTATCTTGAAAGCCCCCACCCAGCCAGGGTCCACCATATTTTTTGACTTCTATGAGTATCACAAATGAAATAAACATGTCTAAAAATAAAAATAGCAACCACACATGAGAAAATGAGAAATATGTACCTCTGGGTATGGAATATCCCACTCAGAATGATTATTTCCAGCTCCACCAATTAATTATGTATTTCATAATTTTGTTTATTCTAACAACTAAATAATATTAATTGTGTAAACATAGCATTGTATTCTTATCCACTTATCAGTTGATGGACATTTAGCATTTTCTATTTCCTAATTACTGTGAATAAAATGGCAATGAACATGAATGAACAAGTAGTTTTGATTTGCATTTCTCCAACGAATAAAGATAATGAACTTAATTTTTTCTTAGCCTTTTATATTTCCTCTTTTCAGAAATCTGTTTAAGACCATTCTTCAAATTTTAATTGGAATTTAAAATTTTTTGTATATTCTATACACTAACCTTATGTATGATACATAGTTTAATGGTAAGTTTTCCCATTCTGTAGGCTTTTTATTTAAATGATGTCCTTTTTAGTTTTATGTAGCTCCATTTATCACCTGGTATTCTTAATGCCTGAACTGTCAAGATACTGTTCAGAAATTCCTTTCCTGTGCCTACAAATCAAAGTGAAAACTTACATGTATACGGATAAGATTAGATATTTAACTATCTCTCTTCACAAAACCAAACTCCAAATAGTTCAAGGGCCTCAATACAAGACCTGACACCTTTGGGCAAATTATCAATTTAGTCTCCTTGGTTGATCACATTTATTTTAGTTTTATCAACAAGAGCTTTTGTGGTAGTTTGTGTGTTTTGATTTCTTTGATAAGTGAAGCAAGATGGGTCTTGGACACACCTACAAATTTCCCAAAGGATTTAAGTTATTTTCCAGGGAAATCCCCTAGAATCCACTCATGAGGAGTTTGGGAATGGACTTTGTAATAACATTCATGTACAGAAGCTAGCTCATCTGTTTGACAACTTGTTAATGTCTCCTGCTCAAAATCCTCTGCACAGAAACTGACCACTACTCCATTCCCTCCAAAAGAAACCAGGTTCTTTAGAGGCCTGATGCCCATAATACGCATGCAAAGAGGTGCTGAAACTATCTCACTACTCAAAAACATGTGTCTTCTTGTTAGTTTGTGTAAACTCATCTAAATCAGTCCCAATATGAAGGGAGAATAGAATTTTATCTTGTCTTTTTGATAGTCAGTGTCTCTAAAATAATTACCTTTCTGCAAACTGGTCCCATTTTCATAAACCCTGTTACATTTTCATAAACCATGTCTTGATTACTTTTCTGACTGTGATAAGACTCCATGTATAAGAAAGAGTTTATTCGTGGTTTACAGTTTCAGAGATCTGGAGTCCCTAACCATCAGAACAGAGAGCATGGAAGCAGACAGGTAGGCATAGTGCTGAAGCAATAGCTGAGAGCTCACATCTTGAACCAAAAGCAGGGGGCCAAGTGAGACAGGATATTATCAGTTTGAAACTTCAAAGTCTGTCCACAATGACATACATCCTTCAACAAGTCCATATCTCCTAATCCTTCCCAAAGACTTCTACCACTAGAGACCAAGTATTCAAAATTATAATCTTAATAGTCTATTATCATTCAAATTACCACATACTATTACTGGAATAACTTTGTGTGATGATATATATCCCTAATGACAACTCCAGCAAAAATATAGACCACAGTTGATTTTTCCCTTAACATGCCATTTTATAGATTATTATTTATCCTATCACTCTCTGATGATAATCAACTAGTAATTTTGGGCAATACTGTAGATAAAGTATTTAAACATTTTTTTTGTTTTTGATTTTTTTGGTTTGTTTTTTCTAGACAGGGTTTCTCTGTATTGTTCTGGAGGCTGTCCTGGAACTCGCTTTGTAGACCAGGCTGGCCTCGAACTCACAGAGATCTGCCTACCTCTGCCTCCCGAGTGCTGGGATTAAAGGCATGCACCACTAATGCCTAGCTTGGGGTTGTTTTAAATTCAAGTTGTAATTATTATCTTCACCAAAGCTCAAATTCAGCCTACATCATCATTCCTGGGCCAGTGATTATTGTCAAACTGACTTCTGACAATTGAAGAGAACAGACACCGAAAGTGCATTCATTTGTTCAGTATGATATTTGTAATCCACAATTAGTACAAAATATTTTAATAAATATCCTCTATTTCTCAATCTGGTGTCCTTTTCCCTATGAAGAAAGGGTGTGATGGATATTTACTCATGTTTTGTCAGGAACTAAATCACAAAAATCAGAGAATAACAATAATAATATAGCACATGAAGATGGTTTTAAAAAATCCACCTTCACAATTTTTCAGTTTTTGTTTTCATATCACATACTCTTTTGGAGATCATGTCATGGGGAAATGAATCAGAGTCATGCTTGGGGAACATGGGCTAGACCCCTCTCTTATAATCAACTGCCTGGTACAACAAGAACTGGAACCACAGAACCCTAATTGCTCCTCAGAGGAAAGTAATTCAATCTCTATCTCTAAGCCTGGGAGAAGGCTGACAACCAGAACTCCTTTAAAAGGTCAGTAATGGCTATATAAACTTTGTTCAGCATCCCTAACCTTTCTAGTAGGGTTTTTTTACATACAGAACAAGGACACCCTTCCCCATCCCCTAGTCAATTCAAAATGGGCCTGTAAATCTCTTGAATATGAAAAACGTCCCAAGGAAATGTGCAAGAAACTTTATAACTAAATTTGCTTAACATGAATCTCAAAACAATGACCCTTTGGTCATTGTTCACCCTTCATCTCTTGAGAGTATTTTACTTTACTATAAAATAACTTTGTGTATTCTCCATTGTGCTGTGTGTGTTCTCTGAATTATTTTGATGGAATAACCAAGGACAGGAGACATAAGGGGAGTCCAGGCTGAGAATCTATAACAGTAGCTTCATTATCCATAATGTATTCCATTTTTCAAGCTCATCTATCCTTTAGCCTACAAAGGACTATTAAGAGAGCAAAGATGATGTTTCCTGTCATTATTTCTGAAGTCTCTGTATCAAAAGATAGATTACCAAGAGAAAAACAGCTTCCAACCTTTTGTAACCTCTAGTATACATGGGAGAAATGAGTAAATCTTGAGTAGAGTTAAAAAATGGTATGACATTAGACTTACATATTGTTCTAGAAGATGAGATCATCATGCTGTGAAGATTCAAGTCAGTGCTGCTCCATCAGCTGAGAGGCTTGTCCAGGAGGGGACAGTGGTAATCAGCCAGCATGAAGGGAGGTTGTGGGGTCAGTCCCAACAGCACACATGTGCACATCCTGATCTGGCCATTTCTTTTCCTGGTGGTGGCTTTCTATGTAGATGTAAAACCGTGTCCTTTCTGTGCCTGTAGTTGTTTCTAAAAATCAGACAAAAATAATTCTTACACCAATGAAGCCAGTTTTAAGATAGAATGCTCTGGTATATTATTGCATTTGGGCTGGTCTCTTCTGAATTCCCTGGGAACAATACATTTACTCTTCATCCTAAAATTTTGTCAATGTCATTTTAGTCATTCAATTTCTGAAGCTTATTTCTAGTTACTCTAAAGAAAGGTATCACAAGAGAAATAGTACCCACATCGGTACACTTTGGTGACTTTTGAGCTACCTTTTTTTTAAAAAAATAAATTTTATTTTATTTTTCTCACTTAAAATATACTGATCCTCCTTCTACTCCTTCAGGATCTCCCTACTTCCCTTCCCATCTGGACATTCATCATTTATATCTCTCATTAGAAAATAAACAAACTTCTAAAGGGTTATATTATGGTATAACATACTATATGTAAAAACAGAAACTACCAAATTGGAATAGGACAAAAACAGAAGGGAAAGAGATTCAGGAAAGGCACAAGAATCTGAGATCAATATTTCTGCACGCTCAGGAATCCCATAAGACACTAAAATTGAAGCCATAATATATACAAATGATAAAAAGGGAAGAAATATATATATATAAATTATAAGATAAAACTACTAAATAGAATAAAACTCTTAACATGACATTATGAGACATGAAATTTCCAAAGTTGTAATTAAGCTTGTTTTCTGTTGGCCATCTTGCTGGGCAAGCAGCCTACCCTTAAGCTTGCCTACTCTTTCCCCAGTTAGATTCCCATGAAATAAATTAAATTTTCATTTGCAAGTGATTATTGATTAGAGGTTGCTTCTGGGTTAGTGATGGGGTCATGCATCTGTTTCTCCTTTTAGCTATAGGATCCCATCTGGTACAGACCCATGCAGACCCTGGGCATACTGTCTCAGTCTCTGTGAGTTTATATGTACATTATGTACATTTACCTAGCTGATTTAGAGGGACTCGTTCTTTTTTTTTTTTTTTTGGTGTCCTCCATCCACTTTGGCTCTTATAATCCTTCTGCCTCCTCTTCTATGTGATTCTGTGAGCCTTGAGTGGAGGATGGGATGGAAACATCTATTTTGGGCTGAGAGTTCCAAGATACCTCACTCCCTGCATAATGTCTATCTGAGGGTCTTTGAAATGTCTTCTATCTGCTGCTAGAGGGAACTTTTCTGATGATGGCTGAGTAAGTCACAAGGTAGAATGCCATTGGGGATCATTTTATTGCTACATTTTGTTGTTGTTCTGTTTTTGTTGTTGCTATTGCTGTTTTTTTTTTGTATTTTTTTAGAATAGTAGTATTTGGCTTTCCATTAGGTTCCTGGGCTATGAAGTCTCAGATTCTTGTTACCCTACATAGTATCTGGTATGGGTTCCATCTTGTGGAGTGGGCCTTAATTCAAATCAGATAATGGTTGGTTACTCCTGCAACCTGTATGCACAATTGCCTTAGAATATCTTGCAGACAGAACACCATTATAGATCAAAGCATTTCTGGCCAGGTTGGTGTTTATGTGTCTCCTTGGATAGCATCCAGAGTACCTTTCTATACCAAAGATGCTAGAACATGGGGTGAAGGTTCTATGTAGGCATTAGTTTGATTTCTCTGTGTTTAATGAATTGTGTAGGTGTCATCTTCAGCAATGGGGAATTGCCATTCGTTTGTGGAGAGCAACCTATTTGGAGGAAAGACAGCCATTTTGGCCTCTCTTTCTCCCCAATTATTTGGTGAAATCTTTTAGATTGTCTTCATATATTATATATTTCAGGAAGCTTCTACTGTATTAGGTTTTCATACTGCCCTTCAAATGGCCTTAATTTTTAGCTGATTCTCTTAATATTTTCTTCCTTGTCCTCCAATTTCCTCTCCTCCCCACTTGATCTTCCTGTTCCAGTCCCTTCATAATCCATAACTGTCTATTCTATTTCCCTTTCTTAGTGAAATCTATGTGTCCCCCATCTCTTACCTTATACTTATCCTCTGTGGTTCAAGGGATGGCAGTTTGGTTATCCTTAACAGCTAATATCCACATAGAGTGAATAAATATCTTATTTGACTTTCTGAGTATGGGTTACCTTATCCCAGACAATTTTTTCCTAGTTTTCCATTTACCTGCAAATTTCCTTTTAAACGGCTAAGTAATATTCCATTTTGTAAATGTACCACATTATCTTTATCCCTTCTTCTGTTGAGAACATCTGTGTTGTTTCCAATTTCTGGGTATTATTAATGGAGCAACAATGAACATGGTTGAGCAAGTATCCTTGTGGTAGGATGAAATGTCCTTTGGGTATATGCCCAAGAGTAGTATAGCTTGACTTTGAGGTAGATTGATTTCTATCTTTCTGAGAAACTGTCATACTGATTTCCATAGTGGCTATGAATGTTTACACTTGCATCAGCAATGGAGGAGTGTTCCCCTAATTCCACACTCTCACCAGCAAGAGTTGTCACTTGTTTTGGGATCTTCTGACATGTGCTAAGATGGAATCACAAAGTAGTTTGATTTACATTTCCCTGATGGCTAAGGATGCTAAACATTTCTTTAAGTGTTTCACAGTCATCTGAGTTTCTTCTATTGAGAATTGTCAGTTTAGGTCTGTTCCCTGTTTTTAATGGGGTTATTTGTTTTTATGATATCTAGTTCCTTGTGTTCTTCATATATTTTGGATATTAATCCTCTATTGGGTATGTAGTTAGTAAATTTTTCCTCATTCTTGTAGGCTGCCAATTTGACTGAATCATGGTGTCTTTTACCATGGTGAAGATTTTTATTTTCAAGAGGTACAATTTGTTTATCTTAATGTCTGTCAGTTTTTCTTAGCTAAAAATTGGAAACATGGAAAGCCAAGATTTTTTCTAAAAATTCTTATCCAGATTCCATTATTTAAAATTTCTGTACCGAAGTTCTTTTATTTTATTTTTGTTATGCTTAAAGGTAATAGTTATTACGTCTTTACCAGGTAGAAGATACTACTTTAAGTATGTTGTATATATTATTTCATTCCAAAACAGTGTGACAAAATGGACTTTACAAGCTTATCCAAGTTCTTATATCTTTCACACCTTCTGTTTATTCTCACTATTGGGAGCATTACAGTTTATTATACAATAATCTCTAAGAAACAATAAAATATACAATCTAAGTCCCTTCTTATATAAAGCATGTGCTTTGGTTAACTGATTGTATATTACATATTATTTACTATATTATATTAAACATATTATTTTATAATGTATAATTCATAATATATGTATTATATAAAGTATGCATTATAGTTTCCTTCTTCCTTCCCTCACTCTCTCCCTACCTTCCTTTCTTCCTTCCTTCCATCCTGTCTCTGCCTTTGGGAGCTGTAGTCACAGTCATTTCAGTTTACCCAGCTGATCTTCTTAGTCAGTAGCTCTGTTAGAGACCTGAAGATTTTCTTTATATGCACATAATTGTATTAAATTTGCCTCAGTATTTGCTTCTCATACTGTCCCAGCATTTCCAAGTATGTACTGTGTTAGTTCATTATGTGGTTCCTTTTTATTTTTCAATTTTTAGAAAATTTACTTCAGTTAGATTTCCAGTGTTGACAGTTTGATAATTTTTCTTTCTCATTGTCTTTAGTTAACTATAGTTTTGATTGTTTACTCTTGGTTTATTTGTTTGTCACATTCTCTCCTCTTTTATCTACTTTCCCATGATTTTTAAAAGTTTATCTTTTGCTTCTCTTTCCTGATGTTACCAGTTTTTGTAGGATTATACTTATAAGTTTAGTTTTAATTTCTGATAAGATATTCTTTTTGAGTTTACTTAGGTTTGGGGCTCATGTTTTCTTATATGATATAATTTTCTTTTTTTTAATTTCATTCTTTTGTAAATATGTCACTGGCCACACATTCACTTCCTATCTGGTTTTCCTGTAGGCACAAAGGAACGAATTCTGCTTCTTATTCTTTTGTCTTGTACTAACTTTCTAAAATTTATCTCAAGCACTCCCATCAATCAGTGAAATGTAAAATTAGGTTTTGTGGACTTTCTCAAAGTAATTTGGTTTAGGGATCTTCTTAAGAGACAATTTTTTTGTTTTAAGATGTAGTTAGCTTGGCAGGGAATTTTTGATATGGGTACAGTGCATTTCCATATGCATTGTAATCAGTATGTTCTGTTTAACATTTTATGTTAGTATGACTACTGGTCATGATTAGAGGACAAATATTGATGTACTACATGTTAAGAACTATAATTTATATCACCTGCTATCCTTTCATTGTTCATCTTCCTTCCAAGGCATTCTACTGCATATAAGTGTTTTACTTCTGTAGTGTTTCTGCCTTTCTTGGCTTTTAATGACCTTCACAGTTTTGAGATATGCATTACTAATATTAGCAGCAAGTCTAGTAACTGAGCCAAGGGTATATTCTGTCATCATGACTTACCACAGAAGTGTAGAGTTCGCTCTTCTGACTAAGCATTGGACATATTCTTCTACAGTAGAGACTGCTTGTTTCTGTCCCTTTTAACTGCACTCCTTAGAAGGCAGTCACCATATATATTTAAATTTAAAAAGTTAGAAGTTGTATTAATATGAGATGCTTTTTTGTGTATATGAAAGATTCACGTATTACCCAGATAGCATTTTATCAATGAAGTGCCTGGACTCTAAGATAACCTTAGAAACATATCACTTATTGCTTCTTGGGGTTTATTAGCTCTGTTTCTTGTCCCTACTTTTGTCACAACACTTCTTCTTCTCTGTTGCCCTTCCTCTCACTTGATTTGGGTTGCATTGTAAGGTATCTCTGCCTTGTGTCCATACTTACAAAAGAGCATTGGTGCTTTGCTGGCCAGGTTCTTCTTCACACCTAAGAAAACTCAAAAAGAATATTTTATCAGAAATTAAAACTAAACTTATAAATATAATCCTACAAATAATTGGTAACGTCAGGAAAGAGAAGCAAAAAGATAAACTTTTAAAAATGGCTGCTCTGTTCCAATTGAAGTTCAAGCAAATGTTTCACTTTCCATCAACAGTGTGGGCAAAGGATGTTTCTGTTTTTGCTGTTCATTTCTGGGCCTGATGCATCCTGTGAACATTGTTTGTCTCTGATGTTCTGTTGAGCTCAGGCCCCATAAACAACACGTTATATTATAGGTTTCTGCTTTTCTCTGTGTCCACATCACACCCAGCAGCCCCACTGGTTGCCTGTGGTAATGCTTGACCCTTGCATTTGGGCCATTG
The DNA here is from genome assembly GCF_017639785.1 of Mesocricetus auratus. Classification (NCBI taxonomy): domain Eukaryota; kingdom Metazoa; phylum Chordata; class Mammalia; order Rodentia; family Cricetidae; genus Mesocricetus; species Mesocricetus auratus. The sequence continues at coordinate 68,666,045 of NW_024429184.1, forward strand.
GGAATCCTGGGCATTTAGTTTGATTTCAATATTGAACATGGATTTATCACTTGTTCTGCTTTCTTCAGCTCTGCCTCCTGCGTGCATCTGTGCATTTGTTTAGATCAAACATTCCAAGTAGAAAACTCAGACCTTTCACTGTCCCTCCAGACTCCTATCTGATGTCTGCCTCTCACTTGGAATATTGTCTTTCACTGACTAAACCACAAAACACACAGACACATACATGCATCCACATACATAAAGACTATGGATGTAAATATTACAAGAGATAAGATCATAAATCAAGCCTATACTTTCAGAACAACTTTGGCTCCTTATTGACTGCAAATGTTGATTAACAAGTTTGATTTTTTGTTATTACATAAACAACTATCCATAGACTAAATGCAATATTAAATAATCTGCATTTCTAAAAAGCCAGTGACGTTACTAAAACCTACATCCCATGTGAATTTGTCAAAACCAAGCATAAAATGAAATAACACACTCCCCCAAATGATAGTCTAATCCACCAGTCAAATTGTTCAAATTATTCACATGAGCAACTGCTTTAAATATTTCTTTTAAAATCAACAAAATCCAATCAAATAAGAAGAATTATTTTTGATTGAATTTTTATATGTGATATATGGAGGAATTTAATCAATGATTAAGGTTAGGGATTTGGAACTGCTATTGTTCCTTAATATGCACAATAAACAAATACCTTTGTGAATTCTCTCTGAAAAGGTAATTACATACTATATTTAAATAGACTTGCCTCTTTAGCTTAATTCAGTTTTTAAAAGGAAACATTTATGTTTTCATTAAATCTGCTCTACAATTTTTTCCATTGCTTTAAGGTTATTTTAAAAATGAACACAAACTGCCCACACTAGTAATTACCCCAGTTCTTTAAAAAATGCAGCAATAATTCAGTCATTAAGAAGGGAAGCAGAGCTTAGTCCATCAGCAGTTATTTATAATAGCACATCTCAATTGATTATACTGCAGATTTTTTGTAGGTCTTGTTTTATAAATTGAGTCTAGTCAAGTAAACATAACATTTGGTAATAGTCTTCATAGCAGCTGTCAAAATGACTTATTGTTTTTCCAGGCCCTACATTCCTTCAGAATTAATAATACCTTTGTGCCCTTTATAACACTTATTATTGATGCCATGAAGTTCTCTATATTTAATGAGTAGATGTTTCATTATAGTACATAGTTTTGTTGACAGATAGAAAGTGTTTCTAATCTTTTTCTCTTTTCCTCTTGATTGAAGTATTGTAAATATGCAATTAGCAGTTGAAGTAGAAGTAAGGAGAAGAAATATCAGCTGTCAAAATTTCTGTTCAAAGATGCAGAATGCTTTATGCTTTAAGCTAAGAACAACATGACAAAAGATAAAAGCATCCTTGCCAATGTGCCTCAAAGTAGCAAAATGTTTATACATTGATTTATCCTGTTTTCTTGAAGTGACTATAATTATTGTCTTCTATGCAATAGAATTAATGAAAATATACATTTCTTTCTTGCAGTGCAAAGGTTGTGATCTTATGCACACCTAGCTTTTGATTTCCATAGTTAATTGCTTTCTAGTATTTTTCACTAAAGGGGGGTCACTGGCTTCTAAAAGTAAAATAAAATAGAAAATATGCTTATAAATTTGGTGCATCCTAGAAGAGATATTAACTATATTGCTAGGAATTATTGCTAAGCCTCATCTAGAATATTTACTCCTTGACACTTACCAACTTAATTTCAGAGGTGATCCAAATGTGTAGAGATTTTGATATTTCAATTTACAATCTTCAATTTTTCAAGACCTCTATTTTAGCCTCATGATTTTATATAGGTATAGTCTATTTTAGGAGACTTGCCTTTATTTTAGGCAGGTTGCTAAACACAAAACAATATGGATCACCTTTAGCAATAAGCATATCTATTCCCTAGTCTTAGAGGAAAACGATGTCATACATTCCTGCACATTATTTTTTAAATTTTTATTATTTATTTTTAAGTGTAAATTTAGATTAGAAACAAGGATGCTTCACAAGTCAGTTCCAGGTCCCTCTCCCTTTCCCTCCCCTCCTCCCGTGCCCTCCCCCCAACACCCCCCATTATCCCCTCATTTCCCCAGGGAGGGTGAGGCCCTCCATGGGGGTGTCCATAGTCTGTCATTTCATCTAGGACAGGGCCTAATCCCTCCCCCAAGAGTTCAGGGTGAGAGTGCATCTCACATTGTTGGGTGGGAGTCCAAAGTCCATGTGTATACTCAGGATGGGTACTGATCTGCTGCCCAAGGCTCAATAGATTACCGAGGCCTCCTCACTGACACCCCCATTCAGGGGGTATTGATCAGTCCCATGCTGGATATATGCCTAAGAGTGGAGTTGCTGGGTCTTGTGGTAGGTTTATTCCCATTTTTCTGAGGAATCTCCATACTGATTTCCAAAGTGGCTGAACAAGTTGGCATTCCCACCAGCAATGGAGGAGTGTTCCCCTTTTACCACATCCTCTCCAGCATAAATTGTCATTGGTGTTTTTGATTTTAGCCATTCTGACAGGAGTGAGATGGTATCTCAGAGTTGTTTTGATTTGCATTTCCCAGATGGCTAAGGATGTTGAGCACTTTCTCAAGTGCCTCTCAGCCATTTTAGACTCCTCTATTGAAAATCCCTGCACATTATTTAATAAGGATTTTATTATTTTATTTCATTTATATAATATTTAAAAACTATGTGTAAGATGCACTTTTAGTCACTGCAGTAAATATATTCATACATTTATGAAGCTCCTCAATTGACTAATATTTCCCACATGCTTATTCTATGTATAATGTTTAAAAGAAAATATTTTTGTGAAAACCTTAAAAAGTGAGAAACACATAAATTTAACGTGTGTTTGATCATATAGAAGACTTTGTACAGAATTATACTAAGAGACAGAAAATTCTGAGGTTTTTATTTAAAAATAAATGCAGGTTTGATGAAGAGGAGAAAGATTTGGAACACTGTGATATGGTCATCTGAGCTGACTGTAAAATAGGCAATGCTTAGCCAGACCCCATCTGCCCAGTGCAGTCCTAATTGCAGTATGATGTCTACTAGGATGTAGGGAATGCTCTTCTTACAGGAGTGCCTTCAGGCTGCTTCGGGAGAAAGTTAGGTAGTCCTTTCTGACTTGCTACTTCTTAAATTTCACCAGTAAACCATTAGTCTTCAGAGACCTTCTGCTTTGATCTTAGTATGCGCTGAACCTTATCAAGGGTTTATGGAGAATAAAACTTCGGTTTTGATGCGCTTGAATTTAAAATGATCACCAGTTGAGAAGTAAATTCTTTCATATTTTTTCTCTTAGCTTTGTAGTTTCCTCCTTAGTATGAAGTTAATGGGTTGGCTTAAGACTTATTTGTATATGCTTTGGATCAAGGATGCAGTTTTACTTTTTTTACACAATGAGCTGGGCTCCAAAAATTGCTAAATAACTCTCTTTCCCACAGTGCTTTTCAAAGTGTTCTCTCTCTCTCATTTACTGCATTTCCATGAGTAATCTTAAATTTATTTTTGTGTGTCTTCTGTAGAGTAATGATTGGCTTGTTCCTTTATATATATTACATTATTTGATGATCACAGATTTTTAACAGGCTTTGGACTATTGCAGGTTGTTTCATTTCAGCTTATTTTTATGTATGCTTACATTTTTTGCCTTTGATGTTTGTATATTTTAATGCTAAGTTCAAAATTAATATTTCCAAAATCAGTCTTCAAATCCTACTGAGAGTGGACTTGAATTTGAGAATTAATTTTGCAATGTCGTATAGGATTTTATGTCTTTGAATAAGGTATCTTAATAAAAATACTAAAATGCTCACTTATAACTGTGTTCTTTTATGCCGCAAAGCAAGGTCTTAACCTTTTGGTCGATTCCCAGCTTTCTTGCTAAATTTCAGATATACTTTCCCTTCATGGAAATGACAGAAACAACTGAGTTTCTAAGGTAAGCTTTATCTGGTTGCCTCACTTATGGAAACTTTGTTTGTTAAAGAAAACAAGGACTGTAAGAATGCAGAGTGAAAATCAACTTGTGACTGAAAAGGGAAACCCAGCTTGTCCTTGGTCAGGTTGGAGGGGGCTGTGCAGATAAAGTTAGCATTAGAGTTAAGAACAGGGAACTCCGGTGCCACACCACAGCTGAAAAACATCATAAAGGTCCCACTTGGCCTAATGACTCCTTCTCAATGTGCCTTCCCCTTTTATTAATTACAGATTTCTGATTGCATGGCTTCCTCATCTCAACAGCCCATTATAGTTAACCAGGCATTTTCTAATGCCTCCTGGTAGACAGCAGCCCACCCAGAAAGCATTAGTTTATCGTAGACCCTCCCCCAATCCCTCAGAATGAACCCAAGAATAGCAAGAGAAATCTTTTTTTCTTCTATTATTGTCTTTTACCAACATTAAAACCAAACCAAACTATACAAAACCAGAATTACATCTTGTCCTGATATTTCTTTTCTAAGCTCAAGCCAAATGAATAAATAAGTCAATAAATAATACTAAGATTACAAGTGGGTTTTCAAATCATACGCTGACTAGTCATGACAAGTCACAGTAGTTGTTTTATTCTTTTGTTGTTCCCATGTAGAAACACAAACATTTGCTAACCTTTTTCCCTTCTTCCTTCGAATTTGGTAGCAATTTTCTTCCCAAAATCACTGATCAGCATGCAGATTCACAAAGCTGAACACAGACAGCATGCGAGGCACCTGTCAGAGAAAGACAATGTTCTCCGGCACCCATTCCACATCTCACTCTATGTCTCAAGGAAATACAGTCTACATTTCCAGTGCTGTTCTAGTTAAATATAATATTCAGAAAAAATGTTGCATTCGTCAAATCAAATAATTCTTTTCTGGATGTGAAATTTTCACCTTACTTTTATTAAGTTAAATAAATTTACTCTTGTTTTCATTTCCTAATGATTAACCATTCTTACATACTGGGAATATTCTGAACCATACTACAATGTATTGCTTTTAAATACTGCTTTTGCTTCTTGTTATGCTTTTAATTAGCATTTCCCTAATGACTACTAATCCTGAGAATCTTTAATGTGCTTGTTAGTAATTTCTACATCCTTTGGAAATGGCTCATTTTACATTCTAGAGATATATTACAGATCCATAGACCTCAGTCTTTTTTTAGTTTGTTTTCTTTATATTGCCTTGAAGAGCTAATATTTTAAATTTTGATGTAATCAATATTTATCTGTTGTTTGCATGCCTTGTGTGAGGGCCCCATGTAAGAAATTTCAGCTGAAAATAAAGTCTCAAGGTTTTTCTCTTGTGCCCCCCTCAGCACCAGAGCTGAGGATTGAGTCCAGGGCTCAATACATGCTGCATATGTTATACACCAGAGCCTCAGCTTCACTCCTATTCCCAATTATAGAAAATGTGTAGATTTGTGGCATTCTGCTTGAGTATATGGTTTATGTTGATGACATTTCTTTGACATGAGATCAGGGTCAAAGTCCACTGATTTATTAAAATGCTCTTTAACTTAGCTTTTGTAGACTCATTTTTCATACATTATGAATTATCTCTGCAAATTTTGTATGTACTTGTACTGTAATAAGTTGCGTCATTATTTTAAATTTCCAGTTGACTTTTATTAGGTTAAAAATAAAATTGATTATCATATCTTAACAATTTTATAAGTACAATTTTAATGATTTGAGATTTTTGTAATTTCCTAAAAATTACTTATAGTTTCATATTGTTAATAAAAAAGTTTCATTTTTTTCAATATTTATCTTTCATTTCCCTAATGCCTTACTGAAGTTGGATGTACCAAAAGTACATCATTGGTAAAAATGATGAGAATTACATCTTGTGCTTACAATTGAATCAGTGGAGAAAAGTCTTAGTGTGTTAGTAAGGACATGATATAAGCTGACACTTTTATAGATGGTCTTTAAGAGCTTCAAGAAATTACCTCACACTTTCAGTTTACTTTGAGAGTTTTTAAACACGTATTCAACTTGCCTTTTTCATATCTGTTGGTTTAATGTATCTTCCACTATCTTAAAATTTTATATTCTGCTTATTAACTTTTCTAATATTGACCTAAGTTCACATTCCTTTTTTAAGTTTATGTAATTATAATTCATTGTAACTTATTTTGTTGGTTTTAGAATTTCTATGATTTTTTAGGAATATTTGCAAATAGGATAGTTCCTTGGGTGGTACATTGATGACATAGCATTCCACAGAACTGCCTTCTGGAACTCTGCAAGGAAGATGGGCTATAGTATCCTATAAGGGGCACAATCAGGGCACTGAGAGGTAATCTGTGTAGCTATGGATAAGGGGCACCCAGTGTGAAATTTAATGGAGCGGGCATTTAGATGATACCTCTCATGGAGCTGGTGGGCAAGCTGCTCCTGAGTAAATAAGACCCTAGGGCGGGTCAAGGAGTCAGCAATTTGATTGCCCTGGGCAAGGGGTCTTGGAAGGTTAGTATGTGCACGAATAAATCCCACATAAGCAGGGTGGATGCGCTGCCAAATAAGATGTTGGAGCTGAACTAATAAGGAACGAACCTGGGAGGTTGGAAGAACATATGGGAGAAGTTTCTAAAGGTCTAACAATGTTGGCAACATAAACACTATCAGTATATAAATTAAAGGGCTCTCCCTCAAACATTTGGAAAGCCATCAAGCAAGCAAACAACTCGGCGGCTTGTGCTGACATCTGCCCTATGGGTACCCTCTTCTGCACCTGAGAAGAAACCACCACCGTGAAACCCTTGGAGGAGCCGTCTGTAAAGACTGAGCGAGCTCCAACTAGAGGGTTCTCCTTTAAAATCTTGGGAAAGATCACAGGGTGTTGTTTAAAAAAACACACCAAGGGCTGTTGGGATAATGGTTATCAAACTGGGCGCCTGTAGATGTAATAAACAGGGTCCACCCATCATGGAAGATCTGTAGATGTTCCACCTCCTCCTTACCATAAGGAAGGATGATTTTATCAGGACTCTTTCCAAAGGTTTGAATGCTAAACTTGTGTGCCTTCCACAACAATTGTAAAATGAGATCATAGTAAGGGGTCACTACCTTCTTAGGGGAGGCTGACAAATGTATCCAATAAATAGAAACAGTCTGCCAAAACACGGCAGTGGGCGAAAAGCTAGATGAAAGTACATCCAGAACAAGGGGCTGCCCATAATCTATACGCCGAAGGTGGGCTTGCTCTATACTTCTTAACAACAATTGTAGGGTTTCCCTGGCCTCTGGGGTAATCTGTCTAGGGAAGTTGGAGCAGGATCCCCAGGAAGAATATCATAAAGCGCTTTAAGAGCCCCTGTTTTAATAGAAAGAGAAGGGCGAAACCATTGCACCTCTCCCAAAAATCTCTGCCAATCATGAAGTGTTTTTAAATTTGAACAATCGATCTGGAGTCTTTGTGGCCGGAGGCCAGTTTGTTGAATTTGATGACCCAAATAAGTATAAGGGGTCTCTTTTGGATCTTTTCAGGAGCCAAAATAAATCCTCGGGCCTCCAGAAGCTCCTGTAGCTCTGCAAAGGCTATGTAACATTGTCTTTCTTCGGCCGCGGCCAAAAGAATATCATCCATGTAGTGGATAATGTAAAGATCAGGGAACTTACATCTGAGGGGATCTAAACAGGCAGCTACATAAATCTGGCATATAGTTGGACTATTAGCCATCCCTTGGGGGAGCACCACCCATTGGAAGCGAAGGGCAGGCTCCCTAAAGTTAATCGCAGGAAGGCTAAATGCGAACCGAGGACTATCTTGAGAATGCAAGGGAATAGAAAAGAAGCAATCCTTCAAGTCAATGACAATCAAATGCCAGTCTCTAGGAATGGCCACAGGCACGGGCAAGCCAGGCTGCAGAGCCCCCATAGGCTGCATGGTCGCATTCATGGCCCTCAAGTCTTGTAGTAACCTCCATTTCCCTGAAGATTTTTTTATTACAAATATAGGGGTATTCCAAGGGGATGTGGAAGGAACCAAATGACCTGCCTCCAATTGTTCTTGAACTAGCTGGTGATCCACCCTTAGTTTCTCTGCTGGTAAGGGCCACTGTTCCACCCATACCGGATCATCTGATAGCCATGTGATGGGTATGGGGGCTGGCGGCACAACAGTGACCCTCATCAAAAATGACCAAAACCCTTCCTATCCCCTGGGGCCCTGGTCTCCAAAGGGAGGGATGCCACAGGGCAAACCTCTCCCTGTTCTAGTTTACCTAGTTCCCTCCCCAGGCTCCAGCCCCTCCCTTGCATCATCTGGGGGCCCCTGCTTTTGGACTTGGGTGCCTGGGTGGTGAGGACCACTCCCATTTCTTGCATGAGGTCCCGTCCCCAGAGGTTAATAGGGAGGCCAGGCAAAACATATGGCTGGAAAAGCCCTGTGTGGCCCTCAGAGTCTTGCCACTTTAGGATTCTGAGGCTTTTTTGGGGCACAGCCTGTCCTATTCCCTGGAGGGTCACTGTCCCTTCCTCTTTCGGCCAGGCGGGGGGCCAGAATTTATCTGAGAGGACAGAAAAATCTGCCCCAGAATCTAAGATGCCCCTAAAGGACTTGCCTTCTATCTTTAATGTAAGCTGGGGGCGGTTCTCCATAGTGGCTACCCAAAATGCTGCCGGGCCGGTACTTCCAAAACCTTGGTTGCCCCTTTTCTCTTTAATTTTTCTAGCCTCACAAGGAGCTGTAGGGAGGAGGAGTAACTGAGCAATCTGTTCTCCTGCAGGGATGGCAACAACCCCACTGCCCACTGATGTCATTATTTTAATCTCCCCCTCACTATCCTGGTCTATAACACCGGGGTGTACCTGGATGCCTCGAAGAATAGTACTGGACCATCCCAAGAGTAGTCCGACCGTGCCTGGGGGCAATGGCCCATGCACCCCAGTAGGGAGGGCCTGGATCCCCATTTCTGGTGTTAGGATTGCCCGGGCAAAGGGAGCGAGGTCCAATCCTGCACTCCCAGAGGTGGCTCTAAGGAGGTCTGAGATATGAAGGGGTTGCTCTGGGGGAGAAAATGAGTCCTGTCACTGCCCGGAGCAGGGGTCATTGCCCCGTACACATTGGTTTTGGGGCCCTGGGGCGGGGCCCTCCTCCCGTTTCCCTGATTATTATTAGCAGGAAGGAAATTTCCCTCCCGGTCAGTTTTAGAGTTGCAGTCATTGGCCCAATGATATCCCCTTCAGCAACGGGAGCATAAACCAGGTCTCTTGAGACCCGTAGTACTATTTTGAGGGCACTCTCTGTGGAAGTGTCCCTCCCTGCCGTAGCTGAAACATGTTTTTCTCCCTCCCAGAGTAGGTCTTTCTTTCCCCACTTGGGGCTGAATAGCAGCAGCTAACACTTGGCCCTGGATGAAGTTCCCATCAATGTCCCTACAGATCCGGATATAGTCATTTAGACTTTTATTGCGATAGGGGCGAAGGGCTTCCTTACAATACTTATTTGCATTTTCAAATGCCATCTGCTTGATGACTGGCATCGCAGGCCCAATGCCCCCAAATATTCTTTCTGCTACCTGACTGAGACGGTCTACGAAGTCTTGAAAAGGTTCGGAGGGTCCTTGAAGGACTTTGGACAGATGATCCCCTCCTTCCTTGGAAGGCAATGCTTTCCAAACCCCTTGGGCCGCTGCTGCCACTTGGGCATAAACTGCGATGTCATATTGCATTTGTTGCTGAATGGTGGCATATTGACCACTCCCTGTAAGCATCTCCACATTTCTCTGGGGCTGTCCGGCCTGTGCATTTCTTTGGGCTGTCTGGCTGCATCTTTCCTGAAACTCACCTCTCCAAATCAAATAATCTCCCCCCGACAGAGCTGCTCTGCAAAGCTGCTGCCAATCACCAGGTGTTAAATTAAGAGACGCAAAAGATTCCATTAAGGAAAGTGTAAAGGGATCCTGTGCTCCATAATTTAAAGTTGCCTCTTTAAGTTGTTTTATATCCTTAAAATTTAAAGGGTTATGACGCCGAATGACCTGTCCAGAATTGTTCGGATCTGGAACTTCCATTACTGGGGCCACCACCGGGCAGCATTGGACCCCTCCTCTGGGTCTTCCCTCCAGGTCCGAGAAGGACTGGGTTATCTCATAGGAGAGTCCCTTTTTTCAGAGTATGGGGAAGGGTTTCTCTCCCTGTCCTGTCTTTCCTTAATTCGAATCTTTTTTAGTTCTTTTTTAAGGGCCGCGATCTCAGCAAGTAACCGTTCCTTTTCAGACTGTGACGAGTCTGAGTCTGAGTTACTTCCATTTTCTAGGTCTGATAGAGAAGGATATAACTGATTCTGACCGGAGTCCTTCATTTTGGGTCGCGCCCGGAGATCTCTACCTGTTTTTTTGTTGTTACTAAGAGACTCCTCCTCATCCTCACTAACAATGGAGCCTCTAGTTTCAGCCAGGGTCTCTTCATCCTCACTCTCTGCCCCTGAACTCAAGGAGGCTTGAGTCTCCATCTCTTGTAACTCTAAAAAAGCCTCTTTTGTGTCCTGAACTACCTGGCGGTGACGAACCTTATCTGTCGAAAGTGCTCCCCTCACTAATCTCCATAAGGAGAATGTCGTAGGGGGCAAGGACTCAGATCCCTCTTTTCGTAAAAGTCTATGAAGATCACGGTGAACCTCCTCCCAATCTGGAATATTTAAGTTTCCCCCAGTAATGAACCATGGACTGGCTCATTCGATGGATTTTAGAAAGCCTTCTAGGGTTTTAGACTTGACTGCAGTCCCATGTTCTTTAAGTAACTTTTTTAGTTGATACTGTAATGATTCTAGCTTCCCGGAACTATTCCCCATAGTTTCTTAACCCCGTCCACTTACCTCGCTTTCATGATCTTAGTAGGACCTCCAATTGTCACGTCTGCTTCTCGGCCTGTGTCCGAGAACGTGCGGAGGGTGTTGGGGATTAACAACACAGAGACTTGTTCAATGATGTAAAGAAAACTTTAATCAGGCCCCATAAAGGTTCAAGAAAAACTTCCTAAGAAAGGCTCCCACCAGAGAAGCTTCTGCTCTCTCCTCTACCCTGGCTGGTTTTGCTCTGACACCAGAGGTGGATGTGTGTGGGTTTTGAAGGTGCGGTTAGTCTTTGGACAAGGTCGAGGTCAGGGCGGTTTCCGTGGGAAGGCCTTTTCCAGGAACTTATTGTATCGTTTTTAGTAAACATGTTTTTACTAAACATTGTCTTACAGCTGCCTACTTCCAGGCAGAAGGGGAAGTGCGTCTCTGCTCAAGGTCTGGTGTTCCCACAAAGAAGAAATTCCCAAAGATTTCACTTTAGTGGCTCAAATAAGAATTATATAGTTTTTAAAGACATATGTCTTTTGCTCATTTCCTTTCTGAGAGTCTCTATCATCTTCATAAAGTTATTTTTAAGGTCATTGTCTTCTTCTTTATCTGCATTAAGATGTTCAAGTCTTGCTGGTGAAGAATCCCTGGACTGGTGGTTTCATATTAGTCTTTCTGTTATTGAATGTGTTCTTATACTATCATCTTCCCACCACTTCTTGGAGTGAGTGCAGGTGGGGTCTCTCCCTTTTTTGGTGGGTATGGTTCCAAAACTCTCCAGGTGGGTACAGGTGGGTTCAGGATGCAAATGGTAGCAGATGTTACATGACTCTCTCTTCCAGTGGGTGCCTGTCCAAGATAGAAATACTAGATGGCTGGGTCTGCCTCCTGATTTCTCTGTGGGATTCACTGGTGGACTGGGACTGGAGGCTGCATTTCAGGGGACTCAAACAGGGAAAGCTGGGCAGGAAATGGCCTGGCACTTGACTCTTTCAACATGTGCTGGTCCAAGACTGGGATGGTGATCATAAATATATATTTTAAATAAATGAAAATACATAAAATATATAAACATATATGATACATGTGTTTATACAGTCCATATCAGTCATTTCTCTGAGATTAACTGAAAATTAATATTCTAACTTGTCCCTGTGGCAGTCAAGCCACCTGACTGAAGGGTTATGCAAAATTCAGGAGTACAAATAAGAATCATTATGAAAATAATTCAAGTGCTGAGTAGCTATGAAAATAACACACAAAGAATGTATAAGTTTCAGGTTTCTATTAAACTTGCTTTTTGAAGTTTCCATCTAGGTAATGAAAGGTATCAGAGTTCATAATAGTATACTTGTTTAGTAATGCATTGTGAATCTACTATGGAGGAGGTCCAGTTTGCAATAACTTGCTGCCATGTTCACTGTGCTGGAGTGAGTTCCTCTGTGGCTGGACTGAGATAGGTGTGCCAATCTTTTCCCAGAATTCACCATCCTTTCAATGTTCTCAGAAGAGAACATAATTGGCAAACATCCCTACTTTCTAAATTTTTGTCTTTATACCGACTTATTAGTGTAATCTTCACCCCGTCAAGGAATCTTGTGTTTGCAACAGATGGAGACCACTACTGAAAACCACAACCAATCAAAATGCAGAGACACATTGGACACATCTACAAAACATTCCTGTACTTAAGGCTCAGAGAGCATTGTAAGAAAAGGTATAAGAAAATTCTAAGAACCAGAGGATCAAGGAGCTTGGTATGTGACTGTGTCTTCTAGTAATGCCAGAAGCTACACCCAGAAAGTCTTACCACCATGACTGCCTAAAATATGAGCTGAACAAGGACAAAAATAATAGGCATTGCAAAGTGGATAATGAAAGCTTACAAGGCTCAGTCCTACACAAAGATCTGAAGACAACTAAGAAATGCTGAGAGGGAGAGAAAAAGTCTTCCCCAGAAAAGAGCACAACAGATGGCAAGTACTGAAAACATATACACAAAAGTAACATTGTGTAAGCTGAGCAAGTTATAGTAAGGAATATACACCCACATATGTAATGTATGTGCATACCTATATAAATATGCATATATGCATATAATAACAACTAACAAAAAGTAACACAAGTTTGAAAGAGCAGAGTGGTATCTGGGAGACTTTTGATGGAGAAAAGTGAAGCAAGAAATGATGTAATTGTATTATAAACTCAAAAATCAAAAGTAATAATAAGGTTAGCATAAAAATCACAGATGGCTGATATCTACAGCGAGGAAGTGACCTGACAGTTATGTGTGAACCCTTGCAGGAATTAGAGGAAAGACAACAGACTGCAATGTGCAAGAGGAAAGAATATTGCAAAGGAGCCTGTATTTTAAAAGGGTTTCAGCAGCACAGTTCCATATCCACAAGCCATCTTTGTAGGCCCTGAGGAATGACATTGTAAATAAAGGACCCTTAGTGTTTGTTAGCAGTAATATACTGAAGGAAGTTGGAAATTGTTCCAAAAATTTCTGTTGTTCATTCATGCTAAAATTATTGTTTGCTTCTACCTACAAGTACTACTTTTTAATTATCTGCTCCCTGGAATGGTGTCTCAAACCCAAGCCAGGCTCTTGGTGCAGGTGTGACTGGGGCTGTCCCTCCAACATTGTATCTCTTTTCTCAGCACCTTCCTTAGTTGCAGTAATAGCCTAAGTAAATGTTTCCTTCAGGCAGAAGGCTTTAAACGCTGCTGTAACCCCTAGTCTACTGGTCAAATCAGAGGAGTTACAATTGAAGATACATCATATTGCTATTGGTGCAAATATGAGCTTGAATATGGAACTCAGAATGTGTGAGAACACCACTAGCAATAAGCAGAATCTGAGAAGATAAGTTATTCATTTTTTCCATTTGTCTTTACACAAGGAAGAACATTAACACAGTCCCAACTATCACAAAGTAAGCATCCAGGATTCCTAAATTTGAAAAAATTGTGGGAGTCAGCACACTAGGGTGCAAGGTATAAGACTCATCATCGTAAAACCATCTCATGATCCTGGTGTCTCCCCACCAGCGAAGCATAGGCATGTCATTCTTTAAGCCATTTATCCATGTTACAAGCATACCAATTGAGAAAGCATCACGGAGGAGGAACTGGGTTATCCATTACTTCCTACAGCTCCTACACCACACTAACAGTGTGTGCTCACTACACATTGAAGTCCCTGGAATTCCCATTGTGTCTGATCATAGAGGATTCAAATTCATAGAATTCAACATTGTTCTGTCTTCCCTCTTTCTCTGACTGTGACTGGCCCATTCTTTTCTGAACACCCAGTTAGGTCATCCACAGTCATTGAGAGTTTGTAACTTCAATGGCTTGTATTGCCTAGAAGATGGCAGATTTTCAGCCCTACTCCCTCTCTGATGGCTCTCAAAATATTTCAGCCAATAGCAGGTATGGATTTTTCTCCTATGCAGTGATTGTCAAACCCAATCAGAGATCAATTGGTTATCCCCATATGATGATTTGAAAAAGAATGACCCCCATAGGCTCATAGATTTCAGTGCTTGATCACCAGATATTGGCACTCCTAGGAAGAGTGACCTTGTTGGAGTAGATGTGATCTTGTTGAAGGAAATGCATCACTGGGGGAGGGCCATGAGGTTTCAGATGCTCAAGCCAGACCAAGTGTCTTTCCTCCTGCTGCCTGCAGATTCAGTTTTAAAACTTGCAATTCCTTCTCCAGCGCCATGTCTGTCTCTGCACTGCCATGCTTCCCACCGTGACCATAAAGGACTAGATCTCTAAACCTATAAGCCAGCCCCAATGAAATATTTTTCTTTTTAGGAGTTGCCCTCGTCATGTTGCCTCTTCACAGCAGTAGAAACCCTAACTAAGATACACTATTAACAACTGTGCCACTATTGAACAAGTACATATATATCTTCTGGCAGGTTGGTGTTATAGTTCACAGGGATCACAGCAGGGTAAGAAAATTGATGCCTTTTTTACCCCAGAATCCCACATAGCATTTTCAACAACTAGCTAGCAGTAAGGAGATTTTCAGCTCTGCTCTAGATCAATTTCTATATATCACACAACTAAGGTAAGTTATGTCTTCAATATTTGATCTCATCAACTAGTTCTTCAGAGCAATCAAAAGGAGTGTGACAGGGGTCTTGTTGGGTAATTAAAAGTTTCAATAAGAATCTTCTCCCAGTTTTATCTTCAGTTTGCTTGCAAGACAGTAGGGTGGTTTTATTTTGATTCGTTTTTTGTTGTTGTTGTTTTTTGTTTTGTTTTGTTTTGTTTTTGAGACAGGGTTTCTCTGTAACAGTGTTGGTACCTGGAACTTGCTCTGTAGATCAGGTTGGCCATGAACTCATAATTACCTGCCTGCCTCTGCTACTCAAGTTCTGGAATTAAGGGAAGGTGTCACTATGTCCAGTAACAGTAAGTATTCATACAGCTTTTTAATACTTCTTTGGTTGGCAGACTCTCTCCTCAATCCCTCACCGCCTATTCCTGCATTTCCTCCCTATGTGTAAAGCTTTCACCACTGGTATTTGTCCTTTACTTTCTTATTATTTATGATATAATATTTGCTTTCCCATAAGGCATCCCCTTCCAAAGCCCTCTTTCTTGATATCCATCATCTATACAGATATTAAGTTAAACACATAGAATTAGAGATTCTAAACTAAGATTCACATATGTGAGAGAATGAGAGATGTTTTCTTTGCTTGATTTATATCACCCAGTAAACGTTTTCATTGATTTACTGGAAAATTAATAATTTCACTTTTGCTTGCAGGTGAATAAAATTCCATTGGGTATATGTACCACATTTTATTATCCATTAATCAGTTAAAAGTTGTCTAGGTTGCCTCCACTTTTTCTAATTATTGTGACTAGAGACTAGAGCAGGAATAAATAGTATGAACAAGTTAGTGGTGGACTATAGTGTCATTTGTGTATGCCCAGGTATGGAATTGCTGCATCATGTGTTATCTCCATTTGAGAAACATATACACTAATTTCTATGATGACTGTATCAGTTTGCACTCTTACATTCAGTGAATATGAATACCCCTTTCTCCCCCTCCTCAATGACATTTGCTTCTTTCTTTGGTATCTCAGAGTTTTCATTATTACTATTTAATTTTTATTATTACATTTAAATATTGTTTTACTTGCATATGGGTGTGTCTGCACACATGCATGTGTGTGTGTGTGTGTGTGTGTGTGTGTGTGTGTGTGTGTGTGTATGTATGTGTGTGTGTAGACTCACACATGCCCTGGGATGTGTGTGGAAATAAAATGAAACTCACAGGAGTTGATTCTTTCCTTCCATCATGTGGGTTTTGAGGATTGAACTTGTATTGCCAGGACTGTCGATGGGCACTATTACCTTGTAAGCCAACTTGCTGTTGGCTTTCTGAGTGCTGAGCTTATCAACATCTGTCAGATATTTGGCTATCATTTTTCTTTCTCTTTGTTTTTGAGATTGAAATATAATGACATAATTTCTCCTTTCTATTTCTTCTCTCCAAACTTCCCAAATTCCATTCCTGGTCTCTTTCTAATTCATATCCTCATTTTAAATTAATTATGTTACCTGTACATGTTTTTGTATACACATATATAATAAATATAACCTGCTCAATTTCAATAAATTTTTAAGCTTGAAGAATCTTCACATAAATTTTATTTTCCATTTTTGATAATAATGTCTTGTGGAGTGTTCTTCATTATTCACTAATTAAAAACTAGACTCAACTTCTAAATCCTGTTTTTTCATACTGGATAGTACAGTTTGATTGTCTTATTCCTAGAGGTATTAAGGATTGAATTAGAATTATTTCATATACTATCAATAGTGGATAACACTATAAAATGTATGTGCTGTCTATGATTTATGGGTTCTTTTTAAGAAAATGCATCCTTCTTTAATTTCTAGATCATATGATATTGATGTCTAAAAACTGAGTGTGTCTAAAACTTTCTTGATATTCTGACTGGAGATTGTTGTCTTCCTCTGCTACCAGCTATTTTGAAGGATGATATTTAGTAATAATCTTAAAGTCCTTTTCTATACTTTATTATTATTGGATTAAACCTCTATTTCCCAAATTTGTCTGCTTTCCAGAAAATAAGTCAATTCAATTTTCTTAGTTTTTTTATTTTCAAAAATATCCAATATAAAATTCTCAGTTTCTTTTCAATCCTTGTTCTCTATAGCAATTTGAAAGTTAGCAATGAAAGATCATATTTTATAGACTAGAAACACATGCATTTATGTCTAGCAGTAACTGAAGTGTTGACAGTTGGTGGTAGATGCAGCTATATTAAATTTAGTCAGGTATTGACATGCTTTGAATTATAGACAACCCAGCCATATTTAATATAAATTTACTTTTAAAAATTCAAGGGTCTTCAAGTATGATGATGGCTTAAAAGTAGAGGTTTATGAGAGACACTATAAGAATTGACTGTCAAGTTAATATGAGGAAAAAGTAAACAAGGGTAACCACTGGAGAGTAAGAATATAGAAAGAACATTCCTCTTGCGAAATCTGACACGTTCAGAAGTGCAGTGTTCATAGATTACACATTAAAGTGATCATCATCAAGATTTTAAATTTGGAGATAAAAGTTGGATCTCTCTTTAGCTATATATAAATGAGACCTTCTAAACATACAATCACACACTCAGATGTGTTTATATCAAGAAAGAGAGAGACAATGTTTCTTTACAGAGCAGACATGTGTTGGATATTAATAAAGAAAAGCAAATATTGCTGATGAATGTCAGAAGTAGGTAGCCACACCATTTTCCCTCCTCTTCCTTTGAGGTCTCCACACTATTGAATTTTCAGCCTTTCCCAAGATTGAGAGCTTTCCTAAGAGACTCTCCCTACCCCCATGTCCAGTTCTAGGTTCTCTGTCTCCATCATTGATATGTGGACAGCAACCTATCTTGTGCTTGTGTGCATGCATATAAATGTATATATAAAGATTCGTACTTATACATGTATGTATACTCTCTTATTTTCTGTTTTTATAAAAAGAATGGGTTCTTTGTTGCTTATTTTTCAGGTATATTTTTATACTTTGTTCATCTACTCCAATTCCCTCTCTCATTACCTCTGTCCTCCTGCTGATAGTACCTTCCTCTTCTCAAGGGATTCCTTTTTGCTTTTATGACACATGTAGCTAATGGGAAGATCTTTGGTAAGATAAGGCCATGTAGAAATGCATAGACTAATAGTTATGAGTTAATAATTAAGAGAGAGCAAGCCAATAAGAGCCTAAGCCATTGGTCAAACAATTTATAATCGACACAAGTCTCTATGTGTTTATTTGGGGCTGAATAACTGTGGGACCAGGCAGAATAAAACCACCAACTGCACACACATTTTTCTTTTCACCTCAATAAAATCCAATTATACATAGTATAATATATAATATACATATGACATATAATATATAATACATATATACCACATTTTCTTTATATATTTTTCTGTTGATGAACATTTCTGTTTGTTCAATAATTTATGTATGGTGACTAAACAGCATAAATGGATGTGATAATAACTCTGTGGTATACTGACTTGGAGTCCTTTGGTTATACACAGAGTATTAGTCATATGATAGTTCTACTATTACTTTTTGTCTGGAACAGCCAAACTTACTTTCATAGTGGCAGCAGCAGTTTGCGCTCCAACAAACAGAGAGTAGGGTCTCTCCTTCACCACATTCATTATTTTGCTTTTGGTAGATGATGTAAGCTATCTTGCAAGGGTGACATAGAATATCAGTGCAATTCTAATTTTCATTTCTCTGGGTGGCTAAGGATATTGAATACTGTTTGAAAATATTTGTTGATAATGTATATTTCTTTCCTTGATAATGTTTTACACTGTTCAAAAGCATATTTATTGATTGGGTGATTTGTTCCTTATATTCAAGTTTGGAGTTCTTTATATATTCTAGAAACTAATTCCCTATTCGATAAATAACTGGCAGATGCTTATCTTCTAATCTGTAGCTTATTTCCTAATTCTACTGATTCTTTTTCTTTGTAGTAATAGTTTAATGAAAAATGTCATTGTAATTGTCAAAATGAGTATATTTAATCTGTAGGTCACTTTCATTAATATATCAATATTTACAATACTAATTATTTTATATTTAATTTGTAAAATCACTTTATTCTAATTATCTCAAAAATAAAATACCAAACAGCTAGTCTAAGGAAGGCTCTCACTCAGTCTAATTCTGCACATTACAGAGAACTTCTGCAAAGTTAAAATGAACAGTCAAACTGACGATAAAAGCTTGATTCTGAAAGACACATCTAGTGTCTTCTCAAATTTCTTTCTTTGATGTCTTAAATTTTTTAACAGAAGAGATATTACGCATTATTCTAGGTCTTACCATCTTCTTCCCTCTTTCTTTCCTTCCTTCCTTCCTTCCTTCCTTCCTTCCTTCCTTCCTTCCTTCCTTTCTGTCTGCCTTTCTTCCTGTCTTTTTGCTCCCTCATTCTCTCTTTGTATTTGAAGCTATGTTGAAAAGATTTTTCCTATGATTTGTTTCTTAACAAGTTCAGTATTGTCATATAGAAAAACTTATGATGTTTACACTTATTTTGTGTCCTCCTTCTTAAAAAAAGAAATTAGCTTATAAAGACTAGTTTGATTGGCTCACTATTTTGAAGGTTCCAGTCCGTGTTTGCCTGTTTCTGTAATTTTATTGACGATGACAAGGCAACATAACGCTATATGGTGAAATAATTTACTTTGTGGTAAACAAGTAAAGATTGATATAAGCCAAATACTGTTATCTTCTTTGAGAACCCAATACTTCCAAGTAAGCTTCAGTACCTAATTCTGCCAAGCATAACAGTTCTAAACTCAAGCATGTTGACATTTAATCGTAATAATAATGATAAACATACAACATGTTAGCAGTTTAGTCAATAAGTTTTTACATTTTCCCAATTAAGTGTTGTTTTATTGAATGCATTAGTTCATAAGGTAGCCTATTAATGGTTGAAATTCCTCCATTTCATGTGCATGTCTGTATCCATGTACTTTTGCATGTGCATGTGCAAGTGTGTATGTATGAATGTAGAAGCAGGAAGATAACCTCAGGTGTCAAAGGTAACAGATGCCATGCGTTTTGAGATGAAGTCTCTTACTGGTCTAGAGATCATTAATTAGGTTAAGTCAGCTGACTATCAAGCCTCTGTGATCTGTCTCTGTCTTTTCATCAGTAGGATTACAAGCATGTGTCACAATACCACACTTTTTAATCTCGATGCTGGGTATTGAACTCACATCCTCATGGTTGTGAAGCAAGCACTTTCCTGTCCTGCCTGTCTCCTGGGGCTTCATTTTAAGACTATACTTGTAATGACTGTCCAGTGTAATAAAATCCCCAAAGAATCAAGATAATGATAGAAAAGAAAAACAAAACAACCCAACTAAATAGACTTAAACCCTCTTTCTAAAGCTAATTCATAATTATTCATATTTGCCATTTATTACTTGATGTTTTTATTTCAGATAATAAAATTTTTGTCCTTTTTATATTTGTCATATTTTTTTTATTCTTTGATAGTTTCATATGTATGTGGTGAACTCTACTTCTTCATAAATATTGTTGCCCTGTCTCATTCCCCTCTTTCCCTGGCCAATACTTTTCTCCCCAACAATTCTCTTCCCACTTCCATGTTGTATGTGTGACCTGCTGAGTTGACCTGGGGCTACTTGCATGGTATGGAGGTAATTTTCAGGAGTATGAGAAACTTACTAATGGCTACACTATTGAAGAAATCAACACCTCTCCCTGCATTTACCATTCATGCTCAGTGGTATTACAGAGATGGGTGAGGTGCCATTACATTGATAATTGATGTCAAGAAAACTCAACCAATTTTCTTACATGTATTAAAGATTTTATGGCAAAATTGTTGATCTATTAAAATTAATTTTATCCCAAAGCTTCATAAATAAGATAACATACCCACTTTGAGAAGTTTTAACTCACATGGAGTAAGATTTATCTGAGAGAGGATAACAGAAGTCAAATGAAACAGAAGAAGGATGAGAAGGAGAAGAGGCATTGTCTCTGATACCATGAAATTTTTTCAGTGTCACTAGAGGTGAGCTGACCTTGTGTATGTAGTATTTGTGTGTTTCTTCCAGAAGACGTTCAGAGAAGTGGACACAAGTTTAATTTGAGCACCTCTCTGTGGAATGAATCAAATAGATGCTATAGTCTTTATTATAGGCTGTGAAATCCATTGACAACATCTACTTTTTAATTTCTGAAATATTTTCACTGTTTCAGGCATGTGTGAAAATTCAGATGGAGTAATGAAACCAAAGTAAGGTAAGTAACAAAAGGAATGGCTTATTCTGGGGAAATGTTCACTTACAGGCTTGAGTAGAAACAATTCCAAAATAAGCCTTCACATTTCCATAGGAAAATAGAAGTGTGACAAAAGGCTTTTTAAAACTGAAAACCAATTTGGTTTTCTGCTTTTAGTGAGTAAAGAACTGTTTGTGAAAAATGCCTGGGAGGGTTTTCCAAATTATATAAAATTGAGGTGTTGATAAGTTTCCAAAATAAAAGAATAATAAAATGTAACCAATTTGTGCTATAGTTGCAATCTTAATGTTGCATAAGCATGTCAGAATTACATTATAAGAAGCCATACAATTTCAGTGAGAAGGTCTTATAACCTTGATTTAGTCATTGGGAAGTAATTTAATGTCCTGAAATTTCTGTTCCATAATCGAATTTCATGTGTAATCCAAACCTAGTATAAGATGCATAGAAAAATGTCTGTGCTTTCTGAGCACTTAGAACATACTAATTTGACTTAAGCCAACAACAGGGGCAAAGAACTTATTGTTTGGAAAACTTTTTAGTCATAGGTGATGATAGAATTTTGGGGAAGATTATTAACTTTCCCTCAGCAGTTCTTTATTGCCAAATATTAGAAATATTGTTGATAAATTACTTATAAAGTGAATTAGCTTGTAATTCAAAGTCTCATGAAGTTAAAAATTATTTCTTGTGATGAAAATCGTCCCTGGGGTTATACAGAAGAATAATTTGGGTGGTAAATATAACCAAAAATCGACACTACCTCAAAAACTCAGTAATTTAGTGGTAGATAGAATAGAAACAGTACAGCAGAGAGAGGAAGCAGAGTTGCAATGAGGATGTGCAGGGCAGGATGCAAGGGGAAAATAAACCACCTTGAGTGAGTTTGTGTTCCTTTATTTTTCTGTGAGTAGATGTGTTCAGGGTTAGAACTAAACATTTGTGGTTATGAGTTAAGATTTGATAAAATGTCTTTTGAAAAAAGAAAAGTGTTTCTATAGATGAATTTAATTAAGTACAAAGGACTTGGGGGCTAGAAAGACAACTCCTTAACATTAAATTATGGTGGTTGGTAAGGGCCCACAGAATAGTCTTTTGTGCATGAGGCAGATGTGAGTTTGATCTCTGTTACTCTGCCTATTCAACACAAATGACATTTACTCAGTGTTTTCTGAGGCCTGGGATTCACCAAAGCATTTGAGCAATTTTTATTTGGCAAACTCAAAAATAGTATATACAGAAGTACTAATTTTATCTTCATTCTTATAGAAAGTAAAATACAAAAAGATCAATGCCCTCTTAAACATTGTGGTAGGTAACCCACCTGCATTCTTGTTCCTATATGTTTCTGAGAAAAGACTAAAAGAAACACACAACACACTTGCTATAGCAGAAATGCATACTGGAATTTCATTAAAGACTGTGAAATACCCCTTCATCATTCACAGTATCCTTGGTGTCTATGGGTACAAACTTCTTTCCATAGTAGCAAAAGCAGTTTACAGCACCCTAGATAAACATTGGTGTGCTACACATTTACAAAAAGCTAAAATTCCTCCCCAAAGCTGTTCTTTTAATCAGGTACAAATTCAAGGTGCTTGTCCAGGTTGCATCAATGAGGGAAATTCAGCAGATGTGGGTCACATGTGCTTTACACCTATGTGCATACTTCCACAAATTTATCTGAATAAATACTTTTGGGACTTAGCCCCATATCTCTGGGTATGAATCCTGCTTGAATGATACAAAACTTTACTTCCAATTGCTATCATTATATAGGTAACTCCCATTATGGAAACTATGAATTTTGCCAATTTTAAATCCTGAGATCTATTATATACCCCCCAAAATTGGATGTGAGTATAATAATAAATATTTAGAATATAATTAGAAATTTTTCTGGTGTAGGAACATAGCAGTAGTAGATTCTCCTTTATTTCCATGATCTCAGCAGCTATGGGCAATTGGCCAGACATGGACCATTTCCTAGTGATCAAGTCTTAAGTATAGATGAATGGCTGCTAGTTACTTCTGAGATAGTGCTAGGATTGACCTTTCAGGACCTGGACTGGTCATTGTTTTGGTTTGTAGGCTTTACAGATGGGTGGGAGTACAGATTACTTTTCTTTCTTGGCAGCTTGCACATCAGATGAGAACTAGTCTTCAGGGAGGATACCCCCAGGTCAGTTACAGATCCATTCCTTTAAGTCTTGTGTCGAAAGTGTGCAGTGTCTTCAGCAATAAGATTTTACCTTAGAGTTCTGTGAGGTAACCAAAGGCAATGCCAATAGTTTATATTGTTTTTGAAGATTCTTGGACATCATGAATGGAGGCTACCAATGGCACCAGGTTTTTTGTTAGAAACTCTATTGCTCGTAGAGCTTCATGATACAAGACATAACTTTATTTAAACTATTCCTCTCTCTCTCTCTCCTCTCTCACATAAGAGAGAAAAGGATGCACACATATACATATATGGCTTTGTATATACACACATAGACATATATGATACATACATATGATACATATGGTTTTATGAGCTTTCTTAAAAATACATATATATGTATATAAAATCATGTTTCACTATGGCTTTATCATATATATTTGGTGTTCTTTGGCTTTTATCATTCCTCCCTCCCCTTTTCCTGTATTAATATCCCTAGATAAGGTCATAATAGTGAATTCATATCTCACTTTCCTGATGACAACTCTGAGATTAGTACCTGAAGAAATACAGGATGAAAACAAAGATATTTACTTTTAAGATTTTGTCTACTGGTAATAAAAATAAACTGTGTTCAATCAATCTAAGATTTTAATATCATTTGTCATTAATAATGCAAGATAGTATCATATTGTTTCCATATGAGATATTGAGAAGAAAGTTGATTATTTAGAAATATTTAGGAATTCACATTCTAAGATCTTTCTAGCTTGAAGTTATCCTTAGTAAAATCAGGAAAATCTAAAGATTAAATTCCTAACTCAGTGAATATTTTTCCCATTTATCACACTTTGTAGTAGTAAAACCCATTTCAGAACAATTTTTAAGTGTTTATGTAATATAAATGTTCACTTGTTTTGAAAAAGAATTGTATTAAGTTGATCTGAATAACTTCTTCATATGAGCTTTATGATTAGCTATCATTGGTTTACATTAATGATGAAAAAAAAACACGCCTGGATATTTCATGCAACAATTATGTTCTACTCTTCACTGGTGTGGAAAAAATGTCACAGGCAATATTTAGACTATATTTTCATAGCAGAGTCTGGAACAAAAATCTCCACTTGTTTATTAATCATCATACTATGCCATTATTGAGTATGTATTGGACATTTGAAATTTTTAAAAAGAAAGGGCGTGTTAAAACTGAACAGAATATTCTAACAGCATTTGCCATTTGCACATGTAACTAAGATTGTCAGTGTCTCTTCTGGCACAGCCTTCACAAATCTGCTCTAAATCCTGGAATCTATGTATTAAACATTGTACTTAGGAGTAGATTCTTATAGATTTGACTATTTTTTCATTCCTCTATGTTACAAATATCTGACTGGAAACCATAGAACTCACATGAGAAAAATGATTGGGAACATAGATTGCCACAGGAAAGATGTTAATAGATTCAGTTTACATCATTGTTCACGGAGGTGATAATTATTATTATTATTTTTTTTTTTGGTTTTTCAAGACAGGGTTTCTCTGTATTGTTTTGGAGGCTATCGGTCCAGCCCAGCCTCGAACTCACAGAGATCCGCCTGCCTCTGCCTCCCGAGTGCTGGGATTAAAGGCGTGTGCCACCACCGCCCGGCGATAATTATTTTATAATGAAAATATATTAAAGTCTGTAATGCCATCATGGGTAGCATTTTTATTGTTATGTACACATATTTTATTTCTCATGTATATCACACAGGACATATATCATCAGTTACTTTAGGTTATTTTCTCTCCCATACAAACTAAAAACAATGAAAGCAAAACTGCAATGTGGGGAAGTCACTGTGGCAGGAGCTTGAAGACTCGGTGATAATGCATACATAATCAGGAACAGGAAAGTATTCATGCTAGGGCTCACTGTGCTTTCTCCACTTCTGTACAGCCCAGAATCCTGTGCTTAGGGAATGGCGCCACTTTCAG
This sequence comes from Mesocricetus auratus, assembly GCF_017639785.1. NCBI lineage: Eukaryota > Metazoa > Chordata > Mammalia > Rodentia > Cricetidae > Mesocricetus > Mesocricetus auratus. The sequence continues at coordinate 68,691,393 of NW_024429184.1, forward strand.
TGGGCAATTCTTCCGAACTCACTCAATATAAAGATACCAACCAACATGGCCACAGGATAACTTAACCTAGTCAATCTGACACTAAAACTCAGTTCCCAGGTTATGCAGATTGTGTGAAGTTGCAAAGAAAAATAAAATTAGCCATCACAGAAGTGTTACAGGCTTTAGAAGGTAGACCCCAATACAAATCTTTAGGTCATTGATAATGCATCCAATCTTTTGCTCATTAGCCATGAGCTAATCGTTTTGCTTTACTATACTGTACTACTGCTACCACAGTTCCAAAGGAAGAGGATCAACCTATCGTGGATTTATACTGTGGTAACTTGTGTGTAAATGCCCCACAATCTTATAGGGAGTGGTACTATTAGGAGGTGTGGCTTTGTTGGAGTGGGTATGGCCTTGTTAGAAAGTGGGCAACTGTGGTAGCAATCTTTGAAGTTTCCTATACTCAGGATACTGCCCAGTGTTTCAGTCAACTTCCTGTTGCCTGAAAGATGTAGGATGTTCAGATATTCCTCCAGTACTATGTTTGCCTGCATGCTGAAATTGAGTCCCCTCAATTAAATGTTTTCCTTTATAACATGCAATGGTATAGTTAATCAATCATTTTTACATTCATATAAACCATTGCATTTGTAGTCATTCAAGATCTCTTACAATCAGAGAAAAATAATACTACAATGGACCAGCAGACACTGAGGCATATTTCAGATTCCCACTTGTTCTTTTTAGACCAATACATTTGTATTTAGACAATATAATTTAGACAATTACTTTTTTACCTTTTCTTCTCACAATACATTGTTATTTAGGTAGCTCCTCAGTTTCTGTATAAATAGATCCTCTAATACTCTGGAAATGGGTTCTTCAGGTATACAAGTAGATTTTGAGCCCTATCATGAACTGAAATGATGGTCCACTGTGTATTATATGGATCATCTTGCAAACTGAAACCAAATTAAGACATTTTTATCATCATAATTTTCATTTCCTTATTCAAAATTATAATTCTGTTATAACTATAAAATACACTATAAGTTTATAATCTATGTAATATCTGAACAGTGAAGTTAAGATCACAATTTTGATCACTTTCATTCACAGTCAAGGCTACCATAATTCCCTTCTTAATAACTAAAGCTTTTACAGGTAAGAACAAATATATCCTAATACCTCAGCAGGAGACACTCATTTAAAATAGGTACCTATGTCTTGGAACAAAATGATTCCATATTTATTTTAAACCATTCATCTACATAGGATATGAAAATGTATCTTTTAGATTCATTCATGCATTTAATTTTGATATCTGTAATGGATATGGATCCTATTTCCAACTGTTATTATCCCAAATATCTGCCTTTTGCCTTCCCAGATATACTCTTGCCTCTACTTGCTTCTAGTTGAGGTTGAACTACTTGATAACCTGCAAAAGATGCCATTTCCTAGGTTCTCCTGTTATGTCCAACTCCTCAAAAGGAACAGATTGCTTCAAGATTGTGTCTTCTAGAAATGTCTGTGTCTCCCCAGCACTGGGATATGATCATGTACTTTTGTACCTGGATTTTGGGAGTCTAATATAGTTCTTCCTGCATAACTAGCAAGTACATTAGTGACTGAGCCACGGCTCATTTGGAGTACTTAATCTCTTTGTACATTAGTTGATCCAAATATAAAGGCTTGAGTTTACACAACAAGAAAAAAATTCTGCTAAAATTCTGACTTCTTTGACAATGGTTAAACTTCTGAACAGTGATTATTATTTAAGCATCGGTTTGATTTATAAGCCAATTATTGCTAAATTCGTATTTAAATTGATACTATATTCAATATAATGTCTTTTTGAACAATTCTCTACACCAATTATTTTCTTCCATTGAAGTTTTCTGATTTTCTTTATTATTTGTATAGCAGAAATTTTAAACTATTCCTGGTAACTCCCTGATTTTTTTCACAGAAACATAATAAATTGCAAAATTCTTTTGGTTCCATCTCCTGTCTGGAACCTTCCTTTCAACATGTCAGGTACCAATTTTGTTCAAACTTTACTGACAATAACCTTTTATTAAAAATTAAGACACCTGATTTCTCTTTATTCCATTTTTCTTTAAGATAAACTTCAAATATCTTTGGTAAGTTATAAAGAGCACTATGTTATTAGGTCATATTCCAGTACTGATACTACTGATTAGAAACAGAATTCACTGAGACCCATGCTGGGCTGATGTCTTAGTGTACTTTATGACATTTATTAGCAAACACCTTTCCATACCAACTCCAAACACTGCAGTTCAGTGTCTTTGTGGTAGGATGGAGTGTCCTTTGGGTACATGTCCAAGGGTGGGATAGCTGGATCTTCTTAAGCTACCTCCACAGTGATTTCCATTGTGGTTGCACAGGTTTGCACTTTCATAAGCAGTAGATGAGTGTTCCCTTGCTCCAAATCCTTGCCAGCATGAGCTGTAACATGTTTTATTGATCTTAACCATTCTGATGGTATGAGATGAAATATCTAACTTGTTTTGCTTTACATTTCCCTGATACCTAAGAATGTTGAGCATTTCTTTAAATGTTTCTCAGGCATTTAAGTTTCTAATATTGATAATTCCATTCAGATCCTTTCCCCAGTTTTTAATTGAGTTATTTTTTATATCTAGTTCATTGAGTTCTTGATGTATTTTGGATATTAGTCCTCTGTTGAAGGTATAGCTGGTGAAGATCTTTTTCCATTCTATAGGCAGCTTCTCTTTCTGTAGACAGTGTCCTTTGCTGTGTAGAGGCTTCTCAGTTTCATGAGGTGCCATTTATTGTCAGCCTTAGTGCCTGCACCTATGGTGTTCTGTCCAGAAAGTCTTTTCCTGTGCCAATGTATTCAAGGATATTACAAACTTTCCCTTTTTCAGGTTCAGTGCATCTGATTTTGTGTTGGGGTCTTGATTCATTTGGAGCCGAGTTTTGTGCAGGGTAATAAATATGAATATATTTGAATTCTTCTACATGCAGACATGCAGTTTGAGCAGCACCATTTTTTGAAGATGCTGCATTTTTCCTAGTGTGTGGTTCTATCTTTTTTATCAAAACTCAGGTGTGTAGATTTATGTCTAGGTCTTCATTTTGATTCCACTGATGCATGTGTCCTTTTTGGTGACAATGCCATGCTTTAAAAAATTAATATAGCTCTGTAGTACCACTTGAAATTGGGGATGGTGATACCTCCAGCAGTTCTTTTATTATTTATGATTGTTTTATCTATTTACTATTTTACTTACAATAATTTTCTTGTCTTATCCCAGTGTTGGGATGACAGAAGTAAACCAAGATTTGTTTTTGCATTTTTATATAACTGGCACTATAGTTGTCAAAGAATATCCAAAACTTCTTCAGGAGTCTAAGCAATGTGTAATATGCTGGATGCCATACTCATTATCATTTATGCACATGGACACACATTGGTATTTTATTTATACACATGCAAACTCAATTCTGGAAAGATACAGTTGTAGTATGTGTATTCTCTCCTTACTGAATGTGAGCTAGGGAAATATAATTTCAGCAGAAGATTAAACTGTCTGAAATATCATCATGTTCTCAATAAAAATAGAGCAAATTTTGCAGTCTGAAAAGGGCCCAGTGCTACTGAAAACTAGTAATCTAATAACCAAGAGCTTGCAGGAGTCCAATAAAATAATTCCTTGTTACAGTCATTATGCACCTGACTTCATGCTTACTCTTTCTCACAATTTACAAGGGCAGAAATGAAAATTATAACATTCTGTTTAAAGTATTTAGAAATAAAAATAATTCAGCAGCTTCAAGCGAACTTCTCTTCCCGACTTGAAAACATTATATATTTATATTGTTCTTCACAAAATGAAGAAAGATAACTCAGAAACAGAGAGTGAGGCAAACAAATAAAAGAGAGGAAGGTAATCACACAACATATTACAACTTCCATACGATGGGAGATTATTGTGGGAGAGGCAGCTGGTGAAATTATTGGTCTTTCACTCTTTTCTCTGCTACTTTCAAATTTGCTTTGTGCCTCTAGGGAAATGAGTTTGAATGTCTCATCTCATTCCTAGAAGCAACAAATCTCAGAAAAAGAAATCAGTTGAAGTCTCAGAAGAAGCTTGTGCTGAATACCAAGATGTGGAGGCCGCAGTGTGTGGAAGGGTTGGCTCACGTCTTATCTTGAGGTCTGGTGGGGCCCAGGTCGGTGCCTGTCTGGATCTTTCTGGAAGAATTAATTGGCTCCTTGGAGCCTTCACCTCTCCACATGGATTTCCTGGGCAGCTTTCTCTTTAGATAGTGGTCTAGCTTTGCCTAGATAGCTTCTTAGAAAGAATTAGCAATTTTTACTAAATAAAATAAGACTGGGGGCAGATACTAAGGAAGCGTGCTTGTGTGAGCTACTAAGAAGGGGTGGGTGGTCTCGCACCTACCATTCCAGTGGGTGGATGCTGTCACCTTGAGTGAGTCCAGGTTTTCCTCTGTGTACCATGTAAAAAAGGAGTAAGATGCAGGAAATTAATTCTTCCTACATATGTCTAGCCAAATTTTAGCAGTTATTAGCTGTACTTCATTGAATTCGAGGCAAAGCATCCCCTTGAAATAAGATAGCTGTTCCATCTGGTTCAGTTTTCTGTAGAAGCAGAGTGGCATTTCTAGGTATTTCAGAGTCTGATGGAAACTACTCTGGCCAGTTATGTTGCAGAAGAGAGAGTGAGAAACAATTTTACCTGTATCACATAGCAAATTAAGACTGTGCAATAATAGCTATATAACCCTTAGACTCTGTGAAAGCCCATATATTCCAGCTATGGTATCCAAGTCCTAGAATTAATAAAAAAGGATTAGAGAGGTCTGTGCTTGTTTCAAAACTGAGTTTTCAAGCATTAGATTACAATCATAGAAGGTTGTGCCCTTAATTTCAAAACAATTATAAAAAAGCCAAAATGGTACTGTTAGAATATTCTTTCTATAATCTATAAAGGAAACTGTTCTTGATGATTGGATCCCAAAAACTGGTCTGTTGTCAATTATTGAAACAACAAAACCACATTGTTGTGAAATAATATGATGTTTCACATAAATGAAATATGAGCCAAGCTTTTAAAATGCATAAGATATGGGAGACATTCCATCAAGACCCTCATATTGAAGCCTTGTCACCATCTATATTATTCATTTCTCCCACAGTAACTATTGCTCTGTCTTAACCAGGAAAGGACTTAGGATATGTTATGCTGTATGTGTGTTTTTCATTTCTCAGTAATGACTCTATTAGTCTGATGCAGGAGGAAGAAATCTGTTTTATATTCTCTCTCTGGCATCCAGCTGTAAACAACTATTCTTGTACCACTTACAAAGTGAAGAACTTACAAAACTTTGGTGATTTAGTACTGTCAACATTTCTGAGTCATGACATTCCATTCGTGTTTTGCTGATACACATAAGCAGACTATTTTAGTCCCACAACATATTTATAAAGGTCACATACAAGTCTAGTTTTGAGTTTGAGTCACCCCCACAGAATTGTAATTTCTCTGATTAGAATTCCAAAAGGTTGTGAAAGGTATCTGTGTGGCCCGCGTCCTTAGCAACCTCAGCAAGTTCTTCATTGTCTTTCAGTCTTTGGCCTGCTGCTGTAACAATACTGCTAATGAAGCAATTTGCAAAAAAGAAAAGTTTATTTGTTTCTCAGTTCTTGAGGATGCAAAGTTGAAGATCAAAATGCTGGAATGTGGTGAGACTCTCCTAGCTGCATTATAACATGGGAGAGGGCATCACACATAGAGAGAAGATGACAACATGAAAACTAGGGTTTCTTTCTTCTTAGAGATCCACCGGTCTTATCATGGATACCTCAGTCTCAAGATCTTATCTAACATTATTGACCCCCAATGACATCCCATTCTAAAAACCAACATGAGAATGTGTGGATTAAGTTTCAAACATACATAAGAACTTTGGAGACATATACTAACTATAGCTATCTTCCAGCAAAGAGAGCTTTTAATTCATTCCAACTATTCTTTGTTGGCAATAGGTAAAGCCTTCAGGTTCAAATATAGATAGAAGCATATAATAATCTGCTCACAAAACTAGAAAGACCCTAGTGTTCCAGGCATAAATGTTTCTTTTCCCACTATCTTTGCTAACAACTATCATCATAACCTCCTACAAAGGATTAATCTAGAGTGGAGACAGGGTGTGGCAGGCTGTACCAACAGAAGATCATCCTGAAGAGACAGAGAAATCAATTCCAGCACTGGTGAAGGCAGCATGGAAGCTCCAATGAGCTCCTCCACGGTGGGGAGTCTAGGCATCTTGACATGACTGTCTGCCACAGGAAGGTAGAATAAGGAACACATTTTTGGGAAAAGCACAGCTCCCGTTGGTTCATGCTTCAGTCTGCTCACTCAGAGAAGACTCTGCAGACAGCAAAGAAGATCTGTTCTTTTCTGCAAGTCTCTGACTGACTTAAATGGTGGTGAACTTGATGGCACAGAGAGATTTCCTTTGTCAGATACTCAAATGACATGTCTGGAACTTGCCACTTTACATTGACACATTTCAATCTGTTTGTTTTTTTTTTTTTTTTTTTGGTTTTTTGAGACAGGGTTTCTCTGTGGCTTTGGAGGCTGTCCTAGAACTCGCTTGGTAGTCCAGGCTGGTCTCGAACTTACAGAGATTGCCTGCCTCTGCCTCCCGAGTGCTGGGATTAAAGGCGTGCACCACCAACACCTGGCTGAAGCAGACTGTCGCGTCTGCTGTGCGGCCTGTGTCTGAGAACGTGTGGAGGGTGTCAGGGATTGACAACACAGAGACTCGTTCAACGATGTAAAGAAAACTTTAAGCAGGCCCCAAAAAGGTTCAAGAAAACTTCCAAGAAAGGCTCCCACCAGAGAAGCTTCTGCTCTCCCCTCTCCCCTGGCTGGTTCTGCTCTGACCCCAGAAACTGATCTGGGCGTGGCAGAAGAGGTGGTTAGTCTTTGGACAAGGTCGAGGTCAGGGTGGTTTCTGCGGGCAGGCCTTTTCCAGGAATTTAATGCCCCCAGGCATTGTATTGTTTTTAGTAAACATGTTTTTAGTAAACATTGTCTTACAGCTGCCTACTCCCAGGCAGAAGGGGAAGTGGGTCTCTGCTCAAGGTCTGGTGTTCCCACAATTCACCCCTTTTTATTTTTAAATGAGGCACTCCTGGCTTAGGTCAAGTTTGGTCACCCTCCCTTTCCCGTCCTTGGGGGACCTTGAACCCCTGTCTTAGGCGGGAGGGGTCTTCCCCACAGGTGGCCCGTCATCAGAGCACCCCAACTTTAAATCATCTGTAACCAACCTTCATGGCTATCGGGATTGCCATGGGCTAGGCTAAGCAATACTTGGTTACGGATCTCTTGCCTCTGGAACAAGGCACGTTTGAGCTCGGCATAAAGCCAGAATGCCTACTGCCACTGCCACCATTTCCAGGACCCCCATTGACATAGCGCCTCTCCATCACCGTACCCATCACCAGATCTGGGCCATAACATTCTACCAGCCTTCATCTGTTACAAGGGTAACATGCACGTGATTTACATTCTGTTACAAGGGTAACCCGCATGTGATTTACATTTACAATCGTTTCAAGATCTGCTCAGGAAAGCATTTAGAAAGTGCACTTGCACAGATACATTAGGTACAATCATTGATGTTACACATGTAGCATTATGAAAAATATGAACAATAGGCTTGTTGCACTATCCACAGAGCACCAATTTGTTCCTGTGGTGATGCAGTTTGTTGATTTAACGTCAGCTGATTATGCGACTTGAGTCAAAGTCTCCTTTTTGTCGCATTAGGACAAGTTGCATCTCTCTAGAAAAATACACTGGCCTAGTCGTGATTCCAGAAACAGGAACTATCAAGTCTGATATTTCAAGTGACCATGTCCTGTTCAATTACTGAAAAGAGGCTTTTGCCCCTCATCACAGTCCATACCAATGTCCAAATGTTTTAAATGGGTCCTTTTTTCTCTATTGGCTTCACTATGAAAAACTCATGGGTCCGGAAGGTTGATGCAGCAGGTCTGTTGAGAAACTGGAAATCTCGAACCGACTGTTTTCTTTCTTTCTTGGGCTCTAGATTCGATGACAGCAAGGGTCAGGAACACTGATTTAGGAAATCTCACTCAAACTGGCTTAGGTAGGCTCCCATGGTCTCAGGTCCAGTTTTTCTCTGCTCCATGCATCTCCTAAATGGTCTGACAGCTGCCGAAGCTTTATTCTTTTCCTGCAAGAAAACACAAACATGCCCTCGACCCCAAATTAGGGTCTTCTCCACTGTCTAGTGCATGGATGTCTCCATTTGACCTGAGCAATAGTCCATCATGCCAGAATCTGTCTGAAGCTCACTGGCATTTACATTATAAAAATTTTAAATGAGGAGTGTATTATTTGATGAGTCATGTGGGGACTGGGGACATTATTCCCCCTTTTTTATTTTCTAAAAAAAATTTTTTTTGAACTGTTGAAGCTGGACCATAATAGTAGAAGGATTTGTCTACCCTCCTTGGTTAACTATCTAGATAAATTTAGATTATTTGTAGATGACCATTAAAAAGGACATATCCATTAAATATTTCCCAAAAACTTCTGAAAATCACTCAAAGTTTGTAAACTATAATGTGTCCAAATAACTTGTGAAAATTATTTGAAGTCTGTGAGCAGTCTTTCCCAATCTAACCTGTAGAGCTCTCACTAGCTGACAAGGCCTCATTTGCATCTTAAATTTTTCTGTAAAAACATTAACAGACTGGCTGGATGTTCCTTTTGTCTATATTTAAAGCAATCTAGGTAGCTTCTTAACTATTTTTGAAGGGATTTAAGTATCCTTTTAATCATATAAGCAGTTCACACTCATGCATTCACAATCACATTTCATACATACCAGTGTGGCCACACCATACATTCAGAACATACATGCATCTTTCAGTCATCCTTTTTCCCTAGGTCATGATTAGTCTGTTGCAATGAAGCTTCCTTAATTGAAATCTATGTAAAAGAACAACTCCAGCCAATACTTGAACTAAAAGGTTAAAAAGTCCTGTATGTTCTTTATCATTCCTCCATTTGAGCTACAGTCATGGGGTACAGCTGTACCTACTCCTTGTAACTCTGTAGATGTGAGGTGGAGAGGCCAAGCTTTTGGCCATAAGTTTTTAGAGATGACTCACAAAATAGAATTTAAATGTAAACAACAATTTTTCATTCCATATACCTTTGTCTTTTTCTTTTTCTTTACTTAATACCAGGACCTTTTTACTGTTACAAATTTTTTTTTCACCCATTTTTTTTTTAAGTCAGGGTTTCTCTGTATTGTTTGAGGCTGTCAGTCCAGCCTGGCCTCGAACTCACCGAGATCTGCCTGCCTCTGCCTCCCAAGTGCTGGGATTAAAGGCGTGTGCCACCACCGCCCAGCTTGTTACCAATTTTTTTTTCTCTGTATTATTTGGAGGCTGTCTTGGAACTTGCTCTGTAAACCAGGCTGGCCTTGAACTCAAGAGATCTGCCTGCCTGTGTCTCCCGAGTACTGGGATTAAAGGCGTGTGCTGCCAACGCCCGGCTATTCACCCATTTTCAATCCACTCTTCGACCCAGGATATTCCCTCATGCAAAAAGCCTTAAGATTTACACAATCCACCCTCCAATTGAGGGCAATCTCTGGGTTCCCCTTAGTGTCAGGCTAAGGCCTAGAGATTTAATCCAATCCCCCCTCCAACTGAGGGCGATCTCTCAGGGTCCCCTTACTTTCCTGACCTTTGTCAGGCGAAGGCCTGGAGATTTACTCCGGTACCCCTAGCTTGGTACCCCTTTTTAACACATCCACATAGCCTTACTGGCTAGCCTTTTAGATCTCTCAGTTCCCCTTTACTTTCCTGACCTCAGTGGATCAGGCGAAAGACTGGAGATTTTTTATATTTCTTATTTTACCCTTTTTCTTTTTCATTTCTTTTTTTTTCTTTTCTTTTCTTTTTTTTTTTTTTTTTTTTGACTGGGTTTCTCTCTATCCTTTTGGAGGCTGTCCTGGAACTTGCTCTATAGACCAGGATGGCCTCATTCCTTCCTATCTCTGCCTCCCGAGTGTTGGGATTAAAGGTGTATGCCACCAACACCCGGCTCTCTGAATATCATAGTAAACATCCTCCCAATCTGGGACATTTAAGCATTCCCCAGTAATGAACCATGGGCTCCCTCGTTCAATCCATTTTAAAAAGCCTGCCATGGTTGTAGTCCCCTGTTCTTCAAGCAACTTTTTTACTTGATACTGTAATTTAAACTTCCAGGGACTACTTCCCATTGTTTCTTTTCCTATTTTCCTCCATCTGTCCCTAGCTGGCAAAAGGGACAACCCAGTCCACTTACCTCGCTTTCACGATCTCGGTAGGACCTCCAATTGTCGCATCTGCTGCGCGGCCTGTGTCTGAGAACGTGTGGAGGGTGTCAGGGATTGACAACACAGAGACTTGTTCAACGATGTAAAGAAAACTTTAAGCAGGCCCCAAAAAGGTTCAAGAAAACTTCCTAAGAAAGGCTCCCACCAGAGAAGCTTCTGCTCTCCCCTCTCCCCTGGCTGGTTCTGCTCTGACCCCAGAAACTGATCTGGGCGTGGCAGAAGAGGTGGTTAGTCTTTGGACAAGGTCGAGGTCAGGGTGGTTTCTGCGGGGAGGCCTTTTCCAGGAACTTAATGCCCCCAGGCATTGTATTGTTTTTAGTAAACATGTTTTTAGTAAACATTGTCTTACAGCTGCCTACTCCCAGGCAGAAGGGGAAGTGGGTCTCTGCTCAAGGTCTGGTGTTCCCACAGCAGACACAGAAAGTAAGCTTTTAGACTTTTGGTGCCAAGTTAATACTATCAACCTTCTAAAGGCTGAGACTAATTCCATGCCTATTGCATGACCATATTCTGCTAACTGCCCCTCCTTCCCCTATCCTTTCACAGACTTGTGGATGTGGGTCCAGGCTATTGGAATCCAGTAAGCCTGATCAGAAAACTTAAAATGAGGTCTTTACCATTACACATAAATGAGAACTCTGTAAAAATAACTTTTGTGTTGACATAGATGCTTCCTTGCCCATAGCAGCCAGTGGCCACATTGATCATGGACTTTCACATGGTTTCTGCTGGAAATACAGACTATGGACATCACCATACCCTCTTGCTACAACATGAAAGATAGACCACAGCATGGTTCCCAATGGCATCACACACCATGAATATTAAAAGGTCTCATGTGGCTGCATGAACCACAGACATCAACATGGCCCCCGACAAAGGGCTAACTTAAAACTTTTTATGTTGTTGATCCACATCTAAATTGCAACAGCATAAATTGGAGGAAAATCAGACTATTCAAATTTGAATTTATAGTGCTTTTAGTGAGAATACCTCCCAAAGGCTCAGGTCTTTGAATACTTGATGCCTGTTGATGGTTCTTTTTAGATACATTTAGGAGGTAAGACCTGGCTGTAGGAAGCTTATCACTAAGGGTGGGCTTTGAAGTTTCCCAGTTCCCTCTTTACTTTTTATTTGTGGTTGGAGATACGTGTTCTCAACTGTTCTTAGCAATATATCATGTGCTTGCTGCTGTATTTCTCAGCCATTCTGAGTATGCACGGTTGATTGTGTGTGTGTTTACCTATGCTGTCTCATGAAACAATGCTAATGGATGCTGAAAGATAAAGAGATGTCAAGTAGTAGAGCATGTGTCAAAGTCAGCTATTTACAAATGCCATGGCTTTGTTGAGACAGCAGGTACTAGATAGGTATTCAGCATAAAGTAGGTATTCTTCAATTCCTTGATGAATAGATGGAAATTGAATGGTGAGTAAAACATCACCATTGTTAGTTGGAATAAGAAAAACAGAAGTGACTCAGGCCCTTAAAGTGAGTGAATGTTTAATATGTACATATTATAAACCTTTTTCTGGCTCCTGTTGTAACTGCTTATACTTTAGATGGAAAGCTAGATGGGATAGAAAGGAATAAGATACTGCTTCTGAGTAAGACTGAACCCACTGCTGAGAGCAGGCTTCCTTCCCCTCATGTGGGAGATCAATTACAAAATGTAGTACAATAAAGATAGACTCAGAAAGTAGCTCCTTCTCTTCAAGCAATAGCAGCAGTAGAAAGCTGATGATTTAGATAGTGAGACAATCTACCCCACATGCTTTCTTGTCATGGCAAGTACAGAGAAAAGCTTTCTCCACCAGGACTAATGCCAAGAGAAAGGGAGTAAATGCAAATATTCCTAGTGTGCTTTGGTATTGTAAACATACATACATTATACTCAAACACTCAGGCTAACTTACTTACTGCACAATTAGATCACCTCCAATCACACATGGAAAGAGCTTTGGCTAATCTAATCATTTCAGCCATGCTCCATTTGTTACTGCTTTGGATGCTGTTATGATGTTACCCATTGCTCTATAAACATGGTCTCCAGTGAACAGAGCAGTGTTTAGGCACAGAAGTTCAGGAGATTATAGTTTGAGTGTGGGCATTCAAATTTTACTCATAATTTTCAGAGTTGTGAAAAAAACTAAACTTACAAAATTAGAATGTATCTTCTCCCTGAAACACACATGCTATGATATTAGTTTAGTACTGGACTGGAAGTTTCAGCTTTGTTATTCAGATTTCATGGACCTTTTCTTTCCTTTTGAGACTTCTCTCATGATTCATAAGGAAAATGAGAAGTTGATAGTAAGGAAGTGAAAGGGTGTTTCTGTTTTATGGCTTCAGCTACTAGTCTAGGCACTCAATGCAGAGTCCAAACACAGTAGCTTCACTCAGTGAGGTCAGGGGAGACCTAAAGTTTACAATCACTTCAAAGCTTGTGTTTGTGGCTCTTGGGAGACTCACTAAGCTCCTGAACTTCTTGTGTTCACAGTTTAGAAGATGCTACTAGTCCATCTCCTAGGGGACTGATGCTTATTTAGACTCCTCACCAATGCTGGGCTGCTATCATTGCATTCTTCTCATTATTGCCAAGCCTTTTGGAAATCATAGAGAAATTCCTTAGAAACTAAATCAAGCATACTGCAAGCTTTTTATTTTCATTTTTGAGATCATGCTCTTTCATAGCCAGGCCATGACACTTTAACTAGATAGCATTTGGGGTCATGGAGAGCTATTGCTCAGGCTATGAATAAGCTCAGAAATTCAATTTCCAATTCCATAAATGGAGCCTTTTTCATTTGTATCACAAGGAATGGGAGAAGATCACTACCTAAATATATGTTTCAGACTTAGGGCCTTCTGTTTTGCAATAGGTTGCATTTGATAAAATGATTACTTATTGTCATTTTGTAAGTTAAGGTCTAAAGAAAATAGAAAGGACATTTTCATTGATTTTTAAGACTAAACTACTTGCTTGACTTTCAGTAGGATTGTATAATTTTATATAGTTTACTTTTTAATCATGTGGTATTTTGATGCAAGGATAGAATGAGTGAATAAGAATCCATAAGATTTTCATCTCCTTAGACATTTAAATGGTTTTTATTTAAACATAATATGCACATTGATAGTATAATATGATATTTCAGCATATAAATTATATAAGATTTTTAAGTCTCAGATTAAGAATTTAGTTTTATAGGCAAGTGCATAAACTAGATACCATCTGATGATCTTACAACTCACTGAAGCTTAAAATCTATTCAAGCTAACAAATGACAGTGCCTGAAATGAGACAGAGAAAAGTCATAGAGGCTGGATTATAGATAACTAACAAGGAAATTCTCCAATCCCTATGGTAACTCCTAACTTTTCTTTTTTAAAAGAACAACTTTTACAAATGATGGAATCATTTAATGTTACATTATACCTTGCTAATGTTGTGTTCTGTATTCCCATCCCCAATGGGTGAAATACAAATATCAGGGCTTGCAAAGTCTCATGCTCACAGATTCAATGTTGGCATTGGATATTTTTCTACATTCATTTATTCAGGAAAATAACAATCGCAGAAACACACTGAAAAAGCAGATTACATAAATTCTTCAACTCATAAATCCACTTCAGTAAAGACACAGAATGAGAAATAAAATATTGCCAAGAGAATACTATAAGGATTGTTTTACAGTGTGTCTGTGCCTGTGTTTACATGAGTGTATGTGTTCTTGTTCATGCATGCATCTGTAGAAGTCAGAGGTCAGGCCCAGATGTTGTTCTTCAATAGCTGTTTTCTTCGTTTTTTGAGACAGGACCTTTCCCTGGCCTGGTGGAGCTCAGACTAGCAAGTCAGTGAGCTCAAAGGAACTACCTGTCTCTAATTCGCCAGTATTGAGGTTACAGTGATTGTTATTGTGCTTGCTTTTCCAACATGGGTTGTGGGGCTGCATTTCTGGAACTAATGATTGTATGGCAAGCATTTTTTCAATGAAGACCCTCCCCAGATCATCATGTTTTTACCGGAATACTCCCCTATAAACACAATCAGCTGTTCAGAGGAATAATGAGTAAATTTAAGTTGTATAGTAGATTTCTCACAAAATACTAAGATAAATATAATAAAGATATCATTACATAAATGCTATTTAATAGACAGAGCACACAAAAATGTAGGCAAACATTTGATGAAATCTACTCATGTGACAATAATAATGCTTTGAATTGACATAATCTTTTTTATTGTTGAATGTGACATAATTGTGGCCAAAAGAAACAAAAATTGGCCTAAGATACTTAATGACTTTGATATTTTAACTGCTAAAATTGTCATGACGATCACTAGAAAATAATCATTAAATTGCTTTTCAAGAGAAGCTGGAAGTTGGGAGAAGGGTCATTTGAAGAGTAGTCAAAAAGAATCACTAATGTATTAGCTTCCTTTTCTTAGTGCTATGACAAAATAAATGATAAGAAGCAACTTAAGGGAGGAAAGGATGCAATTGTCACTGCAGAGAGATATGGCATGGCACTGGAGTGGGTGACAGAGGTGACTGTGGAGCTTCTTCACATCTGCACAAATCAGGAAACAGGAAGGGATGGCAGCACTTTGCTGATCTGCTTCCTTTCCCTTTCTATGTCTGTTCATGAGCACTGATTATGGAGTGTTCATTCCACATTCAAAGTGTATTTTCTCTCCTCAGTTAAATCTCTCTGGAGACACTTTGACATGCAAAAGCATGTCTCAACAACAGCCTCTGTGTTATTAATCATCCAGTGGCTGACAGAATCAGAAGCAGACACCCACAGCTAAAAACCTGAACTGAACTTCTGGAACCCTGTTACAAAGAGGAGTGATGAGCAAAGGAATCAAGACCAGGCTGGAGACACCCACAGAGGCAGGTGACCTAAACAAGGGGGCATGCATGGACCCCAGACAGATGAATGAGAGACCAGCATGGGACTGATCCAGACATCCCCCCTCACCCGATCCTGGGTGTCAGAGAAGAGGCCTCGGCAATCTATGGGACCTTGGAGAGCAGAGCAGTATTTACTCCTAGCATACAAATGGACTCTGGGAGCCCATTCCACTTGGAGGCATACTCTTTCAGCCTGGACACATGGGGGAGGATCTAGGCCCTGCCCAGGATTATATGACAGACTCTGAAAATCCCTTATGGAAGACCTTACCCTCCCTGGGGAGCAGAGGGAGATGGAGTGGGATGGGGGTTTGGGAGGAATGGGGGACTAGGGGAGGAGGGGAGGGAAAGGGAACTGAGAGTAACAAGTATAAAAAGTTAAATAAAAATATAAAAAAGTAATTGAAAGTAACTGTCACAAATCTTTCCCTTTTCAATTTAAAATGTAAATACATAACTTCAAAACACAACATATCAAACACAGCCCTAGAGTTTCATGACCACCCCATAGTGAAACTTTGTCAATCCTGGTATTTCAAAAAATTTAACACTGAAAATATCTTCTGAAAATGTGACTTTAAATAACCATTAAAAGGTTACATATTTCCAATATATGTTGCACGAAATAAAGGTTCCTACTCTGAAAGAGAGGAAGGGAGACATAGCAAGGAAAGACAAAGCTGAGAGAGGTTGAAACCAATTCAGGCAAACACCATCCCCTGAAGCTCCACCTTAGATATTTGTAGTTCATGGTTTCATTATTTAGGCTTCCATAGCTTGGGAACCTACATACCCCGCAGTCTGCCACAGCAGTACTCATAGCTTCTCTATTCCATTCCATTTCCACCATTCCTTGGTGTATAATCTGGGATATTGACATTCCTGCCATTCTGAGGTGTCCAGATTGACTTAAACCTCACCACTTTATGTAGTAGTCTTTCAGGACATCATTACATATGACGTATTGTTTGGCCTCAGCAACTTTCTGGTACCTTAGTGCAGGCTCCAAAACACCTTACCTTGTTAATTTTCTGTTCTTCAAAAAGAAACAACATGCAGAAAATACTGTCAGATTTTATTCCCATCATGGATGCAGTTTGGCCTCATTCTGCCAAGGCCTCTGCATTGTTGCAGCTGAAAGCCGAAAAACATTTTCTTAGGTGACTTCGATCAAGGGATCTCTTCAAGTGGAATTTTCAGCTTAATGTCTCTTTTCAAATATATTTCAATTTTCATCAGCAAAACATTTTTAGAGGTGAAGTGTTGACTTGAAGGCCTTTCCTGCTGGGTGACCGGAAAGTTGAAGATTAGTCCTGAGCTGTGATACTCTCTAAGTGTTACAGATGCTCTGTAGGTACCTTCCTGGTTTTACATCTTTATACAATTCATGCCTCCATCCTTTCCAATCTCCACATTTTTCATGTCTTTCAGTCTCACTTGCTATTTTCTCTCACTGTAAATCTGGACAAGAAAAGTACGTAGGAACCATGCCATAGTCCGAATGCTGTGATGTCTTTTACCAAACACATTAGTAAATCACTTGAATTACTCTCTGAGCAAGTTGCCAGGACATGAGCAGAATATAACACAAATGCATAATCCTTTCGCAAACCGAGGCTGTGTTCCACTCTGAAACCTCCTGATTTCAGACTTTTCTGTTTGCATTTCTATCTGCATGTAATTTCCACACCTCCTATGGAATGGTCCATTAAGCTCTGCTAGGGCTACCCTAGAGCTCTGGTAGCACAAGACTCCATACATTTACAAAATCCTCCCAAGTAATTACAGGAACGGCACCACTTCTCAGAACCATTCTCTGTAGTTGTTACATTTGTCATTGTAAGAAGAATTAATTTGGGCTCACATTTTGAAGGTATGCTCTGTCATGATGTGAAAGGCTTGGATGGAAATAGTGGGGGTGGGATGAACAGACAGTGTCTGTGAAATTGTCTCTCCTACAAATGTCAGAAGCTAAAGCGGAAGTCTCATTGGCATGGCTGCCGAAACATGACCTGAAAGAAGTTCAGAAGGCCAAATCCCTGGTTTTAGAACTACAGACAACTAAGGAATTCTGAGAGTAAGATAGTCTTTCTTAGATGAACATACTAATAGGTTATCCAATACCAAATAGTCATCCCTGAAAACACACACATACAGAGACTGGTGGTGACATTCGTCCACAATCAGGAAGCAGACATGAAGATATACTCAAGTGACCTTTTCCCTCTTATTCCTTCTGGGATCTCATGAGACTATGCAAATAGGTCCTTCCTCATTAGTGTTCTTTCTAAAAGCACCTTCACAGACATACCCAATGGTTTGCCTGACATAATGCCCTAAGCGTGTCTTAAAACAACAAATGTCAGCCTAAATTTGCTGTCACAAATGGCAATAGAAAAGTTTCTCTCAGCCCTATTTTAGTTTGCTTTCCACACAATACAGACCAAAATCTTTATTTCCCAAATATTATACCTGGAATCTTCAGTCGAAATAATTATGGAGTAAAAAACGATAGGAAAGATCTCAGAATTCATGTAATATTTGCTCTCAGATGGTTTTCATGTCTCCCTTATCACATATTTCACTTTTCACTGAATTAAATGACAATCACTAGCCATATATCAGGAATAAGCATGACTCAAAGCTCCAAAGGTAACTAAGACTTTCTAGACATTTTATACGAACAGAAAGACTGTGGCCTTCGTGTGTAGTTATTTCCATGTTTCCCCAAGCTCTGCTGATGAAGCTGTGCCTTTAGAAGGGAATATTGCTCACCTGTATTGAAGTCTTATGTGCGTAAGATGTTATAAAAGCCCAAGCCTTAACCCTGGATAACTGTCTGATGTGTTTCTCTGGTATGCTGTGCTGTGTACTTCAGTGTAATGTGCTGTCTTCAGAAGAGCCAAGAGTATACCCTTGAGTATCTTAATACATCCATTCTTTATAGAATATACTTGTGTCACATACTATATTCTAATAAGGGAAAATGAACTAACATACTCAAAAGGTAATGAAATGCAGTCTAACCTCCCATCTGCTGGAATATAACCACTCCCCCCCCCACACACACAAAGAGAAACTAAATTTAGTGGAAAGGTAGGAAAAGGGATGTGGGATGATTATATGGAAGATTGGATCAAGGGATGAAAAATGTGAAACAGAGACTATGATGGTCAAATCAAGAAGGTTTTTGACATATGTACAACTAATATATTACTAAATGATCATAAGAAATGTAACCAAGACATTATATCTGAAAATAGAAAAAATACTAAATAACGGTGTAAATAGCTACTAGGTGGACAAATGGGAATGCAGAAAATTTGTTCATTATATTTGTTATTAATCTTGGTGTGAAAGCATGAAAGCTTATATTGGGGCACTTATGTTTAGAGTGTAAACAGAAGCACATCCTTAGTTGATATCTATTTTATTATTGACTTTAATGTGTCTTAAAGATTCATAAAACTTCTAAAATATATAAAATATAAGAACAAAAACATACTTGCCAGGCTATAGTATTTTAGTATCACATGATTTTCATAAAAATTCTTCTAAATTTTATTATTTTTCTTTTTAAATTTTTTTTCCTTTTTAATTTATGTTAGAAATAAGCTTGCTTCACATACCCATCCCAGATCCCTCTCCCTCCCCTCCTCCTCATCCCTCCACATCAGGCCACCCAGTCCACCACCTAAACTCCACTCCAATCCCCAGGGAGTGTGAGGCACTACATGGTGGATCTCCAGTGTCTGTCATTTCATCCAGGACAGCGCATAGGCCCTCCCCCAAGAGTAAAGGCTGAGAGAGCATCCCTGATTGTGGCATAGGCACTCAAAATCTATTTGTACACCAGGGATAAATACTGATCTACTACCCAAAGCCCCATAGATTACCTAGGCCTCCTAACTGACACCCACTTTCAGGAGGTCTGGGTCAGTCCCGTGATTTCCACAAAGCCATCAATCTGGGGTCCAAGAGCCCTCCCTTGTTCAGATCAACAATTTCTGTAGGTTAAACCAGACCAGTCTTAAATCCTTTTCTCATCAGTCCTCCCTTTCTGACACTGGATTCTAGGAGTTCAGTTCAGTGTTTAGCTGTGAGTGTCTGCCTTTGCTTCTATCAGTCTCTGGATGAAGGTTCTGTTTTCCAGATTCTCTGGCAGTGGGATTATTTTTCTTGATATCAATTTTATAAACTTCTTTATTTTTTGAGATTACAAAATAAGTAGATCATTTCCACTTATATTTCCTCCTTCACAACCTTTCCATGTAAGCCCTCCTCCTTGTTCTCTGTAAAAATTTATGGCCTCTTTTTCTTTAATTTTTGTTACACACACACACACATCACACATGCCTTAAACACACATACGACCTGCTTAGTCTGTATGATATTGCCTGTATGTGCATGTTTGCAGGGCTGACCTTCCTCTTTCTTTTGTATTTATATTTCATTTCATATCAATTTTTGATACAAATAATCTATAGGATTCATTAATCTTTGAAATAAGCTGAAAATAATCCAAGTTTCTTAACAGTAGACCTTAAATAACATTTATGGTTGCTGCATGCAAAAATGAGGAAATTATTCCAAATAATTTAAAAATATCCCTCCAAATTATTTTTCTTTTGATAGCTGGGTATTTTCTCATTTATTATTAAAGCATGTTCTTTACTTTGAAAGAATAAATAAAATGCATTTATTTAAAAAATTATGTTTCTTTTCCATTTGACATGTTTACATTACTACCAATAGTGTGAGAAAAACTGAAATACATCAGTGTGTTAAAACAGAAAAAAAGTATCTATTCTTGGCAAGTCTTTGGTATAATAAAATTGGAGAAAATTCTGTTTTCTCATTTTTCTCAAATGGTTGATGATGTTCCTTTGCTGACTGGTATCTGCTGTATATTGCCACAATACTTTCAACACAGCATCAGGAAAAATTGCTTCCAAGGTAGAATTCAATTTTATCCCATTCATTATTTATTTACAAACTTCAATAAAAGCTTCCAGATATTGTTCAGTCATGTTCTATGAAGTCCTGAGTCAAATTTGCATTTTCTAAAAAACACATGAAACAAAACACCATTTATTTAGTAGCTCAGGATGGCATATGTTAAATGTCTTTTAAAGCATAATGGCTTCCTAATAGTATTAGCTAAAATCTCAGTATATAACAGAAGAAATCCCTAGACACACTATCTAAAAATCCATATTTGAAACATATTTCTGGAAAATTTTATTGTTTGAAAAATATTTTATGTATTTGAAATAAAAAGGCAAATAAGTTTAAATGCAATTACATGAATATATACTTTATTAGAATATCTGTACTCATTATATTTATCTCCATATTAAATATTTATGTGATAAACAATTTGCTGTTACTATAACAAATATTTGAAATACCAAACTTCAAATTATTCTATAGAGCCATTGTGATAAAACAGCCTGATCTTAGCATAAAAATAGAATTGTAGACTAATCGAAAAGATAAGATGATCCAGAAATAACACATAAACGCTATGCCCACTTAATTTTTGAGAAAGAAGTAAAAAATAATAATAATATAGCACATTTCACAAATGATACTGGCAAAACTAGATTTATATCTGCAGGAGAATTAAATGAGACTCTTAGCTCTCACCTTGTACAAAAATCAATTCAAAATGGATCAAAGTCCTTAATTTCAAATCTGAAACACTGAAACTTTTCGAAGAAAATACAGGGGACACACTTCATGATATTGAGGTCAGCAAGAAAATTTTAAATAGATATCAGCAACACAGGAGTCATCCCCAAATAGCAACAGATATAACTACATGACAATAAAAAAGTTTTCTACAGCAAAGGAAACATTCAGCAGAGTTAACACACAGTCCTCAGGATTAGGGAAAGCCTCTACCAGTCACATTGCAATCAGGGGGTTACTATTCAGAATTTACCAATTTGCAGAAACTAAATAATAATATAAAACTTCCAATAAAAAGATAAGGCAAGTAAACAGAACATGTAGTTATAAAATATTATAAATAGCCAATAGCTATTTTAAAAATTGCTAAATATCACTTACCATCATGGAAATGAAAATCAAAACTACATTGAAATACCATCTTACTCCAGTCAGAATGGTTTTCATCAACCTGACAACAAACTTTGGAAATAATATGAAGAGAGTGAGAGACAGAAAAAGAGAGAGATAGAGAGAAAGAGAGAGAAGTAGAGAGAACAATTCTTATTTATTCTTGATAAGGGGAAAATTGACATAGCCATCATGGAAATCAGTTTGGAGATTTTTTTAATTAAAAAAATAACAACCAAATGATCCAGCTATTTTAATGAACTTGCAGAAAATGGATCGACTTAAAATGTATAATAAATGTATAATATTAAGTGAGATCACACAATCTCAGAAAGAAAACAAATACAAACAACATGCTGATTCATTAAAAAACAAACAGATTCATATGTGGAATCTGTCCAATAATATATGTTCACATGTTAACAAAGAATTATAATAGTATAACACAAAGAAAAGAACAAAAAATACTAAATACAAAGAGACAAGAAAGCATTTAAAATAGGTAGCAGACAGGTGTTATGACATAGATAATTGTTTTTCTAGTCATAATTCAGAAACAGGTTTTACTTTGTTTGGGGCATAGGTAAGTACATAAGATATATTCAATACTAAAAGTGTAAAATTTAATGCAATGTTCCACAGCTCTGAATGCCTATTGCAATTATACACAAATTCATTGAGTATTATAGACTTTGGGTCTGGTTAGTTTTGCTGTGTGATGGATTCATTCGTTAAATTTCTAATACAATTTATTTAAGAAATAAAGAGAGAATGATTATTTTGTCTCAGTTGTGTCGATTCCACCCCATGATCAGATAGACCCATTGCTTCTATAACTCTGTGGGAGGGGAACAACTTAACAAAAAGAGAAACCACCACCACTAACCTCATAGCTTCATTATAGAACAAACTGAATGGCTGATCTGTGAAAATCCCCTTTAGTATCACACACTCCAAAGAGAAGCCAGTAAACCCACTTTTTAAAGACTCCCTTCCCAAATACAATTCACACTGGAGATGAGAGCTTTGGCACATGAATCTTTGGGGCCACTTGAGAAAAACTATAATATATCAACAGATTGCTTTGCAAACTGATCAGCATGACTGACAGAGGTTATAGCAAGAGGAAGAAACAACTCAACCCAACTCTACTTTTTCAATTTCTAGGGCTTTCATTATTTACATTTTCTTTGGCAGACACTCACAGGTTGATATTCAGCAGTCTTCCCACCATTACCCTTGTGTTCCATATCCTGTAAGTCTCTGCTCGACTTGCTTGCGAGTTTTGCGTACTGTTGGAGTTTTCTCCCAGAAGCATGCACTTCAGAAGACAAGGGTGATGGACAAGTGCTTCCAGCCATTCCACCCTCTAATCCTGTCTTTAGATTTTAGATAACTGAGAGTCCTGCACAGGATAACATAATGTCATCTTCTCACTCCTGCCATCCAAGACCATGAGCAGACTCCAGCTCATTTCTATTCTTATGGATCTTTGTCAAATAGCAGCAGCTTCCTAATACTCTGCATCAGCATCTGATATGCAGTGGTGATCCCTTGGTCCTGCTCTACCCATTCTACCAGAGGCTTTCTGTTTTCTCCAATGGTGCCCTCTTCTGCTGGAAATAATGAAAATAGCTTTTATTTCTCCTTTAACCCAGGGATTATTTAAATCCACTTGCCCACTTTGAAAGATTTTATTTCATATAATTAGAAAAATCCAGGCACCCACAGATCCATGGAAAGCAGACCAATATAGATGAATATGAACAATGTACAGAGGTGACGATGATTTGCATTCTCATGAAGTTCCAGAACACTTGTTCATGCTCCACTTGTTGGAAAAAGAAAACAGAAAAAAAGGAGAAAAAAGATGAAATGAGCACCGAGGGAGAGACAGTCATATACAATCCAGGAAGGGCCTTCACTAGACTCCATCCATGTCCACCCCCAATCATAGTTTCTGCCACCCAGAGCTGTGATTCAAGAAGACTTTTGTCTGGGCAAAGTAATCTATAGGATTTTGTTATGACCTGAGACAGTAAGGAATCCACAGAATATGAAACATTCTTCCTCACACTCACTTCATTAACTTAACCTCTGATTTACAAAACAAAAACAAACAACAAACAACAACAAAAAGCTAGTAATTCATAAGAGAGTATTATATAAACTCTACAGGGGAAAAAGCACTACTACTAGTTGTGTGCCTTATGTACTGTGCTATCAGCAAGCTGATGACACAGAGTCACAGAGCTCAAATTTATTTTACAAGTGAGGACATTTCCCTCTAAAATCCCCCTGTCTCTTATTTTTTTATTTTCCCTTCTTCTGCTTTCTCATTTCTCTTCTGACCCTCTTGTAGTCACCCACATGTTTCAGCATGCCTTTGCAATGTGACTGATAGTGTGCTTGGAAAAAATTCCACTAAGAAAAACTGTGCTTCCTTTTTATTTTAATGATGAATCTGGAAAGCTTCCCAGATGAAACATTTATTACACTAAATGCATTCTGCTGAAGAGGAAATTGACCAGAGACACATCAGGCAACTATATGTATTTACAGTATGTTGACCTCTCTTTTTCCCCTTTCTGTGAAACATCTGTGACAGATCTTGCCAACATTTTTGACCTATGACTGGTTATTTGAAATCAGCCATTTGAATTTCAGATATGTGCATCTATGTTTATATAGCCAATGAGCCATCTTCATAAGACATTTTGAAGTCAAAATATCAGTTTCCTGATTTAATGGAGATTGATAGAAAGTTCAATTTTTATTTATTTGTTTTTGTTAAATATTAAAGTCATACAATTTTGTACAAAACCTTAAATTCTTGACACGTGATTGTGATAGCACATTCTTCCTTTCAGTCATGCAGCAAAGAAAGGACTCATTATTCTGTTCAACATTAGCAGAGAATCTTTGGGTATTTCCCCTGAGGCTCTAGAGTAATTGTTGTTTAGGAGAAAAGACTATTTTTACTACCTTGTTGTAGAAGTCTGTGGATAGTTAAAAATAAAATGTTGTAATATTAATAATAAAAGCTAAGTTTTTCTAAGTATCAGAAATTTGTAATGCTGTAAATTTTTTTGGTTGTGAGCCTAGCCTTTAATGGCTGAGCCAATTCTCTAGCCCTGTAATGCTGTAAATTACAGACATTTTTGAGTAACAGGATGATGATGCATGTGGAACGCACACCTGACCTAAAGGGATAGGTAATTGTCAAAATATATGTTCAATAAACTATTGTGCAAATTTATCTGAAGGCAATGTATGGGAATCTTATATTTAGCTATCATCACCAAGATATCTCAAAATGTATATGCACACATTCTAATCGCTGAAAAACATTTGAAATCAGAAACATTTGGAGGCTGGGGCAAGTGGGATAATAGATACTCAACTTGAGTTGGGCTGATGAGTAAATGACATGAAGACTGGGAGAGGACATATGAGGGAATAATATTTCCCAGATACAGGCTTGGAAGTGATGGATTCTCCCCAGTGGGTTCCAAAAGTAGTTAGACACCACTGGAGCTGTCCCACAGTGTTCCGGTATCAAGTTCCATGTTCTATAGACTTCAGTTCCACATCCCTTTTGTGTTGATCCAGAGTAGAAATAATAATATCATATGCTGATCACTGTTCCATCAAATTGGAGGATATATGGCCAATGGAAGAAAAACATATCACTGCTTGCCTGTTATGAACATCAACTATGAAACTCGATGGCATTGTGGTCATTCTGGAGGTAGATTCTGTGCTCTTAACCATGCTGGTTTGTCCCCAGCACGCGCCCGGGATGGATGACTAGCAATCATTCCAATGTGGTATGATCTTAGGAAAAATATTAATTTTTAAAAAGTGAGTTCTTTGGCAATTTCACACATGCATTCTGAACATTCTGTCGTACAATCATCTTTCAGTTACCTTCCTTCTTATCAGCTGCCTCACTTTTCCCTATACGTGCTTTTCCAAGATTCATGACTGTGTGTGTGTGTGTGTGTGTGTGTGTGTGTGTTTTACTAAGTTTAATCAAAGTGTGTGACTATAGGAATAAGGCTATCCATTAGAGACTGACAGGATAACAATTACATATACAACTAAAGGTTATTACTTCCCTTTCTACTAATATATCATATCTGTATGAAACAGTTCAATGGCCAGGGGTATTTATCCTTGCCTGACTATTAGTGGTTCCATTCTTCTGCATTTTATGAGAGTCTGTGATTGTAATGACTATGTGTTGCCAGAAGATGACATTTTATAACTCTTCTTCAAATATTAAGTCTAATACTGCCTTTCTGACCCCTCTTCCTTCGTGTTTCTTGACGTCTTGTTTAGGACTGAACACTCAATCACCACTTACTCTCAGCACCTTATATAGCTGTAAGTCTCAGCTTTAATTGTGGTTTTGTAAGACACAAGCTTCCTGTGGAGAAAAGAGTTTGATTCATCTACGTACTGAGGATAAACAAAACACCACAAACCAAGTGATTACTATGGAATATGACAAGATTCCTAACAGTTTAGCATGGTAAATTTACATCTGGAATCTCATTCCATTCTGGTAGCCACCCTTTATAATGCTACATTGTTAGAAGATTGGTAGCAGCATTCTTCTAATTATATCAGATCAATTTCCTCTCAATCTCCATATCTCTTTGCAAGTAATTAGTTGAGAAACATTCACAGGTAGAGTGAAGAGCTCACCAGCTTTGAGTTCTCTGTTTGGGGCGTCAGAATCTAACTCTATGCTTCTTTTAATAAAAAGAAAGAAAACATGTAGACATTTTGACCCAAATTTTTACAACACACAATAATTTATAGAATAAATCATAAGTAGACAAGGAGTTAAGTAAAATTTACTTGCACATTTCTTATGCACACATATTTATTGCGGCTGTATAAAATTAAAAACTCAACTCCATGTCTGTAATAAGCATGGCACAGCCTAAGACACTATGCTGGTAGTGTGCTTTTTAAGCATCATGTTTTTAAAAATGGCACAATCTTCTTGTTTGGCCGTGTTCTCCTTTGAATCACCTCCTTTATGCAGAATCCTTGAGCAACAGTGAGGGAACTATGAAGTCTTTGGTAAAAATCCCTCATCTCCCTGAATTGCCTGAGATAAGCACAACATTTATAAGTCTATCCTGTACTTTATAAAAAATGCAAGCCTATAGCATGCTACAGTCTTTTGTCATTGAACAAATTCCACAGTAGGCAAGGTACACTGTATGTCATAGAACATTAAAAAGATCATTCAAGCAAAAGAAAATAATAAACTGGGAAGCCATAAATCTCAAGCACCCTTGGTGACTGTTAAAAATCTGCCAAAATTCTCTGTCTAATGATGTGATTCCAATCAACCCAATTTATCAACCTTATGGGCTGATTAAAACTATATTACTCTGTTAAGATTAACTCTTTACTGCTGGGAATTAAGGTTTTGTGACATGGAACACCAGATTGATTGCCTGGGATCTAGTGACTACACACTCTTAACAGAATTTTTGCTTCTTAGAACTTTCACCTGATTTATGTGTGTATCCTCAAAATGTTGTGATACATTTCTTTATGGTTTTAAAAAGCCAGCATTTATCTTGAAATCAGTACCTATTTTCGGAAAGGATTCAATTCAGCCCAGAAACAGCCTATCCAACTCCTGTCACTGAGCCTGCAGTTTTAGGGCTCCTTCAGGTATAGAATCAGAAGGTGTCTGCTTACATAATGGACAGGGAGGGGGCTTCATTAATCTCAGAAAAGCATTCTTTGTCTAGGAAAAAAAAGTCTCATTCCACACTTTTTCCACATAAAGATGTGATATTCGAGTCGAAGTGGATGGAATTCGTTTTTATGAATAGGGCCCTTGCTGACTAATTCCTTTCTGCGGAGGAAAATGGGCAAATGCTATCCAGATGCGTTCCTCTGGAATGGTTCCCAGTTTGGAGAAGTGGAAACTACTGTACTTGCAGTATAATAAAGGGCTGCAGTGTAACACAATATCTAGGCAAGTAGTGCAATATCACCCCTCTCCTGCCTGCCTATTCTTCTAAAGCCAGAGCTGTCACAGAGATCTTGCATGCCACAATGTTAACTCAGATTCATTTGGGAACAGTCTATTCCTTCCTTCACTCATCCACAGGAGAAGCATAACCAAATCAAAATGGAATGGCATGGAAGTCTTGTGGTTTCACAAAGCTGGAAATAAAGAGTTTTACAAACAGATGACTCTGCCTTTGTCACTTTGATAGACAAAGGGAGAAAATTTCCTCATTATTCACAAACTGTTGTCAAATCTCTGTTTCTCTCTAAATTCTAGCTTTCTTCTTTTGCCTTCCCTCTTCTGCTCTGCATACTGATTAGTTGTAGTCCATACCTGTATCTACTGATTAGCTGTAGTACATAGCTCTATCTACTGATTATCTGTAGGCTCTATTTACTCTTTTTTCCATGTCCTATTCTTTTTTTTTTGGTAATTTTTGTATCTATTATTTTGATATGAACATATGATTTCTTCTTTTTTGACCCAGCAACACTGTAGCCCTGATTCATTCATAAATCATATATATATATGAATATAGTATTAATTGAATTTTTTGAGTGGTATGTAGTTACTTGTTCTGGTATAGCATAAGGAGGCTCTATTAGTCCTAACAGCAATTTCCATAGTATTGAGTTAACTGATATACTAGTGTAGGTGTTAGACATGTGATTAAGGGGCCATCAAGTTTGGTTTCTGATACATGCTAATAGGTACTTTCTCACTGTATTCTCCCAGTCTTTTCTCAGTGAGCATGTAGACAGAAAGCAGACATTTGATAACTCATCGCATAAACACATCAGCTCTATTGTATTAGAGCTCAAGTTAAGGGATCTCACTTTTCTTGCAGGCCTCTTTAAAAGTCTGTCCCAATACAACCACTGAGGGCTCCAGCTTCCATGTATGGACACAATTCAACTCCTAGTAATACTTTTGTATTTTAAGACAAAAAAATAAAATAGGAGAACACACATTGGAACTATTTATGAGAATTTTATAAATTAATATGCTTTGACAGTTCCACAAATTCTAACAATGTTTACCTCAAGCTCTGATCAAATATTTGATTGCTTATCTTCTTATCAATGTTCTTTGAATACCTCAAGCATGACCCTTCCCTTTCCTGACAGAAGGATGTACTCATACATGGCATAACCTTTGGAAGCTGGTATGAATACATAGACTCTCATACTCACACCTGATAATGAATAAAACATCATTTTCACCTACAAAATGTAAGGTAAATTTTACTCGTGCTCTCATACCAACAGGTTCTTAATTTTACAGTCACCATGAACTTCTGCTTGATTAATGTAGACAGGTTATGGTTAATGAATTGCTTCTTGAAGACAGATTAAGGATATAGAAGAAAAACGTGGGGTGAGAAAGACAAATAAATAATAATAAAAGGGTAACTATGATCAAAGTAAATTATGTATATTTATAGAATGTTACTTTACCGATTAATATAGGTTTTAAAAATATCACTTAAATGTTATAAATCCCATGGACAATGTTAAAATACCTTATGAAGCTTTAAGATTTATTTTTTAAATCTATCATGAAAGGTCATAAATAACTATTATTGTCTTATAGAAGAAGCAATTTTCATGGAAATTATTGTTTTATTGAAGATGCTTTCAGTAATTTTGTGCATATGCATTTTCTATATTGTATGATTTTATATAATGCCTTATATCTTGTAGACTATTATGTATGATACTGTACAGTAAGGAAGTATGATATATCATATAACAAATGGAATATAATATCAATAAAACACTATTATATGAGACAACTTTTACATTGTCAAACCTTAGTATTCTACAATACAGTTTGAAATAATCCAATAGATATGGTGTTTTATAAAAATGTGAATATTAATATATGTGCTACTACTATTCTATAATTTTTAAATTATATTTTAATTTAATTAATTATTCTTCCACAGGAAACTTAGTGTAATGTATGTACTCAAGGCATAGGATCATCCCAACATTTCTTATACATTTGTGGTCCTTAACTTCTATGTTAAGTTAGTTTGGCCTAGACACAGCAGTGTATTTCTACTCCGAAGTTGACTTGTCTTGAAGATGTCTGTTACTTTTGCATTAATTTCTTATTATTTATTTGAGACAGGGTTTCTCTGTGTAGCTTTGTAGACTAGGCTGTCCTCAAACTCACAGAAATCCGTCTGTCTCTGCCTCCCCAGTGTTTGGATTAGAGGGGTGTGCCACCACCTCCTGGCTTTGCTTTCTTATTCTTTCTATTGTGTTTTTCTCTATACTCTCCTTTTGAAGCTAGAAAAGTTCCTAATTCATAAGAGGCAATCATATGTTTGCTTACTTGTTACTAAATTGACTTCTAGGTAGTTGTAGAGGATTTTAAACATCAGCACTTAATGTTGCAAGGATGTAAGGATGTATGAATAAACTGAAAACTTATTAGTTCTTTGAAGTAATAAACACAAATGCTTATTTCTTTGTTAAACACTGCTATAGCCTTCCTGAGTCAAGTCTGTTTCCATTCTGATACTGGCAATTTCCTCATGATACATGTAGATGTTGCCCTGAAGCAACAAAGAATAGTTACCTTTTGTACTTTGTTTCCTTCTTTTCTTATTCATTTGTTTTTGTGTATTTGTGCATGCCTGAGCTTCAGCTTGCCCACGGAGATGGGAGGAGAGGTTTTCAGAGTCAGTTCTGTCTTTCTTTCATGAAAACACAAACACAAAGTTAGAAGAAAGTATACCTAAAAGATACGGGATTAACAGAAACAATGAATCAGGATAAGAATGTACGCTTACCTAGAAAACATTGCACTTGTGCAAGAAAGTACTAATGAATGCGGTATTCTTGTGACAAATAAATATACTATTCAAATTATCACATCATCAGAAATAAGGATCACATATTGTAATGTACAATTTTTGAAAGTATTAGACATTTTAAATATACTAATGAATAATTATAAATAATAAATATCCTTATATTTTCTTTTTCTGTGTCTTGATTTTTGGATTTCTTTGTGCTCACATGGAAAACTGAAATTCAGTGGTCAAAGTTATTCTTGAAATATCCATGGGATGGACAGATGGTTCAGTCATTAAAGGCTAAGCTCACAACCAAATCATAAGAGAAATCCCTACAAGATCTTAATGTAGATTTAAGAGATGAAGTGATACAAGATATAAGGACTGTGGTTCTGAAACATGGCTCATGCAAATCATATGGGTTATCAGAAGTTTTTAATTACATTTGTACTTTAGAATAGTATTTTTTCCAGTTTGACATTCATTCATGATATCATGTTGCTTGAGTTTTCTTTCCACCAGGACTCATAACCACTTTTCAGTGCCAAATAAATACATGAAGACATATTAATTATTAAACTGTTGTCTGATGGGTAGGGTTTCTTATTAGCTAGTTCTGTCTTAATAGTTAATCCTTATTTGTCAGTCAGTTATCTGGTGACTGGTGTTTATAAGTCCCCAGTGCTGGAGCAGGCTGCACTGGGTCTTAGACTTACTGTGGATAAAGATTTTCTCCGGATATAAATCAAAACTGGCATTTATAATGTTTTTCTAACTAGTTCAAACCAGCACATCTCAAAGCAGTGTGTGATTAAATCTACAGTATCAGATATAAGTAGCAGCAATAGTAATTTCATTCATAAAGTATGTCCTAACATGTTCCAGTTGTGCCTTCAATGGGAGACTTTCCCAAAATTCACAGATTTCCCATCTCATTCCATAATTATGCATGACACAGGCATCACTGAGTGCAAACTACTATTATGATGTTCAATATGTATGATTCCAGTAGTATAGTATACTAATCTGCTATTTTGTAGGGTGCCAAGAAACTAGACACCATTGACAATCTCATTTATGTTATAAAATAAAAAAATGATATAGCACCAAATCACAGTGCAGGATGTGATCTGGTTTTTTGATTACTGCAGAATGATGATAAAATACAAGAGGGAAATTTATATAACTTGTGAAATGAAAGAAGGTCCTAATCATTTGGTTCTACCTTTTCTGTTATTTCTTTTATTTTATCTTGTACCAGGCCAGAAGATAGAAAACTGCATACCAGGGAAAGCATGAGAATATTTTATCCCACAGCTATGAGAATAAGTAATAATAAGTAAATTCTTCCTGAGAAAGGGCAGCTGTGTTCCTTTCAGAAAATATGCAAACATGCTTTAACACTAAGAAACATTAATAAAAGTTATCATTACAGATCTAATGGTAAAACAGAGCAGTCAGAGAGATATCAGAAATGGAAAAATAGAAAATCAAAGGAAAATTGATTAAAAAGGAAATATTAAAACGTATAGTAGAGCTATTCTATTCTCTTTGCAGCTACTATATAACTTTGTGTAACTTCTTGCAAAAAATACATTTCTGATTACACAGATTCTGAAGCATATATCTTTATTGATATGTTGGAGTCAAGGTTATGCATGATGTTTGAAAAGCATTTCTACCTATTTTCTTCTATTCCTTGATCCATTAAAGGGAGGATCATGATTATGAATTTTTCCTTTGAACTTATTGTGTATTACTTAAAATTCTTGAATGTTTGCATAATATAATATTCATACTATAATGAGTTCTAGAACCTGTGTAGAGGCTGGACTGTACACACTTAGAAAAAGCACAGAAGCATATTCTAGACTTATATACAGCTGTCCCTATGATGCAATAAATAATAAGTGGTCCTGATTACTTGTCTTTGGTTTACTCTTCAAAACATATGTACATATGTATAGTCATCATGTTCTCCTTGTAATAAAAAACAATGGCCTAAGGGGCAGTGAACTGAAGGGGATACTTTACCAATAGCTTTCTGCTCAGCTTCTGGGAAATAAACTTGTAACATGTATTAGTGAAATTACTAACATAGCTTTCAAGGGAAAATATTTACTACTTTATTTACTTTTCACAATAAACTCAATGTTGTGATCATTCAGTAAGCCTACTGATGGAGGAGGTTGGGATATTTCACATCCTTAAGTGAAAAAACCAATGAATGATCCAAAGTACTGAGTTAGTACAGTGGTAAGGAAATAACGGTAAAGATCTATGATGGAAGGGAAAGAAATTTGATGGTTCCATTTGCTCCATTCCAACAAAACCAACTTAAGATTCTTCATCTATCTTTTCATTGTCATCTTAGAGCAGGGACTCCTGACCTCCTTTGTCCTTTCCCTTGTTGTTGATAGCTTAGTGATTTTTAACAATAATGTGATAAGTCCCTCCAAATTTGGCAGTTCACATAATTTAACCTTTGAACTGTCTGTTTTCAAAAGATGCCCTACTTGTCATAAAACATACCATCTTCAGTGCTTGTTCTGTATGTCCACTTTGATACTTTGCATTTGGAAGTACTGGCATTCTTCACTGTCCAGTGTACATGGGAGATACATCAGTGAATGACATAACAATATCATTGGAAATACAAGAGAACATCTAGTTTTAGTCATGATAATTATTATGCCTAGTGAGTTTGTAAGCATGAATAATATCGATACCTCCGTGCACACTCAAAAACCTGCCTTAACATTTAAAGTTAAATATTGATCACTTGATAATCAGAGCAATGCTAACTTAATTATCAATGTGTCCATAAATATTCCAGTTAGGAAATTATTTTTTATTTAAATTTCAAGATTCCATTGTTTTTATATGCTGAGTAATACTCCATTGTGTAAATGTACCACACTTTCTCTATCCGCACTTCAGTTGAGGGGCATCTAGGTTGCTTCCAGGTTCTGGCTATTACAAATAATGCTGCTATGAACATAGTGGAGCAGATGCCCTTGTTGTATGAATTTGCCTCTTTTGGATATATAGCTAAGAGTGGAATTGCTGGGTCTTGTGGTAGATTGATTCCCATTTTCCTGAGGAATCTCCATACTGATTTCCAAAGTGGATGTATGAGCTGGCACTCCCACCAGCAGTGAAGGAATGTTACCCACTCTCCACATCCTCTCCAGCATAAATTGTCTTCGGTGTTTTTGATTTTAGCCATTCTGACAGGAGTAAGATGGTATCTCAAAGTTGTTTTGATTTGCATTTCCCTGATGGCTAAGGATGTTGAGCACTTTCTTAAGTGTCTCTAGACCATTTTAACCTCCTTTATTGAGAATTCTCTATTTAGTTCTGTACCTCACCTTTTAAATGGATCCTTTGGTGTTTTAGAGACTTGCTTCTTGAGTTCTTTGTAAATTTTGGAGATCAGCCATCTGTCAGATGTGGGGTTAGTGAATATCTTTTCTCATTCTGTGGACTGCTTTTTTGTCTTTTTGACTGTGTCCTTTGCCTTACAGAGGTTTCTTAGTTTCAGGAAGTCCCATTTGTTAATTGTAGATCTCAGTATCTGTGCTACTGGTGTTATGTTCAGGAAGCAGTCTTCTGTACCAACTCGTTGAAGAGTATCTCCCACTTTCTCTTCTAAGAGTTTCAGTGTGGTTGGATTTATGTTGAGATCTTTGATCCATTTGGAATTAAGTTTTGTGCAAGGTAACAGACATGGATCTATCTGCAGTCTTCTGCATGCCAATACCCAGTTATGCCAGCACCATTTGTTGAAGATGCTTTCTTTTTTCCATTGTATAGTTTTAGCTTCTTTGTCAAAAATCAAGTGTTCATAGGTGTGTTGGTTAAAATCAGGGTTTTCAGTTCAGTTCTATTGGTCTACCTGTCTATTTTTTGCCAACACCAAGCTGTTTTCAGGATTATAGCTCTATAATAGAGCTTGAAGTCAGGTATGGTGATGCCTCCTGAAGTTCCTTTATTGTATAGGGTTGTTTTGGCTATCCTGGGCCTTTTGTTATTCCATATAAAGTCGATTATTGTTCTTTCAAGGTCTGTGAGTAATTGTGCCATAATTTTAATAGGGATTGCATTGAATCTGTAGACTACTTTTGGCAAGATTGCCATTTTTATTATGTTGATCTTACCAATCCAAGAGCATGGGAGATCTTTCCATTTTCTGATATCCTCTTTGATTTCTTTCTTTAAAGACTCAAAGTTTTTGATATACAGGTCTTTCACTTCCTTGGTTAACATTATACCCAGATATTTGATACTGTTTATGGCTATTGTAAAGGGTGATTTTTCTTTGATTTCTTTCTCAGCCACTTCATCATCTATACATAATAGGGCCACTGATTTTTTTGAGTTCATCTTGTATCCTGCAACTTTGCTGAAGATGTTTATCAGCTCTAGGTTTTCCCTTGCAGAGTTTTTCGGGTCACTTATGTAAACTATCATATTATCTGCGAATAGTGAAAGCTTGACTTCTTCTTTTCCTATTTGTATCCCCTTGATCTCCTTTTGTTGTCTTATTGCTCTAGCTAGAACTTCAAGTACAATATTGAAGAGATATGGAGAGAGTGGACAGCCTTGTCTTGTTCCTGATTTTAGAGGAATTGCATTGAGTTTCTCTCTATTTAGTTTGATGTTAGCTCTTGGTTCACTGTATATTGCTTTTATTATGTTCAGGTATGTTCCTGTTATCCCTGATGACTCTAGGACCTTTATCATGAAGGGGTGCTGGATTTTTTCAAAGGCTTTTTCAGCATCTAGTGAGATGATCATGTGGTTTTTCTTTCTCAGTTTATTTATATGGTGGATTACATTGATAGATTTTCTAATGTTGAACCATCCCTGAATTCCTGGGATGAAGCCTACTTGATCATGGTGGATGATTTTTCTGATGTGTTCTTGAATCCGGTTTGCTAGTGTTTTATTGAGTATTTTTGCATTGATGTTCATGAGGGAAATTGGTGTATAGTTCTGTTTCTTAGTTGTGTCTTTGTGTGGCTTGGGTGTCAAGGTAATTGTAGCCTTGTAAAAAGAGTTTAGCAGTGAACTTCCTGCTTCTATTGTGTGGAATACTTTGAGAAGTACTGGAATTAGCTCTTTTGAATTTCTGGTAGAATTGTGCACTGAGGCCATCTGGGCCTGGGCTTTATTTTGGTTGGGAGGCTTGATGACTGCTTCTATTTCATTAAGGGTTATAGGTCTGTTTAGATTGTTTATCTGTACTTGATTTAGTTTTGGCAAGTGATATCTATCCAGGAAATTGTCCATTAATATTAATGTTTATTCAAAATTAGAAATCTCTGTCCTTAAGTGATATCCAGGAATTTGCTTAGTCTTTTCTTCATTGAAATTTGAAACAAGCTTGCTTCACATGTCAATCCCAGCTCCCTCTCTCTCCCCTCCTCCCCCAACCCTACCAACCCCCCACAGCATTCTACCCTCTGCTCCCCAGGGAGGGTGAGGCCCTCCTTGGGAAATATCCAAAGTCTTGCGTATCATCCCAGGTAGGGCCTATGCCCTCCCTCATGTATCCAGGCTGAGAGACCGTCCCTCTATATGGAAAGTGCTCCCAAAGTCCATTCGTATGCCAGAGATAATACTTATCTGCTACCCGAAGTCCCATAGATTGTCAAGAGCTATATTTCCTCTCTGAAACTTCTAAGAAGTTGGTCTATTTTCCAGACCCATTTAATCCTTGGCCTATTGATTGAAACTATTCATTTTATGGGGAAGATCCCAGTACAGTGAGCAGCACATCATTTCAGAACTTATGGTTGTGTGTGTTGAGGATGACATCATGGATATTCTACTATGAAATATGGATAGAGGCTATTAACTTACCTCATGTGACTCACAGTTTCCATCAGATAATAACATTAAATTCAAATTAATGAACTAGGTGATAATGGCTCCTAATCCTTCACCTACCTCCCCCACTCCTTCTATTTCCTTCTCTTTAACTCATTAAATGACTTTATCATGGAAGTGGCTGGTATATGATTAGCAGTTCTAATAATTTTAATTGATTATGGTTTAAAATATTTTAGTATACAGTTTTCAAATTAGAAATGAGGTTATTGTAATTTAGAATTATTATGAAGTATAAAAATGAGCATATTAGTCTTACTATATTATTGGTCCTTGAAAGCATATGGGTAAAAACTTAAATCTCTTTTCAGTCTCTTTACATGTTCTCCAAAGAAGACCATTTGGCTGATTTAGTTTGGCTTACAAGGTCAACTCCAACTCACAGGTGAGCTTGGGAGAGATAGTACTTCATCATCTAGCTCAGGCTTGTGACCACTATGATAGAAAAAATAGAACTTCTTGATTAACAACATTCCTTCCCTTCACTATTCATCTTACAATCTTGTAAAGGTACTTATCAAAGTAAATAAATAAAAGAATATTCACCTCTACACACATGGAGCCTAGTTACACAGTGGTTTGTAACAATTGAAGAAATATGTGGCCAGTGAGTCCTATAAGAAGTGTGGGAAGTTCTTGAGAAAAACAATATTATAGGTTTAATTTTTTTCTTTCCTTTTCTGGAAAGTATGTATATCAAGACTTCTATACCCCTAAATGAGTAGAACTTAAAAATTTTGAAGTTTGACATATAAACCCCAGCTTGAATTATTTCAAAAATTATGATGAGACTGTTATTTTTTCTAGACTATACTTGAAGTAATATTGTCTTTGAAGAAAGTAGAAAATTGTATGTTAATTTAGGTAGTAAAATTATTTACTCAGCATTCATATTTTCGAGCCACTGATAGTGATTTGGAACAGGAGAACTGTATTTGAGGGTATTTAACTCGTAGTAGTTGTGTTGTATTTACCTTTAAAAGAGAACCTATAGAATGAATTTGCATATTTTAAGAATCTTATTCATTGTAATACTGTAAATATCACCCAATACCTGAAGATATAAAGTATTTTTTAAAATCTATAGTTGAGCAATGTACTCTGATCTACAGGTTTTTACGTATTTTAATTTTTATTGCCTGCCTGTGAAATCACATGTGATGCAACTCTATTGTTGCTTGACAATGAGCGTATTTAAATATTACTGATCAGAATTCATAGCCAGTAGGTTCTTCCACTACCATATGGAATAAAATTATAACAGAGTTTATTTTACATCAAATTTTCAAGGCTTATATTTGTAATGAGGTCATCCACTCATGGATCTAATGTTTAAGTTAATGATAGTATCATTTTTCAAAAATTATGATTAATTCTTTTTTAAAGTTTCATGGATATTTAAAAAATTAATATCAAGGGAACCAGCCATAACTCCATAGTATTATTCTTTAATGGTTACTGCAACCTACCAGACCAATTAGGAAAGACAAAAATAAAATGTTTGATTGTCTGTATTTATTTCTTCCATAATAGTCTTCTTATATATATTTCTGAGTTTCTGATCTGAAAACACCATTCACATATCCTTACATGTCTACTGACAATAAAAATCCTCCATATTAGTTATGTGTGAAAGCCTTACTTTTATGTTACTTGTGATGGCTATTCTTATTTGTCCACTCGACTAAATCTTGGTATTAACTAAAACCCAAGCAGTATGTGACACTTGTGAGAGATTTTTCTTGATTGGATCATTTGAGGACAGAAGACCCACCATAAATCTGGGCCATAACTTCTGTTGGCAAGCTGTGTAAAAGACCCAGAATGAGGAACCTTTTGCTCTTTGCCTGCTTGGCCTCACTCTCGCTAACAAGTACATTCCTTCAGACATTCAAGCATCTTTTGGGGTTATGATATATACCAAGGACCAGCTGAGACATCCAGCCTTGTGGAATGAACAGCTATTGAATTCTTGGCCTTTCTGTTAGGACTAGCTTACTTAAAACCTGATAGCCACTCTAATAAATCCCAAATATATATACTTTATCCTGCAGCTTGGTTCCTCTAGATACTCTCCACTAATAAGCTTGTCAGGGATTGCTTTACTGATTTTAGAAACCTAAATTGATGCTGTTCCTCCCCACTTTCACTTTACACATTTTATTCCAATCTTCATATTTGCATGATTTCTTTACTAATTTGCCATACAGTATCTGTGACATTTTTTCTTCTTTTTCTCTTTTCAAAATTTTAATGTTCAGATAGGAATGTACACATTCCCAAATTCAAAACTGGGATAAATATACCATAAATAAAGATTTAAACTAAGACAGAATGGGGACATTTTGTCAGACTTTATAAGGTTCTGGTTTCAATTGGTTAGTTTTCTGTTGGTGCCAAAACAATTCTCAGAAAATTTTGCCATTTGTTTAAAAATTATCCCTTTACAGTTGTTGGTTATTTTGGCTAGTTGTCCTTCCCAAATTTTCCAATGAAAATGAAGGTATGGCTCAACTGCACTCTTAAAGGAAAAACTATTAGCACCTTTAATCCCAGCTCTTGGGAGGCAGAGGAAGGTATCTCACCCTATCAAGCCCCCCAACCCCCACCCAGTCCTGACTCCACTCCCCAGAGAGGGTGAAGCCCTTCATGGGGAATTTCTAGAGTCTGTCATCTCATCCAGGGCAGGGCCTAGGCCCTCCCAGATGTGTGCAGGCTGAGAGATCATTCCTCAATGCGTCATGGGCACCCAAAGTCCATTTGTATGCCAGGGATAAATACGGATCTATTACCCAAGGCCCGGTAGATTGCAGAGGCCTCCTCACTGACACCCACATTCAGGGCTTCTGCATCAGTCCCATGCTGGCCTCTCAGCCACTAGTCTGGGGTCCAAGAGCTTCCCCTTGTTCAGGTCAGTGTTCTCTGTGGGTTTCACCAGCCCGGTCTTGACTCCTTTGCTCATCACTCTTCCCTCTCTGCCATTGGGTTCTAGGAGTTCTGTTCAGTGTTTAGCTGTGAGTGTCTGCCTCTGCTTCCATCGGCTACTGGATGAAGGTTCTAGAATGTCATATAAGGTAGTCTAGCGGTCAATCTCATTATTGTGGAAGAGCATTTACGATAGCCTCTCCACTATTGCTTAGTTTGCCTGTTGGTTCGGGAGGTTTTATTTTATTTTTTTTGTTTTGTTTTGCTTTGATTTTTTTCTTTTTTGTATTCTTCTTTATTTCTATCTTTGGAGTCAGCAATTTGCCTTGTGTTGCAGTACTCCAAAGTACCAGAGAAGAATTTTTAATTTTCATTTTTCAGTTCATTTCTAGGGGCGATCAGACACATCAGAGACTGTTTTTGCTTCTGCTTCATCTTGGCTGACCTCAGTTCACCTTTAAATTTAACGCATGTATTTTAATGTCTACTTACCTCGGGACTTAAACAATTATTTTCACACTGCATACTATAATAATTGTGTGGTAGTGTTTCTGTTTCTGTCTCTCTCTACAACTTATAAACATAATAATATTTATGTGTTTATTAGTAATTATGCAACATATTATTATATAGCTATAATATTGTGTTAAAAACCAAATTGAGATTTGTTTATATATGTATGTATAAACTTATAAGCATATTTATCATTTCATGACATTAAATATTTTGAATTAGGCAATATGTAAAAGTTGTGTTTCTTTACTACATCAAAAATGTTGTGCATCCCTTAGAACATTTCATCTTATGTACATTTTGGTTTTAACTTCTTTGGAGTGAAATTTGACTATCTATTATTTCTAGATTGCACCTTACCTTTTCTGACTTCTATACAAAGACTTTTCTTACCTTGTATTTTATTCATTGGGTGAATATGCAAGCTGTACTTCACAAAGCTATGTTTTACTGTTTTTTCCCACTCAATCTGTTTGAAAAATAGAAAAACATCACAAGCAAATTCTGTCCACTTTTCCTTTTGATTCATTTCATTTATATAGTTTGAGCTTTTGTGACAAGATATATAAATGTCTTATTTGCACTTTTGGTAGATTACTTTTCTATTTCTCACCTTATTTACAATACCCAGTGAGCTTTAATTTCTGTAACATTTCAATTTACATTAACAATCAACTTAATTGTTATTTTAGAGTTCTCATTTACTATTTTTCCTGAATTTCTGTGCTGAATTTTTCACAAATTTTATGTCAAATGTTATATTTGACAGTTTTTACCATTTTATGGATAAATTTAAATGATTTAGGCTTATTTAAATTACTGTTATATTTTCAAATATTTAAATTGTCTTGTGAATTATCTACTCATTGTTTTTAGTTTTTCTAAATAAACTCATTATTTTCATGGATATGTTGATTAATTACCGAACTTATAGAAATATCTAAAGATGTAAAGTCACACCAGTCCAGGCTATATACCTGTCAACTGTCCCTGTGCCATTTTCACAGGGCTTTTTTAAGGTATAATTTCAGGGCACATGACACAGAAACATGATGATATGAACTAGTCAAATAAATTCATATGCATTATGCTAATTGTCGGAATCTTTATTAAACAAATTATATTGAAGTTTTAGATGACTATGATATTTGCTCTTTTGTTTTCAACTGAGAAATAATTCATAGAGCAAGAAACTTGCTATTTATGCATGTATTTTGTAGCTTCTAGTATAATTGCATCATTGTGAGATTATTGCTACTATGTGACGCTATGCTATTTGATTTTCCAAAAAGTCACCCAGGTCCACACTGATTGCTATCCATTCTCTGGTCCTCTGGCCTCCAAAATTACTAATCTGCATCCTGTCTCTAAGGCTTTGTAGCACAGCACAGAATACAAGTAGAGGGAGGGAAATGGCATTTTCCTATCTAAACTAGGGGAAGAATTTTCTTTTCCATCAATGAACATTAGCGTCAGTTAATGTATACGCACTTGATCAAATTGAAGTTGTCTTCTAGGATTTTGTGTCCTTTCCATCATGAGAGTGTATTAGATTGAGCAAAGTTCAGGGTGTGAGTTTTCATTTTCATTCTATTAATTGGTTATGTTACATTAATTCATCTTGTGTTGTTAAACTCTGGGTTAATTTCACTTGTTAATATGAATAATTGATATTATACATGACTGCATTTTTTGCTTTTAATTGAAGGGATGTTGATCCAGTTTTGTTTTTCTTTTTTCTTTACTTTTTTTTTTACTTAAAAACAATCTTGTTTTACATACCAATCCCAGTTCTCTCTCCCTCCTGTCCTCCCACTACCCCCAATATCTCCCAGCAGCCTAAAGCTATGAGGTGGTGGTACACACTTTAAATCCTAGGACTCAGGAGTAAGAGCAAGTTGGATGGCTGTGAGTCCAAGGCCACCCAGTTGTACACAAGATTGATCCAGTCCTAAAGAGAAACAGCTCATACAAAGATGATCTCAGCACCTGGGATCACATGCCTTTAATCCCAGCACTAGAGTTGTATAAAAGATAAGAGCATGGTCTTCAATGTTCAGTATCAGGCATTGATTCTCCAGCCACACTGAGGATAGGAAGACATTGAAGTATCAGGGTTCTCCAGTCACGCTGAGAAGAGGCAACAGTCTGAGGCTTGGTGAGAGCTCATGGAGACAGGATCAACCCTTCTAGTGTGAGGCAGAGTGAGATCTACTGACCAGCTGCTTTGCTTTTCTGATCTTCAGCTTGAAGCTTGGAACCAAATACCAGTCTCTGAGTCATTTATTTTTCGAGTATTATTCTCCCATAACACCAGCATTGCATGCAGGTAGACTGCATATATTACCCCCTCTTTTGGTTATGGATGGGTGAACTCCAGTCAACTAAAGGCATGGATGGAACCACATGTTTAGTTTTTTCAGTGTATGTGGGTGTTCCCATAATCTGTGGTTTGTCATTTTGTCTACTCTAGCCAGGTTTATGAATTTATTGTACTGTTTAAGAGTGAAATCTCTATAGCATCTTCAGGTGGCAAAGTATTATTATCTATGCTTAATATTCTTAATTTACAATTTTGAATTGTTTAGAACTTCATGCACTTTTAAACCCAGTATTTAAATTCTAGCAGGATTTAAATGACATTTTTGTTTAAATAGATCCAGGTAAATTCAGAAGCAAAAAGGTAACACCCTTTACAAAGCCTCACCTCTTGCAGACTCCATTTCCAGGAAGTCCCACATCACCCATATTTTTAACACATGGGGCTCAGAGCACTCAAGATTCAGAGAACAATCCTATTCCTTGCCATTATGTTTGCCAAGGTAGCATCCTTCTAAACACTGACTTCTTAGTATTTAGACCTTCATCTTTAAGGTTTCTGGAGCCGTTTGAATATTCTTTAGATAAAAATGTCAACTACAAATAAAGAGAAAGAGAAAATGAAAAGATGAGATGGTTTTTTAAAAGCAAATCATTTACCAACAAGCATTTAATATTAGAACTGAATCAAATCAGTATATTCCACAGAAGTATGAACCTGCAATATTCATTATGTCAGTATTCCACCACCTAAATGGGTAATTTCAACCCTGGTTGCTCTACCTCGAAGGACCATGGGTAAAAGCTTTCTGTAAGCAGAGCCAATCGAAATGATTGTCTTTGATACTCCTGATTTTAAAGATAAGAGAGTGCTTCAGTAGAAACGACCCCAAATGCTTGAAAGGGCATATTATTCTTTGTAAGAGCATCATTTTAAAGCAGAAAAAACAGCTCCAATCCTTTGAAAATGTGTGTGAAGCAGCCAGATAGCTGTTTCTTTGCCTCTGCCAACATATTTTCCTCCAAATGAGGTGTCCGCATGTTCAGCCAATCAAATAAACTGTCTGGCTGAACATCCCA
Organism: Mesocricetus auratus; assembly: GCF_017639785.1. Lineage (NCBI taxonomy): Eukaryota > Metazoa > Chordata > Mammalia > Rodentia > Cricetidae > Mesocricetus > Mesocricetus auratus. The sequence goes on from NW_024429184.1 coordinate 68,734,426, forward strand.
AGGTGCTTTAAAATTCAGTAAATAGTACTAATCACTTCCATTTCAGTATTGATATTAAAGGCCTTATTCATGCCAAAAAAAGTGGAATGCAGCTGTTCTCTGCTTTCCTTTCGAATTTGTATGTGGGAGCTTGCTTGCATAATGAGAAATATGCTGGTATTTTGTGTTCATCTGTATTGAAGAGGTTTAGTGCAGGTCTGCACAAAGACACCACGGTGAGAAGGGAACTTGCAAAGAGTGCACTGCTTTGAGCTCTGCAGTAGGGCAGCATGGAGAAGGGGAGGGAAGAGCAGAGCCTCCTTTTTTCTCCTGAGAACATCAAATGCATTTGAATGTGCCATGATCATTTACTTGTTGGTTGCTATTAAAGTATCTTTGCAAACACCTCAAAAATATTCTGGACATATCCAAAGCTTTAAGTGTGGATGCATCCAAGACCTTCTGAGGCAGTCCAGCACATTTTGAAGGGGAACTCTGTATTTGAATTGAACCTCTGGTACAGCAGTAAGCAAGGGTCTGTTATGAGATTTTATTTTTAGGAAATGTCTTTAATATTTTGAAAAAAAAGTGTCATGATTTTTGTTCTATCTTCATTTCTCTTTATTGGTTAATATAGTTGGTTATAGGTTGTATTAAACACCCAAATTCTATTTATAGCCTGCCTTTAATTTGGTAGATGCATGTACTTGTCCCTTTGGTTTTGGGTCAAAACAGCATGATTTTCCACAAATATAACTATCAAAATATGATTTTCCCTTAAATTTTGTTTATTTATCACTATGGCTTGCACAATGAACCCGTTTTAACTTGCTCTTAATAGAACAGATTATCATTTACAATTAGAATGAGTAAAATATTTTTAAAATTATTCTTACTTCTTTCACAGTTTCTTGCCCTGCAGAGAGAAGAAAAGGATGACTTCCCAATTTCATCTATTCATTCTTTGTTCAGCAGACCAGAGTATGTATTCTTTGCTAACTCTCCAGTTCTTAACACTTCAAGTTTATAAAATACAAGGAGGTAAACCCCAGGTGTGGTTTCTCAGCACTGTGGAGCTGCCCTTTCTGGGCATAGTGGAGCCCTTTGCTGCCTCTTTCTTTGCTTCTGGCCACGAGACTAATTGTTTTCCTCCACTGAGCATCTTACACTATGATGCCCTGCCACAGCACAGGCTCCAAGGGATGGACCATTGGCCAAAATTTCCAAACCTGGTAGCAAAAATAGACATCTCCCTTTTTAAACTTAATTTTTCAAATGTTTTGTTACATTTACAGAATTCCCAAACAAATTCTAAAACTGTACTTTATATTAGATGAAAACTATCATGAAAAATGTTTTGATAGAAGTTTTAGATGGTAATTTTGATGAGTTAGAGAGGAAGCAGAATTTAAGTCACATTTCACATTTCCTGCAACTCTGCATGCCTGAGCCTCAACCATGCAGTTTTTCTCTGGCATTCTGTATCTCTTCATCTACTTACCCTGCCTTGTAACTACTCTTCAGCCCCATACAGACACATGTTTTACTTGGTGTACAAGCTACGACTCGAGCAGATTGGACAGTGTGTTTTTATTTACAAGTTTTAATTCTTCTGGTAGATTGACTGTCCTGTCTACTTTAAAACTCTAGCAAAATATTTAAACTCTTGACTGCTTAGCAAAAGCACAACCGCCTTTCCGATTCAGGCAAGATTTCCAGACAACATGCTTTCTATCATCCTTTTCCCTCACATTTTTCATTCCTTAATCAGTAAATCCACTTGCCATTTCACCTCCTGCAAGGACTGCCTTGTACTCAGATTCTCCCTGAAATGGACACTTGCTTTTCCTTCATTTTCTATGCCAAAATGGAGAAAGTAACAGATAAAAGATCCCGCCACAGGTTTGAAATTACAAAGAAAGAAAAATTACAAAGAAAGAAAATACTTCCAGTCAAGTGTATGATATTGTTTGTCCCTACTATTAGTTTCCTAAACCAAACATCCATTAGCATCTTAGGATGCCATCATTCTGTGTAACCAAACAAAGGCTTTCTTCCCTACTCTGATATTTGTGATGTTAGATGCAATGAAACTTCTCACACTCTAGTTTACTGTATTTCTTTCATCAAAGTAATAAGTCATCTAGTCTGGCTAGTACTTTTCCCACTTAAAAAATATTATCAGGTTTTTCTGTGTAAGATATTTGTCTAACTTGAGTTTTCATATCCCTACTTCAATTTATCTGAAATTAAATTTTATTGTATTGTATTAATTATTTTTGATACTGGATATTGATTCTGGGGGTCTTATTCATGCTAAGTAAGTTCTCTATGACCGAGATACATCTGCAGTTCTTTTTCCATTAAAAAAGAAAACTTTTTTGCGACAGCGTCTCATAATGTAGAGTAGACAGGCTTTGGCATTGCCATCCTCGTGCCTTAGCCCCTCTAGTAGCTTGAATTACAGACCTAGACAAGTATGATAATTGAGATTAGTTTTTGTGCTTTATAATATCAAAATAAAACTGCTAGAGTTACTAAAGGTCAACATGCCTAGCCTTTCTGTGTCATAGTGTAAGCTGTGAAAGCCAGAGGACTTCTGCTTCTAAATAGAGGACTGGAAATGGGGATGAGGAGCGATTTTTGAGGGTGATAGGGAAGGACTGAGAGATGAATATGATTAAGACACATTGTTTGGCATTCTCTAAGGATTGATACAATATTTTATTTACAAAAGTAAATTTGTGTTCTACCTTTTTGGTTGTTACCAATCTATTTCATTTTTTTGCTTGTTTATTTCTTATTTTTTGATTCCTGATTGCTAGCTCTGGGAAAACTTCCCTTTGTATTTCTTGGTATGAATAAGATAACTTGTCCTCTTTCATACAAATACTTGGATGTACAATTTCTTGAAAGTGTGTGTGTTTCAATGAAACCTTAGTTAGTCTATGAATTTGGTAAAATATATATAAAATTGATTTCTGTTAGTCTACATACAAATGGATGCGGGTATAGAGTTTGTTCATCTACACATAATGTGTGTCTTAAATTCAGACTTGGATGGCTTTCTGAGAGTTTTGATGAACCTTTGAGCTGAAGTTCACAATTGGGGGGAATTATTCTACTCCTGAACCCCCAGGCTTGCCTTTCTTTCACCACCAAGCTCTCTGAAGATAGACCCCATATTAAGCAAACATAAGCCAATGTCTTGCACTCTTTTCCACTTTCCCCTGTACCCTGTGCACTGGTAAATGGGAACCTTTTAACCTTGGCCTATGTACATGTTGCCTTATCTGAAAATTAAATTCCCCAAGACTGAGAGGCTAGTTCCATGTGTCATGAGTCCTACAACAGGGCTCAAATCTTGGCTATCGAGAGGACACACTCACATGCAACTGTTCATAGAGTTTATTTCAATTTTTCCCTATACAGACTGGCAGTTTCCAGGGAGCCATTATGTTATGCCTTTGAATCCTATCCAGCATGCAGCAGAGCCCCTGTAGACACAAATATTCAAGGAAGTTTTTGATGATGTATTATTGCCAACTGGAAATCTCTTGTCTTGAAACGTAAACAATTTAAAGTAAATTGGCTTAAACATAGAGATTTATAGTGAGTCAGCTAAGTACCTCATACTCTTAACATATGGAGTAAATAATATAGTTCACTATATATATTATATGGGGTATATAGTTTTATATGTAGTGTGCAAAATAAAAAATGGCTGACCAGATGCAAAGAGAAAGAACCTTTAAACATATGGAAAAAGTAAATTGGTACATCATCTTTACTAATTTTCTTGTATGATTAAGTTATATATAATAGTATATAACTTATCCATATATGTACAAGATATATATATATATACATGAATTATATATTTCATACAATTAAGCTCTCCCTATGTATGATGTGGTGATTCTGGAACTATAGTTATTCTGCTTCACAAACAATTTAGTGACAATTTTAGGTTCCCCCTTGTAAATATGTAACCTGAGAAATTAGAAAATGGTTGCTTTGCTTGCTAAATTAGTATGAGTACAGACGACAGATATAGTCTCACCCTGGGAGAAGCTGTTCCACGTGCAGACATATGAAAGATTGGAACACTCATTCCCCATGTGCTTTGAACAGCTTTCAAGAATGCATTCAACCTATATTACTTTTGTAGATGTTGACATTAAAATATCTGGTTCAGAAATTAAAACTATTGGCTTCATGTAACTGGAATTTTGGTTTGGTGTTTGTATTCTTCTGAACATCATAAATCGCTCTGCACACTGTCTTTGATCTATAAAATGACAGACATTCTAGGTACTGAACAGTAAAAGTGGGGCACTTTAGAAGAATTGTAATCTTCCAAATGTCTGTCTTTGTTAAAGCACTATAAATGTTGGAGAAAAAGCAAATGTTTTAGAAGGTCTTTGTGAGGGCTGCTGGGCATCTATATGTTCTTCATGTCTTAGCTCTAAAAGAAGGGGGAAATCAATGATATACAAAAATAACTTGACAAGGGTTCAATAGAAAATTGACTTAAATTTAACATTTTCCAACTTCTAAGAAAGAAAATCAACTCTGCATGTTTCTTTGTTCTCTCTCTCTCTTTCTCTCTCTCTCTGTCTCTCTGTCTGTCTGTGTGTGTGTGTGAATAAATGAGAACAAATGCATTTTGATCATAATCTTCACACATCAAAATAAGTTTTAGCCATATTTAAATACTGATAAATAATCCTGAATCTCAAACTCACACCTCTATAGATGCACAGAAATTTTTGTGAAGGATTCAGCACTTCTCTTGGCATCATACAACGATCTCATTGGATATTTGGAAGTCATGAAACATTATTACTTCCTCAAAATTAAAAGTAATTTCAGTGGTTAAACATTGGATGTGGTTTTCTACCATTAGCATGTAGCATGATAAATATCCCATGGCTGCAGAGCTATGATGTATTGTTCTTGGGAAGAAAGCTGATCATTACTGGGCAAATGTAAAGCAGACATTTTGTGAAGTTTTTCTTTTATGGAGTAACAGGAGATAGGAATTTCTTTAAAAATCAAATAAAGCTGTATTCAGCCTTAAGAGCATGGGACAGAAAATACATGATTATATCTAAAGCAAAGATAAGAGAGATAGTAATGAGGGAGAGGTAGAAGGATGAAGGCAGAGCTACTGTTCTACAGGAAGTGGTTAAGTGTGCATCCCAGTGTAACCATCACCCTGGGAAATGGAATATGCCATAGGTAAAAATATATCCTGCTTTCAAGATGCTAATAGTTTGGTAAGGACCAACATGTGATCTGTTGTGCATACAATGAGTTCAAATGCTTCGGTGAGATCTTGCAATGCTGGGAAGCAAAGGGAAAGAACAAGGAAGTGGTAATTGTCACCTAACTCAGCATAAAGTCAGAGAAGAGGATTCTGGCTAGGCATACTCTTGCTCCTTTCTATTTCTTTCTTCTATTATTTTTTCTTTCTAACTATTTCTATAACATGTAACCTAAGAGATGAAATTATTCACACTCTGAGTTACAGGATAATTCTATTAGCATATTAGTAAGAAAATTCTCATGATGTCTGATTCCTCTCAAGGGGAGATATTTTATTTACTTAGCTTTCTCTTGAGTAATCTCAGAAAAAGAGTAAGCACATCCTTCAATAATAAAGTACATTATTGGTTAGAAGAAATATGTCTGTCGTTAGAGGCAAAAAGTAATTCTTTGAACTTCTTTTGTGTCAGGTTGCATTCAAGGCACTGGGTTTATAATGCCTCACTCAAACATTATAGCAAAGACTGCAAAACATCACAGTGTGATAAAGGCCTCCTCTGTTAGTTCATGTAGAACACATATCATCCCATGTATGTCTAGGCAGATGATGGAGATATGTGGAAACATGGGTTCTAAATGAATATAGATGGCAAGCAAGGCAGCAGTGTCCTTTGTTGGGGCTATCAAGCATTAACTGCTCCCACATAGCTCAAGTAGTATATCTTGAATTACAAGGGGCTTTGGTTTCACAGTAGTTCTAACCCATAGATCAATCATATCTTTTCATTTTAAACTCTCTTAGCTTTGGAGACAAGCTGTATACAAGCCTTGGAAAAATGGTGTTTCATTGTACTTTCTCTTTGTCATCATCTGTATTTGGCACAAGGTCATGCATTAGCAATTGTACACTACTTCTACTGTAAAATCAAGTACCAGTTTGTCCTGTTATTGACATGTTGGTAGAGCATGGGACTCATAACCACAGGAACAATAAAAGACTCAGATACTGATATTGGGGTTCAAACTTCAAACTGAATATCAGAAAACCAAATCAGCTGGCCTCTAGCCTCTTACCTACCTCAGGGTGAATGGGCTTATCCTGTCTGGACAGGCTCTCAGCAAGCTTCAGACTGTAAGCTCTCCTCTGCATGACTGGAGAATGAATACGTCCAACTGAATACTTGCCCCTTTCTTATTACTTCTCTAGTGCTGGGATTATAGACGTGAACTCTGTTACTCTTTTAGACTGATTCAATCTTGTGTACCCCTGAGTGGCCTTGAACTCAGAGAGATTCATCTACTTGAGTCCTAGGATTAAAGGTATGTGCCATCACCTCCAAGCTTCTGACTGCTGACATTAAAGGTGTGTACCTGGCTCCATGGCTGTGACTGACTTTGCTTTCTGAATCCTTAGGCAAGCTTTAATACATCATAAATAATGTATTACCACAATATCACCTGCTCAAGATGATGCATTTTCATTCTATAATAAAAAGGCATTCAGTGTAAGCACATTGACATAGTATGAATGATATTTTATATAATTTGGTAAAGACCTTTAGTTATTTTTTTAATTAGCATCAGTAAATTTCTTTTCCCATTCTGTGGGCTGCCTTTTTGTCTTGTTGACTCTGTCCTTTGCCTTACAGAAGCTTCTCAGTTTCAGGAGGTCCCATGTATTAATTGTTAATTTCAGTGTCTGTGCTACTGGTGTTACTTTCTGGAAGCAGTCTCCTGTACCAATTCGTTCAAGGGTACTACCCACTTTCTCTCCTAAGAGGTTCAGTGTGGCTGGATTTATTTTGAGGTCTTTGATCCATTTGGACTTAAGTTTTGTGCATGGCAATAGATCTATTCTCATTCTTCTACATGCCAGCATCCAGTTATGCTAGCACCATCTGTTGAAGATGCTTTCTTTTCTCCATTGTATATTTTTAGCTTCTTTCATGAAGATCAGATGCTCATACATGTGTGGGTTAATATCAGGGAGTTCAATTCGATTCCATTGCTCTACCTGTCTATTTTTGTGACAATACCAAGCTGTTTTCAGGACTACAGTTCTATAATAGAGCTTGAAGTCAGGGATGGTGATGCCTCCAGATGTTGCTTTGTTGAGTAAGGTTGTCAAGTTTCTTATGTCATTTTCATACATACCTAGTTCCACCCTACTCTCCTCTGTTTCTTTGAGGACCCTCTGTTTGCATTCTTCAATCCCCTCCTTTCATTTCCAACTTTCATATCACATGTACTCAATTATCTTCCTCACTTTCATCCATTTAAGCTTCTTTTTCCCCTTTCATGGACCCCTACTAGTGTTCTGGTTTCTAGCCACACTATGTTCTGTGGGGAGCCGCCCCCACATTCTCCGTTACAAGATGGCGCCAACACACGTTGTCGGTTGGAGTAAACAACCTTGGTGCGCACGTGCCTAGTACTTTTCCATCCCTTACTCTCTGCCTCTCCCATGGCATCATATGGGCAGGAGCCAGTCAGGAGATGACACGTTCAAGGCAGGGACTGCTGGGCTATATAAGGGCTGGGCTTTTCGCTCCCTGGGGTCTCTGCTTTGTAAGCTTATGCTCTCCCTCTCAAGACACATTAAAGCTGTTCTGCAGAAGGATCCTAAGTGTGCCGCGTCGTTCTTGCTGGCGAGAAGGTAGCACGGGACAATGTTCCACATAAAATGTAGGATCCACATATGGGGGGGAACATGTCCTGTTGTCTTTCTGAATGTGGGTTACTTAACTTCACAGGATATTTTCCAGGTCCAATCATTTTCGGGCAGATTTTTAAATTTTGCATTTCTTCATGGCCAAATAATACTTGACTGTGAATATATAACACATGTTTTTAGACACTCAACTGTTGATGAATATCAAGACTGATCCTATTTTCTTGCTGTTGTAAATAGGAAAGTTATAAACATGTGTGTTTAAGTATCTCTGAGGTAGGATATGGAAATGCCAAGAAGATATATCTGAATATTATGATAACTCTATTTTTTAGTTTCTGAAAACCTCTACCCCAATTTCCATAATAGCTATACCAGTTCACACTCCCACCAACAAAACTACTCATAAATAATGGGGACAATGAACTGTCCTTTCACTAACAAAATTCCACATAGTCATTTTTGCATTTGTCTGTAATCTACCCTAAACCAGTTTGCAAAATATAACTTCTTACTCCTGACATTCATTCTCTATTTATTTGTGATTATTCGGTATGGAAGTGATTTATTACCTCTCCAAATATCAAAATACATGTCTTATGAATATTACTAGGAACACATGGATCCATTTTTATGTAATAGATTCCATTTATCACTGTCATTATCATTTTGCTGCTCGTATTCCTCCAAATTTGGCCGATGGGATCTCCAGCAACCATCTTCTGAGTCGTTATAAGATGCACCATGAATTCTTCTCTAGTTTTCTACCTGATTTCTTTTTACTTTTTTTCTGACCAATTCCAGAATCAGCTGTTTCTCTAAGGAAACTTCACCCATTACTTGTGGTGAGTGTTGCATTTATTTCCTAATAACATTATTATTACCATTTGAGAGTAAATCTCACATGGTTATTTTTCAATCTTTGTTTATATTTTACGCAGAATTTTATAAAAGTATTTATTTTTATTTATGTATATGAATATTTGTCTGAATATATATATGCCTATATATGTATACATGCACATATGTTTGTGTGTGTACTGTGTGTGCTTGATGTCCATAAAAATTAGAAGAGTGTATTGTATTTGGAGTTAATATCCTTTGTGAATCATCACTGTAGGTGCTAGTTACAAACCCAGGTCAGAAAACCTGCTGCAACAGGCATGAGTAGGATTTAACCTATCAATAATTGATAATGGATGGGAATGGGTCAATGGAGTTCTATGGATCCCTGCTGAAGTAGTAGCTACTGATGAACTCTGGGACAGAAACAGTTATTGTTTTCAGTTGTAAGGGCATGAGTGGATAGTTCCAAATCCATGATTGCACAGATGACCTTCGTTAAACTCATTGACTCTCAAGATTAAATAAAAGGATATGCATGTGAGATTGGGACATGTAGATCTGAGGTGGGAGTTCCAGTAATCAGGAACATACTATGCTCCTTAGATGTATGAGTGGCATCACGCAAAAGCAAATGCAATGAAGTTACTTCTTTTTTTAATTTTTTTATTTTCCAGTTTAAATTTAGATAAGAAACAAGGTTGCTTCACAAGTCAGTTCCAGGTCCCTCTTTCTTTCCCTCCCCTCCTCCCGTGCCCTCTCCCCAACCCCCCCCGTTATCCCCTCATTCCCCCAGGGAGGGTGAGGCCCTCCATGGGGGTGTCCATAGTCTGTCATTTCATATAGGGCAGGGCCTAGACCCTTCCCCAAGAGTTCTATGGGAGTCCAAAGTCCGTGTGTATACTTGGGATGGGTACTGATCTGCTGCCCAAGGCTCAATAGATTACCTAGGCCTCCTCACTGACCCCAGAAGTTACTTCTACACTTTTTGCTGCAGTAAACAGACTAGGTTTTTCAGTTCTGTAAAATAATATTAGAATTCTCAATAAAACCACCTGGATTTTTTTCAATTGCTTAATTTCTTAGGGTGGGTGTTTCTAATGATTTTCCTTGATTATTTTTATTTTCTCCGTGAATATGGTTCTCTTTAAATGTTCTATTAATACAGTGTTACATTTTACTAAACTTTGTTTTTCTTTATAATTAGGAATCTTCCTGCTATAGAATTTGCTATGTAACAACATTCAAAGAAAAATTATTAGAAATTATAATATCTGCTTTTATGATCATTTTTACCTTTTTGTGGTTCCATATGTTGTATGTGTGTGTGTGTGTGTTGTATGAACTGTATTGGTTACTTTTAGGTGCATGTTTGTTTATTTTTTACATCTTTCACAAAGAAAATATATAGTGACTTATTTGCTACCTGGATTAATTTTACTTACCCAATATGTTACACTACAATATTTGAAGCAAAATTTACTTAAACTTTTGTTTATTGGTCTGAAAACTAAATTTAATATGTCTGCAATGGCTTTTCTGCACAAAGTTTAGAGAATGCACACATGTGCTACTGAGTCTGTCTCTCTGGTCCGTGTCAGTTATTTCATGGGTTCTAATAACAAAGACACTCAGTATCTGTGTCTTAGAGCATTTGAATTCTTGATCCAAGAATTACCTTAACTTAAACTGACTAATCCACGCCTCTGCATTCACAATCATCTTACTTAAAAAACCCAAAAGACTTTCTATTTTTGTTACTGTCAGTGAAAATAATTTCACTGTCTTTTCCATTTTTAAGGCATTGTTGGTTTGTTGAAGGCTGGTATTGCATCTTTCCCCTAATGTTATGTGTACTCATTCTCTCCTGCCTGTTAAGTCATCTGCAGGTATCAACTGGCGATTGAGGTATCACTGATTTTCAATTATACTGTCACTTCACCTGTGTTAACAAAATGTATAAACAACTTCCAAAGGAGCCTTGACTGAAGTTCATAAAGCAACAGAGCAAATTGTTTTCATAAATGGTGACTTTAGTAATGCTAAAAATTAACTGTTGGGATCTCAGCAGCTGACCTACGAGAGAGACAGAGACAGAGACAGACAGACAGACACACACACACAGACAGACAGACAGAGAGAGAGAGAGAGAGAGAGAGAGAGAGAGAGAGAGAGAGAGATGGCATTTGTATATGCAATACCCAGAATTGTAGTAGTCTTTCTCTGTCCCACTAGCCAGCTCCCAAAGAAATTACAGACACTTCTTATTAATTATGAAATTTCAGCCTAAAAGTTAGGCTTGTTTGAAACTAGTTCTTATAATTTAAATTAACATATTTCTATCCATCAATGTGTTGTTATACAACTCATGGCTTTTCCCTCCATATCTGTCCCTCTATATCTATTGGAGACTCCTTTTTCTTCCCAGTATCCCCTGTGACTGGAAATCCTTTCTATCTATTGGCAATTTAATTCTTTATTAAGCCAGAGTGATATATGTTTACACAGTGTAATCAAATATCTTGCAACATTTCCCCTCTTTTGCCTAAATAAAAAGGAAAGAATTTAATAATAACATAATAAAACTATATACAATAAGGAAAATTATCAAGTATTACATTTACAATATCCAGTCATTTGTATTTGGCATATTCAAAGAAATACTCCATTATTTAGCCTATCTTGATGGAGTCCAAAGATTTGTTCCTAATTTACTTTCTATCATACCTAAGGAAAAGTATAACTATAACTATGTGGTCTTCAACTTCATGAAAGATCCTAAAAGGATATAATATTACCTTAATAAACAGAAGGTGTAGTTCATGCCTATATTAACGACAGATATCTGGCTGCCTGGACAGTCACCCAATGTTCCTCTGCAATGTTGGGGCACCTATTTTTGGCCTACAGGATTAGAATATCTGACAAACTTTTCTATGAAGCAGGAATAAAAAAGATAATCCTATATAGTATTGACAAAATTTGACAATTTTTTCTGTTATGTCCTGCTTGTCCAGTTTATATAGCATGTTGTCAGAAGTCAAGGCAAGAATGGTTTCTTGCCTAAATGGCTAGCATTGCCACATTGAAAGCAAACTCCATATGGAGGTTTTTTTATGCCAATAATCTTCACTGAATTAAATTGGTGCTGCCAGGAGCAGATGTGACACACTGTGATGTAAAGACTTACGTTATTAAAATATTTTAAATGCCATAATCTGTAGTTCTTTGAAATGTTTGGAGATCATATATTTATCTAAAATATATGTCTGTTTGACCTTTAAAACATACCTAACATGGCTATAAGTTTGGTTGTTACAGATGAGTAACTCTAGCTGGCATTTCTTAATTAAAAATTACATTTTTAATGAGCTGCATGAGCATAATACCCCCAAAAAGAGTAGAAACATACATTCAGTATAACAGAAACTCCATACCAATGTAAAATATTTGAGCTTAGCAGTTGTCTTTTTATCCTATATTTCTATATTCCCTCCTAAATAATGGCAAATATCTACAACCCATTGAATCATTAAAAAATCACCCACCCTGTCTCTTGTGAATGTGAGTGTTGTATTCTCAAGACCGCTTCCTGTTGTTTCTGAGCCCTGGGTTCTTTGGGGAACCCTGTGAAATTTAGAATAATGGTCAAGTGTAGTGGGAATTTGTTTTCAGGTAATTCATTTTAGGTAATTCTAAGAAGTTGACACCCCTCTCCAAATAGCTGGGATGGATGAGTTTTGGGTTTTCTCATGGTTATGGATAATTGTTACGTGTTTAGATTTGGTTATAAGTTTTATAGTGTTAGGTGTGGAATATGAAGTTTAGACTCACTAATCTCTTGGATTCAATAGTAATAGTAGATTGATTCATCTACTTATAAACTATTTCAGCAACTATTAGCTACAGCTAACTTACATTGATGTAGATTTCTGCATATTGATAATTATATGAAATTATTTTGTATTCCTGTCTTAGATAATTTGTATATTGTTAAAAACTTAAAATTGTATTTATCATATTATGTAGGTTCCTTTTCTGTTTATAATTTTTTGTACACTAATGTAAAACTAATATCAATTTGTATGTTTCTACATATGCTGAAGATATTTTGTATATTGATACAATTTAAGACTTTTTGTCATATTTCACTGTACTGTTCTAATTTTACCTCTAATCAAGATAGTCATATATATGTATATGTAAATAGTTACAATTTCAAGGTAATCCTCATGCTACATGACTGTTTAAAGATTGTTTATTTTTATATGTGAAACTTCAGTCAGTACACAATATACTTTATTGAGAATTACAGATTATAGTCACCCATGCTCCCTACACCTAGTTATGTTAGTTAGGTTTCCTAGGTACACAGAGGTGTGTTCAGCAGAGTTATATGATCTTGAAACACTTTGAAGAACTACAAAATATGTCATTTGATTTTTTATTATTTATTTTTAAATTTAAACTTTAATTGGAAACAAGGCTGCTTCACAAGTCAATTCCAGGTCCCTCTCCGTTTCCTTCCCCTCCTCTCGTGCTCTCCCCCCAAACCCCTTAATATCCCCTCATTTCCCCAGGGAGGGTGAGGCCCTCCTTGGGGGTGTCCATAGTCTGTCATTTCATCCAGGGCAGGGCCTAGACCCTCCCCCAAGGGTTCAGGGTGAGAGTGCATCTCACATTGTTGGATGGGAGTCCAAAGTCCATGTGTATACTCGGGATGAGTACTGATCTACTGCCCAAGGCTCAATAGATTACCTAGGCCTTGCATTAATCCACCTACATTCAAGTCCTAGTTAGAACAGTCTGAGCTGGATCATCTCAACCAGCAGCCTTCTGTTCTTCTCATAGAACTCTGACGAAACTGCAACCATTTCTGAGTGGCTGGATAACCTGGACCACCCGCTTTCATTGCTCTGAAAACACATACATTTTTAAAGTCAACATATTGAATTAACACAAGTATGAAATGTGCAGTGTGCACAAGTCAGTTAAAGATGATTTTTTTTGTTCTATGTTTGAGCAGGTAAAATTCATCTGCTAATTTTACAAGTCAATTTAGAGTATATAAGCAAACTGTAATATAACTCTCTATCCATGCATATAAAAATGTGGCATGTAGTAATAAGTCATAAGGACTCTGTTTTCAACAAGATTTATCATGTCTCAGGCTGGAGAGATGGCTCAGAGGTTAAGAGCTCTGGTTGCTCTTCCAGAGGTCCTGAGTTCGATTCCTGACAACCACATGGTGGCTCACAAACATCTGTAAATATTTATCATGTCTCATCACATCTCTGATATGCCCATGCTTACACATCACCTGTCATATAGTCTTTCTTGACTCTCTTCCACATGTCTATCGCCAAGATAATCTGGTGGTCTCCATTGATCTAATTTGATCTCTGTTAACATGAAAAAAGTCCACAGCCTTTCATTTGCTGAGTAAACAAAAACATAACCTCTTCTCCAAAGCAATATATTTTTGACATCCATTTTGAAGTTAAGACATTTTTAAATTATACAAATTGGTTTAATTTTCAGTATCTATAATTAGTGTCTCTCAGCAGCTGTTGTTTGCTCATCAGCAATCAAAAAATTTAAAGTCAACAAGACAGCATATACCATACATACTGTCTTTGTATTTTCCATCTCTAAGTGGTTTATCCTTTTTATACTCTCTTAAAGACATTAACTTTTATTTATAAACTTTTATTTTCTTTCTGACTGTCTATGCTCCTTTTCTTAAGCTTATACACATGGTTAACCTATTTATAGTTTTTCTCCATCTGAAACAGCTCTGCTGTGTATCTGTAACTTTTTTGTCTGCTTGAGCAAAACCTTAAACCACTGTGCAACTTAGCACATGGTGTGCTGTCCACAGGTAGGGATCAGGAATGCTTCCCTGTATCATGACCCACTTGAAAGACTGGTTCTGGAAAGTCATATTTGGGCTCCATTTTTGTGTTTGAAACCTTCTGAGCTTTCTCAGGTCTTATGTGTAAATATGTATCTAGCAGCTGTGTGCCATTTATTTAGAGTCTTTCTCTGACCTACCAGATAGATCCCAAATAAATGACATGGGGCTTCTTATTAGTTATGAAAGCTTGACTGATAGCTTAGGTTTGTTTACAACTGGCTCTTATAACTTAAATTAACCCATTTCTATTCATTTATATGACTCATGACTCTCACTTCTTTTCCTGTATATCTGTCACCTCTGCATCCACTGGTGATGCTCCTTTCTTTCCAGCATCCTCTGTGTCTGAAAATCCTGCCTAGCTATTGGTCATTCAGCTCTTTATTAAACCAATCATATTTTACATTGTGTAATCAAACATCTTGCAATACAGAAGTGTATAAATTCACTGGATCTCATGGATAACCTTATTATAACCCATAGGTCATGACCCTTCCAGGGGTCACATGTCAGATAGCTATATTACGACTTGCAACAGTAGCAAAATTGCAGTTATAAAGAAGCAATGAAAAAAATGTATGATTGGTGGTCACCACAACATGAGGAACGCATTAAAAGGGTTACAGCATTAGGAATGTTAGGAATGACTGACTAATCTAGAGAAACCAGAGAGAGAACACAAGGACCAGCTGCAACCATATTGCATTAACAGGCACGGATTGTTTAACTTATAGTGAGTTCAGGGTGCTACAGAAATGGGCACCGTTATCTGTCTTGTTCTAGTTTTTAGATTATTTCCTGTGATGTTAGTCTTCTGTGAGGAAACATATCTCTCAATCTTTTACTTCTATTGCTTTCTTTATCTGTTTTTTCACCTCTTATGTAGCTTGAAAATATTAGAAATTACACTCATGAATGGGAAATTAAACGCATGACTAAATGCTAATTTTTTGCCTTTAATGTTCTTAAAGCTATTCCTTAGCATTAAGAATTCTCTGAGGTGAATGAATCTGATTTAATTGGTAAGGGTTAAGCCCTGTGAAATCAAGTAGGCTTTTTATTGCCCTGAATTCTTAGCTTATTACCAGTCTGTTGTGCATTAATGACATTGGGAGAGAGCAAAACAAGTTAATTTCTAAGCCTTGCTTTTACTTTCTCTTAATTTTCCACTTATATTTGATTTGCAGTGCTATTATTATAGTTTCACAAAGTTAGAATTAAAATGTTTATTGGTTTTAATGTTTCCAAATATCTTGGCCTATACAGTCTAGAAAAACATAATGATTTTATTCTTCGTAAATAATACTCTTAAATAAATAAATTTGTTAAGATCTACATTTAATTTCATGTTTAATAAAGAATATGGTAAATTTCCTTTGATAAACATGAAAGTATTTTTATTGTTTATATATTCTCTTCATCACAAATAGACTTTTATGAGTATACATTCCTTTCAGGACTTATCAACATTTCTTTTGGGATATATGTTTCTACATCTGCATCAAAACTTATTGGTAAGAGTGAACACTGGTAATTTTTAGTTAATTGACTTTTTTACTAATGTGGTTTAATGGGCAAGATGAAACATTAATCTCTTAAGTAATTATAAGTGAAAAATAGTTCAAATGGAAAACACATTTTGACAAAAAAAATTTATCTTTTAAGTTACACCAATGAGTCTGGCAGAAAATAGAGAATATATTGAAACACAGTGAACAAAAGGTAAAAATCTCCCTAAGATTTGCTCAATGTAATTAATTTCACAAAACCATTACATAATTTGCTATATTATATGAAATTTATAGTCTTTTAAATAGAAAAAATTATGAATGTATAAAACTACAAACCTCTGTGTATATTCAAGTTTTTGTATGTAAATGATGCTGGGTAGATGCGAAGATGACAAAATTCAGTACACCTGCTTCATGATTGCATTACATATCTTTCTACGACCATTATGCTTAATTACACTAGATGAGATAAAATTATTCCTAGAGAATAATGCACTTGTGCCTTCATCTTTGTCACATGAAGGGTCTATGCTGTAGAGGCGATGGACGAGAGGGTCCTGGTGTGATCCTTATGTTACAGAAACAGGTGTCAGGGAGAGCTATTTTCTATGGTGCTAGATTAAACTACCCTACCTCAAAGACAATGGTATGGCATGGAGACTCTACATGCTTCCTTTAGATGGGTGTCATACTGGTCCATGTTACCCCAATTTATCCTTAGGAAGGCAATGACTACTGGTATAATTAACTCTGTAGAACACAGCAGACAACCAGGTAGGAGGTGTTCTGGGCAGGTGTCAATGTGAGAACTGCTCCTGATAATAGAAAAAAAGGCTTTCCTAAATCAAGGCTTGTAAAGTGTAATTTTGGAGAGAAGGAAATTATAGTCCTAATATGGTTGGTTAAACAGTTTCTCCTGAGGAGAATCCTGAGGAAAGTTCTATGACATGAAATCTCAGAGTCAGGCTGTGGGCTCATGACAGCAGAGATCTTTCTTGGGTAGGATTAAATAAACAATAATTTTATTAATTTTTAAATAGATGTCTGCTGGTTGATGGTGGTGCATACCTTTAGTCACAGTACTTGGGAAGCAGAGGAAGGTAGATCTTTTAATTCAAGGCCAACCTGGTCCACAGAGCATGTTCCAGGACAGCCAGGGCTACACAGAGAAACCCTGTCTCAAAGAACCAAACACAAAAGGGCTTTTTTTCATACAATATATTCTGATTACAGCCTCCTCCAGCTTCTCCAGGGTCCTCTACACTTCTCCACCCACCCAAATTCAACTCCTTTCTTTCTTTCTTTCATTATAATACAAACACAAACTCAAACTAATAATAGTAAATAATAATTAATAAATAATAAGAATAATAAAAAACAAACTAGACTAGGAAAACAGAAAAAATGCTGAAACACACATTAGCATGTACAGAAAACCCATAAAACAAACTTGAAAACTATAATATATAAGTAAAAGATCTTTGAGGTTAAAAATACAAAAAGCCCAGACAAGGCATTGTGAGACAAAAAAAAAAATCAAAACAAACCAAAACAAAACCCTCCAAAAATAATGTTGAGCTTGTTTTGTGTTGACTATCTCTGGCTAGGCAGGGCTTGCCCTTAAGTGTGGTTTGTACACCCGTGAGACTTGACTGGAGAAAACTAACTTTTTTATTTGTGTGTTGTTATCAATGGAGATTGCTTCTGGGATATGCTAGTAGCGACTTCTCATCTCAGTGCTGGGACCTCATCTGTGTTATACCTGTGCATATTACATGACTTTGGATTTTATTTCTTAGAGGAAATAACGGTTAAATCACACTGCCGATTCTGATTTGAACATCTTTTCTCTAAAGAAAGTGAAACTGTCTGTAGTTGTTTTAGTCTACTCAAAAACGGTCGTCAGTAACACCGACGATTTTAAAATAGAGCCACGGCCTATGAAATTCTTTAGAAAGATGGTACCTGAATATTGTTACAGGATAAATGGGAGTTTTCAATGAGAAAGTAAATGAGTATATAACCTGAAAAGGAATAGTTAGCAAAATTTGGAGGTGGAAATCCAGTACTATAGTTGTGTGTGATGCCAACACAGGCCTTTAGAAGGTAGACAACTAGGGGAAGCTAGTAATCATACTGAAATGACATTCAGATACTAAACTAAGAATTAGAAAATTAATTCCAAACAAAGGAGCCATTGGACCATTGGACAACTAAGACGATAGTGTAATGTGACAAAATTAGTGTTTTGTAATCATTTTTTTTTTTGTAGTGAGAGAAAGTTGTTCCAGGGGGAATTTTATTTTTTCTGTTTTTTTTTTTTGGTACATGGTGATTTCTTAGAATATTATACAAGACAGAAGACAGTAGCTATGTAAAGAATTCATTGGTGATTATGTAGTCTGTATCAGTTTGTGTAAACATGCATAATTTGAAGGACTGAGTATCTGAGTGTTTTTCTGCTTTGGGTCTAAGTTGTTATAAACATTCATGTTCAATAATTTTATGTGTAAATATGAAATTTCAATTCTTTAGAATAAATGCCCAGGAATAAATTGTTGGGTTACACGGCAGTTTATGACTTAGATTAGGAGGAAACTATTGGTTGTTTTATCAAATATCTTCATTATTTTTATTTCCATCTGTCTTAAAATAAGTAACCCAGGCTTACTTATCAGCATTTTGTTTTGTGTGTTTTTTCCACGTTACCATTTAAATAGGTAGATTGTATGTATTATCATTCTAATTTACACTTCTTCAAAGTTGTATTTGAGTATTCACCTTAGTGAGTTATTTAGATGCTTTCTGAACTAGTCTTCCATAACACACGTGGTTTAAAAGTATTTTGTCCCTGTTTCTAGATAGTGTTTTACATCTTCCTATGCTTCAAAGAAAACCGATTTATAAACTCTTATTTTAGCAATCACATTGTTTAGGGCTAACTTAAGAATTTTTTGGCTTAGCCTCAAATCACAAACTCTTCTATGTGAAACAAAGCTTTTATAGTTTTACATTTTATACTGAAGTCATGGATACATTCTGGGATGACTTTTACAAATGATGTGGTGTGTAATTCAAGGACTTTTTTGTTTTTTTATGTCCAGTTAAACTGCCTCACGTTAGCATTATTAATATAGGGTCCCTCCTTTTTCTTCTATGTGTTTTCACAACGTGTCAGGAACTAGAACACATTTGAGTGGGGCCCTTTATCAATTCTATCCATTTCCATTGACCTATGTCTTCATTCTTTTGCAGATACCATACTGTCTTGATTGTCATACAGTAAGTCTTGATTTTTATCTTGTTGCAATTTTGTGAATTCTATTACTAAAGACTTTCTATTAATGTTTATAAATAAAATTACATTTGTCATCCAAAATACTAGGATTTTGATGGATACTGAATTAAATTACACACACACACATACACACACACACACAGACACACTTAGGGAAAGAATTAATCACTAGGAATGACTCTTAAGAGAAGAACAACAATTATTCACTAGCTGGTTTTGTGTTTTGTTGTTGTTGTTCTTATTTGTTGTTTGAGTAAGAAATGGGCCAATCAGTTTATAATAGGAAAATTTTCCCCAATTTTTCTAATCTATGTACATTGAATGTTTTCTTTATAGTACTGTCTTGAGGTTTTCATGAATATTGAATAGTAGTTTCCCAATTTCAGGCAGAAATTTTAAATCTTCAACATGTTTTTTAAATACTGAAAAATAAAATCTATGATTTGCAGGGGTTTTGATTTTTCAATCATGAAAAGGGTGGCTCTATAAGTTTGCTTTTGGGACAACTACTATGCCAATGATTTCATGTTTTGTCACTCTGCTGACATGCACATTCACTGGTGAATGTTTCCACACTGAAATAGTCTGCATAATTGAATAAATTTCATTTGGGTCATGATGTATGATCCATTGTCTACATAGCTGAACAAGATTTGCTGATACTGTGTTGTGAAGTTTGTGCTTAAATTGGTGGCAGCTATTTCTCCGTACTTTTCATCTTTGTCCTCTTCTTGTGTGATTGTAGTATTGATTTCATGAGGCTCACTGGCAATATTCTTTCTACACATTTATAAAAGACTTTTTTTATAGGGAAATCATTTACTCCAGAATATCTCTGAGAGCTTTACTTTAACATATAAATTCATTTTTTGAAAT
Source organism: Mesocricetus auratus (assembly GCF_017639785.1). Classification (NCBI taxonomy): domain Eukaryota; kingdom Metazoa; phylum Chordata; class Mammalia; order Rodentia; family Cricetidae; genus Mesocricetus; species Mesocricetus auratus. The sequence goes on from NW_024429184.1 coordinate 68,754,792, forward strand.
GCCAGGCTGTTCAATATGTCTAATTCATCTTGGCTGAATTTTTATACATTGTTCTTTTAAAAACTCGGTCCATTATTCTAAATTGATGCATTTATTACTGTGAGGCATTCATCACATTCACTGATCACTTCTTCAATGGATGAAGAATCTGCAGTGTTTCTTCTGTTTACTCTTCATACTCAGACTTTATGCCATCTGTCTGTGTGTCATCAGTCTAGCCAGAGGCTGGCCAAATTTACTAGCCTTTCTGAAGAAGCAGCTTTTTATTTCATTATAATCTTTTCTGGTTTCTTGTGTGTGTGCTTTTTTTTTTGTTTTGCTGCTGTTGTTGTTTTTCAAGCAGGGTTTCTCTGCATAACAATCCTGGCTGTCCTGAAACTCACTCTGTAGACCAGTCTGGCCTCCAATCCACAGAGATCCCCCTGCCTATGCCTCTTGAGTGTTGGGATTAAAGGCATGCACCACCATCACCCTGCTTCATTATTATGTCCTTTGTTATATTAAATGTCATTTTTGATACCATTTCTTTCTTTCGGCACAACCAGAGCTTAGCTGGCTCTACTGTGTTGATACAGGAACCACAAGTTTTGTTTTTTCCTCTTCTGAGCTTAGGGATGAGAAGCTGCCTCTCACTATCATGTTGGGATGATGTCCTTGATATAGTTTAGTAAATTTTCATTTTATTTTATTTTGTTTGCTTTTAATAAATGCTGAGGTCTCCCATTTTGATCACTGTTTAGATGTTTTCTGTTTAATTTTCCATTATTCTATGGTTAGTTGGTAGTTTTATTCTCAGAGCACAGTCCCATGATAAACCCATCTCCCTCCTGTTGCATCACTGATCATTTTACTATTAAGGCACGAGTACCTTCTGCTTATCTCCAGACACTCACTGTGGTTTTGAAGCACAATTGATTGCCAGGAGGGAGCTAGATGCTCAATTGTCTTTCTGTGCACACCCACACCATTTTGAGGTGATGTCTTCGTGTTCCATGAAGACAAAGATTAGCTCAGTGTGCAGGTGGGGCCTGTCAGCTGTTTCTTCCTGTCCTGGAGGTAGATTAGAGCTTTTATAACCATAGTCAAGCTCAATTTTCCTGAAACCCTTACAGTGTTATGGATGGGGTAAAGAAAGGGGGCTTTTGCCTTTGTTTGTGGTAGAAAGTAGGGTGGGTGTTGCCAAAACCAAGCATTTCTGTTATAAGGCCACATTTTAGCGAGGCTCATGGCTTCTGGATATGGGCTGTTCTTGGGATATTTTTGACTAGTAATGTACACAGCTCAGAGATATATAGAATGCAATAAAGAAACACAGAGATAGGCATAGGATTTCCCAAGTATTGAGGTCCTTAGGCTGACACTGCTCTTTCTCCAACTTTCATGGTATGTTTAGAAATTCTCTGTGTAAAAAAAAAAGAAAAAGAAATTCTCTGTGTTTGCTTTTGGGGTCTCATAAGTTAGATGAAATAGAGATGTGCTCCATTTCGGGGGAGTTGAGTGTATCTGTGATTAACTTTTAAAAGAATCTTTAACATATATACAATTGATTGAACGGTAAGCCCTTCTATAATTTCACATAGAATTACAGCTAGTCTAAAATTCTTGACTAAGAATTAGGGATTGAAATATGAAGAAATACTGCACTCAAACAGAAAAGGGAAAAGTGACAGAGTTTAAAAGGAAAGGCAGATGGGCAGGTGTGGTGGTTTGAAAGAAAATGGCCCCCAAAGCAAGTGGGACTGTTCAAAGATGTGCCCGTGTTAGAGGAAGTGTGCAACATTGGAGTTGGGCGTTGAGGTTGTTTTGCTCAAACTTCCCTCAGTGTGTCAGTCAGTCAGTTTCCTGTTGCCTGAAAGAAGTAGGACTCTCAGCTCCAGCACCACATCTACCTGCACACTGCCATGCTCCTCATCATGATGAAATGAACCTCTGAAGCTGTTAAGCTGCCACTCCAGTGAAATGTTTTCCTTTATAGTAGTTGCTGTGGTCATGGTGTCTCTTCTCAACAATGAAAACATTAACTAAGATAGCAGAGAATGTTAAATTATCATGCCCTGTTTGCTCACCCGCTTCAGATTCCACTGAAAGTCCTAATTTCAAAGCTGACATTGAAATTCAGTTCCTAGAGGAAGCATGTGAGATCTTAAAATACCTTTCCCAGTAACAGTGACTGGGCCAATATCAGGGCCTTTCAAATGCTAGGGAAACACTCTGTCTTGGAGTGTTACAATTCTGTAACTGAGTGTGTATATACCCCATATTTGGGCCATGTTGTACTAGTTTAAACAAATAAGTATATCTTGGCAATGTGATTTATTGTTAATATAATGACTTTGTTCTGACAATTTGGTATTAGATTCTGAGGAGTTAAGAAGAATGACATGTCTCTTCAGGTCTACATGTTTCCCCAATAAAAACACCAGATACCATGGCTCAAGTAAGCATGGGGTAGTTTACAGTCAATGACCTACAATGTTGCAGGAAGATTAACAAGTATCCCTGGTGCCTTCCTAGAAGACATACCTGAAACCTAGTACCTGTTTGGTTGAATTTTGTCTTACATTCCCTTTGCAGATTTTAGTCTGTACTGTTTTACTCTTATCAGTATGAGAAGAGCAGTTTTCTTGTGCCCACTGAGTCTTTGGAGCAAATTGTTGCTCCTGATGTAAGCTAGTCTTCAGAAACTTTAGCACAGAGGGAAAAAGCACAAAGATAGATGCTTTACTTGGAAGCTGTGAGCAAAGCAATTCAATCTTATTTCCCAAAGTTGTTGTTGTTGTTGTTGTTGTTGTTGTTGTTCTTCTTCTTCTTCTTCTTCTTCTTCTTCTTCTTCTTCTTCGTCTCCTTCTTCTTCTTCTTCTTCTTCTTCTTCTTCTTCTTCTTCTTCTTCTTCTTCTTCTTCTTCTTCCTCTTTTTTGCTCATGGAAGTAGAGATTAGGTCACCTCAGAGTGACAGGAATAGAGGGAGAAGCCAAGGTTTGGAAAATCAAGAGGGAAAGCAGCTAAGAAAGAAATTGCAGAAAGAACTAGCATTGCTCACACTCAGCTTTGGGCAGATGCTTCTGCCTTCTTAGTCCTGTGACAGATCTCTACCCATCCTTGCAGAGAGTAAAGTTGTAGTTAGAATTTAGACTGATAGAAGGATAATGTGCCTTAAGAGATGAGTCAACAAAAGAAGAATACAAAAGAGGTTTTTAATAGAACCCTGCTGAGTTATGGTCTAAACCATTGTCTATTTAATCCCCACAACTACCATTGGTTTAATTTCTCATCATTGTAGACCACCGTATCCATCATTTCCAAAAACATGGAAACTGAGGCAAGGAAGCCATTTGTGACAGTTCTCCAGAAAATGTTTAATGACAGTTTCTTCCTCCTCTATCAAAATTATTTCTTTGCATTCTCTCCTCTCTTACCTAGAGTGTTATTATGTGAGCCACTTCTTCTTTCAAATTTGTTGTTGATTGATTTTGTAAATATACATAAGTAGATTGAAAGGATCTCTCAGAGTAAACAAAGTTTACTCTGATATTACGGTGTGCCTCTATTTTTTTAAAGTTTTCTGACATAGTATTTTCATTGATTATTTGGGAATTTTATGTAATGCACCACAGTTACACTCACTTCCCAGTCTTCACAGCTCCAGACCCCACCCTTGTGTCAACAAAAAAAAAAAGAAGAAAAGAAAACATTTTGTGTTGTCCTTGCTCCCATGGACAAAACTGGAGCATAGTCAAACTGCCAGTGACCAGACCCTTAAAGAAAACTGAGACCTTTTCCACCCCCACCAGAAGCCATCTACTGTGATAACCCAAGAGACCCATGGGCTGGAGGTTGACACCTTCTGTGACACCTAGGAGACCTACGAATGGACCTTAGAACATTAAATAATATCCAAGAGATACATGCGCTGGACCTTGGCACCTTCATTGATACCTAGGATATACAGGGGCTGGACCTTGACACCATCATTGATACCCTACCTTGACACCTTCAGTGATACCTGGAAAATGCAGGAACTGGACATTGGCACCTTCAGTAATAAGAGGTAGATCCAGGGGTTGGGCCTTGACATCTTTATACCTGATGATACCACGGACAAGGGTCAGAGTACTGAATTCACAGGCTGCCATTTCAGAACATTCTCCTGCTAGGTTACATAGCAGAATTGACTTTCCCACAGATGGGAAACGCACAAACCCAAACAAGCATTGCCTGTCTTAGCCACATCAAAACCTTCTCTTGGCCCACTACTGTCTCCAACTTTCAGTGTAATGGGTTGTCTTGGTAGCTTATCAAGAAAGCCTTAAGCATTCTGAGGCATTGTGCTGTGGCCTTGTTCTTCTGAGTTGGAGCCATCATGGTTTCTTTCTTTCTTCCTTGCTTTCATTCTTTCTTGCTTTCTTTTAGTCTTTTTATCTTTTTAAATTTGAATTAGAAACAAGGTTGCTTCACATGTCAATCCCAGCTCCCTCTCCCTTTCCTGTCCCTCCTCCCATGCCCTCCCACCAAGCCCCCCACCTTCCCCCACTCCCCACTCATTTCCCCAGGGAGGGTGAGGTCCTCTATGGGGGTTGTCCATAGTATGTCATTTCATTCAGAGCAGGGCGTAGGCTGAGAGAGTCCAGGCTGAGAGAGAATCTCTCATTGTGGGATGGGCACCCAAAGTTCATTTGTATGCCAAGGATAAATACTGATCTACTAACCAAGGTTACATAGATTGCCTAGGTCTCCTCACTGACACCCACATTCAGGAGGTATGGATCAGTCCCATGCTGGATTTTCAGCCATCAGTCTGAGGTTCAAGAGTTCCCCCTTGTTCAGGTCAGCTGTTTCTGTGGGTTAAACAAGCCCAGTCTTGACACCTATGCTTATCATTCTTCCCTCTTTGATACTGGGTTCCTTGAGTTCAGCTCAGTGTTTAGCTGTGAGTGTTTGCCTTTGCTTCCATCAGTCATTGGTTGAAAGTTCTGTTTCTCAGACTCTCTGGCAGTGGGATTGTAGGCTGGATCTCCCCTGATCCATGTCTAAAATCCATACATGAGTGAGTAATACCATGTTTGTCTTTTTGTCACTGGGTTACCTTACTCAGGATGGTTTCTTCTAGTGCTGTCCATTTGCCTACAAATTTCAAGACTACATTGTTTTTTTTCTGCTGAATAATACTCCATTGTGTAAATGTGCCACATTTTCTCAATCCACTCTTCAGTTGAAGGGCATCTAGATTGCTTCCAGGTTCTGGCTATTACAAATAATGCTACTATGAATATAATGGAAGAGACATCCTTGTTGTAAGGATGTACATCTTTTGGGTATATGCCTAAGAGTGGAATTGCTAGGTCTTGTGGTAGGCTGATTCCCATTTTCCTGAGGAATCTCCATACTGATTTCCAAAGTGGCTGTACGAGTTGGGACTCCCATGAGCAGTGGAGGAGTGTCCTCCTTTCTCCACGTCCCCTCCAGTATAAACTGTCATTGGTGTTTTTGATTTTAGCCATTCTGATGGGAGTAGGATGATATCTCAGAGCCATCATGGTTTCTATCTCTGTAACATTCACTAAGGTCCCCGTCATGGTGGTGAGGGCTCAGCATGCCTCCATTTTAGAATCAACTAAGAGCTTAGGTAGTATACTTTCATCCACACACAAACACAATATATGGCCAAAAATACGCTTAAGTAACTCAATGATTGATATGGATTTTTTGGGGGGGGGCAGTTGAGACAGGATTTCTCTATGTAGCCCTGGCTGTCCTGGAATTCACTTTGTAGACCATGCTGGCCTTGAACTCAGATACCCTCCTGCTTCTGCCTCCTATTGCTGGGATTAATGGCATACACTTTCACCCTGGGGAATCCATAAGAATTTTTTGACCTTACGATAATGAATATTAGGAGGAAGAATGCTAGACAATATAAAGTTTATTACTGTATTTTTTCAAATTAATACTTTAAATTAGTATTGTAAATATTTTTACATTTTTCTCTATTTTTTTCTGCTCACATAGTTTTCTTTTAACTGTCTTTATTTCCCTGTTCTGTCCCTTGAGTGGACTGTGTCTCTAGCATTGGGACCTTGTCTCCTTGGTTGAGAATATATACCAAGGCAATAGAATGTGAGTGCTTGTGATTTCTTTGCTTTAACGTGATGTTTGTTTATATGTGTGATTTTAAAGCCAAGATTTATACCTCCCCAACCCATCTCAACTCTTAATAATTTCTTTATCATTAACTATGTTTCCATAGAACAGGAGCTATGCTTTTCTCTGAATGAAAGCAACATTAAGCTTTCTGATATTGAATCAAATACAAATCTTTAAAACAAAGCTGGCCAACAAATCAAAGGTCTTGCCTTCTTAGAAAAATTACCTCAGACACTGTAAATGAGTAAGTTCTGCATTTGCATTCTATGTCCTATGCTCGCCCCTGCAACCTGATGTATTATCACAGTAAATGTGCCTCTCTTTGCTCCTCTGTCTCTATTTTCATTTCAGAAAATAGCAGTGCCTTTAGCATAACCTATAGTCATTGTGCTGATAAGCTTAAGTAAATCATGGTTAGTGTAACAAGCCTATATTATTGTGGTTATTAATAAAACTTAAATATGTATTCAGGTTAGGAATGAATATAGTTCCTACAGCCATCACATTATCAATACATACACTATACTGAGAATTGTTCTTTCCCATTTATATTTTCACCCAGTTAATCAAATGAAGGCATTTTTTTAATAATCTGTTTTTCAGAGGTGGCTGGTTGATTATAGAAAATATAATTTCTTACTTGAGGTCCATTTTCACATTACAAAAAACATTTAAACACCAAGCAAGGACAGAATTGTCATGGTGTAGAGATAATGTTTTCTATAGGAAAGAACAAAGCAGGCATCCCATTTTCATCATGCTCTGTAGAGGTCACATTTGAGTCTATATGTCATCTACCTGATGTGACAAATGCTACAATAACATTGCACATTGCTTTCTTTTAGCTATTCTTATTAATATGCAGATGAAATGAGACACTTGTCTTCATTTGTTAGGGATAGACCAAGAAAATATCTTTCTTCACAATTCCAGAAACTTGAAATCTGTGATACAGCTGTCCTAGGACTGCTTTCTTCTAAGAAGGGAAGGAGAGATCTTTTCTAGGCTGTTTTCCTTGGCTCTGAGACTGCTCATTGCCCAATAACTTTATCCTCTTTCTACATATCTGTTCAAATTGTTCCTTCTTAAAGAATATCACTCACATTAGATTAACCTTACACTAATGATGTTCCTTTTGTTTGAGTCTCTCTATAAAGGCCCTATTTACAAAGAAGGGCATCCCCTAGGTGTCTGGAACTTAGGACTTCCACACTGTAGTTATTTTATTTTATTTTTTTCTCTCATGGGTGCAGGGCACAACACAATGCATAACAATTGTTTATTCTATTTTGTCTCATCTCCTTATAACTGAATGTTAGCTGCTCCATGACAGAATTGCCCAAAGAACTTAATTATGGCATCCACAATCAATGCAATTCAAACACTTATTGAGTATTTATGTAGGACTAGAGACATGCTGGTTTTTCAAATCAAGTGATTCAAAGACAAATAAGAAAAACAGTCTGTAGACGTTGCCTATGATTGCAGAAACAAAAAGAATCATTATGTAGAGGTACAGTGGCAATAGAGATTTGAGAACCCATGGCAGATCTTGAGAATGCTGAGATAAGAAGGAAGGTCTCACAGAGTTGAGAGCATGCAAGCAAACTGGGCTGTGCTGAGTGATGTGAAGAGTAGATTTGGGGTGACCAAAGGAACAGTTCCCCACCAGCCTCTTACTTTGTGCTTCTTGTCTTGGAGATATTCTGGTAGCTCCCAAGAGTCTAGAAGCCTGCTGAGTTCCACATGTTAGAAGGTACTGCGGGAAGCTGTGGAGATGAGAAAGAAGCTGGCTAGACCTTTGATGATGGGAGAGATTCATGCATGGACTCGGCCTTGTCTAAATTCTGTGATAATTCCATAGAGCCTCTAAGGCAGGTTCCTGAAGTAAGTCGTTTTTCTCTTTAAAATTGTATTTCCCTTCTCTTTTTCCATGTGGTTAGTATCCATGCTATCCTGTTAAAAGGAAAGTGTGTATTTATTGGGCCGGCTGGCACTGATGTGATTTGCAGATCCTATTGTATTTGGATACAACCGTCCGTTTTGCCAAAGGAATAATTTACTCTCACATGATAAAAACTTGTACAATCATGAGGTTTTTAAATATACTTAAATTTCCCTGACATAATCTGGTCAATTTTAGCAAAGATGTTCTGGAGTTCAGGAAAGGTTAGCATCTTGGCTGCATGATGAAATGGACTTTCTTTGTCAAATATAGTTGGTTTCATTTAGGAATCAACGTAAAAGGGCGTGTCCCTTAAGAAAGTTTCCACATTTTTACACTGCTCATAAATATTTGAACTTGATTTTACTTAGCACCCACATGAGCAACCCATGAAAGACGTTGATTTGAAACCATTAATTGCCACTGAGTTTTAAACCCATCCTAAAAGCAGACAGACACAGCATAATTATGAATCACTTGGAATCTCTGTAAAAATGTGTTCACATTGTTACTGAGCTGGTTAAGGTCAGTGAGGCAGCACTAACTTTCTGTGACATTTTCCCAGCCCCACTATTACCTGTCAGATTGGAAAAAAAATCAAGGCATCAGACGAGCTTATGCATTGATGTGCTCACTCTTGTCGTTAATTGAAGTAAATGGATAAGCTTGTCCATCAGCAGCCATAAAAACATCTGTTCATTGCTGTTGTTTTGCTTTTAGTCTCCTTAACCTGTGTTTCTTAGCAGTCTCTGGGATTTGAAAAATGCTTTGTTCTCGATTCAAGAACCATGATGACTCCTGCGTTTTTTCTACACTTTTACAAAAAATTGCTGACAAAGTGAAATATGGAATACTGTGTTCACTTACTCTATGTTTGGCTCACAATGGATTGAGTTATATAAAGTAGGACATGGACAAATTACAAAAACCAGACCAAGCAGAGGTCCCTAATAGTCTTATATAACTGCAAACACTCTGCATTTGCTTTAATCCATCAGCCTCTCCACCTCTCACAGAAAGAAAAGGAGTGTTTCTTATTCCCTCTTCCTGCCTCTTTCCTCCCCTTCTGATTTTTAAGTATAAAGAAAAGGTTTTCCATACTATAAACCTGAAAAGGTGCCTTTTAATGGGAAAGTAACTCAAAATGAAAACAGGAAATCCCTGCTTTCACTTGTGTGACTCTATTAACTCCCGAAGTATATACACCACAATCTGTGACAGAGCACAGTCATTCTACATCTTTTGCCTGAGAATGGTGTTTATTGCAGTATTTTTTGGCATGGAAATAAAGAATTCATCCCCAAAGTTATGTTACACACTAGAATTTTCTTCTAAGTTTGTAATGGAAAGACTAACAGTAGTGTAGGAAAAATAAATGAAACAAAAAGATCAGCAAATTGTTTAATTATGCTTATCTGAGAATTCTGGGTACATCAAGAATACAGTGTTTGTTAGAGCAGGGAAATGAGATAAATCAAACATCAGTGCTTTCTGTTTGCCATGGAAGTCACATTAATGAAGAAAACAGTTTTCTTCTGCCTATATTTAGAATTACTATTGAAGGGTAGGAGAAAAAATTCTGAAGTGTCTCCATGTTTGCAAAATATTTATACCAAACATTATGAAGCCATAGAAAGTGAAAAGACAATTAAGATTCACTAATACAATGTGTGTTGCTATGCCGAGGAAAATAAGACAACTAAAGAAGATGCTCATGAGAAAGGATGAAGAGGATGGAAATGGAGATCTGTTGATGAATTGTTTTATTGAAGTTGTCTTCTAATTTAGCTAAATGTAAAGTCCTATTGACACTTGCACTTGCATGAAGACAGTACTGATGGAGAGGGTAGCAGCTTCAACCTTGTCTGTCTTCATCTGTTTTCCCTTTTCTGCACTCTGTATTGGCATATTTTCCCCTTCCAGAAGGGTCTTCTGAGCTTCCCAAGGCTGTGCCTGGAACTCCAGATTGTGGCCTTTGTAAATAACGTACATAAAGAAGGGCTGTTAAACTCTTGTTGAGTTATTTTTGTTTTGCACTTTGCACCTTCAGTGAATACGGGAACTACTCCCACACCATTTCCTGACAAACCAAATCTTGCTGCGAAGGCTGAAAACGTTAGTCAGTTGCACCCTATTTTTAGGACTTGTAATGAAGAGAAAATGTAGTGTTATAACACTCATCCAAATGCTGGCGCCCCAGTAGACAACTGCAGAGTTTTAAGAGCTAATGTAGACAATTTATACAGAAAGGACTAAATTATGACCATTTCTTCAAATAAACAGACAACAGATCACTGAGAGTTGTGACAGAGTCTAGTTGTGGTTTGGAAACGCCAAACTTGGTGCTATTGAAGATCACAGATGGCCAAGAATAGCAGCAGCAGTTACCCAGGAACTGGACTCAGAAGGATGCTAACTTAAGTGTAAAAAAGGAGAGTAGAAATAAGGCCAAAAATTTCTGCTATAGATTCAAAACTACATTTCTAAATGCCCGTGACTTTCCAAACGATAATAGTTAGGTTTCACTGAGTGCTCACTGTGCCCTCAGCACTGTGTACATTAACTCAGTCTTTAGTGAAACCTGAAAAATGTGGAAGCAGTCTTGTTCCTATTTTAAACTAATGAAGTTCCAGCACACAGTGATTAATATGGCCAAAGGATTATTGCTCCTGAAGAGCAAAAATGGAGGTGATATGATTCCACATCTGGGGTATCTTATAATATATCTATATGTCTACCTATAGAAGTAACATGATTCCACATCCTGGGTGTCTTCTGATATATCTATAGTCTACCTATAGAGGTAACATTCTTCCACAGCCTGGATGTCTTCTGATATGTCTATATGTCTGCCTATAGAGGTAATATGATTCCACAACCTAGGTGTATTCTGATATATCTATGTGTCTACCTATAGAGGTAATGTAATTCCACAGCCTGAGTCTTCTGATAAAGGTATACACCTACCCATAGAGGTAACATGATTCCACAGCCTTGATGTCTTCTTATATACCTCTACATCTACCTATGGAGATGGTTCCAAAAGCTTCCTGTTTTGCTCTTCTGGACTTCATTCTCCTTCCTACATAGAGAAAAGTGGGTTCAGAAGAGAAGCAGGTTGTGGGGACATGTCCCAGCTACCAAAGGTCAAAGGCTACTGGAACTGCTCAAATATTGGCATAAGGGGCTTCAGGTGCAGTGTGCTTCTAGTAGTATTTATCTTTTGAATTCCAGTCTAGCAACTTCCAATTTGTGGTCCTCAGGCATTCTCAGAGTTTTTCACCTGATCGAATCGGCCCTTTATTCTGTTTTTCTCTCAATGCACTTGCTGGAAACCGAAGCTCCAGTTTCTGGTTCTCTATACATGGGCAATATTAAGTCCTGGTGAGACATTCTTATAATGGCCTCACATTCACTGCTAGTTGGTTATGTCTGCTGCTTCTTCCATTTAAACTTTCCAAGTGCTCTTAAAATTGCATTAGAATTCTTCCAGCGTCTGGGAAACATTGAGGAGACTCTGAATTGGGAACACATTTTGTGTGGCTATTTGAAGGCAGTTTGTCACAGCTTCTTTGTCACTGCTAGCTGTCCAAGTAGCTTTCAATGGTAACCAGTCCAACCCTCTCGCTTTGAATCAATTAGCTTCTCAATTCAAGTGTAGAGGCTGCATCTCTGGGTGGCTGTGTGTGTGCTACAATGCCAGCACCATAAGTATGCAGTGGCTACACAGGTAAGCATACACAGAACAGAACAGCTGATTCATGATGTCACAGTGCTGGGTAGAATCACAAATGGGTTTCAATCATAATTTGTTAATGTTTGTTTTCTAGATAAATGCTTTGGTAACTAAAGTCTTATTTACTATTTTTATTAATTTCTTTCCAGAATTTTCTCACTAAACAGCATGAACTCAAACCTTAGAAAGCAGATATGGACTGCTCAGAGATGGATACATATACCCAGGAAATCAGGGAACTCTGTCCTACTGAGCATAAACACTGAGTGAAAACTGACATTTGCCATGTCAGGAAGATTTTATTCCTTCTGGGCAGTTGAGAAAAGGAATAAGTAAGCTGAGAGATACTTATTCCATTAAGGTGCTCATTATCAGAAGTTTCCTCTGATATAAAGCAGTGGTTCTGAGGATATGGGTCTAGGGCCAGAACATTCAACGTAGCTGGAGAAATTGGTCAACATGTAAGTTCTTGAGCCATAATACATAGAAATATAAACTGTGGTGAACCCAGAAATCTGAGTTTCACAATGCCTTCAAGGGATTAGAATGGAATCTATGCCATAAGAAATGGTGATCTAATGCCTCTGATTCCCGATAAAAAGTTGAAGTCACACTAGTGAGTGCTGCCCTCCAGAAGTGTTGTGTGGGCTCTGCCAAGCATGTTGAGCTGGTTCTGGAGTCCTGTGCACACTGCCAAATGTGTTCAGTTGGTTCCGTATCCCCTTTCTTCCTCAGGATTCATCTCATAGCCTGGAGTTAATTTGCATATTTCTGTTGTAATCTGTTATAAAATCTGTTCTTAGAAAAATATACAAATAAATCATTAGGAAAATACTATATTAGGATTAGTTCGGCACTCTATCTGCAGTGATAATAATAATAATTAAAAAAACTGTAATACACATGTATAGACACTTTCGCCTCCCTGGAAATCCATTAAAAATAATGATTTGTTGCCTTCTCTTGATGCAATTGAAAAATATAACAACAACAAATACATCCTGGAACACAATTATCTTTATAATGTAATGGCTAGCTAGCAGTTAGAAAGCATCTTCAAAGGAGAGTGGTGTGTGCTTTGGCCCACCCAATTCTCAAAGGCCAATCACTTTATTGTTATTTTCATGTAGAGGAAATCTCTGATTTTCATAGTGAAAATGGTTAAAGACAATTGCAAGTTACCCACATAACACTATTGCAAAGTACTAATGAAGCTGTTGGACTTGCTTGTTTCTTACTGGCTAGTTCTGCCTTAAGTAATTACCCCATAATTGTTAATCTAAGTATTTCTCTTACCAGAGAATAGTTCCGGGCTTCCTACCCCATGGCGTTACATCTCAACTTTCTGTGTTCCTCCTACCCAGAGTCCTTCTGGACTCCTAATCCCAACTATCTAGATTCCTATTGGCCCAACAGTGCTTTATTGACATAAGACTTCCCTAACATCTCTTCTTTTCTGTTTAAACAAAAAGAAAGGTCTTAACTTTAACACAGTCAAATTGGATATAACAGAACAGTTATCAAATAAGAACATAGTTACAATATTTTAGCAAGATTTAAAGAAAATATCATTCATCCCATCCTTGTGAGTCCAAAGTTCTATATGCAGCTTATCTTTTATCATATCTAAGGAAAGCTATAATTATAACTATCTTCAACTCCATCAAAGACCACAGAAGGATAATATATAAACACTAGAAATGACAGAGACATCTTGCCACCTGGACAGTCACCCAAAGTTCCTCTGTAACGTTGGGGCATCCATCTTCAGCCCATAGGCCACAGTGTGTCTGGAACACTTCTCAGCAAAGCAGGAAATTTCAAACTGTCCATCTGCATCTGCAGTCTGTCAGTTATTTTTCTGTGTGCTGCAGAAAGTCTCGTAGACTCTTCCATGAAGCAGGAACCCTGTAAGACTGAGTTCAGTAGTCACTTTCCTGTGGGTCCTGCATGTCCAGATTATACAACAACAGTCAAGCAGTACAGGCTAGAGCAGTTTCTTGCCCAAATGGCTAATCTTGCCATGTTGAAAGCAAACAAGTTTCTTCGATGCCCATCTTCCTCTCAGACATTTCTCATTGTCAAGAAAAACCCTAAACCATTTTAAATGCCATTTTCTGAAGGTCTTTGAGAGGTTTGAAGACTGTTTATATATCTCAAATATATTTCTGTATATCTAGAAAGCCTAACTAACTTAACTATAAATTCTATTATAAGTAACTATCTATAGTCTGTATTCAATTATGCATTACATTTTAAAAGATCAGTATAAGCACAATACATAATCAAGAGGAGAAATATACATATCAAAAATTGACCTTGAATTTGCATCAATAAATGAAAAACCATACCAATACAAAGTATTCATTTCCATACCATACCCATCTGTTCAGAAGATCTTGCCTCATTCCTCTTCTCTGGGGTACCATGCATATCTCTTAAGTTCTTTCCTGTTTTCCAGACTCTGGGGTACAGAACTAAATAGAGAATTCTCAATAGAGGAGTCCAAAATGGCTGAGAGACACTTAAGAAAGTACTCAACATCCTTAGCCATCAAGGAAATGCAAATCAAAACAATTTGAGATATCATCTTACTCCTGTCAGAATGGCTAAAATCAAAAACACCGAAGACAATTTATGCTGGAGAGGATGTGATGAGAGGGGAACACTCCTCCACTGCTGGTGGGAGTACCAACTCATAGTCACTTTGGAAATCAGTATGGAGATGCCTTAGGAAAATGGGAATCAATCTACCACAAACCAAGCAATTCCACTTTTAGGCATATATCCAAAAGAGGCAAATTCATTCAACAAGGGCATCTGCTCCACTATGCTCATAGCAGCATTATTTGTAATAGCCAGAACCTGGAAGCAACCTAGATGCCCCTCAACTGAAGAGTGGATAGAGAAAATGTGGTACATTTACACAATGGAGTATTACTCAGCAGAAAAAAACAATGAAATCTTGAAATTCGCAGGTAAATGGGTGGCAGTAGAAGAAACCATCCTGAGTGAGGTAACTCAGTCACAAAAAGACAAACATGGTATGTACTCACTCATATATGGATTTTAGACATGGATCAGGATAGTGCCAGTCTGCACTTCCACTGACAGAGAGTCTGGGAAGCAGAAAGAACCAAAGAGATTAGCATGGTACCCCAGAGAAGAGGAATGAGGCAAGATCTTCTGAACAGATGGGAAACACGGCGATGGGTGGGGGAGAGTGGGATCTTGGAAGAAGAGAAAGAAGAGTTTATTTGGAGCACAGTTCCAGGGGTTTATCCTAGATAGCAGGCTAATGTCATACTGCAAGATCATTAAAATGGCACATCACATCTCGTCTACTCACAGAAAGCAGAAGAGAGGCCAGAAATGGAAAGAGATCATGAAACCATAAAGCCCATGCCCAATGATATATTTTCTTCAGTAATGCTGTAAGTCTGAAATGTTCCACAGTTTTCCCCCAAAGAACCACCAACTGTGGACCAAGTATTCCAAAATGTAAGCCTATGGAGAATTATTCTCATTTAAACCACTTGATATTGCACAGGATCTTGGTCATCTCATAATGCAAAATATAGTTAGTCTAACTTCAAAAGTCCCCATGGCCTTTAAGTCTTTGGCCTTTGACAAAATAACTTCTAAAACTCAAAGGCATGTCTAGGACCACCTATATAAATCAGAAAAATAATTACATATTTCCAACATATAATGATACAGAATATACATTCCCATACTCAGGAATAGGGGCATAATAGGGAAAAATTAGGCAAAAGTAAGGTCAAAATCTTGCAGGGAAAGCACCAAACCCTATAATTCCACATCTGAAATCAGGGGCTTCAGTTTTAGAGAATGTAAATGGTTCCTCCCCTCCAGCTTTGCTGCCTGAAACATACATTTATTTGGGGGCAGGTTATACTTCCTGTATACAGCTTTCCTTGGCAGATGTCTCATAACTCTGCCATCTTCAAAATGTTGGTGCCTCCATTTCAACACAAGATTTTTCTTCACATCTTCATGTAGTGGCTTTCGGTCCTCTGCAGAAACTCCAAACATGACACACACTGCTGGGAACCAGAAGCTCTCTGAAGCTATGGAGTTTAAGCAATCATGATCTTCTCCTACCTCTTGTTTCTGATGAGTTTGGCTGCCTGCTTGAGACGACCTTTAATCCCTTGTGTCACATATGCAATAGCTTCAACATGTTGTTGCTGCTTAAGAGCAAGAAACATCTTAAGCCCTCTCATTCACAAGTTGGAGGATTAGCTGGATGCAGTCTTTACCTGCCACTCCTTTTCTTATCCTTTTGATGAATAGCAGAAAGCTCTTATTTAATAGTACTGCTCACCTTAATAGTTATAGACTCTTTTTCAGTACATGCCTTGTGGGCATCTTCAAGCTTCTTAGTGTTCTTTCTTCACCAAAATGCCCATTTTGTGTTTCTTTCTAACCAATTTGCTCTTTTTCATTATAGATTTGCATAAGAATCATCAGAAACAACCAATCACAGAATCCAATTGACATAAGCGTGAAATTTTTTCACCAAAGAAATTTGTTCATTATTTTAAAATTTCACCCAAGGCAAGTTCTTAAACAGAGGCAGAACAAAGCTACAGTATTCTTTGCCATCTCACAGGAATGGCCACTAGTCCGGTTGTCAATCACATTTTGTTCTCTGCAATCTTAGGAGTCAGGTCTGCATTGTTATCCTTACTCTCAACACTACTGTCTTCCAGACCTTGCTTATAGTGCTCAAATGCTTTTATCATGCCAACTTTCAAAGTCTTTGATATTCCCTAGGAAAGAGCAATGTCAGGTCATCAACAATAGCAACATCACCAAACTTTTACCAGCATCTAGGTAATTTTTTAAATTGTCATGATGAAATAATATGACAAAAACTTTATGTATGGAAGAAAGGGTATTTTGGTTTGAAATTCCAGAGGACTAACATTCATAACAACAGAGAAAGTATGGCGTGGCCACAGAAGGAGATACATCCATACATAAGAAGTTCATCTATAGATAAAATGAGAGAGGAGGCAAGAACTAGGACTTAGCTATGTCATTAAAGCTCACCCAGTGGCTTGTTACTTCTAGTAACAAAGGTTCTAAGGCATAACCTTCCCAAGCAGTGTCACCAGTTGGGGACCAAGTGTTCAGATGCATGGCCCTCTATTTCTTGTTCAAAACACTACAAAAATATACCTTGAAGAGACTGTCACATGGAATATTTAGGTAGACAAAATTAGAAAGCACAATACAGAACTCTTTTTCATCTCTAAGGATGGTGGCTACTCTCCAAGACCCTTAGGGCAAGGTCAATGAGAATATTTTCTAAATCAAAAACCGTTAACAGGAATTTATCATCATATGGGCCTGGTGAAATCAAATATAGCATTTTAGTAACAGGTAATAGGTGCATTTTCTTCCGTTTATTAGGTGGAGAATATGGAATCACTAACCACAAATGTAGATATTTTAATCTACATTGTAGGTAGATAATCACATTTTATCTATGGAAGCTAAGGAGCATCAGGATAGCTAGAATAATCTCTAAGTGCTTTCATTTTAAAGATTTGTTACACACATTCCATACTCTATGAGATACAGGGCCATTTCTTGCTCTTGGTAGTAAAGGATCATATGTAAACTTTACCCAGAGACCTCTCTCAATGCAAATTGCTATACAAGTACAGCAGCATCTTCATCAATTACACTAAAGTTGAGACTTTTGTTGAAAAGCCCAGTTTAAGAAGAACATGTGGATAAATTGAAACAGAAATGAGCTGCTGTGTGAGGAGAAATTTGATGCTATATCATTGTGAATGAGGAGTTCAGAGGAGGAAGAAATTCAGGGCGTTTTCTGAAACAATTCATTTTAAGTAACAGATTTGTCGTCAACTTTTACTGAAATCAAAGACAAAACAATAAAAATATTCATGGAATACCTAGCTACCACTTAGAAAATGTCTTTGAAAGAAAGTAATACAAATTAATAAATTTGATGAACTCCTTACATCCACTACATTGTATTAAATTATTATTACTAAGCTTGCAAGATGACTTAGTGGGTAAAGCCACTCTTCACCAAGACTAAAATCTGAGTTTGAGCCATGAGCTCAGCTTGGTGGGAGAAGAGAACAAATTACCACATGTCGTCTTCTGCCCTATACCAATATATTGGAGCAATCATGCTGAAATGCATGAACACACATATATAAATGCACAGACACATACACGCACACATGTACACACACACACACACACACATCATGTACACATGTGAGAGAAAGAGAGAACAAGCCCACCAACAATAAGCAAATAAATGTAACTAAATAATTTTAAAGAATAAATAAAGAGGGGCCTGATAAGATGGATTGGTAGATAAAAGCAATTGAAGTACTTGTCCTCAAGCTTCAGTACCAGAATTTGATCCCCAGGACACAAATGGAGAGAACTGACTCTGCAAATTGACTTCTACATGTACTCCACGATACATGAATATGTAATTCTACACCCACCAATGTGTAAAACATTACTAAATTATGATCAAAATTAGATCTCCTTACTACTTACCATCATATAATTTCCATTTTCCAAAATAGATTTCTTTTACTCCTTTTTAATCTCCATGAAGCCTTTTTCCCCATACATATATTTTAAGTCACCACAAATGTCATATGAAACAAGGAAAGTAGAGTTCAGAGAACTCTCACTTGTGAAAGTGCCATTTCTATAAACTTCGGCTAATCATTTTAATATTAAGACATATCCCAATTTATCCTTGGAAAAGAACAATGAAGGTTAACTATGCAATTAAATTTGCTTCGAATGTTTTGAAACATACATTTAGGCCATGTTATGAAAAATGAAGCTTAATTGATCAATGCTTACCTGCCTACTCAAATGTGGAATAAAGATTAGTAGAAAATATCATATGAAAAACCATTAGCAATTTTTGAGAAGCCAGTATCCACTGCAGGATGTGTAGTAGTACCTTTTTCTTATATATGTACCCACATCTCCCAGTAAGTCTCAGTGGATGTCATTGAATCTATATAAAAACATATTTTTAGTAAACTGTACACTTTGCTTCAAAAAAAGAGAGGTGAGAGGAGAGAGAAAATGAGAAAACTCCTATTTTATGAAATTTTCTAAAATATTTCCAGAATACATATTTCATTTACAGAAAATGTGAAAGTGTTATGTTAATTGCAGTCATGATGTTATTTGATTCAAGAACAAACAAAAAGTATACATGGTTGGTTCAAACATTATGAGAATGAAGAGCAAGGAATGGCTAGCCCTGGTTTGTGAGTGAGTAAAATGTGAAAATACTCCACAGCATTCCTGGCTACCTGCTTTATCATACCATTGTCAGTTAGATGAGTGATCACTCTCCTTTGGATAGTTAAGAAAACTAACCTCAAAAGGTGAAAGAAAGTTATGCTTTGTCATGCAATTCTGAGGCAAAAAAATCTATATGTGACTTGAAAAGAATACAGAATACTTACTGTTTACAAATATATAGCTGCTGTCTTGTAGTTTAAATACCATATGTTTCCCAAAACCCATCATCTCCTCCAAGTTACCTCTAGCTTCTAGTTGGGATCTGTGGGGTGCTAAAATATATGAGACCCAAAGTAGACACTGTGCAAACAATATACAAAACTTAGATTAAAGCTTAGGTCTGAGGAGGGTATATAGGAAGACACACCTAAGAAAAGATTGATCAATCAAAATCATGACCAGGAGGACATTGGTCTCATTGTCCTTTAATTATAAACTGGACTCAGATATATTATTTATGACCTGCCCTGAAACATACATTATGGCTGAAACTATCATCGAGCATCTGTACTCAAAGAGTTCACATCCACAGATTAAACAAATCCATAGCCCAAATGTGAAAAAAAATATGTGTGTACTTAACAGGTACAGGCAGTTTTTTTAGTATTTTTTAAACAATACACTTTAATAATTTATCTATACAGGTTTTGCCTGTGTTTGTTGACAGAAGCAATCTGGGATTCTATAAAATGCTCAGTTAGATGTGTGGAGGTTAAATGTAATCACTATGCCATTTTATATAAGGTATTTTCGTTTCTAGACATTCTAGTGCCCATACATGTCTTAGACCCAGTCTATAGACACTGAGAGATAACTGCATACAAATATTAGTAATGTGTTAGTCATTCACATGTCAGTAAAGATGTTTTATATTGCCCTTATATCTAATTGAAATAAAATAAACTGAGAATCTCTGGTTTAGGATTGTTGAAAGGAATGAAGTACTCTGATCCTGATATCTCTCTTAGGAGAGCATTCAAAAACAGGGCGTCATTTTGTGTTGATAGTAACAAACACAAAGGTAGGAATGAAATTCATAGACCAACCTACAAGCAGTATTTTGTGAAAGTGAGTGGTGAATTCATGAGTGCAACAGTCCATCCTGTTGGAGAAACATTGTTTTACTGTACTTTCTGGTTTGCAAATACAACAATCTCACTGTTTTAAAACATTCCTTGATCCTTAATGGGAGGGGTATTTATTATATAGATGTTTCATTTATGGGTGAACACTGAATTGGCATTTACTTTATGTAATTTGACCAGTTATTAGTCACTGTTTTAATTGCTGTTCACTGCACCAAAAAATGCTTCTCTAACTAGGGTAGAGCTACATGGGTGTATGGATATGAAGATGCTTTTTTTAGGGGTGCTAGAGTGATTGCTTAGTGGTTAAGAGTGCTTGCTGATCTTCCAGAAGACCCTAGCTCTGTTCCAAGTACCCACAAGACAGCTCACAACTGTCTCTAACTCCAGTTCCAGAGGAATCCAACACCCTCACACAGACATATACAAAGACAATGAGAGTAAAATAAATATAATAAGTCTTATTTTTATTTAGAAGGCAGTTTGACTCTATGTCTACACAGAAAAATAGTAATACATGGTTCATCCCTATTTCAAGTTTCTCAGTCACAAGTTCTTTGCCAGATTTACAATATTTGACATGAGTTTCCACTTGTACAGTAGACCTTAAATCCCATAAGAAAGTGGCTCTTTATTACCATAACTAACGCATTGAATTTTAGAGCAAGTGCATTCATTATTTATTGATATATTTGTTATTGATGTTGCAAATGCTTTTGGTGAATTGCAATTATATATGTATCCATATATGTTGTGCTGTATAAGCATCACACATTTCTATGTGTTATAGATTTTATATTGTTGTCTATTATATACCATATATATTCATAATTTTAGTCCATGAAACAAATTATTGACTTCAATAATCTAGATATTAAAACTCTTATGTTTTAGAGACTGACACAATATGCACAGCTTAGGAATTGACCTAACTGGGGTGACCAGAAATGAAGAAATTGCGGACACACATACAGAAAAGTTGGAATCAGATGGGTCATGTGTTCTGATAGAGACATGGAGACACACAAGCAACAACCTGGAAACTCAATAAACCTTTATTTATCTGAGGAGACAGGATTCTTGTATACAGCTAAATGGAGAGACAGGATTATTGTATATAACTGGATGAGGAGTCAGGTTTCTTATATACAGATGAACAAGGAAAAAAGTTTAGGTAACCGCAGGAAGGGGTTAGTGTAAAGAGCAGTCTTGGGCTGTAACATCTGGGAAGAGGAGGCTACAGTGAACATTTCTGCATACTGTCAACAACTACACACAGACCAAGGGAAAGCTTTGCCATTCCCATGGGTTTGAGGCATTGGCATCCTCTATGTGCCTGTGCTCATGTCAACAACATTCATTCATTTAGGATTTCATAAGCTCATTACACATTCACCCAGGTTTTCTTCCACTCCCCACAAGAAGCGTAAGTTTAAATACAAAGATATGTATATATACATTTTATTATATGCTACATACACACACATACACATACACACACACACATATATATGTGTGTGTGTATATATAAAATTATAGTCATGGATCATTCTATAAAACACTCAAGGAATGGATATCAGGTAAGAATATTGATGTACTAAAGTTGTTTTTATTGCTTTGCTTCTTCACTTGAGAAAATATCTTCAGAATGCCTGAAGCAAATCTAGGAGAGTTACATTTTGTTGTTAATGTTTTAAAGTTATTTCAAGGTTGCATGAAACAGCATATAGAGTAGGATGACTTGGCTGGGATCTCTGTAATGGGCAACATGGTCACATAGTTAACTGCACAGTGGCCACAACTGTACACTGAATCCTGTTACAGTGAACAAGAACATTTTAAAGTTCTTATTTCATCTGTCAAACCCTCTCATGCTAAGTGTCTAAATATATAGGAGGATTAGCAAAATATACACATCTGGGACCTCACTTACTATTTAAAGCATTTCATGGTTTCTATCTAATGATATCCTCGATGAGTTTTTAAAGACATACTGGATTAATTCTAAATCCAAATAAAATATTTTATGTGTAATTTGAATTCATTTTGAATGCCACTGTGACAGCTATGAGTGGTTGGTGAGATACAGTATCTGCTTTTGTCTCCAGGATTACAAAACTTCTAAAGAGCACGTTGTTCAGGCTCAGTCATTAAAATGAGTAATGTTGAAGGGTGGAGGCCATCCTTCTGCAGCTGAGATCATTTATGTTTGGTAGTACCATGGCCCAATATAGGCTGGGATAAACCTAGTTTAATTCCAGAGAGGAGTCTTGGTTGCAGTCTTGTAGATAGGGTGTTGGGAAGTAGAAAGACAAGGTTGGAACTTCACCACAAATATAGACATTTCTAATCTTCCTTGTGACTCAGAAGATTCTCACATGTCAGAAGGAGGGAGAACATAAGCTTCCAAGGTCTGCCTCATGCTCAGCTTCCTAAAAAATCTTGGCTCATCTTATCTTCACTGAGATCATTAAAATTCTCATTGTCTGCCTATTTGCAGCTAGTGAACCAATGTGCTGAGGTAAAGGTTGTGGGTCTTTTAGGGTTAGAGAAAAATTGTTAATAATTATGAAGAATTACAATTTGTTGACAAAGAGTATTCATTATTAGATAATTTAAACTAAACATGCATTCATTTAGTACTGTAACTTCACTGATTTGATGGATGAATTTTTAAGCTGCCAACAAAAACATGAGAATGCTACAAATATTTTAATAAATGTAATATGCATCAAGGCTCACTCATGTTTCTCACATGCTTCCTATAAAACTGTACCCCTTGGATAAAAACAAGCTTAACATAACACTCTCCTGGCTCAGAGTTTCATGGGTGTTAGACATTTCTTTAGTAGCCATCATTTATGTTGCAATCTTCAAGCTTGGAGTCACTTTTAAGTGAGTTAAATGTGATTTGATGAACAAGGAAGTCCCCAACTTAACTACTGTCTATTTTAAATTTAATGGCTCATTTTATTAATAACTTCCTTGTATGGCAGTCTCTATTATATTTTTAAAATGCTTGAATTCCTACTTCTATGGCTAATCCTATTTTTTGCATGGCTAGTCAATTTGGTACAGTAGGAATCAGCAAGTGCTCACCGAGTGCATACGTTGAGACATTTGCTTCTTCTGTTTATCTTCTCTGTTTGCATCT
This sequence comes from Mesocricetus auratus, assembly GCF_017639785.1. Classification (NCBI taxonomy): domain Eukaryota; kingdom Metazoa; phylum Chordata; class Mammalia; order Rodentia; family Cricetidae; genus Mesocricetus; species Mesocricetus auratus. The sequence continues at coordinate 68,778,206 of NW_024429184.1, forward strand.
GGCCTGGCTGAGAGGTCCCAGTATGTGCATTGTCAGCTCAGCATTGTGATTTGGAAGAACAGACCGTTCTTTGCGGATGCTGGCTTGTTGATTGTCTCTTAAGTATTTTAATGGTGAGGCATACAGAAATATCTTTAGATCTTTATTTCTTCCTCTTAATAGTTTTTCTTTTCCTTTTTAAAGAAAATAAACCATTTCTATGAATGCTGTAATCTATAAGTGTTATAAGGTGAATAAGTGCTATAAGGTATAATGGTTAGATTTATGTGTAAAATGACCTTAAGCTTCTATCTAGAAAAAGTAGTTCCAGCAGGTAGAGTTGCCAAAAATCCAGGCAAGTGACATAAAGGGCAAATTGTAGCATGGTTAAACAATGCTGCTGACTTAAAATTTCACATAAGTCTACCCTTGGGAGGAAAAGCCTCTGGGGGGAAGTCTTCTAGAAGTTTCCTACACTGAGTCCAACGACTAGGTCACATTCTCAGAGAATGCATCCATATTCTTTAAGAATTTAGGAATGGGTTGAATCATTTTAATATTTATCCATCTTCCTTACAAGGCCACCTATTACAACAACACTTCAAAAGCAAAGTTCACAAAGCCTAGTGTCTACAGTGAGGCACTCAAAAAACTGCCCACAGCTTCATCCTGACAGACACAGAGTCTTTACAGCAGTGGACTCAAGTGAGCAGCTAGGAATTTGTTGCTACCATTGAAAACAAGGAGCACAAAGAATCACTGGGAATTTTATTATTCCCCATGGTTTGATTTAAACTAGACCTACCTGCTCAAGGACTCTGATCAGGATGTTGCCTGTACAGACCTAGGTCTGGTGACAAATCCTCACATGGCACAAGTGCAGGCCTGTATCTTATTTCTAATGATTCTTTATTTTCATTCTTTAGATATATCTAGCCTCCAGATTGTCTTCTTTGTCCTTGTTATTACTCAAGTATTACTCATTTTCTGGATAATTGCCTTAGGGTCCCTAAATTTTCCTCTAACATAGCACAATGTCTGACATCTCCAAAACTCCTAAGAAATATGTTATAATGATACCATAGATATTTATATATTATAGAAACCATCTTTCATATGCTGGAGTATACAGAATTTCCAGAAGTGTGTCTAGAACATCTCAGCTTCAATCCACAGTGACTCAAGGAATATACTCAAATTTAACAAGACAAGCTAACTTTACAGGTAAGACCTGCTTTAACAACCTGAAAACAAAGGACTAAGTGTTCCAGCAATGGGTTTGTGAGAATCTACACTGTGGTTGATGAGGGACAATTCTACAGGTGAATTACATAACTGCAGATACAGATTTCAGCTGCACCATCTCAGTGGATGGCTGCCTCTGACTGTCACTGAGAACCTGATAGAAATGTCTTCCTATGATCTTAGTACTTTGTTCCCTTCTGGGGTGGCAGCAGGGATTCTGGACTAGTATCTACACAAAACGGCATTTGTGAAACTTTTCCTTCTCTGTAAAACATGCATTGTTCTGTGGATCAAAGCAGGATTTTGAAATTGTGAAAATATTTAAGCAGAATCAGTAAGCTTAATAAATTGAACATTGAAAAACATTTTGGTCTATCATTAAGATAATTCCAGAAGGATGGAAGACAAGAAGACTGAAGAGAATGACAGGCATCTTTAAAGAAGAGAACAAGAGGTAGATTAAACATCGTTTTAAGATAATATTTTGTTTTGGATGGTAGACAGACAAAAATGATATTCTGGTCTTGTGGATGGCTGAAGCATCTTCATCTACCCTGGGCCTGTCAGGAAAATATCTGCATGCCCCGCGGAGTTTCGAGTGAGATGGGCTAATGGTGAATAAGAAGACAGTGAGAGGACTGGAACACTTGAAAGGTCTGACAGTCTGTGGCTGATTGCTGATAGCGTTAGAATAGACTTATTATCAGCTTCTATGCACCTTATCAGAATGAACATGCCTCTTTGAAAATTAAAGTATATGAAAAAGGACATCTTGTATTTCACTTTTTGATAGTTTGTCTCAAAATGCACCTTTAAAAAAGAGAAAAGAAACTCCTTATCATTTAGAGAACTTTTTCTACTTGATTAAGTTCCCTTTCCCTCTTCATGCAAGGGGGTATGAAAGCCCATAAAATATCCAGGGTAGCATCAAAGGCACATTGTTGGTATTATTCAAGATCAGAGTAGGGGAAGCAGACTGAAGGACTCTAGGTTTGAAACAAGGAGTTTCACAAACCAAAAGGAAAATGTAAGCAGCAGGGAGTTTTAAAGCTGTCTTTGTTTGTTCCTTTGTTAATATCTTGCTCTGCTAGGTTTACAAATCCTAAATAAATAGAAATTAGTGCTCCTTCCTTTGCAGTCCATTTGCTTTAGATGTTTGCCTTGAGGGACATTTGTGTATTCTGCTAATGGCTGCAGCAGAGTGCTGTCTCATTTTCATTCTGGCAAAAAAAGGCCGTCACCATGGTTACAGTTTCATTTGCTAGGGAGAAACTGATGGCTGTTAGTGATCCCATCATAAGCAACTTCTGTCAGATTTCTTATCAAGTAGACATATTTTGACAAAGTGAAAGATAACACTGTAATAAGAGAACTCAGTTGCAACTCTATGCAATGAACCATTTAGCATTAAATGAAATGTGAAACCACATTTTAAAAACCGAAGGTGGGGAGAAAGTAATATTTATAATTTACACACTCACACACACACACACACACTCTCACAGAATATTGTGTTGCACAGGCACAGTAATGTCAGCTTCTTTTCTTTTCATTGTCACACTAACCCCAGCAGGATAATATCGATTGAGGATCATATAAATCATCATGAATGAGACTCCTCGTGTCTTCCACGGGAGAATATTAAGATTTTGTTGTCTCCATCTACCTTGGTAGATCCCAGGGCTCTAACAAGCCAAGCACCAAGCCTACCATTTCAGAATATGCTGATCAGAGCTTGTAAAGCGTGTGGGTCATAACAGACTGTTTTATTTTGCTGAGGGTACATCTGAATCCTCAGATAGACCAGTGAGATCAATAGAAAATCTTGTTCACAGCTATGTGATGTTCCAAAGATAGCTACAATGACAGTTGCAGAACTGGGGAGAGGGATGAAGCCCTAACATTTCCCACGAAGGCTTTGGCCCTCCACCAAGATTAACCCACCGAAAGGGTCAAGGGTAGACTCAAAGTCAGAAGAATGAGTTCAAGGCCAGCAAGCAAAGCTTCTGACACATTACCAATGGGACTGCAGACTCTGTACCTACTTGACTCCAGGGGTGACATTTCACTAAAATTAAACGTATAGGCTAATGGGAAAAATCCCCCAAAGAAAAGTCTTGAATGTTTTCTATATCGGGCTTTTTGATGATTCTATATTGTCTTTGTTTGTAATGTAAATAAAACAGTGATGAACACAGTAGATACTTCATGTTGAATGAAAAAGAAATGATGACCTTCTTACATGCAAAACATAGTGGCATAGTAAGCCAAGTATCACCAGTCCTTATGGGAAAGAGGAGGAACACTTTTCAGCACTGGTGACTTGCTGAAGAAGTCACAAAGAGAGTGTCTTCTTGGGAATGCAGTTTTGAAGCCAATTGGCTCACTGGTTACTTTTCCAGGAGGACTGCTTTAGTATATTGATTTCATTTTATAATTAGTTTGTCTTTACCAATGGAGAAACTGATGTGGTCAATGCCCAGAAGAATTCAGCTAAGTGTCTTTCTTCCTAAGCATTTGGTTTTTTTGTCTGCACATATATACTAAAAGGTGTGCATAAAAAGTACAAAAAAGATAACAAATACTAATTCCTCTTAGTGTAACAAACAGAATCATGAAATTAGTAGGCAGTAATAAAAGTCTGCTCGGGCTGAAGTCATCTACTGATAAGGAAGTAGTGATGTGTATTTTCCCTAATAATTATGAAATTATTGATTACTTGGCTTTTTGTAAAACAGTATTTTAAAGTTTTCTGAGGTGCATGGTATCAACATTTAAAAAGAAATGCATTTCTACACTCATGCAACTAGCATTGTAATGTGATATCATGGTTAATGAACAAAATATAGCTCTCTATTTATATTGCCAAGGGAATGTTAAAGCTCATATACATTTTTTACTTGCTATGTTTAAAATAATGTTTTGTCCTAATCAGTCAAATATAAAGGAGCTGTCTTATTTTTCACTCCACAGACAATTGGCAAGAGAGGTCACGGTCTCAAAGTTGGTTATATTAGATAGCTTATTACATAGAATAATGCACATTTTCATTTAAATTCAGAGAATATAATGTCTTCGATTTATGGATACAAAACAGATCAAATCACTTCATGAATGTGTGTTACTGACAGCTCATCTGTGTTTGCCTAACAAAATGGGAATGGATCCAAAAAGGGAATTTGCAATATGATTCTCCTTCAATTATAAATCAGTTGAACATAAATCCTAATTTCCTGGTCACATACAATGCAATGGAACTTGCTGGCAAAGAAGAGTATGTTTTAGTGGAAAAAAATCTGTAGAAAATAACAAGATGGTACTTGATCCTTAGCCAGGCTTTGCCCTGAGGTCATCTGCACTTGGCATGATTTTCGGGGTAAAATAGGAATTTCTGGAATTAAAAGAAAATGTTCAGTTTAATATTTCTTTCAAATAAAGACATCTCTCTGCCTAATTCCAGCACAAGATGGGTTGGTGTGACAAGCAATTTGTCTGGAAAATAACAATCCCAGGAGGTACTGACCTCCAGAACATAAAAAGAATACATGTCCCCATAGTCCCTAGATACAATTATGCTGAATTCTAAAATGACTTTTTTCATGTGTATATGTATGCAAGTATGTGGTGTGTGAGTGTGTGTGTGTGTGTGTGTGTGCGTGCGCGCGCGTGCGCATGTGTGTAAATAAGAAAACAGAGCCTGTAGAGACAAATTAAACATTTAAAGGAAAAATTTTAATACTTGAGAGACTTGAAAAGTTTCCTTCATCATTGACAATACCATCATAATAGTTTTCTTCTGATCCCAAACTAGGCCAAACTAGGCTATCATCTCCAATTTTGTAGATTTTTCATTTTCAGGGAATTTTAGGTGCATAGCAAAGTTGACTGGAAGGCCCAGGGGTTTCCAAGTAACTTTGCTAACCACACAGAGTCTCCCATCCTTGGCATCTTCACTAGTGTGGAACATCCTGTGCTGTCACCATTGATCAACTGATGTTTTCAGGCCATCATCACTGAAGTCCACATCTGGCAAGATGGTTCATTCTTGGTAGGGAGCAAACAGTGTGTGGGACAACATGTAATCTCAATAGCTACCTGTGGCATAGAGTCCTGCTACCCCAGAAGCCCTGCATGCAGCCATCTGTCCTTTCCCTATTATCTAACCACTTCCAAACACTATTCTCATTACATATCCTACACCTGTGCCTCATCCACAACTTAATAAAGTAAAAAATCATACAGTATTTAGCTTTTTTTCTATTGTCTGGATGTATCACAGTTTTCTAGTCTCTTGAAGAATGTCCTGTTTGCTTCCAAATTTTTGGTAATTGCAAAGAAATTTGATCTGAACATTTGTGTGAAAGTTTTTGTGAGGCTATGGAACCATGATTTTATCTCATTTTAGTAAATATCTAGGCCCACCATTGATATATCATATGGGAAGATCATTTTAACTTTTTAAGAACCTGCCAAACTGTCATGTAAAGCGGCTGTTTGGTTCCTCTGCTTAGGCTTTAAGCACAAGCTCCTGCTCTTCTGAACCCTTGCCAGCATGTGGTGTCGTCGGAGCTCTGGATTTTTCTCATTCTGAGAAGACATAGCAGTATCTTGTTCTTATTTGCATGTGTCTGATGGCATGCCACGTAGAAAGTTCCTCATGTTTCAGCCCCTGTTCATTTTTGTCTAGTAAATTAAGTAATCCAGACTTTAGACCAAAAAACATATCCATTCTCACATTATAGTCTATTTTGATTATATTTGTAACAGTATTAATTTTTAGAGTTCACATTCAGCATTTTAATTATTAAAAATTTCCCAGGGAAATACAGGTTTTTTGTTTGTTTGTTTGTTTTCATTTCAAACAAGTTTCACAAATGGACTTCAAGAATATCTTCTGATCTAAAAATTATGTGATTCTTGTAATGTGTAATAGCTTGTATAGAAAACTCTGGGTCAGGGGTCTGGAGAAATGTCTCAGAATGCTCTTGCGGAGAACTGAAATTTAGTTCACAGCACCCATGCCACATCTGTGAGTCAAATGTCCTGTTCTGGTCTCTGTCGACACTTGCATGTGCATACGTACATACATTACTGCACACACACACACACACACACACACACAGTGCGCACACGCACACACACACCTACTTCATTTTGAAGTCTTTGAATAAAGATTAAACTTTCAAGATTATTATATACTTACTTATTTACTATATATACATCAGGCTATTTTAGAACAATCCAAGCACATTTTTACTTCTCTTCAATTTATTTCATTTCATTTTGATTAAATTGTTCATATGTGGGTACATGACAGCTCAGTTACATATAATTTTGGCCAGCAGCTCTGATAACTGCAGGATGAACCCTGAAATGAAGCCCTATTATCTTCTTTTGCATTCTGTACTGTCAGTTGCCTGGCTCATCTTCCTACTTTGCTGCTATAAATAACTATTCCATGTATATCCTTCTACATTTCAGTTTTCATTTGATGGTATCCATCTTAGAAGTTGCAAAGAAGTGAATGGATGGTCCCTTGATTTGAGTTTTCATTTCATTTCATTTTATTTGTGATGTTTAATATCTTGACATTCACTTTACTTGTATGATGAAATTAAAAATTCTCTGATATTGAATTCCATTTCCTAACATAATTTCACTTTGATTGAAACGAGCTTGTGCTTGATCTAAATACTTCATGAAAAAGGCTTTTTCCCTTGCTGATGTGCCTGCTACAACTCTTAATCATTTGCTGGTTTTAACATTTGCAAAATGTACATTGTACCAGAAATTTCCTGCTTTTGTAATTTTCACAGTGGCCTCTTACTGTTGGTGCTTTGTGTTTACCATTGAGGCTACGTGCTCTCTAAACTCCTATTCAGACACTTCCCAATTGTGTGAAATTTCCCTGTATGGACCAGTCAAACTAAGCATCATAATGATTATGTCACAAGCTACTGAAAAAGAACTGGCACCATGTTTTAAGGTCATGACACTAAGAACTGCAAGTACATATGTACACATAAACAACAACAAAAAATTACTCCTTTAAAATTTCAACTTAAAATGTCAGCAGTATTATTGAGAACATCCAAAATGAAGCAAACTTATCCTAACTGCTTAGAAAAATGAAGCCTAGAAGAATAGAATTTGAGTTTGGAAGAGACTGGCTCATGGTGACAGTTTCTCAATTTTGTCATAAAGGCCACAACAGAAATTTCTACTAGAATTTTGTAGTGAAACACAAAAAGTCAGGAACTACATCTGGTCTTTCAAATAGATAAAGGAGAATCTATGCCAGCAGCTAATGTCTTTCAAGAAATATAGTGACAAACATGTATGTACAAAGAAAGAATCAATTCTCATAAACTATTATTTTGTTAAATCTTTATTAAATAGATCATTTGTGTATTATAATCATGGTGGCTTATTTGCTAAAGAAAAATATTTTTAAGGTATCAAAGTAAGGAGATTGTTGAAGAAAAGGGAATTTGGGGGATAATTTTTTATTTTACAACCTAAAAAATAAATACAGTCCATTTACCCAAACAGACATCTGAACTGTTACTTCAAAGGGGCTAAAATATTTGTCAAATAACTTGGTCCTTAAACCACAGCTCTGCATCAAACACTGAGAACAGGAAACCAATTCAAATTTTGTTTCTTTAAAGTGTTGCATCTTGGCTTCTCATCAAGGACAATAAAATAGGATGTTCCAGTCTCATGTTAATAAACTGAATCTGGATTTGTCCACTCTGATCTCTGGATAAGTTTGAGATATGACTTGATGGACCCCAGTCATTCTGCTTAGTCTCTTCATCATGCTAAATAGTGGCTCCAGGCTTATTTAATAATAAGCCACTGTAGAAGGATATTTGAAAATTACCTTATTTGGCAAAGGTAAGAGTGAAATCATTCAAAAGGATATGCCCAATATTTACTTAAAAATTAGTGGTAATCAGGGAATATTGTCAATGCATAGTACAGAGTGTAGGCTGGGCTAAAAAGTAAAGTTTGAACACTCAACGCAGAGCTGAAATCATAATCATGTCAACATACACAGAGAGGTAGAACCTCAGCTAAGCCCACAGGAAAGTGGCATGAGAAACCTTTTCCTATTCAATTAACCTTTCCTTAACAATCTAGAGAGTTCTCTAGTTTTGTTTATTAATATTAATTGTGCAAGTGCATTGCCAACCCTTTTACATGGATTCAACATTTAAGTATCTTTGTATTCCTTAAGTTACATGTGTTAGTCACTGGAAAAGGAAGACTTCCAGAGAGTTCTCAATTATTGAACACAGTTTTCTCTCATCACAAAAAAAGAGGCTGTAACTTCTAATTTCTGGTACTATCTCTTAAGACTGTAGAGAAAAATCCAATTTCATAGTCTTTCCTTTTTTCTTTTCATGCTTTCTTTCTTTTTTACTAACAATTACATTTATAGTGCATTGGAGTTAAATCAGGCACCATCTCATCATAGTTGAAAGGTGTCCACTTCTTCCTGAAGTTGCATTCCATATAGTCATAATGGAAAATTACAGAACACCAAAATAGAAACAAAGTGGTATTAACAGATGTGATCTCACCAGGGTTCCATTTGTTAAAGAAAACATTGAATATTAATTAAAAGTTAATTAGAACTAATTGCCAATTAGAAAGAAAATGTAATTTGAAGCTACCCACAGCCCTTCTACTATTATTACCTTTGAGAATACTGCACACCCGAGGGCTGGCGAGCATATCACCTTCCTTCCTGTGGCAGCCCTGTGAAGTCCATCCGCTTACAATTAACTTGCTGCATTAAACCACAGAGCAGGTGATGCTGCACAAAGCAGAATCATTTATGGAATACAGTATTGATGAAGGAGTCAGTGTTTTATGGAGTGTGAATATCATTGTGGCAGGAAAAAAAAGAATTGAGAAAGGCAAATGAAATTGTAGCGAAGCTGGAGATGTACGGATATGTACAGTAACAACCCCTTATGTGTTCCTATACTTCTAGGAACAAACTGATTTTCATTTTAGGATGGAGATTTCCTACAAGGCTCAGATTAATGTTCATATTTGAGTACAGTTATATCACTAGAATCCAGAAATGGCATATACACCCACATCAGTCTAACAGTTTCCTTCCAGTCCAGAGATACAGGCAGCTTTAGAATGAATTTTAAAACTTTCTTCCTCCTTCTTGAAAGAATTTCCAGTGACAGAGTTTACTCTTCTATGGGAGTGAATACTGAGACTGAGGATGACAGCCATTTTGCCACCAGACCAAACTGAGGCCCAAAGGCAAGCTAGAAGTAGAGGCCTAACATCTTAAAGCACAGAGACCTTATGTGTGGGACCTGACAATTAATTTCCTTTATTTCCATTAAGTCATTTTGGATTTTATTTCTAGACACTTAAAACAAGAAAGACCATTGACAACATAGTGTGTTGAAGACATTTACAATAGACCCAGAAGAGAGGATCTTCCCATTCAAGTTAAGAAAGCTTCCCTCTACCAAGACAAATATTGCTTCTGGAAGCATTCCTTGGTTGACTGTTGACACTGAAGAGGTCAGTGTACCTAGAAGGTTTTGTTTCTTAATCATTAACTGGGCACAGCCTGAAGCTATTAGTTCACTCACCTAGTCACTGTTCACATCCACAGAGGACTCAGTGATGTTCAAATCATTGACCTCATCGAATGGCAGTTTAAGAAGGACATTTCATGTCAGAAGAAGATAAATTCTTTCTGATTTTGAGTTTTTATAAAGATGCTTTGGACCCTGTTTCTTCCTGGGCCTCTCTGTAACCTCGGCTTTGACTTTGGGCTATCTTCTACACAGAAATTCCTGCAATTATAATACCACTAGTCCTCTAATACTCATATAAGTGAAGATCTACAAGATGGCAAACACAGACTGGATTCTCTTTGCTTCATATTTTAATTTTAAAGTCATTTACTGATTTCCTGTGATGATTATCGTATTATGTGCTCTTTCCAAAGAAACCCTGCCTGTGAGCCAACATGAGTGTGTTGTTCCCACACATGTGTGTCAAGAAGAAGACAGCTTGCAGGAGCCATTTCTCTATACCTTACGTGTACCAAAAATGGGATTTGTGTCACCAAGCTTGGCAACAAACACTTTAGCCTGCTGAGCCACATTCCTATGTGTAAGATGAGATTCATGTGCCTTTATTGAGTCAATCCCTTTGCTAAGCGAAGCCATGGCTTTTGTGTCTGGTTGACACAAAAACTGACAGTTTTAGTTCTATTTAGTGGAACAAATGTGATAATTGATTAGAAATGATATCAAATACAAGAATCCTAACTTGACTCACTGATTTATGAGTGGTCCTTTACTAATATTTACATTATTTTAATATATATAACATAATATATAGATAAACAAGTATAAACGTTTAAGAAAAACTATGAGATTTTGCTTTGATACTCTAAATATAAATGCTGGCCTTGAGTCCATATATTTATAAAAATATGTCTCTTATTAGAAATATCATTGGTCTCAGCCTTTTTGCAGTTTCTAGGAACCTTACACATTAAAATGAAATTCATATTACAGTATCTCCATATTTTGTTTCGATCCAAAAGCTTCATCAGTAAAGTTTAAAATCAGCAAGAGGGTATGCTCTGATTTCCAATGCCTTAGCATCATTTTGCATTAGAGGTTATAAGAAATATTTAATATTTCACTTACTATTCACAAAGGCCTTTGATTTTTCCCAAGTCTCTCTACTACTCTGTGAAAGGATTCGTAAGAATTGTGCAGAATCTGATCACCAGATTAGAAACTCTTTCTAGCTCATTTTTCTTTAACTGTGTCTATTTTAATTGTTTCAAAGGGGGAATTAAAAGATTAACCAATTAGAATTCTAATGGGACATCCATGGAGTTTATAGAAAACTGTCTTTGGAGCTTTTCCTTGAGGTATCAAAGGACATTTGAAATGTATTATCACATGGAGATTTTTAAAGTCATGTTTACAGATAAAGTGACCAATTTAAATTATTTAATGTTTCCAAATCCTATTTTACATCAGCTGGCTGTACTGACATATTCTAAGGAAACAATTGGAAGAAACTCTGGTCCTGAGACATAGCTGAAATTTAAAGTGCATTTCTATTTCCAGAAAAAAAAGAAAGAAAGAAAATCTCAACTCAGTCAAATATATCTAGTATAACACTGGAGCCACATTCAACCTGCTTTTTAATTATCCCTATGTAGAGCAGTTCTGAAATTTTCTCTGGATAGCCTCATATCCTATTGTTATCATTTATGTAGCATGATTTCTCCTGTAAGTTTGTTAGCCTCAGATCAGCCATGCCAAGGAAAATGACAATGTAGAAGTGGCAGATAACACCAACATCACGTATATTTATGTCTGGAATACATTTTCTGCTGTCCTTTCCCCCCTAGAACATTTACCGTCCTAATTATGTTTTACTCAGTCTAATGTTTAAATTAATTTGAATTCCCTCAGCTCACAACTGACAGTGAGAAGAATGGAGAAATGTTCCTGAAGGGAAGGAGAAATTAGATTAAATAATAATGATCACTCGTATTCCTACACCACTTCAGCATTTACAATGTGATTTGGTTTCTCTTCACTAAGCCAGTCTCCACCACTATGGGGCAGATAGAGAATGTATACATTAGGAAAACAAATGGTATTTGACAGGGCCTGGCTTCTCCACAGGAAAGCAGCTGTGCTTTGGGAGACAGCCCTCCCTGAGAAGGGCCTCAGGCTTTTTGTTCACTGTTATGAGTGCCACAAACAGTGCAGAGCACCACTGAGCACATGGATTTGATAAAGGCCAGTAATCTATTTCCTTCTGCAAAGTCACATCTTAGTCATCCTACTTTGTTCCTATGACCCTACTCTCATTGGCCAGGACAGGATGGACTAAATCAATGCTCTGTCCCTGTACAGAAAGCTCTGAAGCAGTCTAGAAGCTAGTAGGGAGGCCATCAGGAAATATGACACAAGGATGAGATAAACCATTTCCCACAAGGATTTTAATTTGAAAATAAAGAATTGATTCATAATATGGGTGGACTCAGTAAGAAAAGAAGTCTAAGAAATGCCTAATGTTAATATAACCTCCAGAACATTTTCTTCATTCTGTTCTTTATCTTTTGTTTTTAGCATCATCTTTCTGGGGAGGGAGTGGAGAGGACAGGGTACGTGACCACTTTGTTATGTTTGAGTTGCCACCCATCCGGACAGACATATTCTCCATGAAGCTAGAGTATAGAGTATCTGTTGTGGACACCTCACGATATTTAGAAATATGATCAGTCTGGGATTCTCAACCAAAGCTTTTCCCTCTAGCTACCTTCAGAATCCATAGGCTGAACAGTTTTTCATATCATATATTTTTAAACGACTGATTGCTATTAATTTTGAGTATTCTGATTATGCTGTATTCAATATCTTTAAGGTCTGTAATTGCCTACTGCTTATTTTCATTTATATAATGCAGCACACATTAGCAATGACTGGCTCTGTAACCTTGTTAACTTCGGACAGATGGGAGAAATGTTCAGCTTCTATCTTTTCATGCACATTTCTCATATTCTGTCTAAAAATCCCACATTTAGCCAAAACTATGTTAGCGGCAATTCTATTTCCAGGTTTTATATTCATTTTATTTGTGTGATGCTTTGTTTTCCTGTTTGATAATTAATAATTTTGAGGCAATTTTGTTATTAAATTCATTAAAGAGCAATCAATCAGTCCTTCCCCATGACACTCAAATTACTACGATCCTTATAAATACTTTGGTCCATGAGCTCTCTGAAAATACATTCCTGCTTTTTGTTGTTTCAACCCTGCCCCATAGTGATAAAGTCTAGGCTTACAATAGCAAAGACATCTGTTTTGGAAGAAATAAATTAATCATATTAGAGTCAGTGCATACCTGTTTCTCATGGAAAAATAATGACAGTGATAACAAAAAATGAAAACTATAAGGGCAGTGATAGATAATTGTGGTTGTCTGTTTGAGGAGGAGGAGGTATATAATTTTCTCATTGATCTAAAATCTAGAATTTTTGACATTTAGCTTGCCCTGGGGTTCCAAAGGTAAAGTACACACAGCCAAGAACACAGATGAAGTAATTATACCACTGATGTTCTTGACAAAGCATAAAATAACATATTTAACTGCTTTCATGTATAGCATCAATATAACAGAAATTAAAATAAAGGAGGAACTGGTCCACGAAAATTATGTTCTTAGCAAAACTAAGGACTTTGATTCAATTTTATTTTCCTATTCAAGCAAATTTTCTATTCTCTGGGGGAAATAGAAATCTTAGGAAATTATATAAATGTATAACACAGTTACTATGTTAATACTGGTATTTCATAATTATTGTTTGGATTCCCAGTTAGACAGATAAATTTGGCATTTTATAGAACAAATTTGTACATTGATTGTGACATTCTGCTCTTTTAGGATGCACATATTCAGATATATAAGAAAATGTTACCAATAATAAAAATAATACTGATGACTACAATGGTATGTGCTTATAAAATATTTACTTTGAAGAATAGCTGGTAGGCTCATAACCAATTGTTCAATTGGAAAGTACATTGTTCCTCTTATTATTTTATTTTTCACATTTTCAAAGGTAATTTTTTCACCTTAGTCACATCCAAGGAGAAGAAAATATTCTGAAATATATTCACCACAAGATACCTACTGAAGGAATACATTTGATATAATAATTTTCTGACGTTATCAGAGCAATTGAAAAAATCTTGTATCTTCAATTTTAAATAATAAAGTCACTGCATTTTATAATTGCACTATTCTACAATTAATAATGCTTACTTATTCTAGTGAGTCATTGTTTACCATCTCAGGCTATTAGTTTAGCTTAAGGTCTTGAGACTAAAAGCACTATTTTTCGCAAAACACTTAAAGCAATCGTAAGTCCATGGAAGCCTTCTGTATAACCTATTTTACTGACAAACAATTACATTTTAGATTGAAGAGGTGAAATGATTAAGAATATTTGACTTAGTTGCCATGACAGCATGCATTTTTCATCAGGCACAGTGTAATTACTACAATTTCAATGATGTAAAATCAAGAAAGATGATAACAAACAGCAGAACCGTGGAGATATTGCCATTGCAACCAGGTTGCCATAGCAACAGTGATAATAATCCCAGTGATAGATGTTTTCTCTTGCTCTTTCCATTTTGTACGGTTATAACATTCAGAGCCAGTTTTTACCACAGCTTTTTATAGTTTATTAGACTGTCAAAATAGTTTATGAGATGTTGTTGCAAAGGAAATGACTGAGTTCCGCAGCCTAATAAAAATGCCAAATACTCTGTTTACATACTGCACCAGCACTTAACAAACATTAAAAAATTGTATGAAAAATGATTTGATATTGTATCTGTATTAATCAATTTGCAAGGCATAAGCTTTGTCACTGAAGGTCAAATGAATACTTTCCAAGCGGTCTATTTGCCAAGCTTTTTCAAAGTTCATTCTTGACGTAGCATTTGGCAACCCCCTTCACCTGGATCAACTACCTGCAGGAAATACTGTGTACAACTAAAAGATAAACAGTTACAGAAAATTAAAACCACACTTGCTTCTCAAATAGTTTGGGAAAATATTTAAAGGGTGTAGCCACAAGTACTCACTTTTTGAAGGTGTAACCAAAGATGGGGGATTAATAATGAAATGGCATCAGAAATGAAGAGTGTAAGTGTGATCAATTTGATGAGAAAACCTGTAGTTATCTAATACATACCACATAAGGACACATACATGGTGTAAAAGTTATCATTTACCACAATGATCATCATTATGCACAGACTTACATCTTTCATGAGCTGTTCTTTCAGCTGTAAAGGAAACACATAATAGAATACACTACCACAGGCTTTGTCTCAAAGAAAAGGTACCCAAAGACACATACATTCACATGTATCTGGAACCTTGGCATGTATTGAAGTCCTGTAAAGTCCTCACGAAGAGACTGCAGAAAACCGAGTAAGACACTGAAAATCTTTATCTGCTTCACTGGACAGTTTCAATGATCAGGGCAGTTTCCCCTATAAATATACAAAGATTATAAAGAATTTTCAAGGATAACCCCTTCCCTTTATCCATTCATCAAGGATAAGCCCTCCCCCTTCATCCATCCATTTGTCTCCTAAAATAGTTTTTCATTTGAATTGAGTTGGATTTAGTTAAACTTTCATAAAAGTTTACATGGGTGAAATGTGGGACCACAACCTAGTCAGAGTTCTAACGTTAGAACACAAAGCAAAGACTTAGAATTCTGGAAGTCCTTCCTTATCTTTTGAATTTATTCTTCTCTCATTCAATACATCCAGAGGGCAGTTTTCCTCTCCCTCTATCCCCCCAGCTCTCCCTCCCACCTCCCTCTTCCCCAGATCCACTCCTCCTCATTTTCCTTCAGAAAAGAGCAGGTCTCCCAAGAATATCAAAGGAACATGGCATAGCAAGTTACAGTAAGAGTAGGCACAAAGTCCCATGTCAAGATGGACGATGGTCTGTATGTTACAGTTCTGTGCTTTTGTTATCTGTTCTAAATGTTTATGGACAAGTAAGACCTATGGGTTTAGTAACAGAAGTCTTAAGTTATTTCCTTTTCCTTTTGACCATGAAGCAAGAATGCAGTGTCACATACTATGAACTTGTGCCCACGATAGAATTAGCAGCAGTTCAATATGATAACAAAGACTCACCTACCAGAAGCCTCCAGGTCCCCTTGGCTGCTTAAGCCATAAAGGGGAACCAAGAACTGTGGCTGAGTTGTAAAGTGGGGTGACAAAGAGATAAAGAAGGCAGGATTTGCACCTGCCCTTCAACCACAGAAAAGCCTAAAAACAGATTGTTTATGCATAAACTCTTTCCAGTTATTATTTACGAAGTTTATGATTTTAGCAGTGTAAAAATAAGTTCGTATTTTGCATTAATTATTATCCAACACACCCACCTGAACACTTCATGGTTGGTAGCATTGAATTTCTATCCCAAACTAGACTGTGCATCACTAAATGACAGTGTTGTGGGACATGGTTGCTTGACAAGTAGTCACTAGTGAGTTTAATACTAAGAGGACCATCTTTTCTCAAGTATACCAGCTGTTTAGACAAACACAGTATTCCTCAAATTTAACCTAGGAAAGTAATCCCTCTAGAACATGAGTTTGTTATATTGATAAATGGTACTTTTTATTCAGCACAGGGTCAAAGAATCTCATGCTCTCAGTTATCCATCTCATTTATTAATGACAAGCACTCATTAAGCTATTTCCAAAGCAGAGTTTACAAACATGAAATATACACAAGGTTGTTAAAACAATAAGGAAGGGAAGATCCAAGTCCAGAAAAGAGAAATCTGTAGGCTCCCCTGAACTCTAGGGGATGTTCAAAGCCTCTGGAAGAACTCTCGCCATTGCTCAAAGTCAAGTTGGCCTTTATTCTTCCCTCCAGAGAGAATTCTTTATCTATAATCATAAGAGAGTGTCCTGTCCTAGGAAGTAATGTGTTTCGTAGCTTGAATTGCTTTGATATATAGTTATGCCATCATATGTAACTCACAAAACTGCCCTGCTGGGATATTCTTTATTTAGTATCTAAAGAGCAATAGCCCTAATCCTTCACATTACTGTTCACTAAAAAGAAAAGGGAGAAAAGAAGAAAAGTAAGTGATTGGAACAGGGCAGAGATGATCTGGTTTCAGTATATGTGAATGTTGTGTTCAAATTGGCAGGGTGTTGTCTGGGTCTATTTCTAAAATTATTCTCTACTAAGAGTTTCAGGTTTATAGTTGACTTCAGCCCTGATTGGTTGCGTAAAAGTGTCATAAAAATGTGCTTAAACTATCTTCAAGCTGATTTCATGCCATTTTCTCTTTTTCCATAATAGTTCCCAAGGGTGAGGCTTCCATTCCCACTAACGTGTGTGTTTTATTATGTAGACACAGATCTTTGTGCATATGTCAACTTATGTGCAGTCCTGTGACTTAGACTCAAGGCCACTCAATAATTCAAAATGAATTCACTTGTCTCAAAAAATGTACAGAGTTACCAAATAATTGTGTATGTGTTTGTTTTCTGTAAATGTGCTCAATTTTCAATTTTTTTCTATAGTTATCTTCCTTCCAATTGTATGGCCAAGGAGTGTGAAACACGGAAAGTCATAGAACTCCAAAATCATCATTAAAGTTAAGCTGGAGGTAATAGTAAATGTCTAGTTCATCTATTCAAATTTTCATAAAATTAGAAAGAAATTAGAGACAGCAAAGTATTATGGAAGTTAAAATAAAACTTGTATACATATATATATATATGATGTTAAGTAGTCTTATATGATTAGTCAACTGACAGCTCCTTGTCTAATTTTAGAGATAAGAATATCTGGCATGGACCTCCTAAATCCTATGAAGCATAATAATGAACACATCCAGCAGAAATGAAGCTCAAATAACCACCAGTGAATGAAGAATCATTACAATGTTATTGCAAGACTTGAATTGGGCTGCAACCAAAATGGTAACAGTAGCAGCTGGTACCTGGAGACACATCCAGTTAAGACTGAGACTCAGTAATGTCCCCAGCCTCATTGTACTCTGCATGCTGTGGCTTTTGTTAAAGGGAACTCACAAGTCAGATGGAGGCTTCTTTCCTGCTTGCTTTTTGCCTTCTATATTCTTCTTATTTTATATGCTTTTCCTTGATGTCTATAACCATCCGGGAGCCTTCATCCTGTGACTGATGGAAGCAGAAGCAAACACACAATTAATCACTGAACTGAACCCAAGGAACCCAGTGACAGAGAGAGAGGAGTGATGAGCAAATTGGCAAAGAATGGGCTGGCAAAACCAGCAGAGACAGCTGATCTGAACAGGGGAGTGCTCTTGGACCCCAGACCGACAGTGGGGAGGCCAGCATGGGACTGATCTGGACCCCCCAAATGTGAGTGTCAGTGAGAAGGCCTGGGCAACCTATGGGGCCCTGAGCTGTGGATCAGTGTCTATCCCTGGTATACAAACTGTCTTCATGTGCCTATAGCACAAAGAGAGATGCTCTCTCAGCCTGGACTCTTAGGGGAGTGCCTGGACCCTACCAAGAGTAAAATGACAGACTCTAGATATCCCCTATGTGGAAGGATTTGGCAATAGGGTGGGAGGGAGGGGGAAGGGGAGTGCGGGAGGATGGGAGGGAGAGGGAACTGGGATTGACATGTAAAACAAGCTATTTAAAATTAAAATAAAAAATGATAAAAAAAAGAAAAAGGCAAAAAAATTTTCAAGCTGTAATTGCACATATTTTTAGAATATCATGTCTAATGATTAAAGAAATTACTATTTCCCTCTTTCCACATTCTCACAATTTTGGGTTGAAGTCCTTAAAACTTATCTCCTCTGGTTATTGAGCTATGATATAAAACACTAGAACTGTCTAGCCAAGGAAGGGATTTTGGTGTCTGTTGCACGTCACATCTGGCTCCTGTATTATTGACCTCCTTTTGTTCCTCCTCCCTGTCTCCTCTGTCTTTCTTCAATCATGTGAATTCAACATTTCCCCTCCACAAAAGAGAATATGCTGCAGTTGTCCTTGTGTGTTTGACCATTTTATTACCATGTCCTCCTATTTTATGTGTGTTGTTATGAATGACAGGATTTCATTCCTTTTTTTATGATGGCCAGCTTTCTATATACTAGCCAGAAAATATTTAAGGATTTTCTGAGAACCCATTGTTATTATTTCAGAAGCTGTGGTCCAACTTTCTAATTATGTATATTCACATCTCCTGTTTCCATCTGTACCCACCCTGGTGTTGGGGAGCATCTATTCTTAAGTGTATTACACATCCCTGGAGTGATTTAAGTATAATTCACTGTGCTGAAACATCTGTAATTAATACTCTGAGATATCTGGTTTACTTACAACCTGTTTGCCAAAAGAGTTTATGAGTTGCATTCGTCTAAAATATGTGATGGAATGATGTGAGTTCAATTCAATCAATGTGTGATTATTCTTAATAATAGGGATCTTATAATACTTTCAAGTAGTGTCAGAGTTTTCATTGACCAGCCTGAAAGCAGAATCTTGACTTGCTGGAGCCATAGTAGTAAAGACGTGTACCAAATTTAAGTTTTAAGAAAACTTAGGTGGATGCCTCCATTTTTTAGCTCTGATCTTAATACATCTCTATTTTATTTTGTGCATTATTCATGAAGAAAAAAGCTAAATAATGTAAATTCATTTGAAGCTGATTTCTTGTGTGGGATGAGAATTCCTCATTTTAAATGCTTAGGACAAAAACATTTTGGAATTTGAAATCTGAGTATTTTGGAACATTTTAATATTTATATTGAGGCGTCTTCTTAGGACCCAGAGCTTAACCAAAAATTCATTAGGGTTTTATAATATATAAAACATATAGCTTGTTTGTTCTTTATACCTGGTATACTTGCACAGTTACTGGAAGCCATTAGGGATATAATTTTTCATCTGTAGATTAATTAAGTCAAGCCTTTAAACTTTTTGGAACATTAAATATTTTGGATTTTAGATTGGATGTATTCAATCTATATTAAAATTTTCTTGAAAAGTTCAAAAGTGTGCACGTATGTATATGTTGCATATATATACTTCTAGTGTTGTTTTTAGGTTATTCCTAAATGTGTGACTGAGTGGGTCTCTGATTTTGTGCCTTCTCTTGTTTTCTTTTCCTAGTGTTGAACTACCCTGTCCAACTTTGATGTGATAGTTTTTTTCATCTTATTATATTTTATTTTGTTATATTTTTTTAAATGAATAAAAGAAAACCTAGACACTAGAAAAAAGTTTAACAACTCACCTGTCATTTATACCTGTTGTAAGTGGAAAAGTCAGTTTTTTTCCAATGTAGTGACAATTGATATATCAACCACTCCAGGTCAGGCCTGAAGTTCAAAAGTAATTGACTGACATACAATGAGCCCAACAGTTTTCTTGTGTGTGTGCTTTTATTTAGTTACAGTTTGGTGGAGGTGGGGGTGGTGTTATTTTACTTTGTTTTCTTGGTATTCAGAAGTTTGTTGTTGTATTCGGTATTTGTTTCTTAAAGAATTTAAAGTTGATTGGATATAGAGGGGGAGCGAATCTGGAAGGACTTGGAAAAGGGGAAATATGACCAAACTGTATTTAATTTTAAAATTATTTTAAATAATAAAAATACAACTAAAAATGAATTTTTAAAAACCTGTAACCTCTAAACCTAGCAAAGTAGCACATGCCTATCAACCCAGCCTCAAGAGGCTGATGCAGGAGGATAGTTGTGAGTTCAAAGCCAATCTGGGCTACATCCAATGCCTTGTGTCAAAAATAAATAAATAAATAAATAAATAAATAAATAAACAGCAACAGAAGAAAAACACAATTTTAAAGTCTCAACTCTAAGTTGCATGTTATAGACACTAACTTCTGAATTTCCAGGGGTTAGTTCAGGTATTTTGGAAAAACAAATATTTCAGAGGACATTGTAGCAGTTATATGGAAATCATCCTTTCTCTTCCCCATAGCTCCTCATGTTTGCACTTCAAATCTGAAGCATGAAGGCAGTTATTATTAAAGACATTTACAACACTCAGACATTTATGTCTCTAAGAGAATGAGGAAAACTAAACTAAAGATTTAACAATAAGTGCTGAAGCTTCAAGTCACTTCTGAACATGTGGGATTTTAAAGTGAGTATTTCTGTCTTGTACATTTTATCTTGTTATTTTTCACCAACTGTTATCCGTTTACTCTCATGGAGCTTCATCCCAGATCACGGCTTGGAGGCTGCGTAGCCGTATGAGACAGTAAGTATTTCAAGATGTCAGCCGAATCTGCTGCTTTCTGGCTATACAGCTTAAGGAATTTCGGGAGGCCCAGGTCAGATTACTTCTTCAGAGTTAAGCAAACAACTCTGATTTCTAAGCTGTTCCATAAAACTTTACATACTTTACTTCATGCTTCTGTTTTTCCTTGACATCTCAGTTTTTGGTTGTTATTGGGCATGTATTATTTTTCTGGCCAGAAAACATAAAGGAAATTACAATGATACATGCCATGTAAAAAACTCAACTGTAACCCTGTCTACTCATTGCTTAACATTCTCTGAACTCTGAACAAAGGATACTAGATTAGATCATTTTATTAATTTAATGCCAATCTCATTTTAAAGACAAATAAGTCTGCTAACATTAAAACAAAGGATGCCCAATAATGGAATTCCAATGTTTTCTTTGGCTTAATAATCATATTTGGCATTTTATTGAATTCATTTTCAAGAAGTAAAATAATAAGACAGTCTGAAATTTTGCTGGGAGGGACTGCTAAAATTGAGAAATCACCTTGTCCTAAAATAAGCTCGTAGGCTTCTGGAATGCATTGCTGAAACCCTTGGCTTTGCTCCTCTGAGGGCTGATAGCTTTCTAATCTCAGGTGCATAGAAGTCCCTTCATGTCATGGAAGAATTACTGCACTTTCCCCAAGAAATTTAACTTGCTATAACGTGATAACAGTGCCTGCTGAGGAACATGGAGGAAACTTAGATAACCATCTGTGCTTCTAGCTGTTCCTTTACAAAAAGGTAATATGGGACAGGATCAAGCTTAGACACTTGACTCACTCACCATGTGCTTGAGCATTGGATATGTCTTACTGATCCAAGACTAGTGAAAGGAATTTTTTGTTGTTACCAAAAGAGTAAGTTACAGAATCTGATAGCTTTGATTTTTCCCCTTGGCTTAGTGTAGAATCATTGGTTAGTAAATTATGTTAAAATTGTCTTAGTGTTCATGACTTATTTCACTTTGCTCCAGGGCAATGCCACTGCCGTTCTTTATCTATACTCTGAATGAAAGCTTTGCAATCACCCTTCATATTCCCTGTTCCATACTCAGTATCAGAACAAAGCTACTTTTCTAAACGACATCTATCTTAATCCATTGTTTAGCATCCTTGAGAAATAAATGAGCTTTCTACTTCTGAATTAGAAAATGCCACATTTGGACCACCAAATTAGAAAGCAATGAGAAGATAGTAAAAAGTCAGTCATTTAAACTGACTGAAACACAATTTCAGAATGAGTCATAGAGGTGACTAAGTCTGGATGCCATAATTAGGATCTACATTTTGAAGATATAAGAATCATATTCAGTTGTACACTACTGTGACATTAAGATTCAAATTCCAAACTTGCCCTAGTCTTTTAACACCAGAACCCAGAAGAGCAACATGAGCAGTGCCTTAGGACTTTCTGAATCCTTGCACAATGGCTCACCCACACCTGTTTCACAGCACTGGTGAGGATGAAACAGGGTTCTAGCAGTCGAAGTTTGTACAAGCTATAAGGGTACCTCTGAAGCCGATGGAACATGACAATCATCGTGCTAGAGAAAAGGGTTTGTCTAAACCTGCACACTGGAATTAAGAGGCCCAGATGTGGAAGGAGACATTCTGCCAAGTCTGCAAAGAGAAATTTTATCCTGCGGGTGCTTAACACATGGCATATGGCCTCTGTGTGTGATGCAATCACCCAGGGAACTTGAAACAGTTGATGCCGGAGCCTTAGCACAGGCCAATTACATCAGTCTTTTCAAGGTGGACTCAGGCAGGAAGATGCTTCCAAAAGGTGACTGATACATAAGGCCAGGGCTGAAAATCTGATTTTCCTTAAGGATCCTCCACAGCCAACCTTAAGAGACATCTTTGTAGGCCTATTTCTGTGATTGTAACTATCACAGCTCAAACCCTGCACTTGCCTACTTGTGGCCTGGCCACTGTGTGCTTACTCTGGAGGGCTATTTCATCAGGCTTAGTATATCTGTCCTACAGAGCATCTTTGAGAGGAACCTGTGAATTTTCTTAGACCTGATCCAGTCTCTGCTTTCATTTTCATCAACTAGGTGCCCATGCATCAAGTCCCAGGCAATAAGCGCTTCTGCAATCATGCTTTACATTTTAGCTCAGACTAGAAATATAAATAAGACCTTGTTCTGTGTCCCATGACATGACTCTCCTCTCCTTTAGTTCTCTTATACTGCCTCAAGTCTTAAGTCATAAATCACTCCAAACTCATCTTTCATAGTTTGAAATTGTTTTTTTGTATTAAAACAACAAAAAAGATTATCCTCCTGTCTTCTTACCAACCTCGCTGGACTCATGATAAATATTAATTGATCACAAAAGGACGTATCTATTAATGTAATAATTTCTTTCTTTTTTTTTTTTTTTGGTTTTTACGAGACAGGGTTTCTCTGTATTGTTTCAGAGGCTATCGGTCCAGCCTGGCCTTGAACGCACAAAGATCCGCATGCCTCTGCCTCCCGAGTGCTGGGATTAAAGGCGTACGCCACCACTGCCCGGCAATAATTTATTTCTGTTAACATAACCATCATTGATACAAGCTATCACTTCCTATACTTAACCATAAAATTACTTAAACTATACAGTAAAAGTGAAGGCTTTACAGGATGGTTATGGGTAGCTCTTTGGGGGGAGTTTATACCACAGTCTATTCTCTCATTTAGGGTTACATAAGAAAAGCAGAGTTCCCTGAATATCCCACACAGATAGATGCAGAATTTAAACAGAGTCATTATTTTAGGAAAATTCCTAGGTAATCTGGTTGCATATTAAAGCTTCAGAAACATTAGTACAGAAAATGCTGAAGAAATTGCCTTGAATTTATATTAGAGCAGCAATTTTACTTAGTAGCTACAAATTCCTCAAATATTTGACATACTAATTAAAATTACAAATAAATTAGACTTTTCTCCCTCATTTAATGGAAAATGAGCTTGAAATGAACATATGTGGAGGAAACTGTGCTCTAAGGAAATTAAAGCTTCTTTCTTTCTACAGAATATATTCCCTGGATTTAAATAGGAATACATGGCACTGGAGAATCAAGGAGGAACTCTAGGAGCATGATGGGTCAAGGCAGGGGACCACTGCTAACGGTGCTGGAAATGTTTGAGAACACTCAAGAATTTCATAGTTTTGGCTTCCTGCTTCAGATATGTGACAAGCACAAAGGAATATTGATGTCATGCTCAATACATGGTTAGATCCAAGAAATGTTGGTCTTCACTATGCTCCTGGCCAAGACTTTAGAGGCATGCAGGCTGCCTACGAGTGACAAGTGACTTTGATTTTAAATATCATGTTAAGACTTTGGGTAGGAAGACAGTAGGCTAACTGTAGATCATCACATTCCCCCAGTTTTATCCCCAGCTCTGTAGCAGAGTACCTGCTCTGGTATCTGCTCACTCTCTGCCCTATTCCCAGGGAACTAAGCAGATCCAGGAGAAATACTGCTTTCTTAACTCCTGTGGACACCTTGGCCCTCCTCAAGCCCATCTCTGTTCCTTTTATCTCTCAATACATAGAAACACATAATACCCTGAACCTCTAGCATCCACATCAGGCAGAATACCAGAAGAATCCCCTGCCAGGCAGCACACAGCTACCACACTCTCCTAAGAACCAGGGATGGCAACAGAAATTAAGGAACAAAGCACCCACCCAACAAAGACAAGATCAGGGTTCATCACGTAGAATTATGCCTAGACACCAGCATAAAAATACAATAACATCCAGGAAGATATGAATCCACTAGAGTTCAACATTCTTACTGCAGTAAACACTGGGACATACAGAATAACTGAAGCATAAGACAAAGACCTTGAAATAAACTTTATGAAAATAATAGAGCTCATTAAAGAAAAAATAAAGAAATCTATAAAAAATAAACAGTGAAAAGAAATGAATGAAACAGTTTAACACCATAAAGTGGAAATAGAATAAAAAAAGAAAAGCCTGACAGAGTGAAATCCTGAAATGAAAACCTCAGAGACAAGGCAACAGAATATAAGAGATGAAAGAAAGAATGTCAGCCATTAAAGACACAATAGGGAAAGTGGATTCCTCTGTTATATCTACAAAAAAGCACCTGGCACAAAACATGCACAATATCTGGGACACTATGAAAAGACAAAATCTAAGAATAATATGAATAGAGGAGGAAGAAGAAGATACCCAGGTCAAAGGCTCAGAAAATGTTTTTAACAAAATCATAGAAGAAAACTTCCCTAATATAAAAAGGAGACTCCTATCAAGGTACAAAAATCATTAGAACACTCAATAGACTGGACCAGAAAAGAAAGTTCCTCAGCATATAATCAAAACACTAAACATATAGAACAAAGAGATACGCAAATATAAATACAGATGTGTTAGAATTATACCTGACTTTTCAATGAAAACTCTAAAAGCCAGAAGGCCCTGAATAGATGTTTGACAAACTCTAAGATACTCACCCCCCATGTCAGCCCAAAATACTATAGCCAGTAAAACTTTCAGTCTCATTAGATGGGAAGAATAAGATATTCCATTATGAAACAAAATGTAAACAATATCTATCTATGAATCCAGACCTACAGAAGGTACTCCGGCTCAGCCTAAGGAGATTAAACAAACCCAAGAAAACATAAGGAATAAATAATCCTGACCAGCAATCAAAGAGTGGAAACTCATCACACCCACCACCACCACCACCACCACCACCACCAACAACAACAACAACAACCAAATAAGAGTAATCAGCAAACACTATTCATTGATATCTCTGAACATCAATGGTCTCAATTCCCCAATAAAAAGACACAGACTATCAGAATTGATTTGAAAACAGGATCCAACCTTCTGCTATGTCCAAGAATCATATCTTAACATCAAGAATAGACATCACCTAAGGGTAAATAATGGTGAAAGATATTCTAAGCAAATGGATCTAAGAAGCAAGCTGATGTGTACATTTTAATACCTGACAAAATATATTTCAAATAAAAAATAAGAAGATATATGTAAGCATAAAACATGAAGGGCAATGCAATTCTTAATATCTGAGCACCAAATACAAGTCACCCAAGTTCATAAATGAAACACTACAGCAGATTCAATCACATACTGACCCTCACCCACTGATAGTGGGAAACTTCAATATCTCACTCTTGACAACAGACAGGTCATCAAGACAAAATCTCCAGATCAATCTTGGAACTAAGGGACATTATAATAAATGGATCTAACAGATATTTATAGAACATTTCATCTAAACACAAAACAGTGTGCCTTCTTCTCAGCACCTCATGAAACTTTTTCCAAGTTGGTCATATACTCAGACACAAAGTAATAGACACAGGGAAATTGGAATAACACCATACATTCTATTTGGTCACTAATGATAAAAGCTGGATGGATATATACAAGAACAAGAATATGACAAACTCTGAACAACTCTCTATTGAATGAAAAACAGATCAATACAGAAATTAGGAAAGAAATTAAGGGTATTTTTTAGGATTGAAAGCAAATGAATACACAACATACCCAAACTTAGAATACACAATGATGACAACTCTAAGATGCAAGCTCTTACCTACAATTAAGAAAAAAAAGAAATGGAGGTATCTCAAACTAGTAGCTTAACATCACACATGATAATTCCAGAACAAAAAGAAGAAATCACTTCTAAAAGGAGTAGGCAGAAATAAATAATCAATTCAGGGCTGAAATTTATAAACTTGAAGCAAACAAAATTCAACCAATGCAAAGTATCATTGATTCTAGGCCTGGTTCTTTGAGAAAATCAGTGATTGACAAACCCTTATCCAAATTAACTAAATGTAGAAAGACAATTTCATAATTAAGAAAACTAGAGATGAAATGGAGGACATTACAACAGACACTGAGGAAATCCAGAGAATTATAAAAGCTTTATGATTTTGTACCCCGCCTAATGGGGAAATCTAAAAGAAATGAATCATTTTGTGATACATACCACTTACCAATGTTAAATCCATAGATGAGGAGTTTAAACAGACCTCTAACCCCCAGTGAAAAAGAAGTACTCATTAAAAGTGTTCCAACAAAAAAGAAAAGCACAGAGACAGATGAACAGATGGTTATAGGGCAGAATTCTACCAGACTTTCAAAGAAGAGTTAATGCCAATACTCCTCAAATTATTCCACAAAATAGAAATGAATAAAACATTGCCCATTCGTTTTATGTATGTAAATCAATAAACGAAATTCACCATATAAACAAACTAAACAGCAAAACCCACAGAGGTTAGGTAAACAGTGTGGCAGGCCAGATAGATCTCTCTAAAAATGGAACTATAATAGATAGTTACAGATGAATTCAGGAGGACTGTAATGTGAAGGATCAAATGCGGAGGAGGACAGAAGAAGGCATGAGATGGGGAGTACAGGCAGAGACTGCTAAAACTAAGGCCTATTTGAGAGGTAGGATGGAAGCCTAGTACAGTGGAAGCGCCCTAAAATTCAAGAAGGTGATGTCACCAAATGAAGCTTCCAATACCTGATTGGGTTACATCTAATTGAGATGTTGGCCCCTGGGAAACCCCAAACGACACAGACTCAGATTCCCATTTGTTTTTCTAATGAGAGACAGAAAGATGGGAGGAAAGAAAGGTAAGAAGGAACTGGGAGGCATAGACGGAGGAGAAACTGCAATCAGGATATATTATGTGAGAACAAATTCTATTTTGATAAAGGAAAAACAGTAACAAATAAGAAATTTTAAAAAATAGGGAAAACCCAGAAACTATCTTGAATTGATAATTGCTCAGAAAGGGAAATTAGTTTTCTCCCAAAGAATCTCACAAGGTACACATAAGGACAGGTTCTAAGCCCAGCAGTAGACAAGCAACACACAGGAACTCAGTGATTTTTCCTCTCACAGTCCTTTGTCATGCATTTTCCCCTCCCAGATCTTTTGCTTAAATATTATGGTTTCTGATTTTGTTCTTATGGGTTTTCTATAGGTACAAACTTGTGTGTCTGAGAGTCTATGTGTTTCCTATGCTTTTACTTTGGTTCTTTTTTTCCCTGTTTGCTTGTTTTGGCCTATTTTAGTTTGTTCACTTTTATTTTATCTTATTTTATTATTGCTATTATTTAAGTTACCTGTTTATTATTGTTACTGTTTATATTCTAATGAGAGGGAGAAAGATAGGGTAAGAATTCAGATGGGCGAGGAAGGGTAAGGATCTTGGAGAAGCTGGAGGAAGGGAAACCACAATTAGAATATATCATATAAAAATCCTAGTATATAAATGGACTTTGGGAGCCCATTCCATATAAAGGGATACTTTGTCAACCTAGACACATGGAGGAGGCCCTAGGCCTTGCTCCAAATGATATGACAGACTTTGAAGATCCTCCATGGAGGGCCTCACCCTCCCTGGGGAGCAGAAATGGGATTGGATAGGAGTCAGTGGGGGGCAGGGGAGGAGGGGAGGGAGAAGGAACTGGGATTGACATATAAAACAAGCTTGTTTCTAATTTAAATTTTAAAAAAAGAAGAAAAAATCTATTTTCAATTTTAAAAAGTGAGAGGAAGGCATTGTAAGCCAAAGTTGCTCTTTGGTAATTTGACTTGGAACTTTAAAGGAGTAGTCTAGAGGAAGTGTTGAGAATTCGTGTGTGATAAGAAACCATGACTTGTAGCACAGCAGCCCCAGTCCAAGGGTGCAGATTCGGAGTTTTTAAGAAGTGATGATGCTTGTATCAACTGCAGATGACAGTCCTACAGACAAAAGACACAGGTGCACAGGTCCTGAGGAGGCTGTAAAGAGTGATGGAATATTATATTAATTTATCAATACCAAAATGCCAGCGTATTAACAGCATGACCCAAATTCCTTTTTTTCTCACAGAATCTAACATAAGCAACTGAAAATCATCAAAAAGACACTTGAATGTTTATTGTCCTCAGAAAAACAGAGCAAGCACAGGCAAGCCATATGCTGATGAAGGGCATCATGTGACACTTACAGTCCATGCATGACACATAGTGCTACTCACCTCTAGCAGACAAATGAAGCTATACTCCTCTCAGGGAGCAGCCATTCCCCCTCTTAGACGCAACCCTGCTTAACTGCCCCTGATTTGCAGAGAAGCTTTCCACTGTGCTTAGCTAAATTCCTCCAGTTTTAAGTTCCTCCCCAAAAGTAACTTTGCCTTTTGAAGGCTCATTAAATCTTTCTGGGCCCTCGGGTGTCACTAAAGAAACTGCTGGAATAATTTCCTCAGTGGCACCCTGGGACTTAAAAGTTCTTGGTTAAAGAACTTAAAAAGTTTTCCAAAATCCAAAATAAATTTACTTCCTACCAGGATATGGGTAAGTCCCTTTGTTAATTGTTCCAAGAGGGATTTAAGAAGGTTAAATGAATGGTTTATTTTAGGTCTATTTTGTGATCTGCAAAATTACAATTTTAATTGTCACAGCTTTGTGTGTGTGTGCGTGTGTGTGTGTGTTTGATTTTGTTTGGTGATATATATATATATATATAACAGCCATGTGTCTATCCTCACTGAGAGTCTGCCCACAGGGAGAATATCTACTTAAATGGTGTGAGGGACCTGGTCTGTCTTTAATTCCAAATTGACTGTCCTGGAAATGCATCAGCTGTTTCTTTAAGGTCTAAAGAAGTTTTATAAACACAGCTCTAAGTTGAAATGAAACTAGAACTGTTCTCAAACTCTTAAATAACATAATCTAAACAAACTAAACTAACATTTCTGAAGGAATTTCCATTACAGTAATGGAAGTCGATGTGAGGCTGCATTAAAAGTTATGTGATCTGCTGCCATAGTCTCCCTGGGTTTGTATTTGTTAATTTGCCTTTTCCCTCATCTTGCACTATTGTTTTAGTCTGCAAAGCAAATGTATAGAATCAGTTACATGTGGTTTTATGTACCTAAAACTTTCCCCCAGAACATCATTCTATGGAAAAAGCAGTTAAAAGGTGAAACAAGAGAGAGATCTAAGAAATAAACATGGCTCTTGTGCACAGATCGACATTAAAAATCACAAGCAAAAGATAAATAATAAAGTGCCCTAGTCCAGATCCTACTCTCTTTTGGTGTTTTTTTTTTAATGAAGGAAAATTTGAAATCTAGCAAAAATGTGGAGTCAGCAAATCCCACAGGACAAAAATCTAAGTTTGGAAAAAATACTTGACTGTAAGAAAATTGTTGAACAGACAGAGGCAATTTCTCTCATTCTTACTCAGAGACACACAGACTAAAACTAAGCTCTGTTGAGTCAGTTCATAGCTGCTAAAAATAGCCTGCAGGATACCACAAGATGGTCTACAGCTTATACTTGACTCATAGGGTATTCATGACTTTAGGAAAAATACGGGATTTTACAAAGTCACAAATTGAAATGATATTATATTTCCAATTCATAGGTTATAAAATGAAACTCACGAAAGTCGAATACCTTCCTAAGTCAGCAAACTATGATAGAGCTAAGTAGGGGGAAATTCCTACCTTGATTGAGTCTAGAACATGTAAATACTATAGTACTGTGTCAAATGATATAATAGAGGGCCTTTTCCTCTCTGGAAAGTGGTGTGGGAATTGGGTGGGAGGTTAGGGGAGTTGGTAGGGGGTGGGGAAGGAGGGGAGGGAGAGGGAACTGGGATTGACATGTGAAGCAAGCTTGTTTCTAATTTAAATATGTATACATATATACATATATATAAGAAATTGGTTATCTTTTTATTATTGAATTGTATTGGTGAGCTTATTAAATTTGGGTTTTTAATTACTAAAAAAATTTAATTGTTACTGATCCTCTGTGGTCTCTCTTTTGAAAGCTGAAATTGTCAAGACTAGATGTCCTCCAAGCAGAAATATGTCAGGAAAATGGAGGAAAGCCTACATCAAAGGTGTTAGTCCTGCAGGACTCCTAAGGGTACCAGGGAGTCCTGGGAATCACTAAACTATGGCTTGGTTCCTCAGAAGGAATTTTGTAGGGCTTATGATCCAAGAAATACATTATGTTACCCCTTGCCAAAATCTCTTGGTGTAATCAATTTCTTTATGATGAGTTTGTATTTCTCTATATGCCCATTTTATGGTGAATTTGGGTGTAATTCTCAGAAGTCATTTTAAATATCCCTCTCTCTCCTGGCCAGGATAAGAAATGAAAAGCCTTATTTAAGGAGAGTTATAAGAGCAGAAGACCAGGCCATTTACCACATCTTTCCTTCTCCTATGAGATATGGAATGGGGAATTCCAACACTTTCTCTGGAGTCCCACATCTGGGGCCCACGAAGAGTAAAACTCCTGTGTCTTTGACACATTGGTCCTTTGCTTCCGCCCCGCTCGTTTGCTTTCTTTACAACATTGTCACAGATTGCTGTATGCTTGTGATCCTCTTTCCTTTCCTATGTATTTTTTCCCTCAAGACAAGGCCCATGTGTCAGAGGCTGGCACTGAACTCCTTAGCCAGGATGACCTTGAACTTCTGATCCTCCTGCCTTTCCAGGGCTGGAATGACTGACAATCTGGGGATATAACACTGGTGCACAGTTAAGTAAGTGATCTACCAACTAGGCTATATTCTCAGGATCTGCTTTGCACCTTTTAAAGATAAGTCCCACTTTGTGATAGGTGGTCTAGAAGTCAAGATCCTCCTCCTACCTACTCATTTGTCTGATTACAGCCATAAAGCACCATAACACACATCTTAGGTAGAATTTCTATTGCTTTTATGAAGCACTGTGACCAAAAAGCAAGTGGGGGGAGAAAGAGGTTTATTCAGCTCATACTTCCATAAATCTGTTCATTATTGAAGGAATTAAGGACAAGAACTTAAACAGGGCAGAATGCTGTACACAGTAGCTAACGCAGAAGTCATGGAGATGTTGCTTACTGGATTGCTTCCACTGGTTTGCTCAACCCGCCTTCGAATGGAACCTAGGACCAGCAGCACTCCATGGGTTAGGCCCTCCTGAATTGAGATAAGGTCTTACAGCTGGATCTCATGGATGCATTTCCTCAAAAAAGCATCTTCCTCTGATGACTTGTTGTGCCAAGTTGACACAAAACCAGCTAGTATACCACTTACTCATTTTTTTGTTAACAATGATATATTTTGATGATTTTCTTGTACCTGTGGGTATTATTCAGAAATATATTGCTTAATTTTCATATTTTGAAGTTTTTCCAGTAATTTTTTTAAAAACTTTGCAAATATTAATTTAATTTCCAGATAGTCCCATAAGAATTTGAAGGACAAATTAATGATGTGATTTTAACTGAGGTGAGATCTATCTTGTGATCCAAAACATTGTCAATGTTGCATGTGCACTTGGGAAGAATATGTTGTATATTTTCTATATTTATAATATGTATGTAAATATCATTAGGTCAGGTGGTTTATGATGGTCCCTACTGAGGTTTTCTGTTTATGTTTTTTTATAAGGTCTCTTAAGTGTTTGTATGGGGGCCTGGGTTAGGTTAGAACACCACTGAGTGACCTCAAACATTTAAATCCTTTGATAAACTGTGTATAAAAACAGTGACCACACTTGCCTTTGCCTGAGAAGATGAAGTGGAGTAGCATGGACTGTGCTGTAGCTTCTCGGTAACCTTTGAACAGTTACTGATTTATCTATCTTCAAATCAAGGGATAACAAAAATACCAAGTTAGGGATAGGAACAGGGTTCAACAGTCAAGAGGGCTCACTACTCTTTCACAGGACTAGATTTCGGTTCTCAGCACCCATGTCAAGCAGTTCACAAGCACTTGAAGATCCTGTTCTAGGGGATAAGATGGCCACTTCTTGCTTATGCACACACACACACACACACACACACACACACACACGATGCATACCATACAGTAATTTTAAAATATTTATTGTTTTACTTTAACCACTGAACCATCTCTGTAGCCCCATATAGAGTTATTTTTACCTATTGAATTATACAGTGCATCACAGGTACTAAGCACTGTCTCTCACATAACACCTAACTCAGTAAATATTGGCTGTCATTCCAAACTCACTCTGTTGTTATGTTAATTCCCAACTAACTGGAAGTGGCAGGTTAGGCTACTGAAACCAACACCACTCCTGGCTAAAGGTAGCTGAAGCAGTAAATCATAGTTAAGACAGGATTAAAAAATCATGGCGGATGGAAGTCCGAGTGGTGGTGGCTCACGCCTTTAATCTCAGCCCTGGGGAGGCAGAGGCAGGCAGATTTCTGTGAGTTTGAGTCTACAGAGTGAGTTCCAGGACAGAGCTACACACAGAGAAACTCTGTCTGGAAAAACAAAACAAACAAATCCGAAATCATGGCAGATGGAACTGAAGCCACTTGTGTCTCACATGTGAGACCTCATTGCATTTTGATTAAGTAATTAAGAAAATAATTCTGGATAAATCTTTGCCTAGGTTCATGAAAATTTCTCAGGATAAATTCTTACAATTTGGGTTACTGCCTGTAGGAGAAGCTGTATCCAGACTTTCATTGTAGAGTTGTTCTGTTTTAATTTCCCTCTCAAAATATAAATAAAAACAATTACTGATTTTGTTAGTTTTGGGTAACTACTTGACTTGTGTTTCTTTGCATAGTCTAGTGAATGTTTGCAATTTTCTAATGAATTGCTTTTTTAAAATAGCATTCGTCAATTTTTTAAAACAATAATGTTATGTTAATTAGGCCTCAGATGCCTCTATAAAATACCATATTCAATGGCAACTTGAGAAGAAAAGGGTTTATTTTACTTAAACTTCCACTTTCAAATCCCATCATCCAAGGAAGTCAGGGGAGTCTGGATATAGGAACTGAAGGAGAAGCCAAAGAGCAGACTTTCTCGGTCTGTGGGTGTTGACCCTTTGG
This sequence comes from Mesocricetus auratus, assembly GCF_017639785.1. Lineage (NCBI taxonomy): Eukaryota > Metazoa > Chordata > Mammalia > Rodentia > Cricetidae > Mesocricetus > Mesocricetus auratus. Next base: position 68,812,213 of record NW_024429184.1, read on the forward strand.
GGGATAGGTAGACCCCTCTACAGGGGTCATCTATGATCATCAGAAAACACAAATACTCATGCTACAATTCATAACAGTATCAAAATTATAGTTATGAAATAGCAACAAAAATAATTTTATGGTTGGGGGGTCACCACAACAAGAGGAACTGTACTAAGGCTCACAGCATTAGGAAGGTTGAGAAAACTGCCATAGAAGAATACCACTTACTGGCTTATTCCTCATGTCTTGCTTAGTCTGCTTTCTTATACTACCAGGACAAGTGGTCCAAGAGTGAAATCACCCACAGTGAGCAGGGTGATATTACATCTACTTTTGATCAATCAAAAATTACATCACAGACTTGCCCACAGACCAATCTAGTTAGAACATTTTCCAAACTGAGCTTCCCTCTCCAAAAACGACCACAGTTTGTGTCAACTTGGCCTCAAACTACCAGCATACATGTCTGTTATTATTTTACCTTTCATTTTCTGAACACTAAATATTTATATTAATATATATTAAATATAAATACTTGTTTGGAGTAGCCTTAGTTTTTTTGTTTCCACCCTTTTTGTTCCTCATGTTATTTTTATTTGCATGTCTTCATATTTTATTTTTATGTTTTCAAATCTTTAAATACTATCAAATGCAATAATTTCACTTTAATGAGATACATATAGACTTAACTCTATGATAAATCATTGATTTGAAAAATAGTACTTAATATATTCAGAAAGTATAATGACATAATAAGAAATGATAGTTTACTAAAGCTATGTATTTTGGTATGTGTTTTTAATTCCAGGTACTTTGTAGGCTGGGGCAGAAAGATCACAAATTTAAGGCCAGGCTGTGACTAAAATGATTAATTATATTAGTAGATGTCATATATATAGTGTCTCCTTGATTTATCACAAACTCTACTAGATCATGACATTATGTTATTCATTTTTAATAGATGGTAGGTCCAAGTTTCTCATTTAGATTTTGTATATATTTTAGTAAATGAATTGTCCTTTTTTATCATTTTAATGTGGTCCTGGAAATTCTAATACTGTTAAGTATGGTTTTCAGATCACCACATTTATATTGTATCTATACATAAAGCAGGAAACTTGGAGTTCAAATGAAATGATTTTAGTTCAGCATTTTAAAAGTTTACCTGGCAGCAAGAGTTTTTTTTTTAATGCAGAAACAGTAACATGTCACTTAAGTTTTCTCAGCTGAGTTATTGGAATATCAGAGTGCATTTTAACATGAGATATCTTACTTTCATATTTACTATGTTATAGTTGTGTGGTTTATGTGAGCAGTAAAATCTATCTTGGCCACTGATGCATATTGTTCCAAGTCTGTCTTTTATCTGCTTCATGTGTCAACATGATTCATTTACCTTCTCTGTTTTTGTTCTCAAAATACATGCCCCAGTACTTCTGCATCAGTTATCATATAGTAACCATTAACAAAATATTTTTGCCATTACTAATTGCATTTTATTAAAATGTTTTAATGAATTTTTCTTTAATTGCCTAAATAGTAAAAACTCTCAGGGACTTTTTGTACCACCATATTTTTCTATTGAGATTTTAATATGTAGTACCATTACTTATAATATGCAGTTAGAAAAGCTTCAAGTCTTTTGTTATTAATTTTCTAAACAATTTCCTCATATGCTACATCATATACATTTTTGCTTTGGAGAGTTTCTAATTTTCTGGAATCAATATCAATTGATTAATATTTTTCAAATACTAACAGATAAAAGGGAGAGCTCTTCAGTATTCCTACACACACACACACACACACACACACAAAATTCATTTATTATATTATGCAGATTCTCTAAAATGATTTAAAGTGCATTTTTCTCTGTAATGTTATAAAAATTGTGGTTATTCTGGTTTTTATCATTTCTTCCCTATAATTACAGTAATGATTAACTTTTTATATTTTGGTATTATGTTGTAAATCTTAGGCAATAGCTATAGAATTTATTTTCTTCTTTAATCAGTGAAATTGTTCTCTTTATCCTGGTAAATGATTTTGGCTTATAATTCTACTTTGTTTGATGTTAATATAACCCAAACGACCCTGGACTTCATTAGCCTGTGGGTACTAAGAATGCCCCATTAATATTAATATCCTAATTTGCTAGCTCATTAACCCCTACTTGCATAACAGTGGGACCTTGACCTCTACTTAAGAAGTCCCTAGGCAGTACCACCATGTATTCTAGAATCTGTAATATGCTCTTCTTCATCTCCACTGCCTGCTCTTTGAAGACACTCATTGGGCCGCTGTCAACTGCTGCTGCTGCTGGTGATGCTATATGAAGTTGCCTCCAGGAAACAGAGATGATCAACCTTGATGGTATAAAAGCAGTGAGACCCTTCTGGGTAATAAGGAAACGAGTCTAGAGAGGCCTCTGTATGAGTTTGCAAATTGGGACAATCAATGAGACCCTCACTCTAGGTAACATTTTCCCCTCTCTTCCTTAAATACACATTTTGAGAGAATATTGTGTGGCCAGTTCTCAACTCATTCTAGATATCCTTTTTAAGTTTGAAACTTGATGTACATGCTGCATTTCCAGGATATGTTCTCCATGGAGACAGTTCTTCTCCCAAATCCTCATCATGCAATTTGATTCTTGCAAAATACCCTATTTTTAGATTTTGATATCTAAAAATATAAAATGAAGCTTTCATTTTTACTGTGCCCCTTATCTGTGACATGTTATAAATTATCTCACATAAACGTGCTGACAACTCGAATGCAAGGATGAGCTTACCTTTGTATTTTATGGATGAGAACACTGAAGACAAGCTAAGGAACTTGCCCACATGCAAATGGAGACTACTTCTGCTGCTAATCTTTCTAAGTATTACTTCCTTAAAACTGAAAGAATTTTATTTATCCTTCTTCTTAGCTCCTGAAGTCGTTTATCAAGTATGTTTTTCAAGAAGAATGCATTAGATAGTCTCTTTCTGAGTCTTAGGTAGGGGTGCAACACAATGTGTTCAGTATGACTTTACTCCTGGATGAATGTATCTCTCTAATTCATATATGTATATGCACATATTATATATATATTATACTATATATAATATAGTATTTAGGAAGCACAGCACAATAAATAGATGGGTTATTTCCTAATTGTTAGTCACTGTAACTAGAAAGCCACCGTAAAATGGTCTCCATTATTGTTTAGAATCAAAATATAATTCAATTCCTTTTTTACTAATTCATGGTTTTGGGAAAATAAAGCAATTTGTTAACCCTGTATCTCAGTTTATTTCTCTGTTGAATGTAACTAATAGTAGTTATGTGTTATATTGGCTGCAACAAGATTATCTCTATACATATATAGCCTAGTTCGAGAACCAAATAAGCAGTTGATGAATATTTGTTATTTTCATTATAAATATTCTTAGTAATTACCATGCCATATAATATATATATACATATGTGTGTATAAATATATTACAAAAAGTAGTAATATAACCATACTGTTGACTTTAAACTTTTCCTGAATCTTTCCCAATTGTATATAACAGAAATATAGTTTTATCTTTGAAGCTGATAAAAAGCATGCTTAAGTATTATGGACACAGTCATGTAAATTATTTTGTTCTTTTCACTATTCTTTCTGGATCATAACATCCCAGTAATTCTCCTCATTAGTTAAAACCATTGTGGTTCTATTTTGTATTTCAATACTTTTTAATCCCCTGAGAATTGAATTAATTTGAAACTTTTTTCTTTAAAGGCATTACATATGTGCATATTACATTGCCTATTGGCTTGCCAATTCTACTTTTCCTATGCCACTCAAACTATTTTATATGACTATTACCCTCTCTAATTCTTTTATTGAATAACAAATCTTCTAAGACATAAATATGTCATCTAATTTTTTTTATTATTGAAATAATTGACATTTTCTTTTTAAGAATTTTTTAAACAAAAAAACTAACACTTATGTCTGCCCCCATAAATATATTATTCTGCAACAATTTCAGAGATGGGCATCATATTTAAGACCACAGACTTATGAACAGTGAGATTTTTCTAGGAAATTGAAGAGATGGAATTTTTTAATTTCCTGGTTTTTAATTATGTATAGTAAACTCAAAGATGCCAAGACAGCTTTGACTGCTCAGGTCTTAGTTTCAAGTGGGTTCTATTTAGGGATATATTTTGCAGATATTTTAAAACACTTGGTAAAGTAGTAAAAGAGCTGAGCATGAGGGATACTTAGAAGAACATGATGAGAGTTTGAGAGAAGTAAATGGCCAAATAACTTCATTTGAATAATGACTTGAAGTTGGGAGAAAGTCTTCTAGGGATGTAGATCTGAGCAGAGAAGAGTAAATGACTGCTAGCCAGTGGTTCAAAATGTGGTAGCCAAAACTAAGAATTAGGGAGGAAACAGTGTATTTGTAAAGTAAACTGTGGAAGAGAGAATATCAGTATGACATTATTGTGACTTTTTAAATATGGAGCAGAGCATTAGCAATTTTTCTTAGGCTTTGTCTTCAGTAAGATTTCCCACACATAACAAAAGAGGTACAAAGAGAATCTGGCTTAAAAGTCAGAGGTCAGTCAGGACCAAGGCAATGGAAATAACCATGAGAATAATTAATCTAAGGAAATTGATGGGATTGGTAATGAATGAGGACCAAACCCAGGCTGCTGACATCTGACAAAAAGGAAAAGTGCCCCCATAGGTCTACCTAGACAAGTTGATGGGTGGAATGTTAGAAATCTCAGCCTTGGGAACATCAGAGGACTCAGGGAACACCACAAAAAAACTAAGTAAATTCCAGTGAAGGCATCTGCTTTAAGAACATCAAAATGATCTGGATGTCAATGCAACACTGACAACAATAAATTCTAAAAATCAGCCAATATAAACAGTTGAATAAAAGTTTCTTGTAGAACCTGTTGCTGGGAACACTGGCAAGAACTTTCAGGACTGAAGTGCAAGACAAGAAAAGAAATTGGATCAATATAAGGGGGAGGGCTGCAAGTCTTTACTAATCAGTGTCTAAGTTACACAGGTGTTCCCTGCACCACAACCTGAGGTCACCTAGTGGGTAATGAAGCTATGAGTTTCTATGTGTACTGTTTTGTTAATGTCAAATCAGCCAGGTGACCCCAGGACAGGGGCTGAGTGGTTTGAATTTAAATTGCCCCCAAGGCTCATGTTTTTAGCATCAGTTCCCCATGGTGTGGAGCACTTGGAATCAGCTCCTTCAATACAAGATTTTGACTGTTATTATCATCCCTGGGTCCATCTTGCTTTCTCTGCTTCCTAGTTTAGCAAGAAGTCAGTAGCCTTTGCACATTTCCCCACCTCTGTGAACTCCATCATGCCTAAACCAAAACTTCAGAAGGCATAATTCAAAATAAGTGTTTTCTAACATAGGTGGCCTCTGTCAGTCAGAACAATGAGAGTCAGCTAATGTCACCCAACAGTGCATGAGGAGAAATAAACTGTGCCAGCCTCGAAAAGCTCTGAGTATGGTCTTCCATTTGTGGCTATAAAACAAACCTAGGTCACAACAGAGATGTACAGGGGACACACACTATAAAATACCACATTACTAAAAGATGCAGGAGGAAACAATAAGAAACAAAACTAAACATGACAAAATGGTAGATGTCACTATAAAGAAAATAAATAGAGATCAATCAGTGGTGGTGGACATTGTTCATCTCTACACTGAAGAGGCAGAGGCAGGAAGATTTCTGAATTCAAGGCCAGTCTGGCCTAGAAAGTGAGGTCCAGGGTGACTACACCTACAGAGAGAAACCTGTCTCTTAAAGTATTTTAATATAGAATAAAGATTGAATCATACTAGAAAAAAATCACCTGGATTATCTAACTTCCAGTTGAAAAGATGGCTACTTCTAAGCACTTCTAGCAGAGAACTAAATGAAATTGTTTGTGTTGCTCCTCATAATGGTTTATAAGACTCTGAGAATGAGAAACATGTAACAGCACACATCCTATGCACAAAGCATATAGCAAGTTTGTATAATATCCTCATTAGCAAAAGAATCCCAAAACAACACTTTACTGTTTCTTGTATATAAGATTTAAAAACTAGTAGCAAGATTTTAAGTGAGAAATTCACGTAATTTATAAAAGAATGGCTTGCAAGCATTTTATTGCTTTAAAATTTTTAATATTTATTTGTGTGGTGTTGGGCATGTATGTGTGTGGGTGGGAGTGGGTATATGTGTTGTGTGTGGGGGAGGGTGTGTATGGGTCTTGTGTGTGAGGGTAGGTATATGTGTTGTGTGAGGGGTGGGAAAGTTTTTTGTGCTGGTGGAGTGGGTATGTGTGTTTTGTGTGAGGAGAGCTGTGTGCTGTAGGTGGGGAGTAAGTGTCCTGTGTGTACCGGGGCTACATGTGCCGTGGTGCTCAAGTGAAAGCAGGAGTCTATTTTCTTTAAGAGTTGATTTTCTCCTTCCATCTTTATGTGAGTTCTGAATACTGCACTCAAGTCCTTGGGTATTCATGCCAATCTTTTTCTCTACTAAGTCATCTCTCACCCCCATATATGCCCCCACATTAACAATAACATTCAAAATTGGCAATACATAGGTAAACTATTGTTCTGAGTTTTTAATCAAAATTCACATTCTAAACAAGGCTGTTTTCAAATTAAAAAACATTATGACGTATCTATGATGTCTTTGGCTGAACATGAAACCTAGGTCCCTGTGCATACTAGGCAAGTGCTCTGTGACTGAGTCACATCCCCAGCCTCTGAAACTTTAAATGTATCAATAAAAATGCAGGCTTAAGGTCAGGAAACTTGGAAGAGGCAATTGATTCCCACTGCAAAGTCCTGTTGAAAAAAAATAGTATAATGGTAAGAATAACTACTGCAGTAATAGCAGTCATGTACAAAGGGTTTCTAAAGGGTTGTCTGGAAGGTTTTATTATGACTATATACATATATGATAGGACTTGGGATACCATGCTGCATTACCATGAACACAAGGGGTGGGTCCTGTAACATCCATTTGGATTTCAGGATGGCTTAGAGTATAATGGGCAGCCTTGCCATAACAGCTACTTCACTATTGTACCATGGATTTGAATATAAAAATCCAAATTATTGTCTCTATTCTTCTAAACCTCTTATGGCATGTCAATTTAGATGAACTAATAAGGTCTTCATTTTCTGTGATTGAGATATCCATGTTCTTAAAAGTGCCAATATATTATCTATCATTGTTTCTTAAGGTATAATTATATCATGCTAAGGGAAAATGTTTAAATTTAATTCTTGTTCCAAGCTATCTAGTGTGCTTAGTTTGGCAAACAGAATTGAAATAGTGACTGCCCTTTATCATTGGCCAGAAAAATACTTTTAGCACATGATAGATGAGATCAAATAACAGAACAAATCATCTTATACATAAAAACACAATTTACAAGAATAGTTTAAATTTTTGTAAGTATTCAATGAATTATACTTGTCGTATTTTAAATTGCTTGGAACTTTGCAATGTGTTTTTATTTGTATGTAAGACATAAGACCAAGCCTCACATGGCACCATTTGTTTGTGTTTTTTTCTTCCTTTTTAAATTTAAGTTAGAAACAATCTTGTTTTTCATGTCAATCCCATCTCCTTCTCTCTCCTCTCCTCTCCATCCCTCCCTACCAGGCCCCCGAGTTCCCCACCCAATCTCCACTCTGATCCCCAGGGAGGATGAGGCCCTCCGTGGTGGATCTTCAGTGAATGTCATTTCATCCAAGGCAGGGCCTAGGTTCTCCCCCAAGAGTAGAGGCAGAGAGCATCCCATATTGTGGGAAGGGCACTCATAGTCTATTTGTACGCCAGGGATAAATACTACCCAAGGCCCCATAGAATTCCTAGGCCTCCGCACTGACACCCACATTCATGGATTCTGGGTCACTCCCATGCTTTCCACTCAGCCATCAGTCTGAGGTCCAAGAGTTCCCCCTTGTTGAGGTCAGCTGTTTATGTGGGTTAAACCAGCCCAGTCTTAATTCCATCAGTTCTCACGTCTGTCACTGGATTCTAGGAGTTCAGTTCAAAGTTTCCCTATGGATATCTGCCTCTGCTTTCATCAGTCACTGGATGAAGATTCTGTTTCCCAGACTCTCTGGCAATGGAATGGTATGCTGGTGCTCACCTGATTCATTTCTAAAATCCATAAATGAGTGGGTACATACCATGTTTCTATTTTTGTGAATGGGTTACCTCACTTAGGATGGGTTCTTCTAGTGCCATTAATTTGTCTGCAAATTTCAAGATTCCATTGTATTTTTCCACTGAATAGTACTCCATTGTTCAAATGTGCTACAATTTTTCTATCCACTCTTCAGTTGAGGGGCATCTAGGTTGCTTCCAGGTTCTGGCTATTGCAAATAATGCTGCTATGAACATAGTGGAACAGACATCCTTGTTGTATGAATGTGCATCTTTTGGGTATATGCCTAAGAGTAGAATTGCTGGGTCTTGTGCTAGACTGATTCCCATTTTCCTGAGGAATCCCCATACTGATTTCCAAAGTGGCTGTAAAAGTCAGCACTCCCACCAGCAGTGAAGGAGTGTTCCCCTTTCTCCACATCCTCTCCGGCATAAACTGTCATTGGAGTTTCTGATTTTAGCCATTCTGACAGGAGTAAGATGATATCTCAGAGTTGTTTTGATTTGCATTTCCTGGATGTCTAGGGATGTTGAGCACTTTTTTAAATGTCTCTCAGCCATTTTAGACTCCTCTACTGAGAATTCTCTATTTAGTTCTGTACCACACTTTTTGATTGGATCTTTTGGTGTTTTGGTGAGTTGCTTCTAAAGTTCTTTGCAAATTTTGTAGATCAGCTCTCTGTCAGATGTGGGGTTACTGAATATCTTTCCCCAATATTGGCGTTGCCTTTTTGTCTTGCTGACTGTGTCCTTTTCTTTACAGAAGATTCTCAGTTTCAGGAGTTCCCATTTATTAATTGTTGATCTTAATGACTGTACTACTGGAGTTATGTTCAGGAAGTTGTCTACATGATATGTTAGTTTATATAAGTTTATATAAGTAACCCTATCAAGGAAATCCTACAGCTGATAAATACCTTCAGCAAAGTTGCAGGATATAAGATCAACTCAAGAAAATCAGTAGCCCTACTATGTACAGACAATAAAAAGGCTGAGAAAGAAATTAGAGAAACATTGCCCATTATAATAGCCACAAACAACATAAAATACCTTGGGGTAATGCTAACAAAACAAGTGGAAGACCTGTATCACAAAAACTTTGAGTCTTTAAAGAAAGAAATTAAAGAAGACACCAGAAATTGGAAAGATCTCCCATGCTGTTGGATAGGCAGAAAAAATGGCAATCTTACCAAAAGGAATGTACATATTTATCACAATCCCCATTAAGGTCCCAACACAATTCTTCACAGACCTTGAAAGAACAATCCTCAATTTTATATGGAAAAACAAAAGAACCAGGATAGCCAAATCAACCCTGTTCAACAAGCAACATCTGGAGGCAACACCATCCCTGATTTCAAGCTGTATTACAAAGCTATACTCCTGAAAACAGCTTGCTATTGGCATAAAAATAGACAGATAGACCAATGGAATCAAATCGAACACCTCGACATTAACCCATACACGTATGAACACCTGATCTTTGACAAAGAGGCTAAAATTATACAAAGGAAAAATGAAAGCATCTTCAACAAATGGGGCTGGCATAACTGGAGGCTGACATGTAGAAGACTGCAGATAGATCCATGCCTATTGCTGTGCACAAAACTTAAATCCAAATGAATCAAAAAACCTCAACATAAATCCAGCCACATTGAACCTATTAGAAAAGAAAGTGGGAGGTACCTTTGGACAGATGACACAATTTGTATAAGAATTCATTTAGTGATAAGCTAAGCATTGTGAAAAAATACATTTTTAAGAAATAAGACTACTTTAGACTATTAGAACCAAGTTTAATTCTCTAGAATAACAAAGGGTAGCCCATTTCCCCCTTGACAAATTATCCTAGAGTTAGAAACAATTATATACAAAAATCTGACATTCCTTAGTATATTTTAAGTATTTATTTGTATTTTATATTTTACAATTTATATTTGTATTCAAATATATTTCATATTTCTGTATTTTATGGTTTGTATTATTATTTCATTTTTATAAAATTTTTACCTTCCTGTTTGTATGTATATCATGTGCATGCCTAGTTATGTGCTACAGGGACCAAAGAAGGTATTAACATCTCTATAACTGGAGTTAGAGAAATATTTGAGCTGCTATTTGGTATTGGGAATCCAGCACAGGCCTTCTGCAAGATCAGTGAGTGGTCTGCAAGATCAGTCATCTCTCCACGCCCATCTGTTAAACATAGAGTATTACCAAATAGTAAATCTAGTCTTAAGTGTTTTCTAGCATTTGTGTAGTCATTATGAAGTTTGTGTTGCATGTGCTGTAACAGACCACTACCATTGTCTGGTGAGTTTGCCAGCCTTCACTTGAATGTACTCAAATAAATAGAAATTACCTATTATGACTTCTTATATTATGGGTGCTCAGTTCTAATACCTACAAAGTATTTGTCTGAGTTTAAATTTCAAACACTTGTATCTGTCTCTCCTAGTTCTACTGTGATCACTCTAACGAGTGACAATAATTTCCCAGTCAAATGTGCTTTTTTTCATTTGAAAACGATGATCTCTTTGGATCATCTTGCTGCAGACTCTTCACTTACTTATATTGACCTTGTCAAGTTAGCTGTCTTGATCACATACCTCCAAAAAATTTTTCCTGACTCCATGTCTCCAAATGATGGGTAGAAGGCTACATGAATGCTCAGCACTATAAACTTTTTTTTCAAAAGATATTCAGTGAGAATATATGAACACCTATGACTTTGACTATGTGAGAGTAAGTGCAAAGACTCATAACCTGCCATGATGAGGCAGTTGTGAGGCTGCTGAGTCACCAGAGGAAAAAAAGTCAGCAAGCTCCAAAGTTGACTTCCACACTTCACACACTCTGCTTACTATCATTTGGATGGGCCCTGAAAATATTATGCCAGGTAAAGGAGGTCAGTATAAAAAGCATACATTCTACAATCCACAAAAATTAAAGAAAAAACCCAGAAAAACATGCAAGACATAAAGTAGATGGGTGTGTACCAAGGGACTATTAAATATGACATATGGGGATTTTTGAGGGGATTAAAGGGCTCTGAAATAGACTATTGTGATGACTGCATCTGTAAGTGGAATGCATTAATTGCATAGTATAAAATTTACTTCTTAAATACACAAACATACACATACACACACCCTTGGGGTGGTATTAAACCAATTTCTTTGTCCCAAAAGGAAAATTACCATGCTGCATTGCAGACTTCAAAAAGTTGTCAGTTTGAAGGAAATCTTAGTGGAGAGTTCTGAAAATTCTTCCACTTGATGCATAGAAGGGAGTTCTCATTGATCCTCCAGATTTCTGGTCAAGTTAAAGACACCTTAGAGTCCATAAACTACAGGAACCATGAAGGTCTCAATAGAAGTCTTACCTTTAACTATGGCTTCAAGTATATGTATTTGGTATTCTTTTGTTATTGCATGGAAACTTGTGCCATTCTTTCTTATTTTTCCCTGAAGGAATCTTGGGAATCTTAACATTAGCCTTGGAGATCTGAATTTTACAGAACTATTTAAAAGCTATTCTGTCTTCCATTTAGTTTAGCTATGGAGATGTCCTTTAAGCTCCAGGCACCAGACTAGTGTCTTTAACATCACACTTGGATCACACATCTCTCAGATGTACCACAAAACACTGAATTTCCTTTTGGATTTTCCATGTTCATTTCTCTGTTTTAAATCTGAGGGCAGGTCTTTTTTTGTATTTTTTATTTAAATTAGAAACAAGCTTACTTCACATGTCAATCCCAGCTCCCTTTTCCTCTCCTCCCCTGTCCCCCCACCAGTCCTCCCAGCCCCCACTCCATTCCTAGGGAGGGTTAGGCCCTCCATGGAGGATCTCCAGAGTCTGTTATTTCGTCCAGGCCAGAGCCTAGGTCCTCCCCCAAAGTGTCCAGGCTGAGAGAGCATCCCTCATTGTCATTGTGGCATGGGTACCCAAAGTCCATTTGTATAAGGATAAATACTGATCTACTACCCAATGTCCCATAGATTGCAGAGGCCTCCACACTGACACCTACATTCAGCCATCAGTCTGGGGTGCAAGAGCTTCGCCTTGTTCAGGTCAGCTGTTTCTGTGAGTTTCACCAACCCAGTCTTGACCCTTTTGCTCAGGACTCCTCCCTCTCTGTCACTGGATTCCAGGACTTCAGTTCAGTGTTTAGCTGTGGGTGTCTGCCTCTGCTTCCATCAGTCACTGGATGAAGGTTCTAGGATGGCATATTAGGTAGTCATCAAACTCATTATCAGGGAAGGGCATTTAAGGCAGTCTCTTCACTATTGCTCAGTTTGCCAGTTGGTGTCATCCTTGTAGATATCTGGGAATCTCAGTAGTGCCAGATCTCTCCTCAAACCTATAATGGCTCCCTCTATTATGGTATCTCTTATCCTGTTCTCCTCTATTCTTCCCCTGACTCAAGCTTCCTGCTCTCCCATATCCACCTCTACCCTCTTATTCTCCCCCAATTTTTTCCCTGGCTCCCTTCCCCCCATGCTTTCATTTGAGTGCAGCTCTTTCACAGCTCATATTACCTATTAGCATTTGGAGTTCCTAGAAAACATCCATTTTAATTACTAAGAAGTTTCTGTAGGTCTGAGATAGTTTTCCCTTTGCTCATGACAGTCTTTTTATTCTATGGTAATAAAAACTGGTTCTTTTGGTGCAGGGGAGAGCATGACATTTGACTAATTTTTCCGTAGAATCTGAAGGCAATCAGGGTTCATTCAAATAAAATATAAAGACCTTTTCTTTAGTAGGTTAAATTCACTAGAAATATATATATTCAGAAGGGCCCCTAGTTCTTTTCTTACATGTTGCAAACATCAAGCTCATAGTCATGTTGTTGTTATAGGGCCCAGGTGGGATCAAGACACCATGGCATTATCGATTGTGCCTCTTGTGTTTCTCACTGGGTCATATGTATCCAAGACCTGCTCATACTGTGGGTAGGCTTTTCCAGGATGCCCCAGTACCATCCTCCCCATACAGCTTTTAAAGCCCAATTTCTGCTGTTTCTGCCTTGCAGCTATTTCTGCTTTGTTTCAGCTGTCACCACACCCATCTGCTTTTTGTCTTCCCAGATTGTATTAATAACTTGAGTGCACTGTTGGCCCTCAGTACTATTTTCTAGATATTATGGATTTGTTCACATTTATCCACCTTTGTTTTCATTTCAGTGGTACTTTTAAGAGCTGGGAGGCACAAGAATATCCCAAATCACCATCTTGAGACAAGAAAAGAGGCAAGGAAAAAGTCAAATAGTGTTTCTATGGACCAAATTCATGAATATTAGTGCTCTACCCCAGAGAAGCAAAGTTGTTAAGTGGACAATAATTCTTATAGGAGGTCTATTTTTAACAAGTTAGCAAGAAGGATTGTGGGGGGGATCTGACCAAAACTACAACCACCAACACAGAGCCAGATGAAGTTATAAGAAATTATAAAGCATAGAAGGGCACTTAATCATATAGGAAGAAATATAGATAGATAGATAGATAGATAGATAGATAGATAGATAGATAGATAGATAGAAAGTTTTAATAGGACATGAAGGTTTAAGTAACATGAAGCTTTGCACACTAAATTGTTGATAGTGTAGATAACAATGGTGTTCTGCATAAAGGTGAAAAGGGACTGACAGGAGGAATGTAGTGTTTGGAGAACATTATCGTGTCAGCGGTGTAAGCAATAGACTTGATCAAAGCCAGACTGAAGTAAGGGAAAGTGTGTATCAGCTTGTTGATGTAGTCCAGGAATCAGGGTCTGAGAAACTGGGAGAGCATTGTAGTTTTGATACTACAACAGAAAGAGCTCAGAAACCCCATGTTACAAGTGTTGTTTTCTGACTCAACTCAGTGCATTTTGCTTGATTTCCAAAAGGACAACAAAAGCAGGATCATCATCTATGAATATAGCCAAAGAAAAATAAAGGGGCTACTCTATAGTCATATACTTTTCTATATTTAACAGCATGCCATAAAAATAGAGTAAAAGAAATACAGAGTAATGTGTTGGGGTAAGATTCTTAACCAGAAGGTGCTGTACCTCAAAAGGGCAGCGTGACCTCCCCTTTCTTAATTCTGACAGTCAATGTCATAATTCCAGGAAAATAAAATAAAGTGCAGCACAAGAAAAAACAAGCTTGCCTGTACGTGGACAGAAGTCTTGCCGTGTTGTGTGTGTGTGTGTGTGTGATAATACATTCACATGTGTGCACAAGTATGTGCACCTATGCATATGGAGGTCGGCAAAGCATGTTCCATGTCTTCCTCTATCACCTCTGAAGATTTTGTCTTGAATCAGGTTCTCTCATTTTCTGTCCAGCAAGTTTCCATCTCTGCCTATCTCTCCTGCTAGTGCTAGGCTGATAGGCATGCGCAGGTGAGACTTTAAGTGGGTGCCGGGGCAAGCACTCTCATTTCTCCATCACAGCCTTGAAGGTTTTTAAGATGTGAATTTTACAGATAAATGAAGTCTGTGTCAATATCTGCAAGCTATTACTTAAAAGTAGTTTGCCATAATAATTTGCACTGGTAAAAATAGGACCAAGTGTAATTATACTAGCTAAAGCAACTCTAATTATTAAAATTGCACATAGATTCTTGATTCATATGTCAATTAAACAAAAACATAGTCATTTGACCATGACTAAGTCTTCTTATTAGTTCAACAATACAATGTAATTATAGGGAACATTATGGTAATATATTATGTACTTCCAAGTGCTCTAAATCACTTCTTAGTTTTCATTGAATTATGAAAAAATATATATAGAGAGAGACATATAGCATATGGTGTCCTCCTGACTGATTCTGTTCTATAACATTCTGGTACAGAATTTTTCTCACATACTAGTTTTGATGATAAATTTCTTTCTGAAATGGAAATGCAGACAAAACAAGACAACCAACACTGTTTGAATAGAGGGGCAGACTAACATAAAGATATAATAAAATCCATTGTGATTTTCACTGCAATAATTGCAATTCTATTTTATTACTAAGAAGTATATTAACAGAATACATCTCATTCTGTTTATTATTTACTCACATGAATGATTATTTAGTACAACTACTGAAGGAGGCTTGACTTGTTTATGTTCTTGTTTTAAGAGTAAAAAAGGCTTTGATTGTTATTTTTTGTAATGTATTTGGGAAAAATAGTAAGTTTGGCATTTAGAGTAAATACCCTACTTGGTTTCTTTTTTTCTTTTTTTTTTTTTCAAGACAGGATTTCAAGACTGTATTTTTTTTGAGTCTGGATTGGAACTTGCTCTGTCGACCAGGCTGGCCTTGAAATCACAGAGATCTGCCTGCCTCTGGCTACCAAGTACTGGGATTAAGAGTATGCACTACCAACGCCCGGCTTATTGTTTCTAATGTTAGACAAGACAGTGTTCTCTTGGGGATTATCAAATGTTGTATGAGATATAAATGAGCATTATAATCAACAAAAGTCAGGTGTTTTCTTGTTTAATTGAAAACATTACAATTTTCAAAGTCTGAAAATTGTAATTATAATTATCAAGTGAAATATTATAGTTAATTTAATGGCAACAGATAATTCTGGATTTAAAAATATTTTGTGAAATTGATAGTATTGGATTTGTCATAGGTGACTACTAGCATTTTAAAATTTTAAATAATAAACTAATGAATGCCAAATCTATTTACCCACAGAGGAATAGAGTTAAATCTTTAAAAGAAAACTGATTTAAGGAAATTACGGGACTCTTCTGGGTTTTTTTGTATTATTTTGTTTTATTATGAAATTATACTCAGGGCTTTGTGTGTGAAGTGGTCTACCTAACTGAGTTACACCTCCTGCCCCAAATTGTGGGTATTACTTACTCCAGGAAATCATACATATTATTTCTTCATTTTTATTTTTGAGACAGGCCTGGCCCTGAGATACACTCAGGCTCCTGAGTGTGCACCATTGGGCCTGCTTCAAAACAATGTCAACAGAGACAGTCGGTGAAAGTCATTTCAATTGAAAATTGTTTGAAAGTCAGTATTGAAGAGTTTGTATAAGAGAGAAATTTGTATTTGTTAGTGAAAATAACTTGTGGTAGAGCCTGCTGTAGGATCAGGCACAGCTTTGGTGAGTTCCTGTCTGTTCTTGGGTCAGGCATACCTCTGCTGAGTATGTTTGCTTGTTTGCCCCGCTTTTGTCTAAAAACAGAAACTACTTGCTCTGAGGTGATGAAACTCTGGTCACTTCCTTTACCTAGCATGCTGCTGCAAGACACTGGGCATTGGTTTTGGTCTGATGACTTTTTGTGAAATCACTTTCTAATAAAACCAGGTAATAAATACACCAATGACTCTGCATAAGTATCACTAGGCAGCTGGGGTGGTGGCTCATGCCTTAGATCCCAGCACTGGGATACAGAGGTAGGCAGATCTCTGTAAGTTTGAGACCAACCTGGTCTACAAGAGCTACTTCCATGACAGACTCCAAAGCTACACAGAGAAACCCTGTCTTGGAAAACCAAAACCAAAACAACAACAAAAAACAAACAAAAAAAAACGTATAACTAGGCTAGTCCTAGTGCTGTGGGGGAGGGGTTGCAGCTCAATAAACATCACTGAACAATGGAGGATAATATCAGCCATGGAAATGTTTTCTTCTATATGTTTATAACATTTTAGAATCCATTACCATCGACCATGATTGAACAAAATAACTGATAGCGCAGATTCACTGTTCTTTCATGTAAAACCTGTATATTTGTATTAGACTTGTGCTTGTGGCTCAAATGTTCCAATACTTGGTGTTTCTCAGCTCTGACTTGAATGTATATGAGCACATTCTCTTTGGCTGTACACAGTCATGAATCAATTCCAGCGGCCTGACCCTCCGGTAATACAGTCTACACAAACACCTCCTTTCATATTCACAAATCTATGTGTTCCTACAATTCTTTACATCCTTATGCACTTCTAAGTAAGGGGAAGGGAACTTCATAGAATAGCTTAATGAAAAACAAAAGAACATATGATGAAGAGGTGTTTGCCAATATCTTTATTCATCTTTATAAATGAAATGACCTGTTTTTGCTTATAATTCTCTCTTGGCCATTTTATGATCATGTGACTCACCAGTAGCAAAATTAATGGTTCACACAAAGGATTCTACATTTTCTTCTCACTCAAACTGTGGGAAGTAGGTGTGATTATCTCCTTTGTTCTGCAGTAAGCAGGCCACAATCTGAAAAGAGATTGAGTGATTCCAAGAGAAAAAATATATAAGGCCCAAATTCAATGCATCGTGTATACAAAATAACATACCACTGCAGTAGTAGACATTTATATTTTCATGTAGTAAGTACTTAGCATCTAATATAGCATCAATACTAATATTGACAAAGGAAGGATGTTTTGTGGGAGACACAAACACTACATTCTTAAAGCACACGTGACTTTGTCACTGCTGGAGTCAAATGAGTGCTTGACTGCCCCTTCCTTCTTTCCTTCCATCTCCAATGTGTCCATGAAACACTGTGATCTGATCCCACATAGTAACTTAATCTTAATTATGGAAATCTGGTGAAATACGAAGAAAGTAGGGTTTAAACATTTTCCAGTGCTCTCAGAAATTATAAAATGAGTTTTAGGAATAACTATATTGCTGTTGATATAAATGATTGAAACCACACATTTTTGTCACTGTGTCTAAAAAACTCCTATATAATCTTTCTCTTTCGAAAATTCAGCTGCAATAATAACAACATTGTGTAACTCCATTCATTTATTTCTGCATAGATGCCTGGAATTAGTTTTCAAATATCTTTAACATAGTGACTCATAAAAAGAGGAAAGGAACGCAATCTTCTCTTTTAGTCAGCATATACCTAAGACTGTGCCACGTAATAGCTAATACATTTTCTCATTCTTTAAAATCCCCTTTAGGGACAGTATCTCTAGCTTCCCCTTTTCCCCTACATTACTGTCATCTTTTTAAAGTTATCATGCAGGATAGTGGGCTTCATTATGCATTTGCATACATGTTTTTCATACTTTCCCCAATGGTCCCCTTCTCCCATAAGCCCCATTCTACCCTCATGTCCCATGAATTTCATTGCATTGCTACTTTTATTCCTCCTACCCCTCCTAAAAATCTCTTCATTCCTTGTAATGCCATCACTTCTAGTTTCATTACTACACACATACACATGAAAGTTAAAATCTAGGCTCTTCATATAAAATATGGTATTTGTCTTTCTGAATCCTGAGTATTTTGATTCACATATGGTTTCCAGTTCTATTTGTTTCCCTATAAATTACATTATTTCTATTTTATTTACAACTCCATAAAATTCTATTTTTTAATTTAAGCTAGAAACAAGCTTGTTTCACATGTCAATCCCAGCTCCCTCTACCTCCCCTCTCCCTCTGCCCTCCCCACCAGGTTCACCAGTCCCCCAACAAATATCTACCCAGATTATTAGGGAGGGGGAGGCCCTCCATGGTGGATCTTCAGTGATTGTCATTTCATCCAGGGCAGAGGCTAGGCCCTCCCGCAAGAGTCCCAGTTGAGAGAGAATCCTGTAATGTGGCATGGGCACTAAAAGTCTATTTGTACGCCAGAAAAAATTACTACCTAAGGCCCCCTAGATTACCTAGACCTAGTCACGGAAGCCCACATTCAGGGGGTCTGGGTCAGTCCTATGCTTTCCACAAAGCCATCAATCTGGGGTCCAAGAGCTCCCCCTTGTTGAGGTCAGCTGTTTCTGTGGATTAAACCAGCCCAGTCTTAACTCCTTTGCCCATCAGTTCTCCCCATCTGATACTGTATTCCAGGAGTTCAGTTTAGTGTTTGTCTGTTGGTATCTGCCTCTGCTTTCATCAGTCGCTAGACGAAGTTTCTGTTTCCCAGACTCTCTGGCAGTGGGATTGTATGCTGGCACTCGCCTGATTCATTTCTAAAATCCATAAATGAGTGAATACATACTATTTTTCTATTTTTGTGACTGGGTTACGTCACTCAGTATGGGTTCTTCTAGTGCCATCCATTTGCCTGCAAATTCCAAGATTCCATTGTTTTTTTCCCACTGAATAGCACTCCATTGTGAAAATGTAATGAATTTTCTCTATCTACTCTTCAGTTGAGGGACATCTAGATTGCTTCCAGGTTCTGGCTATTGCAAATAATGCTGCTATGAACATAGTGGAACAGACATCCTTGTATGAATGTGCATCTTTTGTGTATATGGCTAAGAGTGGAATTGATGGTTCTTGTGCTAGACTGATTCCCATTTTCCTGAGTAGTCTCCATACTGATTTGCAAAGTGGCTGTATAAGTCAGCACTCCCACAAGCAATGGACGAGTGTTCCCCTTTCTCCACATCTTCTCCAGCATAAAATGTCATTGGAGTTTTTGATTTTAGCCATTCTGACAGGAGTAAGATGATATCTCAGAGTTGATTTGATTTGCATTTCCTGGATGTCTAGGGATGTTGAGCACTTTCTCAAGTGTCTCTCAGCCATTTTAGACTCCTCTACTGAGAATTCTCTATTTAGTTCTGTACCACACTTTTTGATTGGATCCTTTGGTGTTTTGGAGAGTTGCTTCTAAAGTTCTTTGTAAATTTTGGAGATCAGCTCTCTGTCAGATGTGGGGTTAGTGAATATCTTTTCCCAATCCGTGGTTGTCTTTTTGTCTTGCTGACTGTGTCCTTTTCTTTACAGAAGATTCTCAGTTTCAGGAGTTCCCATTCATTAATTGTCAGTGTGTATGCTACTGGAGTTATGTTCAGGAAGCGGTTTTCTGTACCAATTCGTTTAATGGTGCCTCCCACTTCCTTTTCTAACAGGTTCAGTGTGGCTGGATTTATGTTGAGGTCATTGATCCATTTGGATTTAAGTTTTGTGCATGGCAATAGTCATGGATCTATCTGCAGTCTTCTACATGTCAGCCCCTAGTTATGCCAGCACCATTTGTTGAAGATGCTTTCTTTTTAACATTGTATAATTTTAGCTTCTTTGTCAAAGATCAGTGGCTCATACTTTTATGAGTTAATGTAGGGGTGTTCAGTTTGATTCCATTGGTCTGTCTGTCTATTTTGTGCCAATACCAAGCTGTTTTCAGGAGTATAGCTCTGTAATACAGCTTGAGGTCAGAGATAGTGATGCCTCCAATTTTGCCTTGTTGAACAGGGTTGTTTTGGCTTTCCTTGGTCTTTTGTTTTTCCATATAAAGTTGAGAATTGTTCTTTTATGGTCTGTGAAGAATTGTGCTGGGATTTTAATGGGTGATTGCGTTAAATCTGTATATTGCCTTCGGTAAGATTGCAATTTTTACTATGTTTATCCTGCCTATCCACGAGCATGGTAGATCTTTCCATCTTCTGGTGTCTTCTTTAATTTCTTTCTTTGAAGACTTAAAGTTACTGTGATATAGGTCTTTCACTTGTTTGGTTAGCGTTATCCCAAAGTATTTTATGTTGTTTGTGGCAATTGTAAAGACTGATGTTTCTCTGATTTCTTTCTGAACCCTTTTATTGTCTGTACATATTTGGGCTATGATCTTCTTGAGTTGTTCTTGTATCCTGCCACTTTACTGAAAGTATTTATCAGATGTAGGAGTTCCCTGGTATATATGCCTATTTTCTTTCTTAAGTCATCTGATTCTGGATATCTAGATAGGCCTCATCTTCTGGCTATCCTTTCTAGTGCAGCAAAAATGACGAATTTGCATGGATGTGGGTAGAGGCTCCTTCAGACTTGTGCTTGAGATAGTAGCTGTGTCATATGTTAGTTCTCCTTTTAGTTTTAAACATAATTGTCTTGTTGAAATATTTTTAAATTAGCATGTAATGCAATGGGTTCTGTTATGGCATTTGTATGTATGTATATGCATAGACATGTGTGTGCATGTTCAGGTGCATGAGTATTCATCTGTGCAAGTGAAGGTGTATGTAAGCCATCAGATGCTTCTCTTCAGTCCCTTTTTATTTATTTATGTTTAAGAAACCTTCATAGCAACTCCCCTAGTAGGTGCACCTGCTCATTTTCCTATAGGTGGTGTTTAAAGCTTCCTCTTTTACTCATTCTTGCTAGTGTCTCTTGTCATTTATACAGCTTTTCTTGCTAATGACTTGTAGTTTCAGTTTAGTGCAATTTGGTATGAGATAATAGCTATTCGATACTTTTACATATATTGAGGCTTAATTAATTCCATAGGCTACTGAGAAGAATGTTTATTTTGTGTCTTTTGAATGTAATAGTTTGTTGATTTCTGTCTTTTCAATCTATGCTTTTTAATCTCTGTGATTGTTTCTTTTTAGTTGAGATAACCTACTTAGAAATGCAAATGGAACTGTAAAACAAAGCACATCTAATGAATGCATCTAATATCAGAATCTACCTGACCTTTTATGTCCATTAACATGTGTTTTGTGGAACTGTGCCTATATTTTATAGCAGTTATGGCTTCTTGATAAATTGTTGTCTTAATACATGGTGGTCTACTCTATCTCTTCAACTAATGTGACTACTTTATCAGCCATCAGAGTAGCCATGCCACTTTGTTTCTGGCTTCTGATCACCTAGGAATCTGTTTTCTTTCCTGTGAATGTGGTATTATTTCCCAATATGGTGTGCTTCTTGGAAACAATGGATAGTTAGATTTGCTTTACTTTAATCAAGTCATGCAGTCTTCACCTCCTTATTGGTGAATGGAGATAATTGAGGTGTTCAGAAATTTATATATGAGTGTTTATAGTTTTTCCAATTTGTTAGCTTATTGATTTTCTTAAATTTCTTTTATTAGCAATAGGGTTTTGCTGGTTTGATGTGATGGACATGGGTCCTTCATGTCTTTCTAGTTTTCAGCTGTTGTAACAACTTACTACGACTTTTTCTTATGTCCTTATGACTAAGCTGTCATTTTTCCTCCTTTGTGTATATTATCACAGTTAGTATCTTCTACAGTGCTGCCATGGTAGTCACAAACTGCTTTAGTTTCAATGTCTTGATTTATTCTTACAGCTTTAACAGATAGCTGGGCTGGGTATAACAATATTCATTGCCAGTTATTCACTATCTGTGCTTGAAATAGATAATTCCATATGTTTCTTCCCTTTGTGATTGCTGATGAGAGAACTGATGTTATCAAGATATTTCTGCCTTATTATGTGAGTTGGAAGTTTTATCTTACAACTTTTACTATTATTTCTTTGTGTGTTTAGCATCTTGACTACAAAATGTCGTAGAGAGAATATTCTCTGGTCAAGTCTACTTGGAGTTCTAAACATTCCTAATATTTGAATGTCTATTTCTTTAAATATTGAAAAGTCTGTCCTATTATTCCATTGAATAAATTCTCTATTCTTTTATTGTTTACCTCAGCTCATTCTGTTTTTTACCACATCATCACTTTTTTGACCTTGCTCAGGTACTGAGTGAGTACCTTACTTCATTTATCTTCCAGTATACAGTGTGACCATCAGTATTTTTGCAAGCAAGTCTCCAAAGACTTTCTCTGGCATGTCCAGCTACCTTTTCTGTTTTTTGTTTCTTGCACTAAATATTTGTAAGCTTGTGGAAGTATTGTCTTATTTACCATAAATGTTTTGTATTTCTTTGTTGTGTTTGCACATAGTTCTAATGGATGTGTCCTCCAGGTTTTTTCTCTTTTTTCCCCATTTAAAAGAAAATTATGCAAATTTTCTTGGTAAATTGTGTCAATTGTTTTTATGTTCCCCACTATTACATAGGGGCACAGACCATTGCAGTGACAAATACAGTAATGTGACAGCTGTCTAAGTGTTAACTCGAATAAAAGACTTGTGTGCCTCTGAACTTTAATTTTTTTTCCTCTAATATATTTTAGAGACATTAGCACAATGGAAATGATTGGGAAGATTATTGTAGAAATTAAGCATGCTAGATATAAATCTATAAACCAAAGGAGAAATAAGAATAGGAGGAAGGGACAGTAAATGATAAATATTAAGGAGCTCATCAATTAGAAACAAGAAATAACAGAAAATATGGACTCCAGCAGGAAAAGACAGTCAAGTGAGACAATTACATAAAAAAGCAAATAGATAACGGAAATACAAAAGGATAAGTAGAAAAGCAAAAGTAAGAAATAAATGCCATAGAAGGTATTATAAATGCAGAGGACAGTGTCACTCCATATTTAGAAAGAATGTGGATTATTCCTCTCACTGATTGTCTTTTGCAGCAGTTGTTGCTAGAGGGGAGAGCTGCTAAACTCAGTACTGCAAACAATGGCAATAAGTGTGGTTTTCCTGGAAGAGTGATTTTCCATGGAACGTGTGCTTTCTTCCAGTATCTTCCAGGGTGAGGCATTACCTACCCCTTGCTTGAAGGTTACTCAAGTTCCAACTTTACTTCCATGCCCTTTCGTTCTGACAGCTCTGATGAGAGTGGAAGCCCTGCTGTGTCCCTTTGTTTGCTGAGTGACTTCTTCCAGCAAGTTTATCAGTACACTTCTGGTTATTTCTCTGCTTATCTAGATGGGTTGACAGACAGAGCACTTCCCAAAGTGCTGTGGAAAAATCTCAGATTCCTGCTCCTGAATCATTTATTTGCCCCCATCTTAACAGCCAATGGAACTTCCTGATCTGTCTGCTAAAAGTGTATCCTGCCTTCAGTTATTTATTTGTTTGTTTGTTTGTTTGTTTTTGCAGCCAAGTCTCTCAAGCTTCTATGTTCCTGTAGTCCCTTATCTGAGAGTAGTGAGCATCTTCCGTACAAGCTACCACCAACTGTTGGCCGCTGTCCACACAGGCAGTGATGAAAATGACAGTTTAGGGATATGAACTTTGATTCTTGTCCTAGGCCAGAGTTTTGGTCTTCAGTTTTTGTCCTGGCCGGGGGATGGGGGCAGAAATTCCAGAAGACTCTGGTTTATTCTAAATGAGTCCCATTGCCTGGAAACTACTCCTAAGGATGTGACCAAAATAAAAAGGCACCTGGTTTGCAGGTACCCCACATGACCCACACAGCCAAGTTTCTGCCATAAGTCCTATAAAAGGTCCCTCGAATAGCATCTCAATGGTATCCACACTTTCTGGGACCTTCTGCTCTATAGGAGTTTTGAAGTCATTCTTGCGCTCCCAGCTGTAACCCTATAATAAAGATACTTTGTGATACCACCCTCCCAATCTGAAAATGATTCTTCTACTTCCTGAGTGAAGGATTTAGAAGTCACTTGCTTAGGGTGACTCTGATGGTCTTTACTTTGCCATGCCTTTTACCTCTCACAGCTTTGCACACCTGAGGCCCCCCACTCTCCTTCTTTTTCTAGCAGCATGACTGGTGGTGTATCTGAGTGCTGTTCCCCCACTGCTTCTCAATAGAGATTTCACCTGTTTATTTCCTTACCCCTCAGCTCTTTCTTCTGTAGGGATAAAGTCTGTTTGCTGTCCCGGTCATTCCCTTTCATCTAGTAGCACCCAGGTGGCTCTTATTATGACCCTTTCATTGGGAGTTTTAGTTCACTGGGCACATGAGGAGCACTGGGTATGGTGTGGCCAAGATACTAGTCCAAATCATAGAGTGTTAAAATGTGCTTTTGAGCAAGATGGTATCCAAAGTCTGCTTTTCAGCTTGGGAACTATGCTGAGTTAGGTTGTAAATGGAGGAAAGCTAATATTTACTTTATTTTCTTTGATTTTGGCCACTAGAATACCTTTGAAGATGCCTATTCTTTTCAATATAATTAGTTATTTGTTAAGACCTTCAAGATAAAGTAGGAATGATCCCTGTTGACATCTTTGACAAAATTTAAACTGATAACTCCAGAGTTGAAGATAGCCTGTCAGATAACAAAACTTTTCCCCCACTTAACATTAAATTCATTAATAACAATATCCCAAATTACTTCTGCCTAAAACCTCATAAAAACAGGAACTAATCAAAGCAAACACACTTAACAGCTAATGATGGTGTTAATTTAGCTGTAAATGCCTCAAAGGCTAGTAATTAGAGAGCAGTTATGTGCTTTTTGTTTTGCAAAATAAATTAGTGCTGCACATTTTGCCACAATCTTCTCTATTTACTTTTCTAAGATACTATTCCCTGAGCAAAATTGTAAACCAGATCTAATGGCTGGATAACTTAAATAACCATATTACAATCAATTTATTTAAAATAATGTGCATGAAGATGTTTGGAACAATAAAACTGGCCACAAATGTCCCATAAAACAATGCAAAGAACAGAGGAACTAAACTCTTCACAGCCCCTGACTGCATGAAACCACTCACTTTAGAGTTAATGAAGGGTTATTTGTTCAGCCGTAGGGATCTGACTCATATATCCTGTAACTATTATGACTGGAAACAATAGAGGCTCACCTACAATTGCATATTTTCCCTACACAGACATTAGCCTTAGTTCTTTCTCTTTATTATTTAGGTCTATAGCTCAAAACGATGAATTAAGTTGTCTTTCCAGGTTCACATGCGAGAAGCACATGTAAACCTTAAGCCATGTAAGTGGTATGAGTTGTCTTCTCAGGTTTACACGTGAGAAGTTCACAGTCTTCATAAAAAGTGTGTCAGGGGCTTGTCTTTCTAGAGGAGAACAATGAAAATAGTGTTTGCTAACAACCATGCACAATGACAAAACTAGTTTTCAAATGATTGACCATGCAAGGAATGAGGGGCAGCTGTAATTTTGAAGTCCAGAATAAGAAAAGCAAAGACAACCTTACTAGGGCTGAGAGTACACTGACAGCTGAGAAATGAGGGCTAAATTTGGAATATGAAACTGTAGTAGCTCATATTTCTTTCCAATTCCCTGTAAAGCAGTTTCACTGATTTTGTCCTTGTGTTTTACTTACAATATGAATACAAGACACATACATAAGAAGCAAAATCATTGCTGTGACATGAGTGTGCAATGAGCCCCTAGGGTTCTTGTGTTTGAACATTAAGATTCCAACTGAGGGTGCTGTTTTTGTAAGACTAGGGAACATTTGGTGAGCAGAGTCTTTCTGGAGAAGGTGGATCTCTGCAGTTGGGGGTTGACCTTGACAGTCTGACATCACTTCCTTTCAACACCCAGATTCCTGGCTAAGAATATAATCAGAGTAGCTGTCTCATATTCCTGATGTCAAGGCTTCCTCTCTATGGACAGTATTCCTTTTAAACCAGGAACTGAAGTACTCCCTCCCTCCCTCCCTCTCTCTCTTCCTTCCATTCTGTGTGTGTGCACATGTGAGTGAGTGTGTGTGTGTGTGCGTGTGTACCAATCACAAACCTTGGAGAAAAACAATCAGCATGTGAGTGTGCACTTTGTGTGTGTATGTGTGTGTGCACCCACATGTGTGCAAGTGTGTGCATGTATTTGAGTATATGTGTGTATGTCTGTGTGTGTGTGTTTGTATGTATGTGTGAATATGCATGTGCCATTTACAATCCTGGCTGGAAAACAACCAGCATTAGAGTTTTCATTACACAAGCAGTTGAAATACAGTTATTACCCAAGAAAGAAGACTACCTTCACCTCTTGGGGGAAGAGTAGTGTTCATGTGTATCAAAACCCCTCTTCTTGTTACTTTGTTTCTGGAAGCTGTTTCCTTCTTCCTTTATTTACTCCTTATAATTTTCATCTCCTGGCATCCTCTTCCACTTCATTAATGAAAGTACTACTTTAGGTTTTAAAGAAAACTGAATCATATGATATGCCCTTACTTTACTTTTTAAATGCTTTGCTGATCTCCCATATTACAGCAATGTCACAGTTAATTTGCTATTCTTTACTGATGGTTTCTATATAATTCTTGGCCATTGTAAGGAATCTGAAAAAAATCTTAATGGAGGCTTTCCCAAATTGTTGTTGAATATTTTTTAAATGTATTCCAAAATGGTAAAATTTGGAGGACACTAGGGAGAGCAAACTATGTTTGGTATGTAAAAGATTGTTCTTAATTTAAAGAAAAATTAATCACAAAAAGATCCAGTGGGTTTTCCTTAGGGTGAGATATCATGTTCAGTGGCAATAATACTACTATATAGACCTGTGCATGAGCAAGCTTGTTGGAGCTCATTCCCTATGGTGGGATGCCATGCTCAGTCTTAATACATGGGAGAGGGGTGAACTCTGCTCCAAGCTATTGTACCTATGAGGAGGAGTGGACTGGGGTGGTCTAGAGGGAGGGCTGAGGGGGCCTGGGAGGAGGTCTGGGGGTGTGTGAGGAGGGGTAGATGGGAGATCTGTGGTTGGAATGTAAAATGAAATAAAAAAATAAAAACAATTCCAATGGGCTATCTGTAACTTTTTAGACGTTTTTGTGTTGTGTACAATGGTTTCCTAATGTCTACCCTTGTGTGTAGCAGGAGTTCTAATAGGTTTTAAGAATTAAAAACCCACAGTCAGATATCGGGACAAATGCTCTAAGACCAGAGAAGTAAAGGAGTCAGTCATGAGAGAGACCTCTTACCTATTCTGAATCCTCAGAACAAAGGGATGATACTGAGATTAAAGGTATGAGCCACCACCCCTGGCTTTGTTTCTCTTTTAGACTGAATCAATCTTGTATAGCCCAGGGTGGCCTTGAACTCACAGAGATCTGTCTGCCTCTGCCCCCTGAGTACTGGGATTAAAGGTGTGTGCCACTATTGCCTGGCCTCTATGTGGCCTAACAAGTGTGGCTAGCTCCACACTCTGATCTTCAAGTGAGGTTTATTTGTTAGATCAAAAACAAAGTATTATCATGCTTGTGATTGGCGATATAGTACTCTGATCATCCTGTCAGATACTGGTTAACACTTTGCAACTGCTCATTGCTCTGTTATCTGCCTCTGTCTTGTCAACTTGTGAGGACATGAACACATATTTAAAGTTAACCCTTTGATCTAACACAAGTTAACATTTTTGTCATATACAATTTTTACATTAATATTGTTGACATGGATAATTTGCAATTTTTATACATTTAGCAATTCAATACAGACAGTTCTTTTTATCTTTGACTTTTACATGTGATATCTGACTCAGGAAGTTTTCTGAACACTAATTGGCTCTATAGGACATTAGGTTTTCTGTAAGGAAATGTGTTTTTTCACATTATTTTATATTGTTGAGTTTTAATAAATTCAAAATAATTTTGAACATTATATAGTATATAACTAATTTGAACTTCCTTCAATATCAGATTTTTGAATACTCAGATGCTTCTTATTACCATATCTTTTTCACAGGCATGTTTCTTTTTTTTGTTGTTGTTTTTTTACGAGACAGTGTTTCTCTGTATTGTTTTGGAGGCTGTCTGTCCAGCCTGGCCTCGAACTCACAGAGATCTGCCTGACTCTGCCTCCCGAGTGCTGGGATTAAAGGCGTGTGCCACCACCGCCCGGCCACAGGCATGTTTCTTACCAGAAACTAATTAAGGCTTCCTTAGTTCTCTGATACATTTATATACTTGATATAGATTGTATTTTATACTGATTTAAGGTGAATATAATTTTTATCTTCATAACATTATCTTCCCTCTGTATTTATTATTGTTCCGAAATTTAGTTATTTTATAAACTTTCAAATGAGGCCTTGAAGTGTTCATGGACCTGCACTGAATTTACATATAATGATGGAAATGTGACCACATTAAAATAT
Organism: Mesocricetus auratus; assembly: GCF_017639785.1. Lineage (NCBI taxonomy): Eukaryota > Metazoa > Chordata > Mammalia > Rodentia > Cricetidae > Mesocricetus > Mesocricetus auratus. Next base: position 68,841,006 of record NW_024429184.1, read on the forward strand.
CTGATTTTTCCATATAGAACATCCCTTCTTTTATTCAGAACTGCTCATGTTCTTCAAGTTATCAACATGGTTTTAGTATGTAGATTTTAGTTCTTCAAATTGTCAACAGGGCTTTAGTATGTCGATTTATTTTTGAAACCTTGTTCTTACTATGTTAAGGTTTGTTGCTGATTCCACTATAAAGAGAATAATCCTTCTTTCACTTCTAGTTTATAGCTGCAAAACAAAAAATTCTATTAAATTCAGATATTTATTATCTTTTCTTAAATTATAAAATCCTCATGAATTATTTCTATAGAGATTTTTGAATTTTTAGATGCAACATTATCAAGCAAAGGAAATCAAACTATTCCTTTTTATTAAATATTTATGTCATTTATTTTCTTTTTTGATTTTTTTAAAATGTCAACAGTAATAAAATGTTCAATGAAACGGACATACCATGTCCTTAATTATGAAGACAATATTATTTAAAAACAGTTTCCCCAAATTAATTTGTTAAGGTTGACGAAATTGCAGTCTAAACTGTAATTTCTTCCAACAAGAAGACACATGAGACAGGAGGCAGAAGAAGAGATGCACACATTCACAGAACAATAATGGGGCCATTCACAGATGAGAACACAGCACATGTGAAGACGACATTACATATAAACAGGCAATTATTGGCAAATACTCATAAGTAATGGCAAATAACTTGGCAACTTTAAGATTTAAAAACAAAATTGTTTTCATTACATAAGAAGTTGAATTTAAAAACACAAAAGAATTAGGAATAACAGGAGAGGGGCTATATGGGCTCAGAATTTTTTTTAAAATAACATGAATATCAAATGTCATAAAAGCAAACATGGTTTTAATTGGGCATGTAACAGTAACACACATTCTTATAACAAAACAAAGTTCAAAACCTTCAAAAACATGTAATGTTTGACCATCCAAAATCTCATTTTCCTCAATTATAATATGATCTTTAAAAGAGACTAAAACCTCCACATACTCTCAAACTTTCACATAAAGGAGAAATTAAAAAATACTGATAACTAATAAACACGAAAATGATCAAACTCAAAATTAAAGATAAATACAATTTAAGACAATAATTTGACTAACGCATTGGAAAATATCTCATAAGTTTGTAAAACCCATTATATATGGATTATATATGGTAGTCTTCATTAAACAAGCTGGTGCCTCTTTCCCGTGTAGAAGCAGATACCACCAGCAGATACGAAATGCTTACCTAAGAAATGTTCATGTTGGGATATCATTGATGAAACTATATTTTGGGCATGCTAAATGCTTCCCTTGCTGCCACTTGACTCAAACCCAGGAGAGTCAGTAAAGAAAATAATATTGCACAAGAAGCTCAAAATGGTGGAAGTATTTAATGCTACTGTAATTATACACTGCTAATTTTTAAAATATGGCATATTAAAAAGGAACTGCATGATTTTTCAAAAAAATCTCAAAGTATACTTTTATAATTAATATATAAATTATTGGCCTCTTGTCTTTCAAGAGTATTGAAAGTTTCCTACAGTTTCTACCACATATGGATGTGGTAACAAAAGGGCGGAACTGTGCTGCTAACCACGCCCACTTTAGGCAGGACTAGACACAGAGCAGGGGAATATGCCACTAGCTAGCCCACTTTTGGGCATGGCTAGGGGCGTGTACAGAGGAAGGAATAAAAGAATGAATAGCAGAGCGCTCGCCCTTTTTCGGCTTCCAGTTCGGTGGTAGAAAACTACTGTACTCATCAGGGTTGTTCGTTTTTTTCTCTTGTGAGTAATTTCTATAATAAACAGTTACCAATACCCTCATCTGTGCCTTTTATCATTGCAGTGTCATTTTGGTGTCAGAAGTTACTGAACCCGGATCCAGGCGCCCTGAAAGTGGCTGCTTCTTGGCCCAACCACCGCCGGCCCCAGGCACATGTGAACTCTCCTTTTGCTACGTTCCTCACCACTTCACCCGGCAAGGCATGATTCCTGCCTCCAGGAACCAGCACATTCTACCTGCCAGTAAGGTTAAGTGGTCTTCTGAGATTTCTCTCGTGGCCATGTGCTCTTTTACTAGCACGCCTGCAGAATTTGACCTGAATAAAACTTCACTGGTAATAAACTTAACTGCTTAATACAATGGCAACTAACATTACAATGCAGGATGTTAAGAATTTTCTTGTTTTTTGTATGGATGGGATGTTAGAAAGGGTTGAGGACCTACCTGGAAGGTACTTTCTACCCATAATGGCGATTATTAGTTTCATAATCCATATAATTTAGTAAAGAAATGGTTCAAGAACAGGGTGAAAAATGACAAACGTATACAGATCATACAGTCATCGCAGGATGGTGATGAAATCCTAGTACAAAGAATTCACAAAATGGAAAACTCCTTGCAGGATAGTAAGGAAGGTTAGGTAAAATATATTCAGGATATTCAAAATGATAATGTAGATCTGACAAACAGGTTTAAAGAGATGGAACACAAAATTGAATTACTTTCAGGAAAAATGTGTTCCATATCTATTGATTCAACAGACAGAATAGAAAAAGTGGAACATAATGTTAAAAACGTTTAACAACAAAACTGTTCTGTGTTTGATAATTTCATTAGCAAACTACAAAGACTGGAACATAAGATTGAAATGCTAACAGAAAAGATTTGTTCCATGTCTGAGAGCAATGACAAATTAGCTGATAGAACATTATTTCTGGAAGGCCATTTACATGCCATTGAGATACTTTCTAAGGATGAGAATATTAAATATTTGGAATCACATATAAATAATGAATGCAAAAAAATGAACAAACATAAAGATGCCACATGCTTTAACTATGGTAAAATAGGACATCTGAATAGGAACTGTTGACAAAGCATTCCTAGAAATAATGCTTCTACCAGGAATGTAGCCTTATGGTCTCTGCAGGAGGTGTGGCAAGGGCAGACTTTTATCAAGGAATTCTGGTCAACTACAGACAGACAAAGTAAGCCTTTACATCCGGGAAACTGGTCCAGGGGCCTCATGAAGGCCCGGAAACCCAAGGTAGTGTGGTCATTCCCAATAACAATGGAGGACAGCCCCTCCTTTGACAATTAGAAGATCCATTGTCCATTGTAAATGATATGGCGCTGGATAATACATTAGATGCAGAGGATGAATCAATTATATCAGGAGGAATTACAAAACATATATTTTTGGCAAACTTCTACACAATATCATAGACCCAAGTTACCAGTTAAAGTAAATAATACAGTGATTAATGGCATTTTAGACATTGTACATGATGTCACCATCATAAATCAGAAGTCTTGACCCCTTGATTTGGCCTCTAAAAGAGGTAAAAGTTCAATTCTTAGGGATTGGAACCCTATCTCAAGTTAAACAGAGTGTTAGATGTATTGACTTTATTGGGCCAGAAGGACAGAGAGGACGGTTAAAGCCATATGTTGCAGATATTGCTATAAATCTCTGGGGTCATGATCTATGACAGCAATGGAATACGCAGATTAACATTCCTCCTGTATCAGATAGGAATTATAGACAAGCTCTTGGTGATAGAAAGAATATAATAAGGCAGTACAGAAAACAGATGCCAAACGTACAGGTTGTACAGAAACAGGATGCTAGTGCCAAACTTACAGAGCAACTGAAAGCTCTACCCTTAAAATGGCTAACAGATGAACCTGTCTGGGTAGTTCAATGGCCTATGACATCTGAGAAGTTAGAGACTTTGGAGAAGTTAGTTTAGGAACAGCTAGATGCTGGACATATTGAGGATTCAACTAGTCTATGGAATTCATCTGTTTTTGTTATCAAGAAGTCTGGGAAATGGAGAATGTCTACTGATCTTAGAGCCATCAACAAGGTAATTCAGCCTATGGGGTCTCTAAGACCTGGGATGCTACTACCTTCTCTAATACCTAAGGATTGCCAAATTATAATTATAGATTTAAAAGATTGCTTCTTCACTATACCATTACAAGAAAGCACCAGAGAAAATTTCGCCTTCATAGTACTTACCCATAATAATTCCCGGCTGGTACAAAGATTCCAGTGGAAGGTGTTGCCTCAAGGTATGTTAAATAGCCCAACTTTGTGTCAATATTTTGTGCATAAACCTCTAGAAATAATTTGTAAACAATTTCCACATTCATTAATATATCATTATATGGATGACATATTACTGCCTGATTCAAATAAGGATACTTGGGAAAAGGTGTTTGAAGCAGTAAAAGAAACTTTGCCTCGCTGGGGATTACAAATTGTCCCAGAAAAAAATGCAAAGAGCAGATTCTATTAATTATTTAGGTTATAAAATTGACTCTCAGAAAATTTGACCACAGAAAGTACAGGTCAGAAGAGATTGTTACCAGACTCTTAATGATCTTCAAAAACTATTAGGAGAAATCTCTCAATTACAGACAATTATCGTTGTAGAAGGTCATGATTTAAAACTCTTGAAAATGGCTTTAAAAGGAGACAAAGACCTAAGCAGCCCATGAGTACTATCAGCTGAGGCTGTAAAGAGAATGTTAGAAGCACATGTGGACCGTGTGGATCCAAAACTGGACTTCATTCTGGTTATTTTACCATCTAGAGAATACCCCTCAGGAATTTTAATGCAGAGGGAAGACGTCATACTCTAATGGGTATTTCTACCACATAAATAAAATAAAAACTGAAAAAATATATAGAAAAGATCTCAGATTTGATATTAAAAGGTAAGTTTAGGCTTTGTCAACTGACTGGGAAAGACCCAGCTGAAATTATTGTACCTTTAACTAATGAGGAAATTTCCTCCTTATGGAAGGATAATGAGTATTGGCAAATAGCTTGCAGTGACTTCTTGGCAACTATTAGTAACCACTATCCCAAAACAGAGAGAAACAAATTCATAAAGAAAATAATTTGGATTCTTCTGCTTATCGTGAGACAAACACCTATTTCTGGAGTTCTTACCTTCTACATGGATGCAAACAAATCTGGTAAGGCAGGGTATAAATCAGGAAATATAAGTAAAGTAGTTCAAAGCCCTTACAACTCTGTACTAAAGGCAGAGTTATATGCCATTCTCATGGTATTTAAAGACTTTACAGAGCCTCTCAATATAGTCATGGATTCTCAGTATGCAGAGAGAGTTGTCTTGCACATTGAGACTGCAGAATTTGTTCCTGATGGCATAGAATTAACCTCATTGTTTTTTACAATTACAGGAAACTATCAGAAACAAGACTCATCACATATTCATACAACACACATCAGATCCCATACAGGTCTGCCAGGTCCTCTGGCGCAAGGCAATGATAAAATTGATTGTAATGTGTTGGAAGCTTCAGAATTTTATAAGAAACACCATGTTAACAGCAAAGGTTTAAAGAAGGATTTTTCTATCACCTGGCAACAAGCCAAAGAAATAGTAAGAAATTGCCCCACTTGCTCATTCTACAATCAAACTCTATTACTAGCAGGTTGTAATCTCAAAGGTAGTCACAGAAATGAACTTTGGCAAATGGATGTGTTTCACTTCCCAGAATTTGGCAGTTTGAAATATGTACACCATACCAGAGACATGTTCTCAGGCTTCCAATGGGCTACTGCCCTCAGCTCTGAAAAAGCTGATTCTGTTATTACACACATCTTAGAGGTGATGGCTGTTATGGGCATACATGCACAAATAAAAACTGACAATGCTCCAGCATATGTCTCCAGTAAATTGGAACAATTTTTAAAATATTATAATATAAAACATGTAGCTGGTATACCTTAGAATCCCACAGGATGTGGCTGAAAGATCTAACCGAACCTTAAGAGAAATGTTTCATGAACAGCCAGGAGGAACAAAGACCCCCAAACACAGGTTTCATAATGCTTTACTAATGTTGAATTTTCTTAATGCTAATGAAAAATGATGAACTGCGGCAGAAAGACACTGGACTACAGAGAAGACTTCTGAACTGAACCAACCAGTGTATTTTAAGGATGTTATGACCTCAGTCTGGATACGAGGATAAGTGTTATGTTGGGGAAGGGGTTTAAAACGCCTTTGTTTCCACAGGAGAAGAAAAACTTTGGGTTCCATCGAAATTAATTAAGATTCAAGCTGAACAGAACATATCTCAGGAGGACGAAAGATAACAGCTCATCTACAAAATCATATTCTACCATGGGTAAAGTGACCTCATAAAAGGAAAGAGAAGTGTTTTGTTTCTTGTCTTCACAGGAAAACTCAACGAAAGAATACTGGCTGAACGGATTCCTAAAGAAGAATGAATAGATACTCTGAAGACCATCAAACAAACAATAACTCACTGTGTGATATCAAAGTCTAAATCTCTCTATATTGTTTTTTTATAATACTCATTTCTCTTTGTTTCATAATATGCTTTAGTCCCCATTCATTTAACTGAAGCTGGCTTGGAGTTGGATTGGCTCTCCTACTCTAAATTCAAGCATATTATTGAAATAAAATTCAGAATTTCTGTATTATAACAAAGAGACATTGATATAAGACAAAAGAAAATAAAATTAAGGACTGTTATCTGTGCATTTCTCTTTTCTGAAAAGACTAATCTCCTTCATGTTTACCATCTTCCCTATTGTCACCTAGCCCAGTATGCATACATATGAAAGTTCAAAAAAATTTCTATGTTAATATTACTGTTTGATTTTTTCAGAGAACAAGGGATTTTCTAACAGCAATCTTCAACTGCTTCGGAAAGAGAATGGGGCTCCACTTCGTCGACTCCACCTGATTATACTGGATACATCTGAACTGCCCCATATCATCGACTCCACCTGACAAGCACCATCCTGAAACTGGCTTGGAACTACATAACTTGACACAACTCCAGACCAAGGAACTGATACAGGGCATCTTCTACAATCTGGCCAGAGCTTCAGACGAGAGCTTCAATCAACACTAGAATTCCAGTCAGGAACTTCAATCAAGCATCTCCTGCCAAACAGAGACTATCTAATCTACTTAAGATCTTATTACACTAACATTTTCTTCTCACAGGTCCCCATGAGATTGTCATCGTCCCATCTTATCAGGAAGTAGTTTTGAGAATTCCACACCCCCTTTCCCTACTATTGATATTATGGGATAGTTTATGTCTGTTAGTGTTAGTTTTCAATTATCTTAGAGTTTAGATTGGAAGGAGGTGTTCTGACCGGCTTCCAGTTTGGTGGCAGAAAACTACTTGGCTCATCAGTGTTGCTTGTTTTTCTCTTGTGAGTAATTTCTACAATAAACAGATACCTATACCCTCAAGTGTGCCATTTATCATTGCAGCATCATCACCTATTAAGGGAGCAGTATGCATGATCCTAAGCAAATAAATATTTGCAAAAATATACATACCTTCTGGGGGGAATTTTAGAGTGGGGCCAAATTCTTATGCAACTTGCTACTTCTTTTTTTTTTGGTTTTTCAAAACAGGGTTTTTCTGTGACTTTGGAGGCTGTCCTGGAACTTGCTTTTGTAAACCAGGCTGGTCTTGAACTCACAAAGATCCTCCTGCCTCTGCATCCTGAGTGCTGGGATTAAAGGCATGCACCACCATTACACAGTGCAAATTGCTACTTTTGTTTAGGAGTCTTTTTGATGTTTTTTTTTCTATTTCAGTTCTAAATTAATATCTATGTCATTTTTAAAATGACTCCATGACTGTTTTGTAGATGAAATAGAATTACATGTTTTAAGCATTGCTCATTCATAGGCACTTATGTAAGTGCCAAATTTCTGTGTAATGAACTTCCATATATATATTTCCATATACATATATGTATTCCATTTACATGTGCATTTGTTACCCTTATTATAGTAAAATTACCTAGTACTTAAACTATTAAAATTAAGTATATTAACACTTCAAAAATTTAAAATTATCAGTTTCTTTTAAATGTGCTTTAATAGCTCTCTCCTCAATGGCAATGACTTGACTTTTTTATAAAACTGAAAAGACAATAATAATTAGTAATACTATGGTAAGCATTATTCACAGTTTCTATTTTAATCAAAATGGATTACTTTGATGAAACATCATATCCAAAATCAACTTGGGAAGTAAAGTGATTATTTCACTCGCATTTCCATACAACATTTTATCATCAAAAACAGTGAGAGCTGAAACTCAGGTAGGGCAGATACCTAAATGTGGGGAGCCGCCCCCATATTCTCCGTTACAAGATGGCACTGACACCCGTTGTCAGTTGGAGTTAACAACCTTGGTGCGCATGTGCCTGCTACTTTTCCATCCCTTACTCTCTGCCTCTCCCGTGGCGTCATATGGGCTGAAGAGCAGGAGCCAGTCAGGAGATGACACGTCCAAGGCGGGGACTGCTGAGCTATATAAGGGTTGGGCTTTTTGCTCCCCGGGTAGAGGGAGCTGTATGCTTATGCTCTCCCTCTCAAGACGCATTAAAGCTGTTCTGCAGAAGGATCCTAAGTGTGCCGTGTCGTTCTTGCTGGCGAGACGGTAGCGCGGGACACCTAAAGACAGGAGCTAATGCAGAAGCCAAGGATGGATGATGCTTACTGACTTATTCCACATACCTCACTCAGTCTGCTTTTTTATAGCACTGAGAACCCCTGTCCTGAGATTATATTTCCCACAATGAACTGGGCCTCTTGCTCATAAATCCCTAATTAAGAAAATGCCTTACAAGATTGCCTGCAGCCCAATCTATTGGAGCCTTTTTCTAAATTGAGGTTACCCTCCTCTCAGATGACTCTAGCATCTGATGACATAAAAGCAGCCAGCATATTATGTTATCACTTGAGTTATTGACTTTTAATTTGGGATAAGCTTTGCTATTAATTTAAATAGCTCTCTTTTGATAAAAATTTTAATCACAATGACTCAAGACCTAATAAATGTGCTTATAGTACATTTGATATGATATATCTTCTCTTCTAATTTTCTGATGCAACTGATATTTTCATACTTCATAATATCAAACCATCTTTTTTTCTTTAAGATAAATCTTGCTTGTTCATAGTGTGTTATTCTACTGCTACACTACAATATTCATCTTCTGCTACTTAGAATTTCTATTTTATTCTAAATTTCTTTATTTACCATTCTGTATTATTTCTACGCCAGTAATACATGACATTGATTTACAGCATTGTATTTGATTTTAATTTTTCAGGTATGCTTAATGATACTGTATAAAAAAGGATGTTGATCTTTCCATTAATGAAATTTGTGTAATTTCAAAATCATTTGTCAAAGTAAGACAAAAACATCATTGGAATCATTAACTTACAAACCCAGTTCATACTAATTTAAATAACCTTCAAAGTTTCACAATGCTTATTAATTTACTCAAGGTCTCTGCTTGTTCTTGCATAATTTTTGATACTTGTACAGCACACTATTGGAAATACTGGCTGTTCTTCAGGCTTTCAGATTTCTGCAAATTAGAGATCTGTGTTCACTTCTCATGGTCTCAATGAATTCTTATTTATACTCTCTCCATTTTTCTCTATCTTTTCAACATTACAAAGATCTAGTCTACATTATTTGTTTTTTCTTTGTTTTTCATCAATGTAGTCATTTTTAAATCATAGTGCCCCCTAATCTGCTACTTTAACAATAGTCTCTAAGTTATTTTCAACAACTTATTCTGTTTTTTAGATATTAAATAATGGTTTTGTAAAAATCCATGTGCTATATAAAGCTATTTCATTTTCAAATTATTAAACATGTTTCAACCATTTCTGTTTTTCAGTTTTATACTATTATAGGAAAAGTACATTTACCAGCACTTCAAATATTTGGTAGTTTTCATTAAATTTAAGTACATTTTTCTTAAATCAATTTATATATACATGATTTACATATAGAGTTGTACATACATTGAGGACTTTGAAAACAGTATAAGTTTTATGCAAGCATCACCAACCACCCAGCACAATCTAACTACATGCTTAATAAGAAAGTCATATTAGTTTGAGTTAAAAGTGGGGCACTGAAAATGAAATTTTTGAACATTTCCTAATCATACCCTACATGGAAATACATCAAGCAAAGCATGTCATAAAGTGTTTTAACGAGGGAATTTCATAAAAAGATCGGTAAAGGACAAGACTAGTGGCAAGGAGATCACTGACTCATGGCAAAGAATAGAGTTGCAGGAGGAGTCTCTGAACAAACAAAGATGGAAGCTACAACTGTAGATAAAATTTTGTGACAATGCTGCTATGAACATAGTTTAAAATATGTCCATATTGTATCAATGTGCATTCTTTGAATATACAAGCAAATTCAAAGGAAACACACACGGACACCATTACCACCAGCACTATCACTATGACCACCCCCAAAACAAAATAACAGAAATCAACAAACATTGGTCGTTGATATCTCTCAATGTCAATGGTCTCAATTCCTCATTAAAAAGACAGACTAAAAGAATGGATGTGGAAACAGAATCTATCCTCTTTCTATATCTAAGAAATACACCTCAACATCAAGAACAGACATCACCCCAGGAGAAAGGATGGAAAAAGTGGTTGCAAGCAAATGGACCTAAGAAACAAGCTGATGTAGCCATTTTAATATCTAATGGAATATACTTCAAGCTCAAACTAATCAGAAAAAAATAGGGAAAGACACTGCATACTTATCAATGAAAAAATTATACCAAGAATAAATTGCAATTCTTAACATCTATTCCTCAAGTACAAGGGAACCCACATTTGTAAAGGAAAATCTACTACAGCTAAGTCACCCCATCACACATTGATAATGGGAGACCTCAATACCCAACTCATACCAACAGGCCGGTTACCTAGACAAAAACTAAACAGACAAATGCTAGCAATAACAGACGCTATAAACCAAATTCACCTAACAGTTATTTACAGAACATTTCACCGAAACACAAAAGAATATACTTTCTTCTCTCCACCTCAAAGAACTTTCTCCAAAATTGAGCACATACTAATATACAAAGAAAGTCTCAACTGGTACAAGAAAATTGAAAACAATTTCCTGCATCCCATCAGACAATCAGTGTTTAAAGTTGAACATCATCAACAACAGAAACAGAGAGTTAACAAACTTACATGCTTACAAAAACCTATATTCTAGTGCTTTTTGTATGGGAAGGTACTCTGCAGGCTACCAAAAGAGAAATGTGAGCCACAATCCAGCCCCAAAACTTTGATCTACAAGGTTACTCTGCCTGCCCCATAAGACAGAACCCAAACCTGACATTGATGATAGCCAGAGACCTAGAGTAAAACTAAATATTACTGGTCCAAAACAAACAAAACAAAAATCATGATAAAATGACTCCTCATATTGTGTTGTACTCATAGATCAGCGTTTCATTCAGTGATCACCAGAGAAAATTCCTCTTGAATCAGATTGGAAAAATACAATGAAATATTACAGAGAAGGAGACGTTGGGGGAAACAACCCTAAAAATGATGTTTCCAACAAATCCCTCCCCTCAGAGCTCAGGCAACCACTCAAAAGTGAAGGGCAAACTAGGAGAAGAAGGCCTTATAAATCTGCATGATCAAACTGATATGAACTCACAGAGACTGCCTCAGTATACAGAGAGCCTGCAAGAGTCTGCTCCACTTCCTCTGCACATATACTACAACTTTCAGTTTAGTTACTTTATGGCTTTCCTGATAATGAGAGTAAGAGAGATCTCTGATTCTTGTGCCTTCCTTGGGCCTCTTTTTTTTCTGTTGACTTTTCTTGTCTGTCTTTGATATGATGGATTTCATTTTATCTTATATTTTATTTTGTTAATTTTGTTTTTTAATCTCTTAGAAGCCTGTTCTTTTCGAATGAGAGACAGAAAGGAGTGGAGGGAGGTGATGAGGAACTTGGAGGAGTAGAGGGAAGGAACACTGTATTCAGATCATATTGTATGAGCAAAAATTCTATGATTAATAAAGAGGGAATAAGAAATTTAGTGGGAAATCAGTCATAGGGATCTGTGGGATGGGTGGAAGTATTCTTCAGAGATACCCCTAACATTATATAAAGACATCAAAAAACTGAAACTGTAGCTGGAATATATCAGAGATGTATCTGACAACAAGGTAATAGACTATGGGTGGATAATGCAATGGTCTTTAGGAAAGTTAATGGTGATACTTAACTTTGGTGGTGAATTTGATCAGATATACCTAGGAAACAAGTAAAAGTTATTTCTGGTGTGTCTATTAAGGTGTTTCTAATAGATTATCTAATAGTTAAAGACTTTGCTGTGGAATTTGGGCATAGAGGAAATAAAAGGTAGGGAGACAAAACTATGCTTTGTTGATGTAGCCTCTCTCTCTCTCTCTCTCTCTCTCTCTCTCTCTCTCTCTCTCTCTCTCTCTCCTGTTTTAAAATTTCCCTGAAATGTACTGTTCTTATTCCCTCCTTACTATCATAGACTGAAATATGAGTAAATACATGTTCCTACTTTTGTTTAAGCTCTAGCATTTTTCTACAGCAATTAAATGTTTCACTAACATAGACAATTGGTACCATCAAGACTAATTAATCATATCATTCTTAAACCCATGGGACTGATGGAATATATGAAGAAGCCAAAGAGAATAGTTTAGAATGCTGCAAATGGAACTCAGTGGGAAATATTGGTGGAAATTCAGAAGACTAGTATGCTATCAGGCATGTACTCAATGACAGCCTGTCTTTGGAGGTTTCAGAAGGGAATGGGGACTCTCTTCAGAATTGGACTAGAAATAATTAATATTACACTGTGGCAAATAATCTGTCCAGATTTTATCCATAGCCTAAGAGCACACATAAGTTTTATTTTGAATGTGATAGATGTATTAATTTGGTAAAGGAGATTTACAGGCAGAATGGCAGCATTTAGGCTGATCAAGTTATATTGCTGGGGGTTTTTATTCAAGTTTACATGAGAATTATGAACAAAATAAAATAGAGAGATTTGAAAACCTTGCTTATAAAAGAAGCATGCATAAAGTTTTATATTGTTAAAGAGATCAACATGGTTTTAAAAGGTCAAACACTTTGCTATTTGGAGAAAATGAGGAAGCCATGAGGGATTATAAACAGTATCTAGACCTTACCCATCACGGACTCAGGAGTACAAAAGTCCTACATCTACATAATCAGAAAGATTTTGTTTTGTTTTGTTTTTGTTTTGCTTTGTAGAACAGAGCCTCATGACCCCTTTCCAAGTTGAGGCCTGGGTTAGTCTTTCTCCATGTTTAGTTGTCTCTTCTCCCAAAGACTATTCCATCAGGAGTCTACAGTGCCCCAGCTACACCTTTAGCTGAGAGCAGAACCTAATGTTATCTTTATACACATGTGAAGGAGGGAATATAAAGTCAAAGTTATGATGTAGACCTGAGGAAGGTGAGGACTCCAATAATAAAGAATGTGTGCCAAGGAAATCCACAGACAGTGAGCAGAACCAGCTTCAGAGAAAGTTCGTAGATGATCCAAATAACAAGTCCATGAGGGTGGGGTTACTCAGTCCTGATGGCTCACATCCTGAACACCATAGGCCCCATATGCTATGCATGTGAAGTTGCAACATTTATTGTTTGCCCTTTTAAGTTTTGGTTTTCTTTGGTCTGCTTCTTTGTGGCTATTCTCTTATCTATCACTCTGTTCCATAGGGTCTTTGAAGTATGTTACTCGGTTTTGATTTTGTAAGGATTTATATTTAGGCATTTATTGTTGGGGCCTAGCCCCCACAGGGTCTCTGAGTTGTTGTCAGCTGATCACCACAGGTGCATCCTGTTTGCTAGTCCTGGATTACTGCCCCCGCATTACCCCACATCAATATCTAGCACGAGGAAAACACATTTTCTTCCACCTGGGGTTTTTCCACTGTGCTATAAGCCTGTATATAAGACTGTTCCCTCCTACAAGGAAGAGACCTCTTAGCACTTGCAATAAAGACACACACACATACTCTTTCTCTCTACTGGCAATAAAGGCTGGGTATCTGGTCTTTCTTTTCCTGATTCCTTGGATTTGTTTGTGGCCCAGGTACCACAATTTATCTCTTCAGTTCTTAAACGGGAGTATCAACTTAGACTTTTGAACAATGTTAGAAGTGTTAAGATTGTTGGGACCCGTGGAGATGAACTGAATCAATTTTGCATTATGAGGTGGGAATTAGCCTATTGGATGCCTAAAGCATGCTATGGTTTAAGAGATGTGTAAGGATTAAAGATGGTAAAGGGAACAAGTGATCTGATAGGGGGAATGGGATAAGGATGACTCTTTACAGAGGTAGGAACATAAAGTAACACTAAGTATGTCTATGAAAGCTATAATGAATCACACTATTAAATATTTACCGTAAAAAGTAGAAGACACAATTCTCTGTATAAATATACATCTATAGTTTTAATGAACTCATCATCTTCACACCTAAGAGCCAAGGACAATTTCATGAGAACCCAAATGCCAGCAGCTCTCTTTGGAATTGTTGATTGGGGCTGTCCAAGAGATTTCCAAAATGTACAGCCTTTGGTTGACCCCCAGAGGTAAATGGTATGTCCCTATTGTTGAAGACACCATGAACTCCAGAGACACTATCCAAAGGCCCCAGAGCTGAATCTTACCTTAAAGCCTCTCCTTAAGAACTAACTTTCAGGCTGCCAGAAGATATGCCAAAAGGAGCAGAGCAAACTAACAATCCAATGGGCACAGAAGATTATATGAGATGGAAGATCACAGAGACATTCTGAGATTGCGTATTTTGGTAACATAAGAAGCTATAACCCAAAGGTCTCACCAACATGACATCATAAACAGGAATGGATAAGGATGACACCGATGGACATGGCAAAATGGACATGGAGAAGCCCATGAGGCTTCAAACCTACACAAAGATCTACAGGCAACAAAAGAATGCTGAGAAATAGTCTTCCTTGTGGAGGAGCACATCAATTGATTACCCAATATTGAAAAGTCAGTTCTAAAAACATATATAAGGTAACATTATACAAACTGAGCATGTTATATTTAGGAATCTGTATACATATATAGGTATACATACATACATACATACATACATACATACACACATATACACACAGAGAAAAAAAGAGACCTAGTATTTGAAAGATAGCAAGGGGAGTATACTGTAGGGTTTGGTGGGAGGTAAGGGAAGGAAGAAATAGTTATAATCTAAAAATATTTTTAAAGTCAAACAGAATTAAAGAGTTGTGTTTAGGTGTGGCACTGGCAAGGTAAGGACTTGTGATAACTTGATTGACAATGTGATTGAGTAGAACCTTTGTAGTAGAACACTAACACATTTCCTGAGAGTCTCATCTAAGGGGGTATGGGCTGTCTCAATTATGTGTATTCCCATCCCATGTACTGTGGATCAAAGTCGGGGAAAGGGGCAAGTCTCCTTTTAAATATATTCTCTTTGTGCCTTCTAACCATCATTGTATGCTCTGCTTTTTGCCTTTCATGTGCTGGTCCATAGTAATAGTCTGAAACAACTGTAATGATGAACCAAAATAAATCTTTCTCCTCAGTAGTTTCTTTTCCTCAGATATTTTGTCACAGTGATGAAAATTTGTCTGATAACAACTTTAGTTGGTGTTTTGGCTCAATGGTGGTTACTGTGAACACAGTCATTTAATAGACAAAGCAGTAAGCCTGCTCCTTGATCTCATATTTGTTGGGTAGAAGCTAAGTCTAAACTCACAGGTAACCAAAGCCCATGCTGGTTTCACATCCAGGCTGTTAACTCCAATCCTTAGAGTTAACATATAAACATTTTATTATATAACTTATCATAAGAGAATGTCTGAGTGCATTTCATGGTAGAAGCTGGTGACGTGTTCCACGGGCTTTTGGCTTGAGAGAAGATGGAAATCAGCCCTAGACCTCAGAATTACAATTCCCTTTCTGGTTTTAGATTGAGAACCTATGTCTCATATTTTAGCCACTCTATATTCTATATCATAACAGTTATGTGCAATATATGTCATATTTCTGCTACAACATTGTGATTTAATTTGATCTGCTCAAGTCCCTGCACTAGCTTGTATTATGGACAAATTCAGAAGAATTATCATCAGCATCCATATTCTGGCTCTGCATCAAACAACACTGAGGAAAATGAAAAAAAGCATCATTTATCATCTACAGTAGCTTCTTTGTCCACTCCTGTGACTGCCTCCCCTAGCCCAGGACCATAAGGTACTGCCTTAATACTCTCAGTAAGTGCCACCTGTGAGTACCACCTGAGCATGATATCTTTGTTTATCTAAGAGAGGCATGGTCCTTCTGTCTCTGTTTGAGATGGAATTAGCTTTTGGCACCTGGGAAACTCAAAATACCCAATTTCCTAAATCACCATTCTCCTTCATCATTCAAAATCCATGGTATCAAAACTACCATTACCACATTCTGTAGGCATGTAACTCCATTCCTCACTGACCTCATGCAGCTGCTAACAATGAGCAGAGTAAGGCAACTCTAGGTCACTGATGTACTCTGTGATGTGCTGAGCCATGCTACAGCATTCTTTGACATTAAAATTATGGCCAATTCAAATAAAATATGGAACCCATGTGTAGCAGGCTTTTTCTTTTAGGCCACAAACCAGCTCCCAAATCAGAACAGGGAAACTTCTTATTAGATATGAAGGATTGGCCTTATCTTAGCTCTTATTTATTTCTGTTTCTCTTTACTTATGTTTTGCCTTGGGGCATTTTACCTTTCTTTCCTTATGTATATCTTACTTTCATTGCTTCTGCTGTCTGTCTGTCTGGTGACTGCCTAGCTTCTGGCCCTGGGCATGTGTTTCTTTCCTTGTTTCTCTTTTTCTCCCTTCTCTTTCTTTTGCCTAGATTTCTCCTCCTATTGATTCTTTGCACACACCAGCTCCACCTATCCCTCTCCTGCCTAGCTATTATCTGTTCAGCTTTTCATTAGACCAATCAAATCCCTTAGGTAGGCAAGGTGAAACAAATGCAACACATCTTTACATGATTAAATAAATGCAGCACAAATAAATGCAACATACCTTTACACAGTTAAATATTCCACACCATAAATAAATGGAACACAGCTTTACCTATTTAAAATAATATTACCCAATACTCATGTTTACAACAGCATCATCAGAGCAAGATTTTGGAGGTTCCCACTCTTGCAGTTAGGACCCCACAGGCTGCACCCTCTCTATTATTGCCTGATAGAGAAGTTTCCTGTGAGATCCTGAAAATGTCAGTGACTTTTGACCTCTGTGGTAAACCACAGTAAGGCTTAGACATGAAACTCCTCAACACTCTCTTGAAAAAATGTCTCATCATCTTTGTAATACGCCTACAACAAATAAAATATAAATGTGCTTATTTGACATTCAGGTTAATGACCTCTTAATAGAACATTCTTCTTTTCCTGAAACAGTCTGTCTATTGAACTAGAGCAAAGACCCAAGTAATGTGAAGAAAACAGAGTAAGGAACTGGTGAGGCACTTAAGTATGGTCTTGTTCATGTTTTCTGCAAGGAACCCTAGATCCTGTGGCCTCCACTAGCTCAGAGGTCACTGTGCTATGGCGATGCTAGTGTCTAATATCCTTATGACTAATCATATTGTTGACCCTCATTTTGATTAAGGAGTATCTCTAAAGTTCAATTTCATATGATCTTTAAAATACTTTAAGCATGCTAGTCCAAGTATAAAATATCTTCAAGATATTAGACATACCTCTATATGTTATAAGAAAGAGTTGAAATAATTATGTTGTCATGATTTACAAGTCCTACAATGGTAGTTTTGAGCTTATCACAGTAAATTCATTGAAAAGAAATGTATTTTCTTTACTCTCACAATAAGGAAAGTGTAATTTGAATAACATTGATAATCAATGTTAAAGGAATTTTCAGATATTTGATAAATCATCTGTCCTATTATTAGTCAAACATATTTGATTCAAGTAATCAGACCAAGCACATGGTTTCCAGGCTCCTTTCAGACTCCTGTAATAATTTTGTAATGTCCTCCTACACACCAGGATTCCAGATGCCATCTGTGGTGATACATTGATTTTACAAGGCATACTAAAAAAGGCTAAATTCATCACTACTTCATATTATACTGAGATATGTGTGTCTACGAGTGGACCCTTCTTACAATGTGTGGAGCTAGAAAGCCATTCACAAAGGCCAGTTACTGCTTGCCGACTTGGAGAGTTTTTGGCCAGTCATTATTGAATCCCCCAAAAGCCCCCATCTTGATATGTCTCCCATCTGTACAGGTCATGAGGAGAGTTACTTTAAGACAGCCTGACGCAAATCATACACTGTAAATCAAAGAGATGAACAGTGTAAGATCTCACGTGCATAAAATTTACACACTTTGCAAAGGTGCACTGGATAAAAATCTATCCTATCATTTTCTTGACGGATCTACCATGTATGATTCGTAAGTTCTAAGAGCAGAAAACAAACAAAAATAGAAGTCACTCTCTAATCTTCTTGGGAGTACACCTGTAAATGTCTGTCTTCTTATCACAGAAGCCATGATTGCATCCTTAAACCATGCCTGCCATATACTCTGACACCAGGTGATCTCTTAATGCAATATTGGCTCACCCTCACTTTTACCTGAGATACTTAGTTCTCATGTTTTTAAAGCTAAATTTGTGCTGCCCCCCTCTCCCTTCACCCCATGTTCCCAATTTACTCAGGAGATCTTGTCCCTTTCCCCTTCTTGGGAGGAGGGTGTTGGAGAATATTAGGGATTAGGAAGGTAGAGTTGGGGGAAGAACAGAGGAGAGCAAGGGAAGAGTTACTTTAATACAGGGAGTCATTATAGACTTAACGAGAAATCTGGCACTAGGGAAATCTCCAGGGATCCACAAGGATGACCCCATCTAAGAATCTAAGCAATAGTGGAGAGGCTTCCCCTATAAAAAGATTGATGACTACCTTAAATGCCATCATAGAGGCTTCATCCAGTAGCTGCTGGAAGCAGAAGGAGAGATTCACAGCTAAACGCTGAGCTGGACTCCTGGAATTCAGTGGTAGAGAAGGTAGAGTGATGAGCAAAAGGATCAAGACCATGATGGGCAAACCCACAGAAACAGATGACCTGGGCAAGTGGAAGCTCACAGACTCTAGACTGACAGCTGAGGAACCTTTATAAGACCGAACCAGGCCCCCTGAATATGGGTGTCAGTTGGGACACCTGGGCAGTCTGGCAGTGGAATCAATATTTATCCCATTTCCTGCAGAGGGGGGTGGCCTAGGTACTGCCCCAAAAGATGTGACAGACTTTGGTGATACCCCATGGGAGTCCTTACCCTCTCTGAGGAGTGGATTGGGGTGGGAGATATTGGGGGGTGGAAGAGTGGGAGGGATAGGGAACTAGGGTTGGTATGTAAAATAAAATTGTTTTTTAATTTACATAAAAATTAATTTTAAAAATCTGAATTCGTTTCTCTCCTCAGTGTATATTTAGATCTTCCAACTTAGTTTGAGATTGTTTGATTTGGAAACTGAGTTCTGAGATAAAAATACATATAAAAATTTAGAAAGAATTAAAGTTTTGTTAAAATTTCTAAGAATGTCTATTATAGACAACTGTTAATAATCAATTTCTTCCAACTTGTACACTCTAGTAGAAATAGAAATAGTGAAAGTTATTTTATGTTTAGATATTATTTTAAACATATACATAGAGTAGAGCCACTACCACAGGCATTATCAGTTCTGTCACCTCAAGACATCTCGCATTCCCTTGTCTCTGAACCCAACACTGTCATCGCTCACCTGGGCACCTGGCCCTCTTTGTCTTCTTATCATAGATCCTCACCATCCCTGGAATATTATACTAACATGATGGTACATGGCATTCTTTCATTGACAACAGCATATAACAATGATCCATGGCTTACCTGTGTCAGTAGTTCATTTCTCTCCTTGTAATATTATATTCAGTCATTTTGATGTAACACATTTGAAATATTCACCCACTAAAGTGAACTTGGGTTGGTGTGAAAAATGCTATGACTATTCACATGCAATATTCAAGATGATGCAAATTTTATTTTCTCTGAAATAAAAAGCTGATTGAAACTACTATATGTTATTGTAACTGTATGTTTAGTATTATAAGAAATTTCTAATTAGTTTTTAGATAATCACTGTACCATTTTTGCACTGCAGTTAACAATGACGGTCTCTGCTGCGGTGTATCCTTGCCAAGATCTCAGCTTATTAAGGTTTGTTTTTCTCACCCGTGGTACGACAGTAGTAATTGTGCAGTGCTGTCTCTGTGTGGTTTTCATTTGCATTTTTCCAAGGAATGATGCTGTTGAACATCTTTTCATATGCTTATATCCTTTTCTTGATACTTTCTTTCATAAAATGTTTGTTCAGAATTTTCTTGGCTTTCTAAGTGGATCCTATGCTGAGATTTCAGAGATTTTCACAAAATATATCCTGAATAGAAGCTCTTTGTTGAACATTTGATTTACACACAATTTTTCTACTCTGTGAGTAGACTGGATTATATATTCTCTCTTTCTCGCCTCCCTCCCCGTGTGTGTGTGTTTGTGTGTGTGTGTGTGTGTGTGTCTGTGTGTCTGTGTGTCTGTGTGTGCGTGCGCACTCATGCATATACCTGCAGAGCCCAGAGTTCACCATTGGGTGTCCTTTTCTACCACTCTACTTTATTTTCAAGATGTGTCTCATTGAACCTGTAACTCACTCACCAGCTAGTCTGGATGACTATAGAGCACAAGGATCATCTGTCTCAAACTTTCCAGTGCTAGTAGTGCAGGCATCCACAATTGTGTCTAGTTTTGGTGTGGGTTATGGGAATCAGAACTCTAAGTCCTCAGATATGCATAGCAAGCACTTCAATTTAGCATTTAATGCACATTTGACTGAGTATTTAGTACTGAATGTGTTTTTTTTTTGACTTAGTAATTAGCATTGAATGTACCTTTTGACTCAGGTTTTTAAGTGGCTTTCCTACTATTTTCATTGCATCCTTCTATTTTTATTGCACCAAGTCTCCTTCTGGCTTTTTCTTAAATATCTTCTTTCTAGTTCTAAATATTACCACACAATCTTGATCTTTATGTTGCTTCTGTTTCTTGAGATAGCTAATGAAATTGTTTTTTTCTAGAAATATAACACAATTTTCTTCATTATCCATTCAGTTTTTAATTTTCTACATTCTTTTTTATTACAATGAGTAGTCTTTTGTTGCACTGTTTCATACTCATAGTAGATTATTGGTTCTACACTTTTTTACATTTTGGCAAGACTCAGGTTTAATTTATATAGTGAAACACTTTATTTATAACCATAAAGCCTGATGAGTCATCACTATTGCAGTCAGGATACAGAACATTTCTAACAAACTGAAAATTACTTTGTATTTCTTTGCAGTGTTTCCCCCCTTGCTCCCAGCTCTTTGCAACCACTTCTCTGGAGGTATGATCTCTAAGGAACCCTACCCCCCCATTCTTTGCTCTCTGGTTGATGGTGTAAGCAAGTTTGTTTCACCTCCTATGTGCTCTTTCTCTCTAAGAAACACCCAGAAAAATAGGACCAAACATCCCGTCCCTAGATCCTCCAAAATATAAGCTAAAATGAATACCTTAGGCCACTTCATTGTGGTATAGGAATCTAACAAAATGGAATGACACAAAGAATATATAGCATTTATTACTGCCTTCTTTCATTTTCTATAATGCTTTGATGATTAATTCATGTGATAACATGTGTCAAAAGGTTCCGCCATTTCTTCCTGATTAGTGGCTTAACACATTTTTTTCTCATTCATTTACAGACTATAGAACATGCAAACTTTTTCCAAGATTTTTGACTATTTTGAAGAAAGATGCTAGAAACATCAATATATTGGTCATTATGTAGACATGTGTTTTCTTTATTTTAGCTACACATATTGGAGAAGTATTTCTGAATTCTGTAGAAAGTGTATGCTTTATCTTAATTAGAAATCCTGCTGTAGCATTTTACATTCCCATCAATACTATACACTTTGTGAAGTCTTCAGCACTTTCATTAGCAATCTTTAGTTTTAGCCATTATAGTGAAGAAGTAGTGAAAACTGTGTCTTCATGAATGTCCATCATCAAATATGTATTCTGCATATGGTCTGAATCCCAGCCTCTTTTTTTGTTTTGTTTTGTTTTTTCGAGACAGGGTTTCTCTGTATTGTTTTGGAGGCTGTCCTGGAACTAGCTTTGTAGACCAGGCTGGCCTCGAACTCACAGAGATCTGCCTGTCTCTGCCCCCGAGTGCTGGGATTAAAGGCGTGTGCCACCACCACCCGGCTTGTATTTGTTATTTTTAAAGTAAAGAAATATAGCCAAACCAGGTCTGTCTTAGAAAGGCAAGATTGTTTCAACTTAGAAAGAAATAAAGGAAGAAAAAAAAAAGAAAGAAGGAAATGAAAAAAACTTCAGTCATTCTAAATTAGCAGGTTATTAATCCAAAAGAGAAAAATGAAACCATCTCAGTTAATTCAGATAATAGTTTTTAACAAAATTTCACCTTCACTGGTAGGAAAACACTGTAAATTAACAGAGATAATTGTTCTCAAGACGTCCAAAGGTATGTATGAAAACTTGAGTGTGTTAATGTTTTGACAAGAGTTTTGCTGTTTTCTTGATGAGAGAATTTAGTCTGTAGTTGTCTTTCTCTCTAGGACTGTTACCTGTGTGTGTCACAGTAATGTAGCTTTGACATAATGAAAATGCCTGTTGTCCCTCTTCCTAGTTCCTGCCTGTATTTCCCTGAGGATTTGATGGTGTTCTACTATAATGCCATCATTTTTTAATGGATATTGGGCCAATCAGATTCTTCTTTGCTTGAATTCCTTCAGACAGATCAGGCACCAGTGTGACCTCTAGTGATCTAAAGGGATGACACCAATTGGCAAGCTAAGCAATAGTGGAGAGACCACCTGGAATGCCCATTCATGATAATGAACTTGATGTCTATAACCATCCTGTAGCCTTCATCCTGTGACTGATGGAAGCAGAGGCAAACACCCACAGTTAAACACTGAACTGAACCCAAGGAACCCAGTGACAGAGAGAGAGGAGCGATGAGCAAACTGGCAAAGAATGGGCTGGCAAAACCAGCAGAGACAGCTGATCTGAACAGGGGAGAGCTCTTGGACCCCAGACCTACAGTTGGGAGGCCAGCATGGGACTGATCCAGACCCCCAAATGTGAAAGTCAGTGAGGAGGCCTGGGCAACCTATGGGGCCCTGGTCAGTGGATCAGTGTTTATCCCTGGCATACAAGAAAACATCATGTGTCCATAACACAAAGAGGGATGCTCTCTCAGCCTGGACACTTAGGGGAGTGTCTGGACCCTGCCCCCAGTGAAATGACAGACTCTAGATACCCCCTATGTGGAAGGAAATGGCTATAGAGTGGGAGGCTGGGGGGGATGGTGGGAGGGTGCAGGAGGAGGGGAGTGAGTGGGAACTGGGATTGACATGTAAAACAAGCTATTTAAAATTAAAATAATAATAATAACAAAAAGAATTCCTTCAGAAGTTGGTACAGTCCCAGGAATTTCTTCTTTCCTTCAAGTGGGCCACTTTGGTGTTTGGGCACCGTCTCCTTGTTTTGCCTTCTATGACAGAGCTCTGAGATGGTGGCATCTGTATAATTAGAGGTGTTAGCAATTTTAGTGTCTGTTCCAAGGACCAACTTGTATTTTTAAAGTTTTCTCTGTTCGTTTTCTGTTTCTTCCTTTGATGATTTTTCCTTTATTTCTTTTTTCTTCTTTTGTATTGACTCCTCTGTAAAAGCCTATTGAATAGAAAGAAGCAGCAGTTCCTGGCCTGAAAGAGGCTTATACTTCCAAGGTGAGTAGCACCATCATGCTACACTGTGCTACACAGTGTTTTAATCACTGCTTTAGCTAGATCACACTTGTCACATCAGTTGGGCATTTTGTTTGTGGAGGTAGCGATATATTTTGCTTTACTACATGAGGTTTCTCTGAACCCTAAGAGATGTTACAGAGATATTTAATATCCAATTGCTTAAAAATTTTCCGTGTATCTTTTTGTTATTGAGTTTGCTACTCTGATGGTTTTCACAACACACTTTTCCCTAATGGGAGACAACGTATTTTATGTTATTTTAACTGGTTTGACACTTGATTTTCACTTCACACTGACTGTTGTCTACAAGGTGAAAGTCCCATGTGTGCCTGGAAAGAACTATGCACTACAGTTTGTAGTCCATAAACATCAATAGGCAGGTGGTTGGTGGTGCCTCGTTTTCTACCTTAGTTTTTTTTTCTTTATGTTTATTTTCAATTAGTAAATTTGGCTCATATTTTCATCATGGTTAATAAAAATCTCAATCCATGGTAGTTCCCTTATTAGGAAGTGGACTTTATATGAGTTACTAAGTTGGCTCTGACTAGTTATTAAATGAATGTTTAATTTCTTCTGAATATTTAATTTTAAACTACAGTTCCCTTTAATTTTAGTTTGTGTTGTTCATAGACAGAATATAACACTATTTATTTCTAACCTGAGAATATCTTTTGCTCTACTGAAGTCTTTAAAGCAGCTGTATTTCAGTCAACTATTGATACTGTTCGTTTTAAATTTATCACCCTTTGTTTTCTATTTATTCTATCTCTTTTTAGTTTTTAAAGTTGTATTCTTACCTTTGTTTATAATAAAGTAATTTTATGATACTATTCATTCTGTGCTGTTGGAGTATTAATTATACCTTAAAATATTTAATTTTAATATTTTATTTACAAATATGTGCATATGTTGCATGTTTGTGTGAGCCTTCAGAGGCCAGAAAGGGGGATAGATCCTCTGGAGATTCAGGCAGTTGCGAGACATTGATGTGGGTACTGGAAACCAGACTCTAGTCCTCTGCAAGAGCAACAAACCATCTTAACCACTAATCCTACTTCGTGGCCCCTTCACCATGCTTTTAAAATAAATAATAACTGTAGTTAGCTGCTTTAAAATTTCCAAAGTATTACCTGTTCAAAGTCTAACTTTCAATATTGTATATTGACACACAGTGTTAAAAACAACAACAAAAATAAAACCCTTTAAAAGTTTCTTATCCATTCAGTATTACACTTACTCCTTACAGTTTTTCTAGACTAAAAACCAGAATTGTTTTACATTCTTTTTTAATTTTTTTATTTGTGACTTTTCTTTTTTTAATATCTTTCTTTCTTCCTTTTTTAAATTTATGTTAAAAACAAGCTTGCTTCACATGTCAATAGCAAAGTAAACATAAAATTCAGAGTTTGTATACATGTCATAACTAAACTATAAATCAGCAATTCCAGAAAAAAACTCATTGTTGACATATATTTCACTTCCATGTGTTACAGAGATTACAGTGAACTGTTCCTATCTTTCTTTTGGAATATTGTTATAGTTTCTTGTTCTGAAGTTAAATAAGCTAAGAAATATTGGTGTTGGAGAGATGGATCAATGGTTAAGCGCACTTGCTGCTCTTGCAGAGGACCTTGTTTGTGTTCCTAACATCCACATGGTGGTGGTTTATACATTTTGTGACTCTGGTCCTAGGGAACCTGATGCTCTCTTATGGCATATTTCTTATGGCATATATACAGACAAAACACTCAGGAACATGAAATAAAAACATAAATGGATAAATAATTAGCAAATTAAGAAGGATTGATGTTTCCTCATAGCTATTAAGATTGTTCTAATAAAAAAGACAAAGTAACAAGGTATTGAGTACACAAAGAAGGATTCTCTGGATTGTAAATGAGCACATCCATTGTAGAGATACTGAAGTCAGTATTCTTCAGAGACAGTGTTGTCCCATGTTCACTGCAAAATTATGCACAGTAGATGCTGTCTAGATCCAGCCTACATGTCCACCAATGGAAAAATTGATAAAGAAAAGGTCAGACATATACACATTACAACATTTTTCTGACCACAAAAGGAATTAATATCTATCATTTGAGAAGATATGAATGAAACTAACAAATGCTTTGCCCAATGAGGTAAGTACAGAAAGTTAAATGTTTCATGATTCCTATTATATGTGGAATCTGAATAAACCCTATGTACAAAAGTACACAATTGAGTGATTTTTATCAGAGGAAATTGAGAGAAGAGTGTATAAAAATGATGATAATACATTTGATAGGAATTACACTTTTGGTTCTACTGCAAAGCATGGAAACTATGATTTGTTATAACATAGATTCAAAATTGCTAGCAGTAGTTTTTAAATGTCTTGCTATAAAATGAAATAATACAAATTTGACATATTTGGTAGATGCTTTATCTTATTAATCCTTAATGGATCAAAACATCACATTTTAGTCCCAAAATATGTAAGCACTATTTCAATTAATGAAACTTAAAAATAAATTAGCAATAAACATTATCTGGTATTAAGAAAAATTGTTTTATCAATATATAATGGAGATACTTTATATATAATAAAAGTGCTTGGTGTATTTATATTCATAATGAACAGTTTATATTTTTAAATAATTAATTTCTGATGTAGCTGTTTATAAATGTTCAAATGTTTAGCTTTACATGGTAGAATACACTTTGAGTTGAAATAGGTTGATACATGCTAGACAAATTGCTTGGTTGATCACCTACAGCCCAGGGAACCACTCATTAGAGTTTCATCCCATTTTTATCTTTTCAAGAGTGATATGGGGCCAAAGAGTTGGCTTAGCAGTTAAGAGTGCAGAGTGCACTTCCAGAGGACTCTAGTTCTATTCTGAGCATCCAAATGTGGTTCAAAACTAACTGTAACTTCAGTTCCAGAGAATCTGAAACCCTCCCTGACCTCTTCAGTCACTGCACACATAAGGTACACAGACATACAAGAAAGCAAAACACCCATCCCCATACAACAAAAATTAACAAAAGTGTGGTATATCCTTTTGTATGTCTTATTTTTTGTTGGAAAGTAGAAATTTAAATGTTATCATCAAGTAACCAGAAATGAGATTCTCTGTACTCACTCAGATTTGTGGTTATTGATAGTGGAGGTCTATAGTGACTGTTAGGTATATTTCTAAGCTAATTTTTCAATACTCTTTCCCTCATTATGTTTCATAGCTGAATTACTGTTTTCTTTTTCTTGTCTAACAGGGATTTGGCAGGTAGTCTTTTACTTGAGTACTTGAATCTGAAAAACAAAAACAAAAACAAAGCCCAAACCAAAATCTTCTTGTTTTTGTGTGTTCATCAGTAACTGCAGACTCACAGGTATTCAGTGTTGAGAATAAGTGACTGGTGGATGTCTGCTTATAAATAACACATCTAAATCATCCTCTCTTTGTCTCACACTTTCAGAGACCTCCTAGAACCATGCTAACTCCAAAATAATGTGTTCTGAGACCATCTGTGCTGACACATCAGTAAACTCAACTCCCATAGTTCACCCATGAGCTACAGGAAAATTCAGTTAGTATAATGTGTGGTTGAAATCCCACATAGAGTTTCATGAAGTCATTGTGGTAACACATTATAGAAACCTTTGTAACTTAATGCAAAAATGAATTTATTTTGTCTCTCACAGTATCCACTGATTTGTAACTCCATCACTATAGTCTCTGCCTTCATCATTACTCCTGGCTCTGTGTTCTAATCTTCTTGTCTGCATGTCTCAAGAGCTACTGGAACTCCTGGATAATGCAGTTTGGCCTCCTCATAATGATTTTTGCAAGCACAAAGATACTGTCTGAATAAGGTGACATTCACAAGCAGGGGCTTCATGTGAATAACTGTTTTGAAACAATATTAATGAGTGAGAAAGATTTCGACTTTAATAATTACATTATTATTTTCTTTTATCTCTACTTACAGTTTGTTTACTTGGAATACAAGGGCCATAGCATGAAATGGTGATCCTCACTTTAATGTTTTTCTTCATTTTTTAATATCTAATAATATGTTTTATTAATGTTCTTCAAAACCATTTAGTGAACAAATCTATATATCCATTTGATATCCAATGCACATCCTACATTTTATTACTGTAAAATTACCTTCTAATTTGTACATTTATCAGGTTTCTAAATGTGTTCACTTTTGGTAGTTTTTATTTATTTGTGAGTTAGTTTCGTTTGCCATGAATGTAGGAAACACTTCAGTCCCACTTTCTGGTTCTTGTGCAGATTCTGCAATAGTCTATGTCTGTGAGATTGTATCTGAAAATGCTCCTATTTTCCTTTTAAGGGTCACATTTCCTGGATCTAAATATCTAAAATGTCCTTTCAAGTGTTTGATACCTGAAAGCTTTCCTAAACAAAGACTCCTTTTAGCCAGCAGCCATGTAAGTCAATGAAGAGATGTGCTTGTCATGTGTGTTGCCATGGGTTCAATCACACAAATGAATGAGTGAATAACTGAAGGAATGCTCTTTCTTAAATTTATGGAGGGTATTCTTTACCTTTATATTTAAGGGTCACTTTGATCTTTTTGCATAGTCTATGAGTATGCTGATTATGTTTATCTTTGAGTCACCATTTATGTGAAGTTTTTATTTCTCTCTGTTTTCTTTCTAGGATTTCCCATTTCTAATCTCTATAACCAAAACTGTGGTTTTCATATGTTTTATATTTTTTTGTTTTTAAATTTATCAAGCACCATATTTAATTTTCTTCTTCATCTCAGCTCTCTTGCCATTTCCTCTTTGTGCCCAAATCAATGTTAATTTTGCCAGCTAACAGGGTTTTTTAACGAGGCCAAGGAAGGAAAATTGTCACAATATTGAAACTAGTCTGGGAGCCATTATTTCTGGACCACCCATTTGTAGGTTTCTCTGGGGAAAGGTCAATAGCTAATTTCCAGGCAGGAAGCAACTTTCATGAAGATGCAGGAGCTACGGTGTGAATTTTTAGACATTTCCTTCTCCTTTATAAAAGAGATATAAAGCATAGAACTGTGTACACAACCATGTGTACTCCTAATCCCTATGCTTATTACACACATTGGCATGTATGGAAAAACCATGTCTGTCTAGGCTCTGCAGAGCACAGCTTTCCTGACCAGACTAAAGTTTGTGTAGAGGAGTTTTGCTTAGTGCCAGCAATTTTGTTAAAATTCTTCCATGATATTCATTCATTTATTTATTTATCTGGCTATCTATCTATTTATTACTTATTTAAATTAGAAACAAGCTTTCGTCACATCTCAATCCCAACTCCCTCTCCTTTCTCTCCTCCTCCACACTCCCACCAATCCCCCCAGACAACCCCATCCCCACTCTACTCCCCAGGGAGGTTGAGGCCCTCCATGGAGGATCTCCAGAGTCTGTCATTTCATCCAGGGCATGGCCTAGGCCCTTCCTCCATGTGTTCAGACTGAGAGAGTATTCCTCAATGTGAATGGGCACCCAAATACCATTTGTATGCCAGGGATAAATGCTATCCGAGGCCCCCTTCCATGATATCTTAATTAGATTTCTGTGAAGAGGCACCAAGGCCACAGCACTCTTATAAGAGAAAACCATTAGTTGAGGCTGACTGACAGTTTCACAGGTTTAATCCATTGCCATCTTAGCAGGAAGCATGGTGGCATGGAGGCAATGCTGGGGAAGTATCTTGTATTTCTATATCTGGATCCACAAGCAACAGGAAGACAGAGACACTGGGTTCAGAATCAGCTTTTTGAAATCCCCAGTAACACACTTCCTCCAAGGCCACACCTCCTATTCTTTCAAATATATGAACTAATGGAGGCCATTCTCTTTCAACCACCACACATGGCAAGAAAAATATTAGTGTCCAATTCTAGGTCTTTCCAAGTCAGAGGCTAAGGGTATCATTGTTTTACTTGTTCTCTTGTGTTGCTCTCATGGTTTTGGCAATACTTTTGTCTATATTAAAATTCAGGCTTCTGTTATTTTATTTCCTCCAGATCTTTATATTTGAATTGTTTTTTTTTCTCAAATTGCTTTTTGATAGTATAAAATAGAGTGAAGTCTTTGAGGAAGGACTACTATGTTGAAGTATTTTCAGAGACTGGGGTCCTTTACTTTGTATGAGTAGAGTTAAAAGTAAACAATGTAGAATATCTGTGTTATTTATTAAGTGGTGCTTATGCAAGAGTGCCCACAAATGTACATACAGTGAGTTACTATTACCAGAAAATAATGGTAAGTAAATTTCCTTTTCTTCTTGGCTAATCTAAAAACATATAAGACTCACTCTCCTTACAATTTGCCAGATTGTAAGCCTATCTGGGGCAGGAGATCGAAAGCTCAGAGTAGGACCTTAGAAAATATGAATGTTCACTTAAACAGAATAAAATTGACTGTTGAAAAAATAATACTATTTCCTTGTACTGTAAGGTAATGTTCAGGCTATTTGGTGGGGAGGAGGTAATCAACAGTATTAACAAATGCTGTAAACTCCACTATTGACCAGCAATAGCAAGATATGCCCCTTTGTGAAATAGTGTCATGCATATCATGGGGGCAACCAATTTCTTTCTGCTGGCATTTGAGGACTGTAAGCATATGGCCATCCTATAAATTTGGCCAAGAACCCTCAGGTGGGGTACTTATAGACCCCTGATATGAACACAGAACTATTATTTTGTTAAATCTACATAGCATCAGTGATCCCTCTGAATTCACCTGTCTCTAACTACAGTTAGAGTCCTCAGACCTCATCAGTGATATTTCTTTGTGTAGTAGATGGTCTTTAATAGAATAACTCACAACTGGTCAAATGCAGGAAATGGGTGTCAGATGAGATCTCAGACACCAATAGAACACCTATATTACACTCCATTTTCAAGCCTCAGGGTCTATTGTGGAAAAGGGAGTAGAAATATTGTAAGAGCCAGAAGTCTGTGAGAATGAGATCAAAACAGTGTCTTACAGACATAACAATGAACTCACAGCAGCTGTGCTTGCCTGTATAATATCAAGAGAGCCAACATTCTAGACTAGAGTAGGTGGAGATTCACATTCCGCCTGAGGACATAGGGACACTGGGTCTCTTTGGAAGGGTAGAGTTACTTTTCTAGGAATGGCCCCATATTCATGAGTATTAGGCCAGCACAAATTGGATTTCATCAGTTATTAAAATAAAATGAAAAAGAAGGGGCTGGAGAGATCACTCAGTGGTAAAGAGTACTTGCTACTCTTACAGAAGACCCTGGTTCAATTCCCAGTACTCACATGGCAGCTTAAAACCATCTGATACTCTACTACTAGAGGATCTGAAGATCTCTTAGGGCCTCCACCAGGAGTAGGTATATAAGTGGCACACAGACGTTTGTACAGACACATACTTGTACACATAAAATAAAAATAAATAAATTTTAGAAATATAAAAGTAAAAAATACCCAAAGTTGAGGGTGGATGGATAAGGAGGTATGGGTGAACGTTTACGTAAACATGGTCAAAATACACTGTATAAAATTCTTGAAAAATTGAAGCACATTTTAAAGACAAATAATAATAGCTGTGTCTTGAGAGGTTTAGAAATGTAGATACAAAATGTGGGACAACAGTAACACAAGGGGAAATGGGTAATTTATGGAACTAGAACTATGTGCATTAATAATATTCAATGCCACCTTGACTTGATTAAGAATCACAGAGGAGCTTGAAGTTTGCCTTTGAGTTTGCATGTGAGGGTATCTATAGAGAAAAGTAACTGATTGGCAGAGATCTGCTCTGGGGTAAGTGCTGTCTGTCAGCTTTGGAGTCTTGGAAGAGTAAAGAGAGAACAGGGAGAGAGTAAGCAGCACGCATGAACCAGCATATGCCTCCTCACCCTTTTTGCTTTATCGTAAGATATGTTGTAAGCTACCTCTGCCTAGCTCCTACTGTCATGAACTGAACTTCTTTGCCATTCCTTTACTGACACGATGGACTGAAGTTCTTGGACACTGGTTGTTTCCAAAGTAAGATTTTTCTCATTTAAGTTTCTTCTGTCAGTGTTGTGGTCAGAAGAACACACACATAAAAATGTAGTAACATGTCACCATAAATATTTTAAGAGTGTTTTTAGGTATGGTGGCTCATGCCCATAGTCCCAGCACTCAGGTTGAGGGAGAAAGATCATTGTGAGTAAAGCCAGTCTGAGCTATAGGTAAATTCTAGCTCAATGTAAGTTATGCAGAGTGAGAACTATCCTGAACAAAAAATATTTTAACCTCAATAGAAGTGATAAAAGTACTAAAGAATGTGAATATAAAAGATTAAAAGGTGGGTGTTCTAGCTTCTTAAGTGATGAAGGAATTGTAGTACTATAAAACTTGTCTAGTGTTATGTGCTGCCATAACAAATATTTACATAGATTTTGCACTGCCCTACATATTGAGAGTAGGCTAAAGGTAACTTGGGGTTCATGAGAGGGTATTTGCAGGTTCTGTCCAAACATAATGATACTTTATGCAAAACACGTAAGCCTCATCCTCTGATTTTGATATTCAGTGTTTCTCTAGAATCAATATTATTGTTAATATATTTTCACATTATAAGTAATATATAATGTGCATATATTATGATATATAGATAGATCTTAATATATGTAATGTATGTAAAGTATTATATACAAGATTGTTAGATATAAAATAATGTATTGTGAAGTTTGAGATTCATTTATGAAGAATACCTAGTGATGACTTCTAAAATTAATCCCAGTATAAAATTTACTCTAATGAAGAAAAATTTAGGTGAATTAAAATTGACATGCCCACACACTGTATAAATAGACAGTGTGACTACAAATTTTCCACAAGATCCTGTCCAAAGTGCCTACCAAAAATAATACAATGAAGCAACATTGAACCAAGGAAGATCACATCCTCAATTTCTAGGGAATTAAATAGTTGGATATCATGAATAACATTTCAGTGTAATTATATCTAAAACTGTACTCAGTCTTTATTCTGCCAAACCTAGTAACAAATGTTAGAAATAGTACAGAATAGAAAGGCATATCATTTTAATTCGTTTAGTGATTAAATGCATTAGAAAAGAACTGTTTTTTATTCTGGTCCACTGTTCCATTGTATAAGGAGGCAAACAAATCAATGTCAATGTATGGAACCATTAAAAAGTATGACATCTCTAGCTACATTTTTTATTTCTTCCATCATAGTTTAATGGAACTCTTATAGACATAATTTTCACAAAATAAACTTGCTATATTAACATAGTAAAAAGGAGTTTACAGTGAATTAATTCTTCCATTTAGCAAAGTGATAATGGTATAATCATACTTAAAATGGTATGAATGTAAATAGCGAAAAATTTAAATGAAACTGTTTCATAGATGGGGAAACGACTTGGTGAGTAAGAATACCTAGGGTGCAAGTATGAAGAACTGAGTTCATATCTCTTACACAGCTTGCACCCCAGTGCTAAGAGCAGTGGAGACTGGAGAATTGCCCTGAGCTCATATCTCTTGCATAGCTTGTTCCCCAGTACTAAAAGGGGTAGAGACTGGAGGATTGCTGAGGCATTTTAGCTGCCAGTTTAGCTCTAGATTCAGTGAGAGACTATATCTCAAGGAAACAGAGGAGAGAAAACCAGACTTTCACCAATAGCCTCCATGCATGCATATGCACCTGCAGCCATAAATATACAAATGCATATACTAAACACACACACACACACACATGCACACACACACACACACACACACACATGCTGGCACTTCAAATGGGGGTAAAATGACTTTAAAGATGACATTTACATATTTATTTGAACCTGACTGATTTTTAGCAGAATTAGAAGATATTTGTAGTTATGTTTTTATTGCAATACTATCTGAGATGCTTATAAGGAAAGCTGAAGATCAAAGACAAGTATAGTATTATGACTAAAAGAATGCAAAAGCAAAATTCAGTGTATTCCTTGCTATCATGATAGAAAATAAACCTGGAAGTAATATGAGCTTTGCAAGAGAAACAAGAATATAAATAGTGAAGAATCAATCTATCATAATATGGAATATGTTGATCAAACATATTTATTAAAACACATGTTAAATCAATGAAGTGCTATGTCATATTCATATTATATATATAAATTATTTTAACATCATTTATTCTCAAGTACATTTGCAATTTTAACAAGCAACATTTGAGTTTTCATTGTTGAAATTAGTACAGTGAATTTTTAAATCAGCATGAAATATTTGTACCCACAGCACTCTTGAAAGAAAATCAAGTTAGAAACATTCAGTGTTCACTTAATATGAATATCTAGTCAATTAGTTAGCATGGACTAGAAATGGAGATTGAAAATAGGGCATCATAAATCAATAGAGAATCAAGAACAGGTATTCACATTTTCACTTTGTATATGAGGGAGGAGAGTGGAATGAAAAGAACATGGTCATTCCAATAAGTGTTTTTGGTGAAATGATTAGCTTTTAGAACAACATAAAATTGATGTCATAAATTAGATCATATAAAAGAATCAATAAAGAATTAATTAAAAAATAAGTGTGGAAAGAAAAATATCATAAGTCATTTAGGAAAATCATACAATTACATTTTCAAGTAGGAAATAATTTCCTGTTCAAGGATTTAGAAAGGATAATAAAAATGTTGATTGATTTGTTTATGAATAAATTGGCCTTTAATCAGATAACAAAGTCAACTGGAGAGATGGCTCAGTGGTTAAGAATACTAGTTAGTCTTTTAGAGTTCCTGAGTTCAATTCCCAGGAACCAGATGATAGCTCACACACAGATACCAAAGTAGTCCAAACAAGCTAGATAAGGGGAGAAAACATTTGAGAGAAGGCATCCAAATCAATCCATAAAACCTATTCAAATAAAAATTGTTGGGGAAGTCCTGTGTATATGTCAATAAAGCACTGTCTGGCCAATAGGAATCTAGATAGGTGGGGATAGGAGTCCAGGAGGATTCTGGGAAGGAGAAACACAAGAGAGTCAACATGTAACGCCATGAGGTAGGAGCCCGGAAACTTCTCTGGTAAGAGACATACTTAGATTAACAATTATGGGGTAACTACTTAAGTCAGAGCTAGCCAGTAAGAAATAAGCAAGGCCAACAGCTTCATAATTAATATAGCCTCCTGTGTGTTTATTTGGGACTGATGTGGCTCTAGAACCAGGCTGGCAGAAAGGCTCCTCTCAAGGAAAAAGATTCCCTTTACAGAATGGTTGTCAGGAGCGGGATTGAATTTCCACGCAAAATAACAAAAGATTTAAAGGAATTTTAGAAACAGAAGAACGGAGAGAAGCACAGATTTTTGGTAGCAGCATTTTCTCAGGTGTGCTCTGTTTTGCTATCAACAAGCCAAGATTCATGTGGCTCGCTTACCGGAGTCTTCCTGACTCGCCATAAAAAAAAAAATCAGCCAGCAAGGTTGTTTTAAGAGACTCTGCTAATGATTAAAAGGGGTGTACGTACAGCTGGAAGTGGCAGCTTTTGCTGGATGTCAGCATGGACTGAGGCGGTAAGCTGAAATCACGCTTACGTCCGCCATCTTGGAAAAAAAATGGCAGTTTAAAACAGCCGCGGTTTAACAGATAAGACACGTGGCCAGAAAAACGTAAAGATTTACAGTAAAGTCAGACTTGGATGAACAAACCTCTAAAGGTTTACAGTGTGTTTAAAAATATACATGAGATTGAGAGAGAAAATAATACGACAAAGTGATAAATACATACAAAAGCCGGCTGTGGTGGCACACGCCGGTAGGATTTACTTCAGAGGCAAAGGCAGGCAGATTTCCAAAGAGAAACCCTGTCTCAGAGAAAAAGAAATAAAAGTGAAAGAAATAAAGTAATAATAGATAAATAAATAAGCCACGCAAAGATGGAAAATACAAAGAGAGTCTGGATACTGTATACTATTGTGTTTTTTAGTTTTTTGATTACTCAGGAAGGAACTGCTAAAGTACACTTGATTATAAATGCTGCTAAATTAATCCAACTTCTATATTTTAAAAATGCCTTGACTTCAAAATTTAAGTATAAGGATATGTTACTCGGAAAAGGAGTTTTAGTTTATGTTTCCACAGAAAATGAAAAGCTGAGGATTCCTTCCCGGCTTATGTGGTTTGATGAACCAAGACCCCCGGAAGCAGTGGGCCAGATGTTCCAACAATTGAGACAGCTAAGATGATGCAGCCTTACAGACCACGAAAATAAGGACTTATACAGGTTTCTGAGTTTTGTCATGATCCCCATGTTATGAACAGCGCCCCCTTCCAGCATGAAGCAGTTTGGAATGAGCGACGTCCTAATTCCCATCTTGTTTATAAATCTTTGTTTTCATTTAAATGGGGTTGTTTATAATTGGCTAATGATCACAGCTGATCTCTTGTTAATGGTAAAACGGGGAATTATGGTATGGGTATTGTTTTTCATTTATTGATACAAATTTAAGGTCAATTTTGTGATGCTTATCTTTCTCCTCTTGATTAAGTATTGTGCTTATACTGATCTTTTAAAACGTAATACATAATTGAATACAGACTATAGATAGTTAATGATAATAGAATTTATAGTTAGGTAAGTTAGGTTTTCTACATATACAGAAATATATTTGAGATAAACAGTCTTCAAACCTCTCAAAGACCTTCAGAAAATGGCATTTAAAATAGTTTAGGGTTTTTCTTGACAATGAGAAATGTCTGCTCCTGGCAGCACCAATTATGTCTGAGAGAAAGATGGGCATCGAAGAAACTCGTTATGGAGTTTAGTTTCAACATGGCAAGATTAGCAATTTGGGCAAGAAACTGCTCTTGCCTAGACTGTTTGGCTGTTGCTGTATAAACTGGACATGCAGGACCCACAGGAAAGTGACTGCTGAACTCAGTCTTACAGGGTTCCTGCTTCATGAAAGAGTCTAAGAGACTTTCTACAGGACAAAGAAAAATGACTAACAGACTGCCAATGCAGATGGACAGTTTGAAATTTCCTGCTTTGCTGAGAAATCTTCTGGACACATTGTGGCCTATGGGCTGAAGATGGATGCCCCAATGTTACAGAGGAACTTCGGGTGACTGTCCAGGCAGTAAGATTCTCTGTCAATCCTAGTGTTTGTATATTATCCTTCTGTGGTCTTTGATGGAGTTGAAGGCAGATAGTTATAATTATAGTTTTCCTTAGTTATGATAAAAGATAGGCTACATATAGAACTTTGGACTCACAAGGATGGGATGCATGATATTTTCTTTAGATC
This sequence comes from Mesocricetus auratus, assembly GCF_017639785.1. NCBI lineage: Eukaryota > Metazoa > Chordata > Mammalia > Rodentia > Cricetidae > Mesocricetus > Mesocricetus auratus. Next base: position 68,878,197 of record NW_024429184.1, read on the forward strand.
TTGCTAAATGTTAATAGACAAAATGTTGTATCTATGTTCTTATTTGATAACTGTTCTGTTATATACAATTTGACTATGTTAAAGTTAAGACCTTTCTTTTTGTTTAAACAGAAAAGATGAGATGTTGGGGAAGTTCTGTGTATATGTCAATAAAGCACTGTCTGGCCAATAGGAATCTAGATAGGTGGGGCTAGGAGTCCATGAGGATTCTGGGAAGGAGAAACACAAGAGAGTCGACATGTAACGCCATGAGGTAGGAGCCTGGAAACTTCTCTGGTAAGAGACATACTTAGATTAACAATCATGGGGTAACTACTTAAGTCAGAGCTAGCCAGTAAGAAATAAGCAAGGCCAACACCTTCATAATTAATACAGCATCTTGTGTGTTATTTGGGGACTACAATGCAGCAGAGCCCAGGTGGCTGGCGGGGGATAAACCAAAGCAGCTAGCAAGGAAAAGCTGCCTTTAACAAAAAATAGTTAATCCAATACAAAAGGAAACCAACCCTGCATGAAAGTGGATATCCAAATGACGAATCAGTATATGAAAAGTGGCTTATGGAAACACAAATTAAAATTGAACTCTAATGTGATGTCAATTATTGTACCAGTATAACTTATCAAACTAAGGTAGAAATATATAAAATTATTAATTAATCACTAGAAAGGAGAGTCCAAGACCTCTTACATATTTCTGCTGACAATGTATATAAGTACATTTAAAAAAACATTGTGATTTCCTTACTAAATTAGCAAATATGCATACTAAATAAATTACTCCTAGATACAAATTCTACTGAGCTGAGAATATGTGTTCTGGAACACAAATGTATAAAATGTATGAAGTCCTTCTTAGTTGTTAGGGTTACTATTGTGGTAATGAAATACCATGACCAAAGCAAGTTGTAGAAGAAAGCATTTACTAGGCTTATGCTTCCTCAACAGTATTCATTACTGAAGGAAATCAGGACAGGAACTCAAATGGGAAGCAGAAGCCAAGATAAAGGCTATGCAAGGGTGCTGCTTGCTGACTTTGTTCTGATGGTTTGCCCAGCCTGCTTTCTTGTAGATAGAATTCAGGACTGCCAGGCCAGGAGTGGCACCATTCACAATGGTCTGGGCCTTCCCACATTAATCACTTATTAAGAAAATTAAGAAACCTGGTCCTGCCTGCAGCAACATTCAAGGAAGAACATTCCTGGAATCCCAGCACCCAGGAATACATGGCTGAGTCTGAGGCTAGTCTGGTCTACAATATGCGTTCCAGGACAGCCAGAGCTGTTACACAGAGAAACCCTGTCTCATAAAACCAACCAACCAACCAACCAACCAACCAACCAACCAACCAACTAACCAAACAACCAAACAAAATGAAACCACTTGGTCTTGCCTATAGTCCTACCTAATGGGGGCATTTTCTTAATTGAATTTTCCTCCTCTCAGATGACTTTACCTTGTGTCAAGTTGAAATAAAACTAGCCATCACAGAATCATTCATAAGAATGGGCAGTATCCCACCATGTGGTGTGGAGTCTGTGGGATACTTTCCTCAGTCTTGATGCAGCAGGGAGGGTCTTGGTCCTGCCTTTGGTGACTCCCCAAGGAAGGTCTTAACCACCCTGAGGAGTGGATGTCAGGGTAATGGGGAATGAGATGGGAAGGAAGGGCCAACTGGAGTTGGTATGGAAAATGAAAAAAAATTAAATAAACGTATCAGCACCAAATACCCTTATTATTTAAGTACATAATTCAAAAGGAGACAAACATACATCATATTATTTGAGATATCCCACTACATGGTAAAATAATTGAAAATTACAGAAAAAATTATAGGAAACATCTTGATCTTGATTACCTCTGAGTATGGGGTCCTTTTATTATTATTAGCTTGTGTTTTTATTTTAATGGTCATACAGCAATGGAATATATTCTGAGGTACAGATGATATTTTAAAATGCATGTACAATGTGTAATGATCAGATTTATGTATTCAATATTCAACTCCAAATTTATTTATGTTGTTAACAATCAACATTCTCTCTATTAGTTGTTTTGAGATACTTAGTGAGTTGTCATCTTATCTCACTGTGCTGTGCAATATTTAGACTTCTTCCTCATACCTAACTCTGTCTGTGTGCCAGCTACCATCTGTCTACCCCACTCTCTTCACCATCTGGAGGGGATAGTGTAGGTCTATATGGAGTTATTCTATAAAGAAGCTATATTAGCTATTCTTTGCTACTCTGGTGAAATAGCATAACCAAAAGTCATTTAAGGAAAACTTTATATTGATTCACAGTTTCAGAGGGCTAGATGTCTAAAATTCTGGGAAGGTGTGTTAGCAGGAAGAGGAGGCTGAGGAATGACATCTCAGTTCTACTAAGGCTGTAGAGTAACTGAGAAGTTGGGCAAGTCTACAAACTCTCAAAGCCTGCTCCAACAATATACTTCCTCCAGCAAGCTCCTTCCACATCTTAGAAGTTCTAGAACCTCCCCATATAATGCTACCAACTGGGAACCAAGTGTTCAAGTACAAGAGTCTCATGAAAAATGTTTGTAGAAGCTTGGATATTCTACTTTTATTCTCATAAAGGCACACATTAGCCATCTATGCACATTTATATGTATTTTATTGTGTATTTCATATTGTAGGGAGATACAGAAAAGAAAACGCTCCATGCATGTTTATATGTACTTTACTTTATATTTCATATTGTAGGGAGATATAGAAAAGAAAATTATTCAAATTCCAGTCAAATCTATAAAAATAAAGAAGAATGTTAAAGATATGGAAGAACTCCACGGAGCAAAACAAGAATGTTCTTAAAAACTATTAAGAAAACAGCCACTGGAGAGATGACCCAAGAGTTAAGAGAATTTGTTGCTTTTGCAGACAAATAGCATTCAGTTTCCTGCATCCATGTCAGGTATCTGACACCTAGCTACCTGTGTGTAACTCCAGCTCTATGGGACCTAACAACCTCTCCTGGCCTCTGTACACACTGCATTCACATGCACAACACACTCTACACACATACAAACATACACACACACACACACAAACACACACATATACATGCAATCAATCAAAACTAAACATTTTATGAAGCAAGAAAAATAATAAAACCCAGTGAGTAACTATTCCATGCTAGTGGGTAGTAGTACTCAATGTAAAAAGATTTACTATTTCTAAAATTATCTTCCAAGTAACTAATGTTAATCATAATAGGGTTTAGAATTACTCAAATTAATAAATCATATGTATATGCACATATATCACAATAGAAACTCAGAAATAAAATTTGTGCAAAGCAATTATTTATAATACAATTTATACCACCAATAAACTGAAAAGAACCCATACTTAGGAAGTCAGCTCTTGGCTGTGCATCCATGCAGCACACATGTTTCAGAGCCCAGATCTACAAATGTCAGAGCCATGTGAGTCATAGGATGAGTTAAGAAAGTGAGCATCCTCCAAAGAAACAACTAACAAAGCCTATCAATTATTCATTATGTCTCTCCTCATCTGTTTAATATAGAGAAGTTGTAAATTGAGATTTTTTAAAAATATTTTTTATTTAAATAAGAAACAAGCTTGCTTCACATGTCAATCCTAGCACTCTCTCCCTCCGCTCTTCCCCTGCCCCACCAACCCCTGTCCAATCCCCACTCTATTCTCCAGGGAGGGTGAGGCTCTCCATGGGGGATTTCCAGAGTCTGTCATTTCATTCAGGGGAGGGCCTAGGCCCTCCCCCAAGTGTCCAGACTGAGATAGCATCCCTCATTGTGGGATGGGCACCCAAAGTCCATTTGTGTGCTAGGGATAAATACTGATCTACTACCCTAGAAAATTGAGATTTCAATATTTATTTTGAAAAAGAAAATGTTTTGAGAAGATCTCAAATCATTCAGAAAAGAAAAAGTAAATTGGTGCCAAAAATGTCACTTCAGCAAGGGCCCACTTCGTTAGCATTTTAAATGAAGTTAGAGATGTTAATTTCCTTATAAAACATGCACTCAGTTGGAGTTCATCCTGAGACCAGAAAAGCCAGGCAAGATCCAAGTGCCCTTTGCATCCCATGTTAATGGAGACTGACTTTCACGTGGAAAGTTATTTCTGGGTCTAAACTAGATCTCTGATCCTGAAACTTGCTTCTGCTTTGTCACTAAGTTTTCAGTTCCCTTCCATTGGTGAAAAACAAAATCAGTGTTCTGAAAGCTGTTTCCAGTTTTCACTTCTTTGCCATTTTCAAAAATATGTCCTCCAGCTGCAATAAAATTGTCAGAGGGTAGAAAGTAGAGAGAGCCAACGTATACAGAATGTGGCAGGTAGAGGACACTTTTGTTTGGAGAGACGGGTCCTTGGTTTGTCTGACTGTGGTTTAAATAACAATAAAGATTTATAATAATTAGTAAGTGACTTACAAATTTGTCAAAGTCCTGTCAATACTGATCCAGACCCCTTGAAAGTGAGAGTCAGTGAGGAGGCCTGGGCAACCTACGGGGTCCTGAGCAGTGAATCAGTGTTTATCCCTGGAATACTAACAGACATCGTGTGTCCATAACACAAAGAGGGATGCTCTCTAAGCCTGGACTCTTAGGGGGAGTGCCTTGACCCTACTCTGAGTGAAATGACAGATTCTAGATACCCTCTATGTGGAAGGAAATGGCTATAGGGTGGGAGGCTGGGGGAGGGATGGTGGGAGGGTGTAGGAGCAGGGGAGGGAGAGGGAACTGGGATTGACATGTAAAACAAGCTATTTAAAATTAAAATAATAAAAAAAATCTAAAAAAATTATATAGGATCAAAGACAAAAAAAAAAGTCATGTCAATAGCCCATTGATATAACAAAATGCTTAGATGGTACTGCCAGAAAAGAAAATCAGCTGGCCACTAGCTATAACCTCTAGCTCAGGTTGATAGGGCTGATCACTAAGTCTAAAACTACTTCCTCTCCTCAGGGTGGCTGGAGAAGGAATTCTTCTCTGAGATCTTGCCATATATTGTAGATCTCTGAAATGTTTATATACAATCTTTCTAAAATACATTTCTGTTTATCTTTGAAAACAACTGGTCACTAGCTTCTTACCTCTACCTCAAGCTAAATGGGCTGATCCAGTTTCCATGAGCTCTCAGCCTCAGAATGTAACCTCTCCTTAGTGTGGCTGAGGAATTAATGCCTCATACTAGATCCTTGCTCCTATATTTATACCTATCTACTGCTTGGATTAAAGGTGTGAGCTATAATTCTCCTTTAGACTGATTCACTCTTGTGTATATATGGGTGGTCTTGTATTCACAGAGATCCATCTATCTCTTGATCCTGAGTCCTAGGATTAAAGATGTATCCCACTATCTCCTAGCTTCTGGATGCTGGAATTAAAGTTGTATGCCTGGTTTCTATGGCTTGTGGCTGACTTTGCTTTCTGAAATCTCAAGCAAGCTTTAATAAACCAAAATAATATATCACTACACATACATGTACATATACACATTCATACACATGTTCATGCATGCACATACATCCCCCTACATATGCCTTCACACACACAGGCAGTCAATATTTAGGACAAACACATCTATATATATAAACATATGTATATATATTTCAGACATATGTGCATATGTATCTATGTATGTGTGTATGCATATATCTTAAAATCTCCAGAAAAAGACAAAGACCTCCTAGTCTTTTACAGTTACCTTACATCCCAGGCGGCCTCAAATGTAGTGTCTTCTAGCGTCAACTCCTAACCACTGGAATTGCAGGTGTCAGCCATCACACAATGGCTCAAAAACCTGTAGTTTAGCTCAGGAAGATCCATTTTAGATTCATGACTTCCAGTCTTGTAAGCAAATGAATATGTGCTGTTTTAAGCATTAATTCTGTGGCAATTGTGTATAGCAACAATAAGAGATTAATGGGACATATACAGACATATGAATATATTTCTAAGGAGGAAGCACTTTTTAGGCTATTAGAAACAGAGCAGCTCTGAGTTCCTGGTTTGTTTTGTCTTTTTAGTTACCATATTTATAAAAGAAAGATTTTCTTTTTCACAGTAATTTTCCCCTTGTATAGCTGTTTATATCAGAGCAATGCAAAGTGACAGGAGTCCGACATTTGAAGGGAAATACACTATTTTCAAATCAGATATCAGCTGTCAACTTGCATAGAGTGTATTTCCACTGACATTTCACAGCCCAGTTAGCAAAAATTTTACATGCCTACAATTCACTTCTGGTGTGAAATATTTGTTGAAATATGTTGCATATGGAGTTTACAATGTGGACATGTATAGACACAACCTGGGTAAGCTATAGGGTCTGGATGTGAGTGGACAGATGTTGACAGCCAACAAAAGTGAGGACAGGGATTTCAGATGGAGGCGTGATGAGGATGCTGGAAACAGATGAAGGGATTGGTTGGGGGTACAGATATGAAAAGACACATTGTACACAGGTATGAGATTTTCAGAAAATAAAGAAAAAATAAAAAGAAGGAAAACTACTCCCTAAAGTAATTGAAATGAGTAAATATTTTATCAATAAATGTGATCAGATCTAAATGATTATTTGTCATTATTTATTTAAAACAGCATTCAAGGTGCTCATTTTAACTGCATGGTATGGAATGTGTGTAGCTCCCAAGTCATAAAATTAAATTGTAGTAAATCATACCTTATTTTTCTGGTCAAGTTAGACAATTATGACAAGATTTAATTATGGCAACTACAAGCAGCAACAAGATGTGTGTTGTTGGGATTGAGTCTTTTAATGTCATTACATGTGTAGAGAATGGGCATTTTCTGTTAAAACATATACATGAAGCTCCATTTCCAAAAAAGTAAAAACATACCCAAATATAAAGACAGAAACTTATGATGAAATTTGTCTGGATATGAGAGCTTCCAATTCACTGTTAAGGAAATGGAGGCACAGGAATTTACATATATAAAGCAAGTTATTGATTCTGTCTTTTAAAAAAGACACCATTAAAAAAGGAAAATAGTAGAACCATGACTTTTGGAAGTGAACAAAATAACCTCATGCTCTAAGGCACAAGCAACAGTGTATCATCTCTTACTTCAGTGGGAGGCACAATTTATTGTTTCTATTGGTGGTATTACCATTATATTTTGATTCAAGATAAAAATGCCATAAATTATTAAATCTGCATGATTAAAAGAGAAAACTCAACCATATTGAAGCAGTACACAGTTATCAAGCTTTTGCCTTCATTACCATATTTGCTTTTGACAATTGTTATTCTAGATGAGGAATAGTTTTCCTTAAAAATTTGTAATATGGATTAAGTAGGAAGTGTATTACAATAACTTTTCCTGCCAGCCTGATCCCACAGTTGCATCAGCCTCAAATTAACACACAAATACTTGTATTAATTATGAATCTGTTGACCAATGAGTAGGGCTTATTAGTGGCTAGCTCCATCTTAATTATTAACCCAACCCATAATTACTAATCTATGCATTTCTACATGGTATTATTTTACCAAATAATGCCTGACTCCTGTCCTTTCTTCCCATTATCACATGATGACACCATCTCTGCCTATACCTCCTAGAATTCTACTCATCTCCTAGACCTGCGTATCATGCTGCCCTTTTGGCCAACAGTGATATATTCATCAACCAATAAGATGAACATATACAGAAGGACAGCCCCATCAGTGGTGTTGTTCTTTTTCTTTGTTTTTCAAATTCATTTTGATGTTGAGTACAATAAGCACCCCCAAGAAATGGTTCTTAGACCAATGCTCAAGTTAAAATTTCAGTCTTTGTCTTTTTCCATAATAAAACAACATAATGCCAACTATTATGTCATTATCAGATTCAAATTACATTGAAACTCAACCCAATGCAAAGTGTTATTAGTCACAATTTCCCAACTCTTTGACAGTCTATGAGGCTGGTGTTTTATTCCCTAAGCAGAATCTCAGGTCAGAGTTAAGGGCAGTGGCTGCTCAGCTTAGTCTGCCTTCCAAAGAAACACCAGCCAGAAAGTAGAGCTCCTTGTAACCACATTCTATGAGCAGTGTCCACTTGCAATTCATTGAGGACATAAAGGAATCACGTATCCCCTCATGCATTGCAAGAAAAAAAATTATTGTTCTTAACCTTACTTCAGTCATAGTTACTAAATCCAACTACTGAATATACTGGAAGCAGCAACAGTGTATTACTTTTATTTAAATAACTATAATTGTTATCCTTTGGGTACACTTTCATAGTTTTGCACTGTTCTTAGCTTAAAAGGTTTCTTTCTAAACAATTTGGCATATGGATCATGTTTTTCCTAATTACCCTACTATAGAAAAGGACACCAGAAGTGACCCAGTTGTGCAAATACTTTCCTAGGTCCCCACAGTGTCTTATAGAACCTCATAAAAATCTAGAAGCTCATAATCTGATATTTGGAGGGGCAAAGGTTTTTTGAGGCTTGTGTGACTGTATTAACTTTATGGATGGAAAGTCAAAGTTCCAAAAAAGCCCCATATGAGGTAAGTATGATAACATGGGGCAGCAGTCCCAGCACTTGGAAGATGAAGGCAGGAAGATCAGGATCAAGGTAATCCTTGCTACATGGTGATCTCAATGCTAGATTGAACCACCTTAGACCTTTCCTAAGAGAAATAATGTAACAAGGAAGAGGAGAAGATGACAAAATCAAGGAAGATTTTCTCCATCAGTTATAGTCTTCCTACCTCCCATCTAACATTGCTTAGGTATTATCATTCAAATAATCAGCACTATTATAACCTACTTTAAATTATCCTATTGATTCCTTAATTTGGTAAATATGTATGCTTCTTCTATGGAACTATTTATTTGTCTAATAGCTTTGTGAAGATCAAGTCATCTAACCCCATTAAAATGTAGCATGTACCATTATTATTCTCATCTAGTTGAAAAGGAAAATACGGTGACCAAAGTGTGTTAATGGGGTTTCAGCTAGTGAAAGACCAGAATGATGACTTGGACTGGCTGCTTTTGTATCAACTTGACACAAGCTAGAGTCAGTAGAGAGAAGGAGCTTCAGTTGAGGAAATGACTTCATGAGATCCAACTGAAAGGCATTTTCTCAGGTAATGAGAAATGGAGGCGGGCCCAACCTATTGTGGGTAGAACCATTCCTGAGGTGGCAGTGCTAGAATCTATAAGAAAGCAGGCTGAGCAAGACATAAAAAGTAAGCCAGCAAGCAGCACTCCTCCATAGCCTCTGCCTCAGCTATGGCCTCTACCTCCAGGTTCTAGCCCTGTTTGAGTTCCTATTCTGACTTCCTCCAATAATGGACTATGATCTGGAAGAGTAAGCCAAATAAACCCTTTCCTTCTTAACTAGCTTATTGGTCATGGTGTCTCTGTGCAAGAACTCAAGCTCAAGAGCACTGGTCAAGTTCTCTGATATGGCCCTACTACTTGTGCTTCTCCAAGTCAGGATCACGTTGTGTGGTCAATACCTCTAAGGCTCAATATCTCTAAGGCTCATGTGACAATACATTTACCAAATGTATTCTTGTAATATGCCTTCTTTTCTGCCTGACCCTGTGCCAGGCTAGGGTAACTCAAAAAAATACCATGCCAGTGAGAAATTACTAAACAAAACACCTTGAAAGGCAGAAACAATTTGTGTGAACTCATGGAATCAGGTCACAGTTGATTATTTGCACTGTTTTGAGGCAATAGTAGGGAACACCAACATGACAGAGCACACTGAGGAGTAAGTTACTCACTTCTTGGTAGGTGAGGATCACAGTATGAGAGAGAAAGGAGTGGAATGTCTCAATATTCCCTTCAAACATATGGCCCAATGACAGAAGTTCTTTCTAGCAGGCATTATCTTGTAAAGATTTTTCCTCCTCCCAGCAATACCAGAATCTGGCCACCTAGCCTTCTGGGTAACATTTAACTTCCCAATCATAGCAGACATAATCCTAGTGTTTTTACACCCAAACTGTTCAGACCAGACATGCCTAGGTGCTAATACTCTATCTTCCTTCAGACTTTTGATCTTCAGTATGTGTAATACATTAAAATATGGCAATTGCAATGAAAAATTAGATCCAATTTTATGAATTTTGATATTCACTGCTAATCTCCAAAACTATAGGAATTTCTGCAAACTATTTTGTTGTAGGCAACAGAGATACCAAATTGTGGATTACTTTCACCTGAGAATAAAGGATACACAGCCAATGTTCAATTGACTTCAGGTAACCACATGTACAAAAGATTTAGACTTGCTTTAAGAACAAGGACAATACTTTGAACAATGAAGGTAGGCATGTATCTTCTGATGAGTCCATTACTGAATTATATACAGCTCCATCCATGTCAGACTGACATAACAGAAGAGTCAGTTCCTATAGAGAGGCTGCTGGGGAAGGGCTATAGGTAATATGCATGTTCCATTCTCTCCCTGAGTTTTGCAAGAGGTTGAGGTTTTCTCCAATTGATATGGGAAGAGAGAATGTAGAAACAAGGGAATGACATGTAGAGTTCAATGAGCAAATAATATAAAACCACTTGCCTCCAAATGAGCAGGCTTAGAATATGAGACTTGACATAAATTCAATAATCATAAATGCTTTCCAAGGCCAAGGAGGGGAAATCCAATATAGTTAGAGTAATACACAACTATTGATAGGGTTCAGGAAGTGCTGCCCAGTTAATGTCATCTCAGCATTTGAAACCATCAGCAGAAGGAAGACTACTTACTTCTTACCTCCTACTTTGAAGCATAAACCAGCATTTCAAAAGACGGCACACAAGTAGTGTCCTCTCTGTGGTTACAGGAAGCCTTTCCTCTGGAAGAGCAACACACAGTTACTGATAAGCTCCACCTGCTTTATTACCATTACATCACACCTCCTTTACCCAATCACAGTTTTTCATAACTATTTGCTTCATAATTCCTGGCATAAATACAACAACAACAACAAAATGAAAAGACAACAGACCAGATTCCTCTGCTAATTTGGGTCTTCATTTATTGTGAATTGTAGAGAGCTGCGAAGTGCCGCACCCTTAAGATGGTACTGGCTTCCGCCTCTGCTAGCCCGACAGCAAGTGCTCTCTGTGATAAACAACTCCTTATTTGGTCAAGGCTGGATATCAGGCTTGCTTCCTCGTATGTGGACCTATCTGCTGTCGCCACATGGCTTACCGGGGTTGGCCGCCCAAGGGCCTTTTTAAGCTGTGGGCGGGCACTCCCTGGGGTCAGAAGATTTGTTCAAGGTCCTGAATAAACTGCTTGTGAGAAGGATTCCTGAGTCGCGTCTTCCTTGCTGGTCGAGGTGGTCGTGACAGTGAATATTCCCTTGGCACATAAAATATTAAAAGTTTGCATTTTATTTTGGTTAATATTTCTTTCGTTAATATATCAACTTTTGCTCTAACAGCTCAGCTATGAAACTGGCATGGAATAGAATGGTATCTCTCTTCCCATACAGTTCCCAAATAGACAGGAATGGATATTTCCAGAAAATGCCAAGTAAGTCTGGAAAGGTCTTTTACATCACAGAAGAGGATCCTGATTCTATGGCAGGGGTCAAATAAAAATGGCTTCAAAATTGGGTGAAGGGTCTGGACTTAATTCTGTAAGTGTATTTTAAAATGTGTACCATGTGGAGCAGGGATATAGCTATCTCAGTGACAAAGAGCTCCCCAAACATGCATAATGTCCTGTGTTCCATCCCCAACATTATAAAAAAATACATGCCACGAATTCCTAAACTTCTGTAAGGGACTTTGCAGTTTCTCAAAGGCTTTATTTGGCTAGCATATAAATTCTATTTTAAAAGTTTTCAAAATCAGTAACAAAAACAGTACAAGTGTAATTCTATGAAATTTTTTCCTCCCAAGGACCATCAATCTAGAAAGTTATCAAATTATAATATAGACTTGGCTCTCTGTGTGCAGGCATTGAGATTTCTAATGCAAAAAGTCATTGAATAGAAAGCCTAGTATGCTATATTAATGATTTTTAAAAACATTCTATCCTAGGCTCAGGGATGTCTTAGTCAGTAAAATGCTTGCCTTGTAAGTATAAGGACCTGAATTGGATCCCCAGGACACAGACACAGGCACGCATGCACGCGCGCACACACACACATGCATACACATACACATACACACATACACACACACAAAACAAATACACACACACATACAAGCACGCGCACACACCACACCCACAAACAAGCACAAAAAGAAACAATAAGGGAGTATCCTAAGCATATTTATTCAGTATCAAGAGATTCTGCTATGGTAAGCTGTGACAATATTTTATACAATTTTTGTATGTATAATATGTCACATGTTCTGAGATAAAATGATTACTTTCCAGTCAGATATATATTTCTGCTTGGGACAAGGATGTGAATGAACCTTTCTGGAGGTTGGAATAGTCTCTAGAGAAAATGACAAATCCAAATTTGATCATTCTTCTAGTGCTGGCCAGAATGACAATACAAGATAAAAATCAGTTTGTTCTACTCTGGCTACAAATCACTAACAGCAAAAAAAAAATACTGTTGTCTTACTTATTTGTCCTTCAGAGTTTTCTTTCAGTGCTACATAATAACCACAGTCCATCTGACTTTATACAAATGTTGTGCAAAGGAATTACTCTGGTTCTTGCTAAATGATAGCATCATTTTTATATGCACACTATACGTGAAAATAACAGCAAGATATGATTAACTCACTGCTTTTGCAAACATGATAGTCAGATAATTTAGCACCTCGTGTATGTCATGAAAAGCTTATTATGAAGGAGTTTTTAACTTTTGGATTTTGAAAACATGGGTTAACTACTAGAAAATACAATCATGTAATTCAGTCAAGACAGAAACAGCCATTTTTCTTGCCTCATGTGATATTTTCAGATAGTTGTTGTTCTGTAAGATGTCTGATGTGCATTTATCTAGAGAAGATATCCTAATATGCATCTAGTCATAAAATTACTCAATTCCAGACTCTTAAAAATGAGTGATATTCTCATATTTTAACAAATGATAATTTTCATAAAAGTAAAATGTTTTCAGTCCAATAACATGACTTACCCCTCAACCTCCATACTTTCTATATAACAATTCTAGTTAAAAATCATGAACCACCCACAGGCCACCATATTCCATGGTTACTGAGTGACACTAGACTCAGTACAGGTTAAGTGAAGTTTATTCTGGGAGAATGCACTTACAGAAGGTGACTGCCGCAGGTTCCAGCTCCAAGGATCTTCCCAGCTTGTTCCCTGTGACCCGACAAGAAGAAAGAGAAAGCTCTGGGGTCCAGGACCCCAGATCTAGACCTCCCTCCATCATGTCCTCACCTGTGACTATGCCCAATGACCATGGTCAGTGCTACAGGTGTGTCACTACAATTCCCTTTTAAGTCTAAAGGGAAAGATTTAGACTTGGTACTAAACTGTATACAAAGATAGAAAATATAAAGTATGCTCTAGGAGAAGGAAAAGTAATAGCAACACACTTAAGACCTATCACCAGTGACATAAAAATTGCAAGAACTACAATTATAAGAAACAAGAATAAGACTCATCATATGTATGTATGCATGCATATATATATATATATATATATATATATATGTATATCACACATTAGATCCCATATGGGTCTGTCAGGTCCTCTAGCACAAGGCAGTGATGAAACTGATCGCTTATTAATAGGAAGTGTGCTGGAGGCCCTAGAATTTCATAAAAATCACCATGTGAATAGCAAAGGTTTATGAAATGATTTTTTCATCACTTGACAAGCTCAGGAAACAGTAAAGAAATGTGCTACCTGTTCCTTCTAAACCAAATTCCTTTACCAACAGGTAATAACCATAAAGGCATGCATAGAAATGAAATTAGGCAAATGAATGTGTTTCACTTTGCAGAATTTGGAAAACTAAAATATGTGCACCATATAATAGACACATTTTCAGGGTTTCAATGGGCCACTGTTCTGAACTCTGAAAAGGCTAATTCTGCTATTATACACCTATAAGTGGTGATGGCTATTATAGGTATACCTGCACAATTAAAAACCGACAATGCTCCAGCATATGTCTCCACCAAATTGAAACAGTTTCTTAAATATTATAAAATAAAGCATTTAACTGGTATACACACAATCCTACAGGACAAGCAGTGGTTGAGAGATCTAATCATACTTTAGAAGAAATATTATATAAACAGGCAGGGGGAACAAAGATCCCTGAACACAGATTACATAATGCTTTACTAACATTAAACTTTCTTAATGCTAATGAGAAAGGAAAAACAGTCGCAGAAAGATAACTGAACAAAAGAAAGCCTTCAGAAGTGTACTTCAAGTATGTATTGACCTCAGTATGGAAACCAGGATATGTGTCACATTGGTGTAGGGGCTTTGCCATTGTTTCTACAGGAGAAGAAAATCTTTGGTTACCATCAAAGTTGATCAAGTTCTGGTTTGAACAGGAGAAACATTTTGACGAGGAGAAATTATAGATCATCTACCAAGGTATATCCCACTTCTCATACCAGATATTGCAGGTTATGAAGTTTATTAGGGGAGAATGCACAAACACAAGAGGAGGGTGACCACTGCAGGTTCCAGCTCCAAAGATCCTCCCTGGATGGTCCCTGTGACCTGACCAGAAGCAAGAGAGAGCTCTGGGGTCTGGTACTCCAGATCTAGTCCTCCCTCTGTCAAGTCCTCACTTGTGACCATGCCCAAACAAGCATGGTCAGTGTTACAGGTGTGGGCAGGGTGGATATCTCACTATACATGGTCATCTCTGAATTGTATCACTGTGAAATCATAGGGCATGTGATGGGGGAAAAGAATGAAAGAAACACTATTTCATAATTGTGTTTTCGCAGATCTACTTCCAATGGATAATAGTGGCAATTAAAAAGGCATCTTTCAAAGCAACATTGGGTAATGACAGGTAATTGGTCTGTCTTATTAAGGCAGCATCTTTAAAACTTAAGTCTCTAAATTATCTGTGATTAACTAACGCAGAGACTTACAGAATTTCAATCAATCTGAATATTATTGACTGTCTTGAATTATTTCAAAGGAAATAAAAGCTAATCATTACAAATTTATATATTCAATCATTATGTAAAGATTATAGTTTATCTGTAAGCAGCACATCCAAACAAAATTATTTGAAAACATTTTCTTAATAGTAGTCTCCTTTAGGAAACTCAAGATACTTGAAAAATAATTTTGCAGAAAATTATTAGGATTATAAACTTGTTGTATAATTGTAGTGGGTCTGAAATATAAAGATGGTAAATGGTCAAAGCCATATTGTTATTGTTGAAGATGAAGTGTAAGGGAAAAATAATAGAATGATCTCTGTGGATCATCATGTGAATAAGTATATCAGAATTAACTCCCATTCCGCATATTACAGATATAGTTTTTAAATGAAAGATAATTTTGTATAGCTGGCCAGAAAATATTTAATTGCATTATAATGTAGGAAAAGTTGCTTTCCTGTAGTAAACAAGTACAGCCATAGCCAAGAGATTGGTTTCTTTCCTTTTTGAAGTTTTATTTATTGTTGTTGTTATTGTTGTTATTGTTATGGTGGTGGTGGTGTGTGTGTGTTTGTGTGTGTGTGTGTGTGTGTGCACATGTGTGTGTGTGATGTGGGAAGAGATACATATATGTTGCAAGAGGGCAGAGGAAAACTTCATTGGGCTCGTTCTCTCCTACCACCTCACATGGATTTCAGGGATGAAACTCAAGTTGTGAGCCTTTACCTGTTAAGCAATCTTCCCATCCCTTGCGGCTTGGTTTCAAACACCATTTTCCTATTAAGAAAATCAGGAGTCTTTAGAAAAACAGTTACTTTCTAGGATAAGGGCTACAATGAAACCAGATGAGCCTGAGGCATACAGACAAGAGAACAAGGAAATTTTGAACAAATTAAAAAGAACCAAGGATATCCTGAGAACAGAGGGATCAGGCTAGAAGTCCTGTTTACAGCAAAACTACAGTTTTTCAAGTTGTACACCAGTGGCCATCTGAAGTTTCACCACAAAAACGCAGAGGCAGGCATTCTCCAACAGGGAACTAACAGCAAAGTTAAGAGAAAAATATCTTACAAATTTCTTTAGAAAGTGAGAGAGAGGCCTAATGAAAGAAAAAAATTACACTGTCCCACATCTCTACCAACAAAACTACAAATTAGAAACAGAACTTGAACAAAAGGAACATGTCCTTAGAATATTAAGCCAAGTCAAACAATAAACACGCATGGATGAAGCATGATCACATCCAGTGTTTTAAGGTTCAAAGGCTGAGGCTGCATTGAGCAGCAGAGAAGGCAAATGAGCTGAGGCAAAGAGAAAAAGAAATGTCAGATGATAAACACTGAAAAAAATAGCAATAAAATGTAAGAAAACAGGAATGTGGACAATGGTACTGTGACATCAAAACACATCTCCATAATGTGTTTTCGAAACTTATTATAAAGAGCCCATCTGCTACAACCAGTTGGAATTTCTTCAAGGGGTTTATCTGGAAATTCCCATCAGAATGGAGATGAAACATGAGGAATTGAAAACTAAGCAAAATTTAGCATTATTTCTTTCAAGTTTCCAGAACAGTTGAGCGATTTAAATCAAGAAATTATAAACCGGGATATAAAAAATCATCTGTGAGGACTTGTTTTAATAAACTAATAATTTCTCTGTTCTGTGCAGCCAAAGGAATGAACCTCCTACCTCAGTGAGACTGATACAGTCTTCTCTATCTCTCCTACCTATAGCTGAAAGTTAGTGTAGAGTACACAGAATGACTGTGTTTGAAGAAGAGGTCCATGACTTTTATTTTCTCACTTCTAGTATGTGCTACAAGGGCTACAAGACTAAAGGTACAAAGTTAGTACCTACTCGCATTCTTAAAATGAAAATCTCCCTTTAAGTACAGACCGTCTTAAAGAATTATTTAATACAAAGAAGGTCATGGCTGTTGACAAGTGACTTTGATTTCAAAAGTCATATTAACAGAGTTATGGTTTAGAAAGAGTTCTAGTGGCAGTGCAATGAAGAGAAGAAGAAAATGAAATGCAAAACAAAGCATGCTGTGTCCTGTTAATGTACTTGATTACTGGAGGTGGAGGCTGGTGAAATTCTACCCCCAAATCTGATAACATGAACTGAATATGCCACCATGAAATATGCCTCTTTGGTATAAAGATTATTTTGAGCTGATAATTTTTTGAGAAGGTGAAGACATGGAAAAGGTCTGAAAACAAGAATATGTTACTCTCATGTAAGAGATATTTGTACCTAAAACAGAAGGCATTAATTTTTGTTAGTGTCTCTGTTCCCAAACCAGAGAAGAAGAATGAATGCTAAGGTCTAGAGAGCTTAGTAAGTGCTGAAAGACCTTACTTAATGCTTTCCTTGTCTCTGGGCTGAAGCCATTGCTTTGGTGAACAATAGTGGTTACTCCTCAATTTTAGGCTGCCTCTCCTTTCTCTGTTTACCTCTCCTTAAAACACACGCAGACACACACACACACACACACACACACACACACACACACACACACCCTGACACTTTCAATGGTATATATTCCAATTGATATCTATTTTTTTCTTATTGGTCTGTCTTTCATTTTGAGTTTCCCTTCCAACTGAATAAGAAGGGTAGAAAGAGAATTCCTTTCTTCTTCTCTTTGTAGCTATAGTTATCATTCACTGTGCCCAGGAGTATGCCTGTGAGACAAGTGCTTTATACACACTGTCCATTTTCTCCCATTGTGTAACCATTCAGTTCACCTGAAGGCTGGACCCCACTCCATCCTCAGGGGAGTCTTTGGGGTGTTAGCTGCTTCAATTTCTACTCTCTATGTTACAACATGGAATTGTTTGCTGATAGTTCTAAAGTGCTGTGTCTGACTTTTAAAAGGAATAGATCCTATTTCTTTTATTTTGGTATTTCTCTATTTGGAGCTATCATGATGCTTAATAAAAGGAAGTCATGAATAATTACCATATATTTGTGGATAGAAAAAAGAATGCATAAATAAAGGTAACCATATCTCTTCAAATACCATGGTGTTTGGTTATTTAAAATAAAACTACCTGAGAAATACTGATTAATAAGCATGTTTCCCTAATGTGCATTTTTCTTTTTGCTAATTGTTCAGAATCTGAATTACATGCATTGCAAAGCCCAAAGCCTAGGAGAGCTGGGTAGAATTGTTCCCTTCCGTGTTCCTCACAGCATTATTTTCTCCTTAGCAAACTGAAGCTTCAGAAGCCAGCATTAGATTGAAACGTTATCTTGCTTTTTTTGAAGATAGTAAAAGTGAAAACAGATGCACACATTTGAATGCAGGAAGCCTTTAAGGCCTTTCTCTCCTTTACCGTCCCTGCCCCCACTCCTCTTTCCTGTGAAGCATCAAAATAAATGCCCTGTGCCTTTGAACTAAATCACCCACTGTGCATAACTGAAATCATAGGCCCGGAAACACATACCTCCTAACCAGAGCTCTCAGCCCTTATCAGGACCTTGTCATCTGAAACGACAGTGTTGGAACCCGGGCTGAATTCATGTGATCATATCAATCAGTGGTAAAGAGAGAGGTGCCTGGGGGAGGGAGGGGAATCTTCAGGTTCCTTTAAGCTTCACTGAGCTCTAATTTCAAAAGTGTTTTACCTGGTGATGAGCACAGCACCTGAGCATTGTATGTTTTTGCAATGCTGACATTTCCCCTCCACCATTTAAAATTAAACTCTTTATTAGTCCAGGAAAAGCTGAGGCAGGAAACAATAGCAGTTCAGGGAGAGTAATTATTTCTGTTCTGTTGTGTAGGATGTTTGAGCTTGCTTCTGATTAGCTGCTGTTTACAGTACTTAACAGCTAGCCAGTCTCAGTGCGATTAACAATACATGAGAAATATTTTATCGTAGCAGCATGCCTCACACCCCTGAAATGTTGGCTTTATGTGATTCTTGGTGACTTAAATCTTGTTTGAAAAAATACCTCTCATTTTCTGGGGTGTGTTTGGAAAGGATCATGCTATCAACAGTGTGCTCTGGGAGCAGCAAGCAAGGCAAGAGGGATCACTATGAAATGGATACAAAAAGCTGTGGGTTGTACACCATTCAGTGTTCCCAGTGTGATTCTAATGAGCTGATGATGGCCTCACCAAATTACTGTTTCACTTCCAGCCTGCTAAATTATAGTTCACCCAAATTAAATCAGTGGGACTCAAAACAAACTGGTCTTCATCAAGATCTACATGTGTATGAATTAAAACAAAACAAAACAAAACATGCTCCATCATGTTTGATCACATGTATTGACACCAGATTATTAGGCTTTCTTTCTTCCCCCAAATACTAGGGTGAAATCAGACGTGTGTGTGTGTTTCTATTTCTATGTCTGTTCATATTTAAGTGTGTATTTATATGTGTAGGTATGTTTGCACGTGTATGTTTCTGTGTATGTATGTGTGTGCATGCATGTTTATATATGTATGCATATGTGTGTCTGTGTGTATATTGTGTGGTCATATGTATGTATGGTAAGTGTTTTTGTGTTTGTGTGCATATGTGTGTGTATGTGTTTCTGTGCACATGTGAATTTATGTATTTGTATGTATTGTATGTACACTTATTTTTGTTTAAATATGTGTATGCTTGTGAATGTGTGTTTATGTATATGTGTGTGTATATATGTGTATATATGTGTATATGTGTGTCATATGCCTTTGTGTGTGTGTGTTTATATATGTGTGTTTGCATGTGTGATTGTATATATATATGTATGCATAAATATGTATTTGTGTGTATATATGTATGTGTTCATGTACATGTGTGTCTATGTATACATGTGCGTGCGTTTGAGTATGTGGTTCATTGTGTGTGTGTGTGTGCTAGCATTAGATTCAAGGAGCAATTTTATTTCATTTCCTGTTTGACCCAACTGCCATTCTTATACCACTTTTGATCATTACATGCCACTTGCAGCATGAATGTGGAAGATCAATTCTAGTTCAATAATCATAATTAGGTAGTAAGATTACCATTATCATGTCTATATACATACGTTGGTTATTGACTATATGTAGCTTTCACTTTGATTTTGAAGTGTCTCAAAAGCTGGAATTTGGTAAATCACATATTATTATCTAGGAATAACTAATGTGAGATGTTCTTTAAAAGCCTCAAGGAGAAACTATGAAATGTGTCCTCTGTTGTTTGAGAGAATGGCCACACAGTGCAGCTAAAATAAACCTTGTTGCATAGATCGAATTTCAAGACAAAGAAATCAAACACTGCTAAGCTTTATACTGGGAGAGATAAAATTTAGAGAAGATGGGATAATCACTATGTTTTATTACTTCACATATTATTATGTCAGGCAATTAATACTTGTAACACTTGTTGCCTGAGACTTAAAGAAATATCGCAATCATCAACCAGCTTTAATTCATAGTATTTCTTTAAGTAATTCTTGCTGTTACAAAAACAATTTGGGATACACAGGAATAAATTCCCAGAAAATATATTTAAATTGAATTCAATCCTAATTTCTATTTTCTTAAAGCAAACTCTAAACCCCAGCCATTAATGTATTAATTTGTTTCTTATACTGAGGAAGGTAATATTAGGCCATTTAATTTATGTCAGGAAATAAGCTTGTTGCCCACAGAAGCCAGCCATCTTCCTGCCCAGCTCTTCCTAGCTGACTCAATCATCTTGACTTTCAGAGAGCAGCTCAAAAACAGGATTTTAAACCATGTTAAATGAATAACCCTCATTCCTAAAATGGTGGAGAGTACAGGGAATGGCTGGAGGTTGGCATCAGTGGTGCAGGGCACATATATCATCAGAACTGACTCTTAGGGAAAGGAGATGGGAGAAACACAAAGTACTTTGGAAACCATGATGGAAGTCACAACAAGGAAGCAGATTTATTGATACTGACAATGTTGCTTCCTGACTTTTTTCCTCCAATTTCTAACACAGAAAAGTTTCTCAGCGAAGGAAAAATACTGAGATCAATTGAGTAATGAAAAAACAAAAGCTACATAGAACTGAGCATCCCAGCTTCTGGAAGAGCCCGAATCTGAGTGTACAGTCAGGGAGGCACAGAGGAGGACACCAGGGAGGAGGGAGGAGCAAAGGCAAGGAGGGCTGTCTTCAAAGTGCTTTCAGCAGAAAGTTTTGAAACAAATACCCATCTGATTTTTGGCTCATGTATTTCTTTTGAAGTAAAACCTGTGACACACAAGGTTACCAGAAACGTAGCAAGGTTTAGGGAGTACCAGTGGCAGTAACAACTTATCCCTTTTAGATAATGACACACAATGAAGTCAAAGTAAATGTTTTCCAAAACATAGATGGGGAAATGGCCTCTTCAAGTCTCTTGATATTTCTTCTAAGAGAAAACAAGCCTTTGCCAAGTTGTGGTTGATTAAAAGGAAAAAGAGATGAGTTAACCAATGGATGAGTTTTGAGACAATCCTGCCCTGTAATTAAGGATCACTGCTTGGTAAGGTACTTTATTTTCTGTTACAAGGGACATAGTTAGAAATGACACTCAACATGAGAACTTTGAAGATCTTTGGTGTCTAACTCAGAGCTGGGCCCACCCATCCATTCCATAGCTGGTGTTCTAAAACAAGAGTCACCTTTGGGTGTAAAGAAGACACATGCCTCAACAAGTCTGAACATATCTGGCTGGCTCCTATAGGTCAAAAATCCTCAAGTTGGCCTTATGTTACCAAAGACAAGATTCCCTTCATGGTCTAAGGATTGCTCTGCTACTGTAACAGAAGAAGCAGACCTTCAACTACATCGTGCCATGGAGTCCAGTCCCAACTCAAGCCTGTCTTCACAATCCAGTATACTTCAGATAGCACTGGCATTTTGTAACATGCAGATCCATAGTCTAAGAGGTTTGGGGGCACTCAACAACTGAAGAAAGGATAGACAAAATGCCTCCACTAATGGGAGACTTTAGTATCAGAATGGCATTCTTCTAAGTTACGTGGAGGTAAACATCTAGACACTGTAAAAAGAAGCCTTTTCCTTGAGAGAAGCCTTCCTGAGCTGCATCAGTCCCAAATAAACACACAGGAGGCTATATTAATTATGAAGCTGTTGGCCTTGCTTGTTTCTTGCTGGCTAGCTCTGACTTAAGTATTTATCCCATAATTGTTAATCTAAGTATTTCTCTTACCGGAGAATAGTTCCGGGCTTCCTACCCCATGGCGTTACACCTTGACTCTCTGTTTCTCCTTCCCAGAGTCCTTCTGGACTCCTAGTCCCACCTATCTTGGTTCGCTATTGGCTAACAGTGCTTTATTGACAAATGCACAGGACTTCCCCAACAAGACACTAAAAAGAGGGCAGACATAGCATGAGGCAAAGAAGAGGTGATTTTGATAGGAAAAGGGAGTACAGTGACAGAGCTATTGAAACTAGAATGAAAGATTATATTTTCTAGAAAGAGTGACAATCATTTCTTGGATGTGTCTCTTCAGATGAGAATTTTGTTGGTGGTTCTGATACAGCATTTAAATCCACCCTACTGTGTAGATCAGTTGTTCTGGAAATTTTGTAAGCAATGCCTAAGACAATTCTGAATTTGGTTCTAAGACCTTCTTCATTGTGGATCTCTACTATAGTTTGGATCTCAACTATCTTCCAAGGCCCCAGGTTAAAGTCTTGGTTCTCAAAATGCTGCAACGGGGAGGTAGTGGAGCATCAAGACGCAGGCCTTGTAGGAGATCCTTAACTCCTTTCTTTGTCCTTTTCTCTCTTTGACTATGAGATTACAAGTTTTCTGGATGATACTATGCCCCATGGGCATGGCAACTAGTTGGTCATGGACCAATATCTGAGCCAAAATGAATTACTTTTTAAATAAGCAAATTATCACAAGTATTTCATTATAGTGTCAGAAAACAAACATCATGTCATTTTCTCAGCCTTAGCACAGACCATTTCCTACTTGCTCCCCTAAACACTGCACTTACATTAAAAACTTTCCATAGGTATAGACTGAGTTCAGTGCACAGTGTCAGGTGACTGGTGCAAGCAATGAGTTGCAATACGCAATTTTAAAATATTTCAGGTAATCAAAATATCTTAGACAGAGAAAACTTAGAATGTAGAAATAAGAAATATCTTTTAAGATTAAAAACTCAACACAATTACAAGAAACATGACTATTGTCAGCAAAGAGATACATTAACAAGGAAGTGACACGGAAATTTTGAAAACTATGTTTGTTAAATGATTTTTAATTTCACATAATACTGTGATATCCTGTATTTTTAAACCTATACAAAATTAACTGAACTAGAGATACAGCTAGATAGGGATTGAGATTTTATCTTAAGTAATTAAGTTTATGGAATAAGTAGCAAATATGAGCAAACTTGAGGGCCTTGAACATAGTAGCACGATGGAAGCTTCCCTTTTCACCCAGCTTCATCCTGAATAGATGCAAGACTCACTTTCCAGGCCAGCATCTTTATTGAATCCCAAGTGCTTCAGTAGTCTAAGAACAACCCATGGCTTTGTTCCTGTGAAATAAAATGTTTCATTCTCTTTATTCACAGACACTCTGGGGAATTGAGTTTAGTGAACACATAGACATGGTACTTCTTGAGAAAAGTGGATATTGAAATGATATACAATGGCTAAAACTAGCTTTTTAAACAGCTAGAGACATTGTCATGTCTGCCTCACCCTCCAACCTTCTACACTTCTAAAATATGTTGAAATCAGAAGTCACAGGGAGCTCTCAGGAATTATACTGTGTTCCCTGTTCTATGAAACCTATGAAAATACTCCACTCACATAGATAGTTGAGTAATTTAATGAGAATGGTGCACAAATATCTTATTGCCATACAAAATCAGAGTAATGGCCAATAATGTGATTTGCTTGACTTCCAGACTCAAGTAAAGCCCTTATTTTTAAAAGAAAGCAGGAAAAAATCTTACTTTTTATTCAGAGCAAGGCTTTGGCACCTCTTCAGAAAGTGCATTTGGAAAGGGTGAATTTTTTAAAACATTCTGGGTTAAAAGATAAGAAAGTCTCAGTGCCACCAGGGGCAATTTAATACTCAATTTCATAGACAACATGAGTTTGAAATTGTGGAGAAAAGAAACTGGTAATACACAATTTAATCTAGTTTTCAAATGCTTACATTTTAATTTGGACTGTTTAAACGTCACTCAAGAGACAACATGAACATGAAAGCACATCACAAATCACAGGATGAATCATTTTGTTTCTCAGGCAGCTTTATTAAGCCCAGATACTTGAACGACAAGTAAGGAGAGTGATCATGGAAACCACATTCTTTCTACTTAAGAAGGATGGCAGTATTTTGCTTTGCCATTGAAACTAGAATGAAAGGTTATATTTTCTAGAAAGAGTCACAATCATTTCTTAGATGTGTCTCTTCAGATGAGAATTTTGTTGGTGGTTCTGATACAGCATTGAAATCCACCCTACTGTGTAGATCAGTTGTTCTGGAAATTTTGTAAGCAATGCCTAAGACAATTCTGAGAAGGTTAAAAATACAAAAACGTTATATTAGATCATTTTCCATTCATATAACAGAGCAAACCAGTCAGTAATTTTAACAGAGAAAACATTTATTTTTCTCCAGTTCTGAAGGCTAGGTAGTCTAAAGCCAAGAGCTGCATCCAATGATGCTCCTGCGGAGACAGGGATTCTTTGTGGATTCCTAAAACGAGCTTCATCTCCATGGAGGTCATAGAGATGGACATCTCCTGAGAAAACCAACATGAACTGTGTGCACCCTAGGCAGGTCACCACTGAGCTGCAGTCAAGGCTGACTCAATAGATTTTGATGAAGATGATAATCAAGAGAGCTGTGTTTACAAACAGCTGTTGGCTTCAGACAAAGTTTCTTTTTCTAATAAAAAGGAAATGAGACCAACATGGAATATGTAATGAATGATTCATAAATGTCTTTAGTTTTTTAAAGAGCTCCTACTTATTTTTCAGAATATATCCTTCCTATTTGAGGCATATTATTAAAGTTGTTTTTTCTTTGTTTTGTAAGAAATTTATTATGAGATTTTTTCTTCTAATAATCCAAATCATTCTCCAATATGATTAATTTAAAGTCAACAGATCTGAAGATTTCATAGATAAAAATAGTGTACTTTATCTGTTACACACAGTAAAAAACATGGTTTTACACTGAGACACACAGATACATACAAATAGATTTAGGAACAATATAAAAGATTGCTATTAAAGAATAAACTTTGAGTAATTAATAGCACTAACTATAACTGTAAATAACAGGACAACTGCAAACAACAGATGCGTGATTTTATTGAAAGCTAAGTATTTGCTTGTGATTTTTCTAGATACTTGTAGACAGGCTAACAGTGATAATGTATATTTTTAATAAAAATGTTCTCAAACAGGATTTTCATTGTAAATTCTTATTTGTCCTTTGAAAATGTTAGACACATTACAAATTGGCTCTACCTATCCACCCATACTATCCCCTTTACCTCTCCTTAAGATTCCTCATTGTCTTCCCCGCTTCTCCCCTCCTCTTTCTCCTACCACCCCCACACTGTGCTCCCAAATTACTCAGGATCTCTTGCCCCTTCGTTTTCTCCGGGGTTCATTTAAGTCTCTATTAGAATCCTCCTCATTTCCTAGCTCTCTGGGGTTGTGGTCTGTAGACTGATTATCATGCTCTATGTCTAATATCCACTTATGAGTGAGTACATACCATATTTATCTTTCTGTGTCTGGGTTAACTCATTTCAGAATGGTTTCTTCTAGTTCTATTCATTTGTCTACTAATTTCAAGATGCCATTTGTTTTGTTGTTGTTGTTTTGTTTTTCAGCTGAGAAGAACTCTATTATTTAAATGTACTGCATTTTCTTTATCCATTTTTCAGTTGAGGGATATCAAGCTTTCTTCTAGTTTCTGGCTATTACAGATAATGCTGCTGTGAACATAGTTGAGCAGATAGATGTCCCTGTGGTATGAATGTACATTCTTTCGGTATATGACTAAGAGTGGAACTGCTGGATCTTAAAGTAGACTGATTCCCATTTTCCTAAGAAACCACCATATTGATTTCCAAAGTGTCTATACAAGTTTTCCTTCCCACCAGCAATGGAGAAGAACATGAGGGATGAGGAAGGTTAAGCTGGGGGAATAACAGAGAAGGAGAGCAAGGAAAGAGATACCTTGATAGAAGGAGCCATTATGGGTTTAACAAGAAACCTGGCACTAGGGAAACCTCCAAGAATCCACAAGTAAGACCCCAACTAATAATGTAAGCAATAGTGGAGAGACTACCTTAAATGCCCTTCCCCTATATTGAGATTGATGACTGTCTTAAATGTCATCATAGAAAATTCATCTAGTATCTGATGGAAGCAGAAAAAGAGATTCACTGCTCAGCACTGAGCTGAACTCCTGGAATCAAGTTGTAGAGAGGGAGGAGTAATGAGCAAAGGGGTTAAGGCCATGCTGCAGAAAACCACAGAAACAGCTGACCTGAGCAAGTGGAAGCTCACAGACTGCAATCTGACAGTTGGGGAACCTGTATAAGACTGAGACAGCTCCCCTGAATATGAGTGTCAAGTGGTGGTTGGGTAGTCTATCGGGCCTCTGGCAATGGAACTATTATTTATCCCTAGCACACAAATGGGCTTTAGGAACCCATTCTTCAATGGAGTGATACTCTCTCAGTCTATATACAGAGGTGGATGGCCTAGTTCCTCCTCCAAATGATGACAGATTTTGATGATCCCCCATGGGAGACTTCAACCTTTCTGAGGAGTTATTGGACGGGGGATGATAGGGAGGTTGTTGGGGAATGGCAGGATGGGAGAGATATGGAAC
Organism: Mesocricetus auratus; assembly: GCF_017639785.1. Taxonomy (NCBI): domain Eukaryota; kingdom Metazoa; phylum Chordata; class Mammalia; order Rodentia; family Cricetidae; genus Mesocricetus; species Mesocricetus auratus. The sequence goes on from NW_024429184.1 coordinate 68,905,120, forward strand.
TGGGGTTGGTATGTAAAATAAGATTGCTTTCAATTTAAATAAAAATTCATTTGAAAAGTTTCCTTATTACATCTCCCTCCCACTTTCCTGTTTTCTTTTCATAGTTTTTTTTTATTTTCTTTTACCTAAGTTTTAATCTATTGAGTCCAGTAAGTGCAACTGAAATGCATATGGCATATGGCCATCCATGAGGGCATGAGGAACCTGCCAGTGGCCATACCCCTAGAGAAACCCAAACCTCTCCCTTATGCTTCCATGCCTGCTTGCCCACAACCATCAACCTCCAGTAACTTCTCAGGCAGTGATGGGGCCTTAGAAACCCCCTCTACCCTCCAAACTGAGTTGTTTTTCCAGGCAAAGCTTCTTTAATATCAGATCAAGGGCCACCTGTCTTACATCTTCACTCTTAAATACAAGAATAAATTAATTCCACATGTCTGTTTCTAAAATAAGTAGTTGATATACAAATACAACCAAAAGTAACAAGCATTTTCACTGTACAGCATACTGTCTCTACTGCTTAAAACTCCCACTTGAGTTAACTTTTATATCGATATATCCACCCACAAAACTCATTTGTCTACACCAGTAAAACATACAGAAATAGACCTATGGGCACAACAACCTATATAAGCCTATGTCTACATGTTGTCATATACCCCAAATTGCCATTATCAAGAGATAACTATATCCCATTAATTAATATGTATCTATTCCTTGGTACCTTGAAAAGCTCAAATGTTGTAGCAGGAGAAACAGTTAAGGAAAACTAGCTAAGAGCTTCAAAACTTATCCAACCCAGAATGCCTCATATCCAGAGATGTAATCCAATCTATTAGTTTTCATGACACTTTGTTTGATGATCTAGGAAAATTTATTCTTAAAATTTGCATTTAAACATTTAACAGTCAAAATAAGTATCATACTTGTATATTTTTTCTTTATTTTAATACAGTCTTTTGTAACCCAGAGGGCTATCAACTGGAAACTAGTCTTGTACATTTCCTATATAGCTATTCCCACAAATGTTGAATTACAGACCTTCCTCACAATGCTCAACTAATATATGTGTATAGTTTATAAATAAGTACTCATTCTCATTGAATTCTAGGAAGTCTTTAATTTCTTTTTTATTTCTTCCTTAACCCAGGGATGATGCAATTGCGCATTGTTCAATTTCCATGAGTGTGTAGGGTTTCTGCAATGTTTGTTGTTGTTGAATTCTAACTTTAAACCATGGTGATCTGATAAGATACATGGGGTTATTCCATTTTTTATCTGTTGAGGTTTGCTAAGAGCCTTCATTCAGTATCTGATGAAAGTAGAAGCAAGCACTGAGCTCCTGGAATTCAGTTGTAGAGAGGGAGGAGGGAAGAGCAAAGGAGTCAAAACCATGCTGACCTGACCTAGTGAGAACACAGGGATCCCAGTCACAAATCTGGGGAACCAGCATTGGACCTAAACAAGTCATCAGAATGTGGGTGCCAGTTAGAAGGCCTGGGCTATCTATGGAACCTCTAACAGTGGAACCAGTGTTTATCCCTAGTGCACAAATGGATTTTGGGATCCCTTTCCCTTTGCAGGGATACTATTTAATCCCAGATACATGGAGGAGGGCCTTTGACAGACTTTGAAGATTCCCCATGGAAGGCCTCACTATCCTTGGGGAGTAAGGGGGATGGGGTGGACAGAGGAAGGAGAGAGAGGGAATGGGGGGATTGATATGTAATGTAAGATTGTTTCTAAATAAAAATATAAAAAACAAGTACTATTATATCTTTAGAAATAGACATTAATTGTTCATTTTCATAATTGATCCTTTTTTGGTGCCACAAAAGAACGAAAGCTCTGAATTGTTTTTTATTCCATTTACTTTCTCACATGCTGTTGTTATTATTTCCATTTTCTTTATTTCATCATTGTGCATTAGTTTGGTTCTTCTGATACAATTTTATGTCAGAGTTTATTTCGAAAATGACCTCAGAGAGAAAGCTATACAATTTAGGAAACAGAAAAAGCCAAAGACAGTATCTTGTTGATCAGGTCACCAGTTAGGTACACTACTGGAATGATAGTGGCCCAGAAAAAGATGTTCTTATTCTGACCCCAGCATCCTTTAATAAGACCTAATTTAGAAAACCAAGACTTGAGGTTCTGATGAGTTTAAGGACCCATATGAGGTCCCCCCTCAATCTAGTGTTGGATGAAGAGCAGACATGGAAAAATGGACACCAGGGAGAAGGCCACACAGAGTGGAAGCCAGAGCTTTGAGTGATGCATCCCCAAGCTCAGGAACACCTGGTACCAGAAGCTGAAAGAAATAATGGTAGGGAGTCCTCTTTGAGAGCATTTTCTGGAGAATAGCCATGTTGGCTCTTGGATTTCAATCTGCTTTTAGAACAATTTCAATTTTCCTAAGGCAAGAAATGAATAATAATTTGTTATAGCTAGCCTAGAAAATTAAGGTAGGTTAACTGTGGAAATTGTCTACTGGCTTCCCTATGATGCTTGAGAGCATTGCCTGATATTATTGTCCTCTCTGAGTAGACTGTACAGCGAGGCAGCTCTGCTTCACTGATGCCAAAGAAGGCAGAGGAAAGGATATTGTGGGAAGAAGGGAAGAGAGAAGACAGAGGGAACTCCAGCCCTGCATGGATAGACAGTGGCAAAACCTACCATAGAGAGTACCATTGTTCACATAAATAGTGTTCATTTAAATTTGTACATATCCTTTGAAATATTTTCATGATTCAATCTGAAATTATTTTCTTTCCAATGTAAATATTAGCTAACCATATATTTTAGTTTGGTCAACTGGCAAATATGTTCTCTTAGTTTGCATGAAAATGTGTTCATTTCCGGTCATTGTGAATATCCAGTTTCAGTTGTTGGCTTACGGTAGGGGCAGAAATATAGAAGGACTCAGTTTTCTTTAAGGGGAAGGCTACTGGGAGCTTGACCATACTCTGGTGAGTATATGGGCAAAAAATGGGACGTTGACTTTTTTCTTTTCTTTGGTAGAGGTCACAAGGTTAGAAGTGTGGGACTGGGAGGACTGGGAATTGAGGGTGATAGGGGTATATTATGTGAAATTCCCAAAAGATTAATAAAAATATTAGGATAAAAGAAGAAAATGTGTGTGATTCCTCTTTATTTGAGAATAATTTTATATATGTGAATCTCTAGGCTTGTTGTTATTTTCTTTCACCCTTTCTCAGACATTTTATTTTCCTCTGTTTGGATCCATTGTATAAAATGAAAGTTGATTTTGTGTGTGTGTGTGTGTGTGTGTGTGTGTGTGTGTGTGTGTGTGTGTGTGTGTATTTGAGATTTTTCATGGGAATACCTTTTACCCTGGTTGCTTCTATGTTTGATTGCCTGTGTTTGTTTTTTTTGCATTTTTAATGTTTGAATATATTATTTCAAGCACTTAAAATTTTCAAGTCCATACTTTTCTTCAGTCTTAGGAAGTCTCATCCTTATTTGTGAGTCTTGGCTGCTGCTTAATTTCATTCTTCATTTCAATTAGTTGATTTTTCAGTGTGGAAATGTGTTCATGAGTTTAACCACAGCTTTATGATAACCCTTAGATGACAAGAAACAGTATTTGAACAGAAAATTGATTAGGCAATGTCCAGTTCTGCCCCTGATGTTTCCAGTATCTGGGCTATATGTGAGTATGCTTCGCTGGTTCACTTCCCCCCTTATATGCAGACATTGGATACTGATGCTACAAGAAGGTCCGACGATACAATATTCCTTTAAAGAGGAGCTACTTGTCTTCTGGTAAGTAATAAAATTAAACTCCAGAGCTCAGAATTGTACCATACAGCCATCATCCCATCATTTGAGGAACAGAAGGATTGAGGGTTCAAAGCCAGTCTGGGTTACATAGCAAGATTCTTTCTCAACAAACAAACTACAAAGAAATAGAGAACAACAAAAAACAAAAGCACCTTCCTCTGGTCAGGAAAATATCTCTTTGGTGTTTGAGGCAGCTTCTACAGCCTCTACTGACTTCTTAGGGGATGTAAATCTTTGAGAGGATCATCAAGAGTCTTAAGGTTCACCTTATTCATGAGTCCTAATGGTTCATCTTCTCTTTACTAAACACTGCTGACAGTGCACATCTGTGGTTGTTGTCTCCTTTAACTTCCCACCTGCTATAGTTGGAGTGCTAATTTGGTGACCCTCCAGGGAAAATGATCAGAGAACGTGGGTGGTGCTCCAAGCTCTTTGCTCTCTGGGAACCTGAACCTCAAGATCCTTGTACGTAATATTGTTCAACTCACAGATGAGCTATTAGCTTCTCTGTGCTTTATCCTATTTTTGCTTATTTGATCTAAGCCTTTTTTTTACTCTTTTTAAAATTAGTTTACCTTTTACATTCCAATCTCAGTTCCCCCTCCCTTCTCTACACCAACTCACTCTGACTTTCCCCCTTCTCCCATCTGCCTTACCAGCAAAAACAGGATCATTGTTTTAAATTGGAAACCCCAGTTGCTTGTGTATTTGTAAGGGAGGAAAGAAATCAGCAGGAAACATGAAAACATTTATCTCTGAGTGTCTCTGCAGTCTAATAATCATTAACGCTAAGACTATAACTGACATAGAGCTTATGAAGTTGGAAGAGTGCAGAATAAATATCCAGACACTTGAAGGAACTGCTACTATGTTATCTAGGCTGTATTGTTTTAAACCTCCACAACACTACACAAAAGCATGCTCGCTAATATTTCTTTTAGCTAATTATTATTTAATTCAAAAAGCTAAAATTTTAAACAAGTGTTACTTCTTATTACTGTGTACACTTAACTATTTTAAGTTCAAAGATTAGATGGATGGAGAAGATGGCAATAAAATATATAGACAGACATATAGGAGATAGCAGGTAGCTATAGATACATTACCGTCTTTTCCTACTAAATCTATAATCAACTTGATTTTTTAAAAAGTAATAACTCTAAGATATCAGACAAGAAATAAATGTGATTTATATCATGATGATTATAAGCTTTATGGATAATATAAAGACATAATGAAGATTTACAGTGTAAGAGATACTGTCTAAATGAGGTGTTAGAGCTTTTATTATGATAGAGTTATTTGCAACTAAAATTCCTACTAAGATTAGTTAGTCTCATATATTTTATAATCTGCTCAGGAGAAAATACTCATCTAATCAATATGTGTATTCCTTCAGTGTATCATAACCATCATTATAAGTCTCACTACTTACACTCTATGTACTTGTCCACACACGAATATTCCAGTAAATGAATAAGAACAAATTCTCTCTTTTTATGAGGGCACCATTCTCAAGCAAATAACAGGTTAGAGATGCTTGCTATTACAAATATTTGTATTTTTATGTAAGCATGAAACATAATGGGCTTTCCTCCTGATAATTTCCAAGAAGAAACTAGGCCATGTTTTTTTGTGGTGTTCTAGTTCTGTTGTTTTAGCCAAAGGTATTACAGGATTCAATTATCCCAAGTCATTTTTAAGATTACATGCTTTCCGTTTGCACATTTATTTATGATCTTCCTCTGAAATAAACTGGCAAGAATAATGCATCTCTGAAATGCTTTCTTTATAAACAACAGTAATATCATGGGTTTTAAACACTAGATGCTTTGTGAAAAATCTGTTTTGGGACAAAGCCATTACTTTAAATGTGAAATATCAGTTTATTCTGAAGCATAATTAGATAAGAAAGCATTATAATTTTAATGCCTGCATTAAGACAATGTTATGCTACATTCTGAAGCAAGAAAGTAAGTTGAAACCTATGAATACATGTAAGTACATACGTATTTCAGAAAATAGCATCATGGTTTAAGAACCCAATAAAATACACTAAATACCATTTAAAGTCTGCTCGGTGGAAATAACAACCAGCTACAAAATATAATTGGAGGGGGAAAATATAACGCTAGCTACAAAGTAGCAGTGGAAAAAGGGGAGCTTAAAAAGAGAGGGTACCCATGTGTAAGGAAAACATCGTAAAGTTCTGGAAGACACAACAATAAAAACAGTCGAGGTTCTGCCATGTTGTTTTCTGGTTCTGCTGGACAAGAAGTAAAGGCCTCACACATGTTAAGCCTGAACTCCACAATGAGCCACAAGCCATGCTCAGTTCGACTGTGTGGTTGGACATCAAAACTGTATGTGAATCCTACTACTAAAATATTCATAATAATTCTACAATAATATAAATAACAGTGCACCTTTGTTAAAATCCATCTCATTATAAAGTGAAGATTATAAAAAGAGAATGGCACATGCTTCTAACTAAAGGTAATAAGGCAGTAAATCTCATAGTGCATCTAAGTCTAAATCCATGAGGTCACTTTTCTACTTGATAAAGAATTTCAATTTAAATAAGAAAATGAGAATTAATTAATAAATTAAACAAGGACAAAAGGTAAGCCATTTGCCAAAACTAACTTTGAATTCCCATTTCACATGTAATAAATTTCAGATGGGCCAAAGAGTTATAGTTGATAAAACAACCATAAAATGTTAGGCAAAAGCAAAATGAAACAACAAATCATTCAGCATTATTTTATAACTTCAAAATGATGACAGCATCTAAAGATGGTACAAAATTCCAGAAGAATTATGATAATGTATTAATAAATTCAAGTTTGCTGAATCACAATATTTCTTCTTAAAGAAAAGACATAAATTCAAAAACAAGTATGAAACTGCATATACTTTAACTCTTATCACAAAATGTTAATATCCTTAATGTGTAAACATTTCCACCAGTCACTACGGAAACAGAGCTATAAAAAGTGTATGGAAAGGCAGTTCATAGAACATTAAATGCAAAGACTTGTCTCTTCTCTCTAAAGTGAAGATAAGATAAATGTTATTTATTATAAAGGAAATATAAAATTAATAGTTATATTGATAGATCATTTTCCCTTACATACTAGAAAATAGCAAATGGTTAGCTAACACAGACTTTGAACTCACTGCAGAAAGTGGAAGTTCGTAAAACGTCATGGGAAGCAACTTGAAACTATTTATAAAACTGTTATTTTAAAACATCATTATTCTTTATTGCTGTTCATACTTCACTATTGACAATATAGACTACATAAATGCATATATATGCATAAAGTATCCATGCTTAACTATCTTCACTTCTCTTTTCTATTGCACACTTGGTAGGAAATCTGTTTACATCACCAAGGGATGAATAATAATACTAAGTAATGGTCAGGAATGTTGGCACACACCTTTAATCCCAGTACTCAGAAGGGAAAGACTGGGGTATCTCTTTGATTTAGAAGACAATGTGTTCTATATAGAGAGGTCCAGTATAGCTAGGACTTCAGTGAGACTCTGTCAAGATAGTATCTCTAAGATGTTTTGTGGGAATATTGATGAAGAGAAATGTATATTTAGCAGATTTTCAGTAGTGGATTGAATCATGACTCTGAAGTCCTAGCCCAAATACTTTCAGAATGCAGTTATGTTTAGAAGAGGTACTTTAATGGGGTAGTTAAGAGAAAATGAAGTCATATGAGTAGATCTCAGTCCAGTGTGGTTGTTGTCATTACATGAAGACATAATATGGAATTAGGACGTATGCTCTGAAGGGTACTGTTTTTGAAGATGTTATGGAGACCTTCATCTGAAGGCAAAGGAGAACTGCTTCAGAAAATGTTAAGCATGCTCCTACCTTGAAATTGGATTTCTAGTATCTGCAACTGTGGGGACACAGATACCTTTTGTCAAATGCCTGATTTGTGTGGTAAGATTTGTTACTGTGACTCCATCAGACCAATACATGAACATTTCTGTAAAAATCACATATATATGCATGTATATATGTTTCCTGGAATGTTTTTTGGGGGGTGTGGAGGTTTCGAGACAGGGTTTCTCTGTGGCTTTGGAGGCTGTTTTGGAGCTCGCTTTTGTAGATCAGGCTGCCCTTGAAATCCCAGAAATTCACCTGCCTCTGCCTCCCAAGTGCTGAGATTAAATGTGTGTGCCACCCCGCCTGGCTCCTTGACTGTTTGTAAAAACTAGTGGAACTGGATGGATGCAGTGGTATCTCTGGTTAAAATTAATGCCGTATTGTTGATAAAAAGATGAGCGTGACACTTCTGGAATGAGATATGTCCTTGGAACCAGGAGGGTCGAGAAGCATCCCCTGTCTGTTTATTGGCACATGACCTGGATATTATACAAACTATACCACCAAAGTACAAAATGACAGCCAAAAGGCATCCTAGTATCTACAAATGAACACAAAATGGCTATCACATTGTTTGAGGTTCTTTTTGCACAGGACAAATGATACAATATTGGAAGTGAGAATATTGTTTATCTAGTCAAAAAGTACTAGTCTACAAAGACACGTGTTCAGAAGATGATGAGGCTATGAACATGATTTTGTTCTGCCGTGAACAGGACAATACAGCTACACTGTAATTCTGTTGATTATGAACAGATGGTATAAAGTTAGCAAACAAGAAAGAGAGGAAGCACGATATCCTATTTTATTTCTGTCTTCCCTGTCAAAGAGAATGATCTTCAGGCTAGAAAAAATGAAGAATGTGTATGGGCAATTGAAACTGAAAGATAAGTGAAGAGATTACAAGAAAACATCCAGCTACTGAAAATGAATGCAATTTTCTAGACCCAGATGAATTCTAAGGTGGTGTGAGAGCTGTTGCCTGAGAATCCTTGGCCACTACCAGTAATCATTTAGGGGATGTTGGGGAAGAATTAATGTTGTCCTGTCTTCAAAAGTTTCTAAAGATTCCTTCTATAAAACAAGGTGTATGCTCATTTTCCTTTTATTCTTTTGCTTCTCGGACTGGTCATGGGATTCAAGCAATTAAAGGCAACACTCCAAATAAATAATGAACTGAAGAATCTTATGCCAATAAATATGAACCAGATTGAATCCATGGATGGCAAGTCAACTTATCGTGAATTGATTGCAAGCCAAGAGTAAAAGTTTGTGTGTTACTCTTATCTGCTCCATCTCTCTTCTTTTAATTTATTCATTTTATATTAAAATATTCACTCCTATAAACACTTATTTGTGCCTCAGCCTTACTTGAAATTGCATAGATTCTAGACACACTGAGAAAAGATTGTGCAGTTCTTACTACTGCAGTATTTGCAGCTAGGCAGAGGCAACAGTTGAATACATTGGAAGCAATCAGTAGCTGCTGAGCCTTTCCCATTGGAGAAGTTTGGCATCAGTGATCTCATTGAAGGGTGCCTGTGAGGCTTCTTGAGCCCCCTGCCTCCAAGAACATGACTGATTTCAAATGAATATAATTATCTGTAAGAGGTGTAAGAGGTGCTCTGGAAGAGTCTGCAATATGAACACATAAGATTTGCAATAGAAAGTGCTGTGGCAGAAAGCACAGGGAATTCAGCGGTTGTACAATGGAAGCTCTATCCTAATCTACATTATCAGGTGCATGATCTGATTTAGAAGAAGTGACATCATCCTGCTTAAGTGGTGAATCTGAGTAAAGAAACAGGTGGAAAAATAAATAACATACTTTGCAGATGAAAGAACAACTACCTGCCAAGTTCTAGAGACAATATTCAGTTCCAGAAATGGACTAGAGCACAAAGTAAGAATGGAGGGCTATGCCATGATGACCCTTAGGGAATGGTGTAAAAACCCTTGCAATTACCAAGGCAGAGTTTGTACTGTATTCTCTGATTATTGGGAGAAAATTTAGATTCTTATTGCTAGAGTGTAACATAATCAGGTTTTTTTTTATTTTTAGCAAGACTTCTTGGGCTGACTCCATCTGGAGACATGAAGCTTGATAAGAAAGCTGTCACCATGGTAAGATATTTGTGGCCTTCAGAGAAGGAATTCAGGAGGAAACATATCATATTGATAGAACTCTGGGATTTATTGCATGAGGACAATACTAAAGAGACAGTCATGGTAAATTTCTAGGCTTCCAGCACGCACTCCTGTGTGGTATTTGCACCACTCACTGAGTTGAATCACTGGAACCTACTAAGTCTGGATTTTCAAGAGTAGATGAACTTGCTGATCTGTTCAAGAGAGATTAGGCAACACTGTGAAAATGAACCCTTTTTATGCTTTTCTTTAAGCACTATGTGGCTATTGTAACCCAAAACAAACATATGCATGAGAATATTCATTGTTGGAGTTTGAAGGGTACCCTTAATAGGCTTGAATTTGAACACATGGTCCCCAGATCCTGGTGCTGTTTGGGAAAGTTAGAGAATCTATTGGAGGTAGATCCTTACAATAAAAGGTTCTTCCATCAGTCCAAGTCACTGCTCTCTGGGATTCTTGACTACAGGGTCATGTGATGAGAAGGTCTCATGCTACCATGCCAGGCTTTTCCCACCATGATGGAAATGCAAACCAAAACAAATAATTTCTTCTTATGTTGCTTTGGTCACAGCAAAAAAGAACATTCAAAACATTCACAAACCTTTTCTACCTATTCCACCCCATATCACATATTCTAAATTAATAACCCTTAAAGTTGAATGAAGAATTGCATAGTGAATGTAGTTAATGAGAGATCCTGAGGAATATTACCATTAGATAGGTAATAATAATCCTACAGGAAGACTAAAGGAGTCAAAGCCAATTAGGAGGTTAAAAATAAAAATAATAAGAAAGAAATTAAGGAAGCCGCTCAGAAAATGGAAAGATCTCCCATGCTATTGGATAGGTAGGATCAATGGAGTAAACATGGCAATCCTGCCAAAAGCAATCTACAGAATCAATGCAATCCTCGTTAAAATCCCAGCACAATTCTTCACAGACCTTGAAAGAACAATAATCAATTTTGTATGGAAAAACAAAAGACCCAGGATAGCAAAAACAACCCTGTTCAACAAGGCAACGTCTGGAGGCATCACCATCCCTGACTTCAAGCTCTATTATAGAGCTGTAGTCCTGAAAATAGCTTAGTATTGGCACAAAAATAGACAGGTAGACCAATGGAATCGAATTGAACACTCTGATATTAACTGATACATGTATGAACATCAGATCTTCAACAAAGGCGCTAAGAATAGACAATGGAAAAAAAAGCATCTTCAACAAATGGTGCTGGCATAACTGGATGCTGGCATGCAGAAGAATGCAGATAGATCCATGTCTATCACCAGGCACAGAACTTAAGTCCAAATGGATCAAAGACCTCAACATAGATCCAGCCACACTGAACCTCTTAGAAGAGAGAGTGGGTGGTACCCTTGAACGAATTGGTACAGGAGACTGTTTAAATGAACATAACAGCAGTAGCACAGACAGTGAAGTCAACAATTAATACATGGGACCTCCTGAAACTGAGAAGCTTCTGTAAGGCAAAGGAAAAAGTCAGCAAGACAAAAAGGCAGCCACAAAATAGGAAAAGATATTCACTAACCCCATATCTGACAGAGGGCTGATCTCCAAAATTTACAAAGAACTCAAGAAGCAAGTCTCCAAAAGACCAAAGGATCCAATTAAAAATTGGGCTACAGAACTACATAGAGAATTCTCAATAGAGGAGTCTAAAATGGCTGAGAGGCGCTTGAGAAAGTGCTAAACATCCTTAGCCATCTGGGAAATGTAAATCAAAGTAACTCTGAGACACCATCTTACTCCTGTCAGAATGGCTAAAATCAAAAACACCAATGACAATTTAGCTGGAGAGGTTGTGGTGAAAGGGGATCACTCTTCCACTGCTAGGAGTGCCCACTCGTACAGCCACTTTGGAAATCAGTATGGAGATTCCTCAGGAAAATGGGAATATGCCTACCACAAGATAAAGCAACTCTACTCTTAGGCATATATCCAAAAGAGGCCCATTCATACAACAAGGTAATCTGTTCCGCTATGTTCATAGCATCATTATTTGCAATAGCCAGAATTTGGAGGCAACCTAGATGCTCCTCAACCGAAGAGTGGATAGAGAAAATATGGTACATTTACACATTGGAATAATAATCAACAGAATAAACGATGGAATCCTAAAATTTGCAGGCAAATGGATGGCACTAGAAGAAACCATCCTGAGTGAGGTAACCCAGTCACTAAAAGACAAACATGGTATGTACTCTCTCATATATGGATTTTAGACATATATCCGGGGAGTGCCAGCCTACAATCCCATGGCCAGAGAGTCTGGGAAACAGAACCTTCATTCAATGGCTGATGGAAGCAGAGGCAGACTCCCACGGCTAAGCACTGAGCTTAACTCAAGGCATCCAGTGACAGAGAGGGAGGACTGATGAGCAAAGGGTTTCAGACTGGGCTGGTTTAACCCCGAGAAACAGCTGACCTGACAAGGGTTAGCTCCTGAATCCCAGACTGATGCCTGGGAATCCAGCATGGGACTGATCAAGACCCCCTGAATGTGGGTGTCAGTGAGGAGTCCTAGGTAATCTATTGGGCCTTGGGTAGTAGATCTGTATTTATCCCGGGTATACATATGGACTTTGGGTGCCCATCCAACAATGAAAGATGCACTCTCACCCTGGAATCTTGGGGGAGGGTCTAGGCCCTGCCCTGGATGAAATGACAGACTATGGACACTTCCAACAGAGGGTCTCACCCTCCCTGGTGAAATGAGGGTATATTGGAGTTGTTAGTGTGAGGGTTTGGGAGGAGGAGAGGGAAAGGAAGAGGGACATAGAATTAACATTGGAAGCAACCTTGTTTTAATTTAAATCTAAAAATAAAAATTAAAAAATAGTAGTCAGCTACAGAAATAAAGTGAAAATTTTTTAGAGTATGAGGAACTTATTCATACTAGGAGATAGGTGAGTGATGGCCAACATACTGAATACACAGATGAGAATGTACAAAATTTTCAAGCACCTACAACAAAAAACCAGTCCTAGCATAAAAATATTTAATATTATTAAATGTGTAATACTGTACTTAGGTTCAAAGAGCCAACTGGATAATTGCAGCATGGGATTTTGTCGGGTGTGGGGTGGGGGTGGTGTGATCCATCCAGAGTTTTGTGTAAACTCAGCCTTGCACATAATATATATGTACTATGTCATGAGAAATATTGATAGTCTTTTGTGACAATATTTGTTTAATAAATATACGCAAAAAACTTCAGAGTCAATGTGGCCCACAGCACAATGCTTGCCTATAGGGACACATAATGGGAGAACCAAGAGAGGTCTCATTACTGAGTCTGGAAAATTGAAATTTTAAGAGCTATCATTGTAAAAGGAAAGGCTAGAAAATATGCATGCTAAAAAATCTAAGTTGAATCAAATCTTATTCAGTAATTAAAATAATACTAATGACACCAAAAATAGTAATTTACCTCAGTAAATCAGAAAATTTCCAAAAAAAACCTACCCCTACAACAACGACAGCTCTTTGTATTGGTACTTTTTACCAGAAATAGCAGAAGTTTCAGTAAAGTGTAAACTGTAGAATTAGTTCATCCTGAGAAAGTGACATATTCTTCTAGTTGTTTGGGGATGCTAAAACTGTAAATAATCTGTACTTAGCTTCTCCTATATTTTACAGCCCTAACACATCTTTTCAGCAAGAACTTGTATTATGGTCATTCAAGTGTTGAAAGTAATGGCAGGTGTGTAGAGAGATGGTAGACTATATATATATATATATATATATATATATATATATATACAGATGTAGAAGTGTATAGGTGGATAGTTATATGGGAGATAGACTAGAGACATAAAGATGGAAATACACACATGAGAAGGGAGAGAGAATAAGAATCAATAAATTATATATTAACATAGGCATATAGTTGTATTGTGAATTACATTAAAATATAGATATGCTTAAACTATTAAATCTTAACAGTTAGATATTATAAAACAGAATACAAAGATGCTACTAAAGCAACTGATGGTGGTAACAAAAAGTAATTTGTTGATGTCATATTATCATCAGAACATATAGTAGAAATATATAAGTAAATATAGATTACAGTGATATTTAAAAGATTTTTGGGTCATCCTCAAAACCTCAACTTTACAAAAACTAGAGGGAGCTGAGGAAAGCTAGGAACAGAAGAGATTTCTTCCTGAGGGAGGAAAACACTAATCGGTGGTCCAGTGCCAAATGGTCAGTCCTGAAAAGCAAATACAAGTAGCAGTATATGGACTATAAATGTTATATTTAGGAATATATGTATATGCATATATGCTCACAATAACTATTTACTAAAGAAGAGACAAGAAATTTGAAGGAGACTTGGTAAGGGTATTTAGGAGGTTTTGAAAGAAGGAAAAGCAAGGGATAAATGAAATTATATTATAATCTCAAAACTAAAAGTGAAAAAATTAAATTAAAATATAGAAATTTTCCTTAGATGCAGAATTGTGTCAATGATGTTGTATCCTGATTAAAATCTCAAAATTTTCTAATTGTTATTTTGAAAATCTTAAGGAAAATTAAGATAAAATTCTTTTAACTCTCAAAAAAGTTTGTGTTAAAGCTAGTAAAACATTTATTAAAAATTATTTAAAAACAATCTTTTTCAATATTCCAGACAATTTTATAAAACCACTGAGAACTTATGTGTTAAAGATGAAAAGAAATAAAATTTTAACCAATTTGCAGAATTTGTACAAAGCAATCTGTTTCTTGTATGTGATGCCATTTATATTTGACAGTAATGAGATATTCTAGACTTGTTTCTCCTCTCAGCTGCCAGAAAATGGGAGGCTGTACCTATACTGGAATTTGCTTCAGAACATCTACCCACAACATTTTATTCCAGCCAAACTCCTAGTGCCTTTTGAATCTGCCAGAAAATGTTAAAAAATGCCTAAGATGACTGTTTGACTGCAGCTAAACAAGGCTATGTTGTTTTCCTATGACTCTTTGTCATTCAAGTGCAAAAGAGCTCACTACTCTTAAGCAAGAATAAGCTTTAAAAATTAGCCCATTTTCCTCTACTTCAACCTTTAGTGTCCCCAGCAGCCAAACCAAGCAAAGAGCTTGGCTGGATAGAAACCCTAGAGCAGAAAGCAGATTCCAGCCACAAAGGGTCTTTTGTGAAGGGGTTGTCACTAAGGCAGCTTGTTGTTCCACAATTTATGACTGAGGATAAAATTCATAGGAGCCAGAGTCTTGTTCAACATACTGTTTTTAGAAAATATGTGCAGAATATCTTCCAGTAAAGTTTACTATATGTGAGAAAATGGCTAAACATAGAATCCTAGCTGTAATAAAGAGGAGGATCACATGATAAAAGTTGTGTGTTATATCTATCTGTCTATCTTTCTGTCTGTCTATCTCTATATATATCATCTATATCTGTATCTGTATAAGCATTGCCTTGCCTGGTCCACAGGTCATTATTTCTATTTCCATCCCTACTAAGAAGATCCACAGACCAGTAAGTTATAAGATATAGAGTATCAGTTAGTGTCAGGAAGAAAAGGTGTTTTTAAGTACCACAAAGCATTGTCTTACCTAACTGTAGTGGTCAGGAATGCATGTAGTGGTTATTTGTGGGCACAAACACAAACACACACACACACACACAGAGAGAGAGAGAGAGAGAGAGAGAGAGAGAGAGAGAGAGAGAGAGAGAGAGAGAGAGAGAGAGAGAGAGAGGAGGTGGGGAGACTGGTTGGCACTTGACCTTGACAGGGACAACAGGAATAAGAATAGGATGAGAGTGGGTAATAGAGGAGAAGGATGTGATCACAGTTCTATAGGTATGTGGACAAAAGTGAAAAAATTAAAGGTAATAGAATAGTTAATATTACAAAATTATATAGAACATTGTTGTGGGACATTTCAATGCACTGTGAGAAAATGTATTCTCTTTTTCATTAGGCACCTTCTGACTGGTCCAATAAAAAGCTGAATGACCAACAGCTAGACAGGAGAGGATAGACAGGACTTTCACAGAGAGACAGGAACTCGGCAAGGAATCTGAAACACAGGAGATTTGCCAGTGAGACAGAATCAAGTTGGACATAACTACTGAGGAGAAGTAATGAGCCACATGGCAGAACATAGATTAACAAAAAACAGGTTAATTTAAGTTGTAGTATCTAGTTAAGAAAAAGCCTAAGCTAAGGCCAAGCTTTCATAATTATTAAGAAGTCTCCATGTCATGAATTTGGAGCTGCCAGCCCAGAGAAAGTCTGACTACAGGGCAAATTATAAAGATACATGAGCAAAAATGAAGGGACTTCCTCTTGCCAAATCAATCAGAATTTGATCTCCTCACTTGTTATGAATGTTAAAGACTCTAAGGCTCTTTTTGCCTCTTCTTCCTCAATCTGTTGCAGAGGTATCAGGTGAGTTTTGATATCATACAAATAAACAAAATGAAATAAACTCAGTAGGCTTTATATATGTATATGTACATGTGTGTATGAAAGAATATATGTACATATACATGTGACAATAATAGTTGAGGAGGTAATGATTCAAAAGGGAACACATAAAGAGTCGAGCAGGGAAGAGAGTGATGCAGATGTAGTGTTCATATTTCACACCCTCAAAAAATAAATTATTACATAAAAAAGAATTTTAAATCATAACAGAAAAGAATAACCTATTAGTTCTCATCAATAATAATCATGAATAAAAGATTACATAGGTGCTAGATAGATGATAGATTGATATGCAAATAGGGTAGCCTTTTAAATTATAAACATATAGAGACTGTGTAGTTGGAAAATCTACATTTTAAATTATCAGAGTAAAAACTGCATCACGCGAGAACTGTTGGTAAGTGAGTAATCTACAAAGTGGAATTTTTTTTGATCTTGAGGTTTAGTTGTCAAATTTTCTAGGAGAAGGGCATAAAGGGACATAAGAATTTTACAAGTAGATTGCTGGTTAGCAACCAAACAGTAAGAAATCAGATAGTATATTGTTTGTCATCACAGTGAAAATCAGTAATGAGGACCAGTGGATGACATGTATCTACAGACAAGCTAACCCAAGAAAGGCATGCTGTCACTCTGGAGCATCTCAGGTACTGACAAAATCATAGATAAAAACAGTATATTTGCAAAAGGAGAGGCCTTGTTCACTAACAATGCTTGTGTAAACCAGACATGGAGGTTGTCATTGCAATATGAATACTCAAGAGATTGAAGCAGGAGTGTGGATGCAGGTTTGAAGAGGCCAGCCCTATTCCATTCTGGACTATAGTGAGAAGTCCTGTCTCAAAACAATAAAGTTAAAGTAAAAAAGACAAAATAAATTTTAATTAAAAATTAAAGAGAACAAAGAGGTATGACAAGTAAATACAACAATTAATCCTACACTGGATACTATGGGGGCGATATATAATTAATACAGGAGAAACAAGAATAGAACAGCATATCATCTGGAAGTGTTCTGTAAAGAATGATGGCTTTAGGAGACAATGCAACAATAATCCTGTTCTTCAGAAGGGTGCATTAAAATGACTCTCTCTCTCTCTCTCTCTCTCTCTCTCTCTCTCTCTCTCACACACACACACACACACACACACACACACAAGCAAACACTCACCAAAGCAAATGGAAAACACTGTCCATAATGTCTTGGGTAAAAGATCCTTGTGCATTTTTTTTTACTGTTGCTACATTTTATTTACGGATAAAATTATTCCTAAATGAAAATGCTTTCTTGGAAGACCTATCTTAGAATTACAAATATAAGAAAATATAGAATGCCATTTTGTACTCTTTGAAAATAAATTCTACTTGGGATTGGGGCACTAACAAGCATGTGCCTATAAGAATTTTCAAGGATCGTAACATAATTTCAATAAAATAATTACAACTTACCTCTTTGAATAGAGACTGCTTTTTCTGTTCTGTGCTTCAAAATAAAATGCAGAAAACTTATGCTGGTGGCTTAAATTAGTATTTCTGTTAAATGGTTTTATAGTCAATCTGCTTGAATCTTATATCAGAAGTTCTTTACACAATAGAGATCAGAAAAAAATTCTCCCTTCCCAATGATGGTCTTGAGAGCTCAATATTTATCGGATGTTTAATAATTTACCTCAGAGCAGAAATATTGTGAATCTCTGAACTGTAAGAAAATACAAACCTGAAGGGCGAAGGGCAGGAAACAGCACAAAGTAACTCATGTATTAAGTTGCAAGGATGAACTTCAACCCTCATTCAGCAGCAAGACTTTATTCTGAAGAATTCACGTTACTATGGCAACATGAAATGGAAATCCATGTGTGCAAGACAACAATAAGGTATTCAAGTCTTACAAGAGGAGAGTGATGAAAATGCACACACACACACACACACACACACACACACACACACAGATGCATGAACCCACTGTGTCCTCTCTACAGGAAAGGGGCACAAAGAAAACTATGAGGAGGCTAAAACCTAAGACCTTAGCCCTGAAATTCTTGTGGTGCATAAAGAACCAATAGAACCAGGAAATCCATGGTGTTTTGTGGCCTTGTTTATCCTTGGCGAAAGACCTTGTTCAGCCATTCATCTGAGTGTTGACACAGTCAGATGGCATAGCTTGAGGTGATGAAAGCAAGTGATTTATTCCTTGAGATTGCCAGTCACTCATGTCATGCCCTGATGCTGTCTATCTCTTCTGCCTCAGACATTTGGTGTGCCTGGGCATACTATAGTGCCAGTGTCAATCACTTACCCCAGCGAGGCCTATGGCTTGGGTATTGATTTGACTAAAGATGTATCGCTTTTCCTCCCCAAATCACAATTATCTTGTGGGCAGTTGCTTCTCCATCACATGGTGTTTGAGTGGAATGAGAAATCCATTAGAATGGAGTGACTTCTAATTTCTTCTTGGAGGATTTTTCCTTTTTATGGATCACTACAATCAATAATAAGTGGTGCCCAAATCTAGGCCAAACAAGTCTGCTTTCTAATGATTTTAAACCATAAAGTTTAAATATAAGCCAGACTGTGAGAAAATAAAGAAATACAAGAAAGCAAATTGGGCTAATTAATTGGCCAGCACTGCCTGTCTCAATCTTATGAGCATATTTTCTTCACCCAAACCCTGTGATCTTGACTTCCCATCACAGTCTCACAGCAGTCACTGCCTTCCAGATTCAGAGTTTGTATTGTTATTTGTGATTTAAGAAAACTATACTGCGAAGTTAATCAATAACCTGTATGGACATGAACACACACACGGGGACACACACACACACACACACACACACACACACACACACAATGCAGATCCAAACAGATGCTAGTTTTTTCTTCTTGAAAGGACATTTGCTGTGCAGAGAGTGAATGAATTTTGGAGAACCCAGTCCTAAATGGGTTGTTTTCATCAAACTCCAACCTACCCTCAAGATTCAGGAGTCTATGCAGAGGAGGAGGCAGAACGATTCTAAGATAGAGGTTATGGATGACACCAAGGAAACAGCATCTTCCAGATGCAACAGGATGGATGCTCACATGCACTCCCAGAGACTGTGTCAGCACACGTTAAGACCTGCAAAAGTTCAAGCCAGACAGGGTCCTTCATAGAGGGGGAAGGAACACTGTGCTCTCTCTCCTAACCAAGAAGCTATTTGCAAATGATACCCACTGACAAAGAGAAAATCAGTTTTCTTCAGTGGAGTTTCACTGGGTATATCAACCATACTTCATGACAGTCCCAGGGCCCAGGAAGAGCTCAACAACACAAAGCAAATTCAGTGGTTTTATTGTGGGGTTTTTTTTGGTTCATTTTGATTTGTTTGGGTTTTTTTGTCTTATTGTTTTTGTTTGGTTTGATTTTGTGTTTGTGAGATTTATTTCTTTGAAAGAGGGGGAGAGATCAAAATTCGGGGGCTAGGGAGATTGGAGAGGATCTGTAAGGAGTTGTGAAGAAGAAAAATATGCTCAAAATATATTGTGTATAAAAATTGTGAAGGAAAATACAGTCTAATTGGTAGAATCATTGAGATACTTGAGAAACAATTTATCTATATTAATTTCCCTCTTACTCTTTGTTAAACTGCCTTCCACTCACTGTTAAAAAATGCATACATGCATACACACAATCTATTATCACACATGTGCCCAGATACATGAACATATACTTAATGTATGTATATGTATTTATATTTATGTCCTTCCTAGAACTTTATATGAATTGAAAACAAAAACTCTGCATAAATTTATATTGTAAGTATGCATACTATTGCATATAATAGTTCATGATGTGTAATTACAAATTAATATGTAATTATAGGATAACCAACACCCCTCATGAACTATCTACTGCTATTGTCCTTATTTCTGCAGACCCTAGAGATAAGAATATTGTCTAATGTTTTGACGGTGTGACTGCTGATTTTGAACTGGAAGAAACTAGTTTGTTCTCCTTAAGTGTGGTGTGTGTCTTCTTTTAAATTGGAAACCTAGCACTGGGACTCAGGTCTACAGTCTCTCAAATGCCCGGCAATGCTCTATCACTGAGTGATGACTCCAGATCTGCCACCTAGCTTTCTAGTGATCAAAGAATTGGCTAAGATTTACAGCTAAAGATGTTTTTCTACAGAGATGATTAGTTCAAAATTTGGTTCTGGGAAACTACATTTTTGAGAAGAAATCACAAAGATTTTTAAGGAACTAAAAAAGCACACCACAATGGGACAAGCCAGAAAAGAAGCATCACAAATTTACAGCAACCACCTTTATAACCTGGCTTGTGGTTTTCTCTCCACCATTGCTAGAACTGTCATGCAAGATGACTTCCATATCCTAGTGAGTCACCTGATATTCCAGTCCTATACTTCCTTGGTACCGGTGATATTTTACTCTCTTAGTAATGTCATCCCTTTCAAGTTCCTAATTCATGAATCACCTACTCCATTCCTCAGACACTGTCTCCAGCCCACTGCAGTATCTGTAACCACCTTATCACAAGGCACCTCTCAAATGCTCCTCACTTCATTGCTCCTTCAACTGAAATAGGTGTCTGGACTTAATCTCAACCTAAATTACTTGTGCATTTGTCCATAGTCCCCTTCTAACCACAATGAGGACTGTGCTTGGCCATTATTCATTCTCTTTTCCTTGATCAATAAAGACATTCTCACAGCTGCTACCTAATCACCCTCCTTTCCACTTCTCTGCAAATGTCTTTTGCTACTGAATCATTTTCAGCTGCACAAATGCTTCCAACTTTAAAAATCAAAATCAGACTAGAACACATCCCACCATGCAATACAGGTCCATTTCCTCTGCCTCCACTCTGAGGAAAACACTTTGAAAGACCTGTTTTCTGTATGGTTTACCTCTCAAGTGTCTTCACATTCTTTCCTCAGCTTTCCTTCTTTGTTCTCCCCTTTGGTCCCTGGAACACTTACTGAGGATAGAAAAATCACCGTGTTTCCAAATCATTTCCCATGTGTATCTTGATTTATCAGGTTATACACTGTCTGTCACTCTTCTGCTTTCATTGATTCATTCTATCCATTTCCTGAGGACCACAATCTCCTATTTTTCTTTCATACAATGGTCTCTCCTTCTTATCCCTTTTTCTGCTTATTCTTCTTTTCATTTTTGCAATTTGGAGTCCCCCAATGCTCAGTTCTATACATCGTCTTTCAAAAAACATATGCTGAGGCCATCAAAATTGTGCCTTCAGCCTCTGGGCGTTGGTGGCACACGCCTTTAATCCCAGCACTTAGGAGGCAGAGGCAGGCGGATCTCTGTGAGTTCAAGGCCAGCCTGGTATACAGAGTGAGTTCCAGGACAGCTTCCAAAACAATACAGAGAAACCCTGTCTCAACCCCCCCCAAAAAAGATTGTGCCTTCAGCCAATACTTTTTCTTGAACCTTATATTCATTTTTAACACCCATGTCTACAGTTTTTATAGATATTTCATATTGTCAATAATATTTTTATATCAGCTCCACAAATTGCCTTCTTTCTGCTTTTAGCAAATCACACAACTATTGATGTTTTCAGAGGACAAATCCTATTTGTCTCTTTCTATTCTTACCCCAAGTCCATCTAATTTTTACCACTGTAAATAGCACTATAGTGTGTGCTTTGGCTATTGTAAAGATCTCCTAACTGGATTACCTACACCTGTCTCCACCTGTCACTGGTGCCCTATATAACAGCCTGATTGATTCTCCCAATACAAAAGTTCAATATTCTTCCATCCAAAATCCTGCATCTCATCAGATGCAGAATAAAATATAAAATGTTTCTGAGGCCTGTAGATATCTTTATCATTCTCATGTCTCCTGTCTCTCTTTGTCTCTTCACATCAGGCTACACCATACAGCTCATACTATACTATTTACACCATACTATTCACAATGCTTTTTTTTCTTTCTTAGGCTTTTCTGTTTTTATGTTCTGTGTCTATAGGAAAACTATTTCTCTGGATGAATTTTTCATAAGAGAATGTGCGATGTGTTTGGAGTAGGATACATGAGACATAGTATTTTGATTATTGTCATTGTCTTATTTTTCTATTGCTGTGATAAAACATTATGACCATTACAAACTATAGAGGAAGGTTTATTTTGAGTCTTTCAATTTCAGAGGAAGTGAGTCCATGAGAATACTGTCAGGGATCAGGGCTGCAGATAACCAGTCATAGTGACTGAATTATGACTGACAACTAACACTTTAAGACATTAATCACCATAGGGAAAAGGAAGTGCTAACTGGGAATGGCATAGGCTTTTGAAACCTCAAATCCCGTCCCCAGTGATACACTCCTCAAACAAGGCCATCCCTCTTATCCCTTCCCAAACAGTTCCACCAAGGACCAAGTATTAAAATATATGAGCTTATGGAGTGCTTTCTCATTCAAACCACCTCAGTTAGCATCTTCAAAAATCAGTTGCAGGATCCTCCACCCACCCACCCACGGTGATCCACTTCAGATGAGTGTGGGCTCTGCTCTGGCCCCAATTCCCACATATCAGCCCCTCCCTCAATTTTCCTGGGCCTGCTCCTCGCATTCAGTGTTCCTGCCCAGACAGGAAGGACATGAGTCCTCACACACCCAACTCTTGGCTTCCCCTCTGCCCACCAATCTCTACTTGAGAATACCAGGAGAAGCCAGACCATCTAGAGTTGAAGACACTGAAGTCTTGGCCCACTGGGAGACCAGTGGATATGGAGAGACACCACCTGCACCCTATTGAAGAAGGGATGGGAAGATGACAGTATAAGAACGCACTCAGCCATAGAAAGGTCAATATGACACCACCAGAATCTAGACACTCCCCACCAGCAAGACCTGAAAAGCCCAAAACAGATGAGGAAGAAGAGACAGACCTTAAAAACTATTTTATGAAGATGATACAGACCCTCAAAGAGGAAACAAGAAAATGCCTTACAGAAATAGAAGAAAAAACAAACAAAAAATACATGAAATGGAGGAAAAGACGTAAGTATAACCAATAGAACACAAGAGATGGAAGAGAAAAATCTCAGGTGTTGAAGACTCACTAGAGGATATACAGTAATCAACCAAAGAAAACCTCAAGTCCAAAAAATACCTAAGACAAAATATCCAGGTAATATGGGACACTATTAAGAGGCCAAACATAAGAATAATGGTTATAGAAGAAAGTGAACAAATACAGTTCAAAGGTACAGAAAACATATTAAACAAAATCATAGAAGAAAACTTCCCCAACCTAAAGAAGGATATGCCTATGAGAGTATAAGAAGCTTACAGAACACCAAATAGACTAGACCACAAAAATGTCCCCTTGCAACATAATAATCAAAACACCAAACCTACAGAATGAAGAGAAAACATTAAGAGAAACAAAAGAAAAATGTCAAGTAAGATGTAAAGGCAGACCTATCCAAATTACACCCAACTTCTCAATGGAAACTATGAAAGCCAGAAGAACCTGGATATATGTTCTACAAATGCTAGGGGAAAATGGATGCCAGCCCAGACTACTGTACCCTGTAAAAGTTTCAATCACTATAGATAGAGAAAATAAGATATTCCATGACAAAACCAGATTTAAACAATACATATCTCTAAATCTATCCCTACAGAAAGTACTGGAAGGAAAACTCCAACTCAACAAAGATAACTACACTCACAAAGATAATCCCACTACCAAACAGCAAAAGAAAAAAAAAACGGGGTGAGGGGAAGCCCACACAAGATAACACTACCACCTAGAAATCCAAAACAAACAAGAATCATCAATCAATTTTCATTAATATCCCTCATTGTCAAAGGTCTCAACTTGCGTATAAAAAGACACAGGCTAACAGAGTGGATATAAAGACAGAATCTATCCTTTTGCTGCATATAAGACACACATTTCAACATCAAAGACAGACGTTACCTCAGAGTAAAGGGTTGGGAAAAGATTTTCCAATCAAATGGACCCAAGAAACAAGCTGGTGTAGCAATTTTAATATCTAACAAATTAGATTTCAAACTAAAATCAATCAAAAGAGATGAAGAAGAGCATTTCATATCCATCACAGGAAAAGTCCTTCAAGATGAAGTCTCAAATCTGAACATCTACGCCCCAAATATGAAGGCACCCACATTCTTTTTTTCTCAATATATGTTTTCATTTAAATTAGAAACGTGAATGTTTCACATGTCAGTCCCAGCTCCCTCTCCCACCCCTCCTCCCTTGTCCCTCCACCAGCCCCCAGCCCCTCACCCAATCCCCACATCATTCCCCAGGGAGGGTGAGACCATCCTGGGAGGAATCTCTAAAGTCTCTCATTTCATCCTGGGCAGGATCTATGCCCTTCCACATGTGTTCAGGCTAAGAGAGCATCCCTCTATTTGGAATGGGCTCCCAAAACTCATTCATAAACCATGGTAAACACTGATCTACTACCTAAGGCCCCAGTGATTTCTATGGCCTCCTCCCTGGCACTACATTCATGGAGTCTGGATCAGTCCCCTGTTGGCCCCTCAGCCTTCAGTCTGGGATTCAAGAGCTCTCCCTTATCCGGTCAGCTGTCTTTGTGGGTTTCATCATCATGGTCTTGACCCCTTTGCTCATCACTTCTCCATCTCTGTGACTAGGTTCCAGGAGTTCAGTTCAGTGTTTAGCTGTGAGCACCCACATTCTTAAAAGAAACATTACTGAAGCTCAAATCACACATAAAACCTCCCATACTTATATTAGGAGACTTCAACACTCCACTCCTACCATGAGACCAGACCGCCAGAAAGAAACATAACAAAGAAACAAAAGAACTAAGAGAAGTTATGACACTGCCAGAAAGAAACATAACAAAGAAACAAAAGAACTAAGAGAAGTTATGACCCAACTGTGACTAACAGACATAGAATATTTGATCCAAACACAAAAGAATATAACTTCTTCTTAGCTCGACATAGAACTTTCCTAGTAACATACTCAGTAACTAAGCAAACCTCGACATATACAAAAATAAACAATGATATAATCCCTTGCATCTTATCAGATGACCACGCTTTAAAGTTAAAATTCAACAACAACACAAACTGCAGAACCCCTACAAACTCATAGAAATTGAACAATGTGCAGTTGCACCATTCCTGGGACAAGGAAGGAATAAAAAAAGAAAGTAAAGACTTCCTGGAATTTAATGAGAATAAAGACACAACATACCCAAACTTACAGGACACTTTGAAAGCAGTGCTAAGAGGAAATTTCATAGCACTAAGTACCCACATGAAGAAACTGGAGGATACTAACACTACAGAATTAACAGCACAGCTGAAAACTCTAGAGAGGAGTAGATGCCAGGAAATAATCAAATGGAGGACTGAAAACAATAAAGTAGAAATCAAGAAAACATTACAAACAATCAATGAAACAAAGAGTTGCTCCATTGAGGTTATCAGAAAGATAGACAGACCTTTGTCCAACCTAATCAAAAGGCGGACAGAGAAAATGTAAATTAACAAAAATAGAAATGGAAAGGGGGACATAAAAACAGACAATGAGTAGGCAAAAGATTTATGAGGAAAAAAAGCTCAAATAAAAAAACAAGACAATGAGGAAATCCAGAGAATTGTCACATCATACTTTGAAAACCTGTACTCCACAAAATTTGAAAATCTAAAGGTAAAGGAAAAATTTTTGGATAGACATCACTTACCAAAATTAAATAAACAACACATAAGCCGGGCGGTGGTGGCGCACGCCTTTAATCTCAGCAGAGAGGCAGAGGCAGGCGGATCTCTGTGAGTTCGAGGCCAGCCAGTTCTACCGAGCGAGTTCTAGGACAGCCTCTAAAACAATACAAAGAAACCCTGTCTTGAAGACAAACAAAAAAAATCAACAACACATAAGCAATTTGAAAAGACCTATAACCTCTAGTGAAATAGAAGGAGTCATCAAAAGTCTCCCAACCAAAAAATGCCCAGGGAGAGATGGTTACAGTGGAGAATTCTACCAGAAATTCAAAGAAAAGCTAATACAAATGCTCCTCAAAATGTTCCACACAATAAAGGCAGAAGGGACATTGCCAAACTCTTTTTATAAAACTACAATTACCCTGACACCCAAGCCTCACAAAAACACAACTGGAAATAGAACTTCAGACCAATATCTCTCATGAACGTTGATGCAAAAATACTCAACAAAATACGAGCAAATTGAATCCAGGAACACATCAGAAAACTCATCCACCATGGTCATGTAGGCTTCATCCCAGGGATGCAGGGATGGTTCAACATACATGTAATCCACCATATAAACAAACTGAAAAAGGAAAACCACAAGATCATCTTACCAAATGCTGAAAAAGTCTTTGACAAAATCCAACATCCCTTTATGATGAAAGTCTTGGAGAAATGATGAGTAGCAGAAACATACTTAAACAAGCTAAAAGCAATATACAGCAAACAAACAGCCAACATAAAACAAATGGGAAGAAACTCAATGTGATTCCTCTACAATCTGAGACAAGACAAGGCTGTCCACTCTCTCCATATCTCTGCAATATTGTACTTGAAATTCTTGCTAGAGCAATAAGAAAACAAAAGGAGATCAAGGACATAGAAATTGGAAAGGGAGAAGTAAAACTTTCACTATTTGCAGATGATATGATAACTTACCTAAGTGAACCTTAAAACTCTACCAGAGAACACCTACAGTTGATACATCCCTTCATCAAAGTGACAGTATACATAATTAACTCAAAAAATCAGTAGCCATATTATATATACACATGATAAAAGGCTGAGAAAGAAATCATAGAAACATCACCCTTTACAATAGCCACAAAGAACATAAAATATCTTGGAGTAATGCTAAACAAATGAGAAACTTGTCAGTAAGAACTTTGAATCTATAAAGAAAGAAATTAAAGAAGATGCCAGAAAATGAAAAGACCTCCAATGGTCTTTGCTAGGTAGAATCAACATAGTAAAATGGCAAACTTGCCAAGAGCAATCTACAGATTCAATGCAATCCCCATAAAAATCCCAACACAATATTCACAGACCTTGAAAGAACAGCACTCAAACTTATATGGAAAAACAAAAACCCCAGGATTGACACAACAACCCTGTACAATAAAGGAACTTCCTCACCTTGAGCCTATTGTAGAGCCACAGTCCTGGAAACAGCTTGATATTGGTACAACAATAGACAGGTAGACCAGTGGAATTAAATTGAAAACCCTGATATTAACCCACACACCTACAAACACCTGATTTTTGACAAAGAAGCTAAAATTACACAAAAGACAAAAGAAAGCATCTTCAAAAAATGGTGCTGGCATAAGTGGATGCGGACTTAGAAGCTTCTGTAAGACAAAGACACAGTCTGCAAGACAGAACGGCAGCCCACAGAATGCAAAAAGATCCTCACCAACCCCACATATGACAGAGGCCTGATTTCCAAAATATATAAGGAACTCAAGAAGGTAGCCACCAAAACACCAAACAATCCAATTAAAAAGTGGTGTATAGAACTAAATAGAGAATTCTCAATAGAGGAGTCTAAAATGGCTGAGAGACACTTAAGAAAGTGCTCAACATCCTTAGCCATCAGGGAAATGCAAATCAAAATAACTCTAAGATACCATCTTACACCGGACGTAATGGTTAAAATCAAAACCTCAAATGACAGTCTTTGCTGGAGAGAATGTGGAGAAAGAGGAACACTTCTCTGTTGTACGGTCAATTTGGAAATCAGCATGGCAGTTTCTCAGGAAAATGTGAATGAGTCTACCTCAAGATCCAGCAGTTCCACTCTTAGGCACATACCCATAGAATGCACATTCATACAACAAGGACATATGTTTGACTATGTTCATAGCACCCCTGTTTGTAATAGCCAGATCCTGGAAGCAACCTAGATACCCTTCAACTGAAGAGTGGATAGAGAAAATATGGTACATTTACACAATGGAGTACTACTAAGTGGAAAAAACAATGCAATTGAAATTTGCAGGCAAATAGATGGAACTACATGGAACCATCCTGAGCATGGTAACCCAGTCACAAAAAGACATGAACAAAGTATGAACCTTGATTAAAGCAGAGACAGGCACCCACAACTGAGCACTGAGCTGTACTCCTGGAATCCAGTTGTGGAGAGGAAGGAGAGATGGGCAAAAGAACCAAGATGGAACTGGAGATACCCGCAGAAACAGTTGACCTGACCTAATTACAGTATGCAGAACTTAGTGGTAAAGCAGGGAACAAGCATTGGATTGAACCAGGTCCTCAGAATGTGGGTGCCAGCTAGGAGGCCAAGGCAGTCTATAGAATCTCTATCAATGGAGTCAGTGTTTATTCCTACATCACAAATGGACTTTGGGAGCCCATTCCCTAAGAAGGGATATTATTGTAGCTCATATACAGAAAGGAGGACCTGGGCCCTCCACCAAATTATGTGATGGACTTTGAAGATCAACTGGAGGGTCTCACTGTCCCTAGGGAGTGGGTGGAGGGTGTGTTGGGGGGTTGGTGGGAAACATGGGAGGATGGTTGGGTGAGGGAATGGGGGGATGGATATCTAAATAAGAGTGTGTCTAAAATAAAAAAGACACAATTACATCTTATATGTACTTGATAAGTTATTTTAAAAGTAATAATAGGACTTTGGTACTTTTTTGGATTTTCACTTTGTATTAAGTAGTAGGAGCACTGAAATGGTTGCCTCATCTTTATCCTATGAGGTGTCAGAATATGTATAATGCTGTTACTTCTTAGTGCCTTTTATTACTCACCATGTCTGATTGGCATATAAGTCAAAGAAACACAACTTGTTCATCACACCACACCACTCCTTCCATCCCGCACTTTCTTCCACTTTTAACACAGAGTTCCACAATAATAAAAAGGACTGACATAAACGCAGTATACATGACTATACTGAGTGAATGGTACAATGTGGAACTCAGAACATCAAATGCTGGTCAGTGAGAAAACTTTGTAGAAGAAATTTTCAGGTTCAACTTTAAAACGAATTCTTAAGAAGTGTGGATCACAAATGGGTGACAATGTGTGTTTTGATACAGTGGGAGGACTGTTGACCACTGTCATGGTGGTAGCAAAAGTGGGGATGAAAGGAAGTGTGACATCTCCCTGACTTCCAAGAACAAGCCTGCAAATTACACACCATGAGTGGTGAACTTAAAGGCTCAGTGACACATGACAGTGGGTATAGGTTCTTGTGCTCGTTGGGTTGATGGCAGCCCATTGCTGTTGACTTTGGATTAGCAAGATTGAGCAATGTCAGAATCTCAGGCCCAGGCTGAACTCAAGCATGCTTCCCATAACACCATTCCTGGGCTTGGCCTGAAGGTACACTATATTTAGAGATAAATGCTGTTCCTATGCAGAACCTCAGGGTGAAGGACCATGAGAGTACTCATGATGCCCCTTGAGCACTGAATTCAGAACTGCCTGGCACAGCCCCTTTTTGACACACATATTACTACAATTTATGCAATCAAATCTAACACAGGTTACAATATTTCAAGTTTTGTTACAACCTGGACATAAGTACCAGAAAACTAGATGAAGCAGGACTGGTAAAGACCAGAATGCAACAGCCTGAAGGGAAATTGTTGCAACAGTGGTGAGTAGGAGGTTCTTGGCTAATGCAGCTGCCATGCTTAAAAAGACAAACAGATTAGGAAAGGTGAATTACACTATGGCACATCAAGGCAGGACCACAGTCTTGGTCACAGTCTGCATGCAAGTGAATGAAAAATAAACTCAAGATGGCATCATGAATCTGTTATGGGAAAATTGAAAAAGAAATATAGGAGGAGGGGGATGAGTGTGGCTTCTTGCTCTGCTGTGAGTTTTACTCCCATTTTAGACAAAAGTAAGCCATACTCTTCTTGAGCCAACCAAGGCTGCCTGAGATGCCTTGCATTTGACAAATGGCCAACAGCATGGTAACACTACCTCAGACATTTGAACTTTGAAGTAGCACAAGTCCTCCTGAGGCCTTGTGCCTAATCATCCTCACCATCACACTGTTGTTCTGCCATCGGGTTGTAGGTCCTCGCTCTGTTACTCACTTGCATTGTTTCTTTCTTGACCATGACCTTGTGTCTTCAGGCTTCAGCTGCAACTTGTCCTGAAGGAACCAACTCCATCTCGCACTGCATTTTGTCATCAACAGTTGCAATATTTTCATTTATTTTAATTAATTCATCTTTTAATCTTTAACTTAGTTATCAAAGAATGTGGGTATGGAAAAATGTTCAAAGATTGAACAATTAAATATTTAGTATTTAAAATGAAAAAAATAATCTCTACAGATAACACTGTGAGTACTAGAAACAATTTTAAGGGCAGAGAAAGAAAAGAGACTTGCTAAGAGCGCTCCCAATCACGAGGAAAAAGAAGAGAGTCGGCAAAAGGAATAGGAAACTGCCTAGAAGCCAGGTTTATTTTTAGCGTGTCTTTCTACAGAAGGAAATGAGGACATTTTTTATAACAAAGGCCATTTTATAAGAGATTGGATTGTGTCCTTTCTAAAGTTATAGAATCACTTGAGAAAATAAAGTGTTGGAAGTCACTGAAAAATATAATACTTGGTGAAGATTTCTAATAAAATGTGAAAAAAGTAAGGATACATGTACTAAAAGGTTTTATTTGACAAATTCTCTGAGGAAATCCAATTTAAGTCACCAACACTAGAGCACTGGTACTTATATCCACTGATATGCTGAGTTTGTATTACTGTCTTGAAAATTGAGTACAGGATTCCAAATATGTACATTTCCAAATACATTACAATGTTTAAAAAATAAGTTTAGGTGTTTTTTTAAAGTACTACCCATACAGTGCTTTTGTGTGGGTGATTAGGATAGTGAAAGGTCAATTGACCGACTATAAGCAACATTTGGCTTTGTTAACTGAGTAATGTTGTGCTTGCCCATAGTGTCATTATTACTGAGTATTTTACAGTGTTGTTTTTTTCTTGCATACTTTTAACTGATGGAGGAGATGGAATGATTTGACATGCACATCAAAACCAGAAAAGAAGTGTGTTTGGTGGCAGACACAGCATTCAGGACGGAGGCTAATACAGAATGACAGAGAGTTCAAGACCAGTCTATGGTTTGTAGAGAGATCCTTCAAAAATAAAAACCTAAACCAAACAACCAACCATAAAAACCCACTTGAGTGTTGGTACATGCACATGCTTGTTATAGGTGAAAGGTTGAACAATAAATAACATAGCTGACTGCACAGAGGATATGGAACTGAATAGACTGAGCTTCCTGTTTACACAAGACTGGAGGATACTCAGAAATTAAGTGCCAACTGAAAGTCATACTTACTCTGCCACATGAAAATGTGCATTTTTTAAATTGTGGCTCACAGTTGACAGCATCATGATCTTCTGTTTTCTATAAACATTTGCAACTCCTGTAGAACACAGAATGATTTCCAAGACTACTGCTCTTCTAATTTGCTCATCTAATTTGCACTTGTTCAAAATTTTAGTGCTTAAAGATGTGTCCAAGACAGACCAACCTAATGATCAAATTCCTGGGCTATTTTGATATCAGAATCCCCTCCTTTCTAGCAGAAATCATTTGCTTCACAGATTGATGGAGGCTGTCCTTCTGTAAACATGTTTATCTTATTGGCTGATGAATAAAACACTGTAGCCAATAGAGGCAGGGAAATAGGTGGGATGAGGAGATGAGGAGAATTCTGGAAAAGGTAAGGAGAAAGGATGCCATATAGCCAACCAGGAAGAAAGGATGCGTCAGGCATTCTCCAGTAAGCCAAGACCACATGGAATTACATAGATTAATAGAAATTGGTTAATAATTAAGACAGAGCTAGGCTATAAGTAGCCTGAGCCATTGGGCAACAGTTTATTAATTAATATAGCATCTGTGTTTTTATTTGGGGCTGAAGCAGCCACAGTATCTGGTGTGACAAAAAAAAACCTACAGCAAAAATAGATTTCATTTATTTATGTATTGGTAGTTAGACATGTTAAACATAAAGCAAACATATAAAACTAAGTGTTCTGTATTTGTGCTTAGACTTGACTTGTAGAAAAATGGTGTGGCTTCATTGATTGAATAGATCTTTCTTGGTCAGAGTCCCAACATTCAAGTAATTTGATTCAAAACACAACTTTGTCCTACCTCTTTGGTAGTGTACTCACGATTGATCAAAAACTTATAAAGTCACACTGAAAGAATAGCTCAGTTGCAAAGTACGTGCCTAGTGTGCATAAAATTCTGGGCTCAAGGTCCAGGATCCAAATATAAAAGCAACATAATATCATAATGTCCTGTGCTATAACACAGTGTGAGTGTGTGTGTGTGTGTGAGAGAGAGAGAGAGAGAGAGAGTGAGAGAGAGAAAGTGTGTGTGTGTGTGTGTGTGTGTGTTGGATTTTAAAGCAATTATAACTGTTATTTAGACCAGCTTGGAGGAATCATTCATTTAGAAGGAAATTCAATGTATGGAGGAAGGCCTTCTTTCAAAAAGCCTTTAGTGTAGGACAAATCAAAAACTAAATGTTAAACTAGGACAAGTTTAAATCCCAACTCTACTATCTGTGTGGTGTTCAGATGTGAAACCCCCCAGCTAACCTTTTGATTTATTTGTACAGCTGAATCTACACTGTCTCATAAAGCTTGTTCCTGGAATTAATGCAATCAAGTTACCTGCCACATTGTGGGCTAAGCCATGCTATCTTTTCTTCCCTCTTTGCTTTCTGGAGAGAAAAATAAATCTAATAAGTAATGATTGCCCCATCTATATAAAATATATATACCCCTTTCTCAATAATCTCAGGAAAATTGTCTAACAGTAATTACAGAAACCTTAAAGATTTTTATGGAAAGATTCTTTTAAAATAATTGATGTACCACTTGTCTAAAAGCATACATAGACAAACATCTTCATTCCCATGAACCTAGAATTAAGAAAGCTTATGTAGGTGGATAAAACAGGGTCAAAGGCCAGTGTGGGGCTACTTGGCAGGACCTTGTCTAAAACAAACAAACAAACAAACAAAACAAGAGAAAACAGGAAGAATAATTGAACCACAGGCATACAAAGTGCGTATATGAAACTCTAGATACATTACTGTAAGCTTTTCATTCAGAATGTTTTGTAACTACATTTAAATTTTTCATGATATAGTGTATGCATAGATTGCTTTGACATGGACCTGGAATTCTTTGTAGGTGAATATTGCACACCCCTCAAGCTCTTCTGTGCCATTTGTTCTATACCCACACCCTTTGTAGTACCCTCTATCCCCTTTGTCTTTGGGGATTCCTATTCAAGTTGCCCCTGTTTCCCTACAGTGGGTGTCCTACCCTGTGAACTCATAGCTGCTCCCAGGCATGCTTCACACCCTTTTTCACCCCATCATCCACACCATCGCTATGAGGGCATCACTTTTGACAGGTATTCAAAGAATTGTTGCTTTCATTGTAAAGGATTATGAGTCTTAAAATAAATCTCACTATGGTTGTTTTCCCAGCTTTTCAATTTCTGTATTTCTTCTTCAGGGGGCTTTAGTTCATTTATGTATTTCAATGAATTAGTTTTTCCAATAAAGTTACATAATTTGTTATAATTGTTTTCCTTGTTATTTTACTATTTATTTTAAAATTATACTGTAATCTCTTCTTATAGTTGATGTCTATAATTTTTGTCTACTTTCATTTGTTATTTTATGCATATATGTTCATAGAGGCACATGTCTGTTTGTATGCAGGTGTTAATCAACATACATCCACATAGATGTGGAGGCAAGAAGAAAACCAGTGGATGTCATTCCTCAGTTGCCATCACAACTGTTTTAAAACTTTCTTCATAGACTAAACTGGCTGGCCAGTGAGTCCCTCAGGATCCTCCTGTCTTTGCCTCTCTCAGCCTGGGAAATGAGACAGTGTTCCGTACATGTATTCTAGAGATCCAACTCAGACCATCATGCTTAAATGTTGAACACTTTATTGACTTACATAACTCCTCAGTTCCTCGTTCATTTTCTTCTTTCTCTCTCTTTCTTTCTTTTCCTTCCTTCCTTCCTTCCTTTCCTTCTAAATTTTCTCAAACAAACACATTTTGACACCACTAATTTTTATGCTTCCTTTTTTGTATCTCTATGTCTATATATAATGTTAATGATCCCTTATTCAATCACTTTGCTTTAATTTGCTTACTTCCTCTAGTAATTAAGACAGGCACTTAAACACAGGGAATGAGGTGTCTTCCCTTCAATAGGTATCTGGATTTACCCCAGAAAAAGGTTACTTTAAATTTATCTTGTGTTTTTATTTTCATTTAATACAATATATTTTAAAACACGTATATTTAATTTATTAATTTACTTACTGTGTGTGTGCAGGGGGGGCTGGGTGGTGAGTGTGTGCAAGTCATGATGTGGGTGGAATGGTGGAAGTTTAGTTCACTGGCATTGTCTTATTTAGGGTTTTTATTACCCATATGAGATATCATGACCACAGCAAATCTTATATAGGAAAACATTTAATTGAGGTGGCTCAATTACAGTTTCAGAGATTTAATCCATTATCATCATGACAGGGAACATGGCAGTGTGTAGGCAGATATGGTACTGCCTACATCTTGACCGGAAGGAAGCAGACTGTCACACCAAGGAAAGCTTGAGCAAAGGAGACCTCAAAGACTGCACCTACAGTGACGCACTTCTTCCAGTGACACACCACCTAATAGTGATACTTAATTTTGGGGCCATTTTCTTTCAGATTACCACAGGGATGAAACCCAACTGTAAACAAACTTGCAGGCTCACTTTCA
Organism: Mesocricetus auratus; assembly: GCF_017639785.1. Taxonomy (NCBI): domain Eukaryota; kingdom Metazoa; phylum Chordata; class Mammalia; order Rodentia; family Cricetidae; genus Mesocricetus; species Mesocricetus auratus. Next base: position 68,940,314 of record NW_024429184.1, read on the forward strand.
AAATGTTTTTTAATCTGCACTTTCTCTGTTGATTTAATGATAGTGTTAAAGCTCTGTTATTTTCATTCCATGTATGAATAGAAAATCACCTGAAATATTTCTTCTGTAATTTGGATTTATAATTTTCTTCTTACATTTCATTCTTCATTCATTCTTAGTTAACATCCTTTAATTCACAAATAGCACAGTTACTGTATGTGACAAATTCCTTTGTCCTATATTTTTTGCTCTGAAATCTACCTTGTCATATATTACTTTAGTGGCTCTGATATTCTTTCATTTCAGTTTAGCATTTTGAATTAATTTCCCTACTTTCTATGAAAAAAAAAGAAAGAAGGCCCTCTGTCAGATGTGGGGTTGGTGAAGGCCTTTTACCATTCTGTGGGCTTCTGTTTTGTCTTATTGATGATATCTTTTGCCTTACAGAAGCTTCTCAGTTTCAGGAAGTCCCATTTATTAATAGTTAATCTCAGTGTCTGTGTTATGGCATTATATTCAGGAAGTAGTCTCCTGTACCAAGTCATTCCAGGGTACCTCCCACTTTCTCTTCTAACAGAATAAGTGTGGCTGAATTTATGTTGAGGTGTTTGATTCATTTAGACTTAAGTTTTTTATATTTTATTTGTTTTATTTTCAAATTTAAATTTAAACTAGAAACAAGGTTGCTTCACATGTCAATTCCAGGTCCTTCTCCTTTTCCCTCCCCTCCTCCTGTGCCCTCCCAACAACCTCCCTCCAATATACCCTCATTTCCCCAGAGAGGATGAGGCCCTCCATGGGGTTGTCCATAGTCTGTCATTTCATCCAGGGCAGGGCCTAGATCCTCCCCCAAGAGTTCAGGATGAGAGTGCATCTCTCATTGTTGGATGGGAACCCAAATTTTATTTGTATACCCGGGATAAATACTGATCTACTACCCAAGGCTCAATAGATTGCCTAGGCCTCCTCACTGACACCCACATTCAGGGGTCTTGATCAGTCCCATGCTGGATTCCCAGGCATCAGTCTGGGATTCAAGAGCTAACCCTTGTCAGGTCAGCTGTTTCTGGGAATTAAACCAGCCCAGTCTTGACCCCTTTGCCCCCCAGTCCAGTCCTCCCTCTCTGTCACTCGATTTCTTGAGTTCAGCTCAGTGCTTAGCCATGGGAGTCTGCCTGTGCTTCCATCAGCCACTGAATGAAGGTTCTGTTTCCCAGACTCTCTGGCCATGGGATTGTAGGCTGGCACTCCCTAGATCTATGTCCAGAATCCATATATGAGAGAGTACATGCCTTGTTTCTCTTTTTGTGACTGTGTTATCTCACTCAGGATGGTTTCTTCTAGGGCCATCCATTAAGTTTTATGCATGGTGATAGATATGGATCTATCTGCAATCTTCAACATGTCTGCATCCAGTTATGCCAGCACCATTAGTTGAAGAGGATTTCTTTTTTCCATTGTATAATTTTAGCTTCTTTGTCTAAAATCAGGTGTTCATAGGTGTGTGGGTTAATATCAGGGTCTTAAATTCGATTCCATTGATATACCTGGGTGTTTTTGTGCCAATACCAAGCTGTTTTCAGAACTTCAGCTCTATAGTAGAGCCTGAAGTCAGGAACAGTGATGCCTCTGGAAATTGCTTGATTGTACAGGATTGTTTTGACTATACTGGATTTTGGTTTTACCATATAAAGTTGAGTCTTGTCCTTTCAAGCTCTGCTGGAATTTTGTTGGGGATTGCATTGAATCTATAGATTGCTTTTTTGTGAGAGTGTCATTTTCACTATGCTGATCCTACCTATCTAAGAGCATGTGAGATCTTTCCATTTTCTGGTATCTTCTTTAATTTCTTTCTACAATGACTCAAAGTTATTGTCATACAGGACTTTTGCCTGTTTGGTTAGGGTTATCCCACAAGATATTTTATGTTGTTTGTGGCTATTGTAAAGGGTGCTTTATCTCTGATATCTTTCTCAGCCCCTTTATTGTCTATATAGTGTACGGCTACTGATTTTTTTTTTACTTAATCTTGTATCCTGCCACTTTGCAGAAGGTGTTTATCAGCTTTAGAAGTTCCCTGGAAGAATTTTTAAGTCACTTTTGTAAATTATCATATCATCTGCAAGTAGTGAAAGTTTGACTTCTTCCTTTCCAATTTGTATCCCTTTAATCTCCATTTGCTGTCTTATTGCTCTAACAAGAGCTTCAAGTACAATATTGAATAGATATGGAGAGAGTGAATGACCTTATCTTCTTCCTTATTTTAGAGGAATTTTATTTATTTTTCTCTCCATTTAGTTTGATGTTCTTCTGGTTTCCCGTATATTGCCTTTATCATGTTTAGGTATGTTCCTGTTATCCTTGATCTCTCCAAGTCTTTTACCATGAAAGGGTGTTGGATTTTTCAAAGGCGTTTTCACCATCTAGTGAGATGATCATGTGGTTTTCTTTTTCAGTTTGTTTATGTGGTGAGTTACGTTGATGGATTTTCATATGTTGAACCATCCCTGAATAGCTGGGGCCTACTTGATCATGGTGGATGATTTTTTCTGATGTGTTCTTGGATTCGACTGGCCAGTATTTTATTGAATATTTTTACATCAATATTCATGAGGGAGATTGGTCTATAGTTCTCTATCTTATTTGTGTCTTTGTGTAGTTTGGGTACCAAAGTAATTGTAGCCTCATAAAAAAGAGTTTGGCAATGAACCTTTTGCTTCTACTGTGTGGAACAATTTGTGGAGTATTGGTATTGACTCTTCTTTGAATTTCTGGTAGAATTCTGCACTGAAAGCATATATCCCTGGGATTTTTCTGTTTGGGAGACTTTTGATTATTGCTTCTATTTCAATAGGGGTCAGAGTTCTGTTTACATTGCTTAACTATTTTTGATTTAATTTTGGTAAGTGATGTCTATCCAGAAAATTGTCCATTTCCTTTAAATTTTCCAGTTTTTGTAGTACAAGATTTGAAGTATGGCCTGATGATTCTCCTGATTTTCTCAGTGTCTGTTGTTATGTCCCCTTTTTCATTTCTGATTTTATTAATTTGCATGGTCTCTGTCTTCCTTTGATTAAATTGACTAAACATTTGTCTATCTTGCTGATTTTCTCAATGAAGCCACTCTTTATATTGTTTTCTTTCTTTCTACTTTATTGATTTCAACCCTCAATTTGACTATTTTCTGATGTCTGCTCCTCCTGGGTGAGTTTCCTTCTTTGTGTTCTAGAACTTTCAGGTGTGCTGTTAATTCTCTAGGGTGATCACTCTCCAGTTTCTTCCTGTGGGCACTTAGTACTATGAATTTTTCTCTTAGCACTGCTTTCAGTGTTTCCCATAAGTTTGGGTATATTGTGCCTTTATTTTCATTGAATTCTAGCAATTCATTGATTTCTTTCTTTTTTTCTTCCTTGACCCAAGAATAATGCAATTGAGCATTGTTCAATTTCCATGAGTTTGCTGGTTTTCTGAAATTTGTGTTTTTGCTGAATTCTGGTTTTAATCCATGTTGATATGATAAGATACAGGGGGTTATTCCATTTTGTTTTATATCAGTTGAAGTTTGTTTTGGTGCAGTGTATGTGTTCTTTTCTAACAAGTTTCCATGTGGCGCTGAGAAGAATGCATATTCTTTTGTGTTTGTGTTTGGATGGAATGTTCTACATAGATGACTGTTAAAACCAATTAGGTTATAACTTCCGTTAGCTCCTTTGTTTCTATGTTAAGTTTATGTCTGGGAGTCCTGTGCAGGGGTCAGAGTGCGGTGTTGAAATCTCCCACTATAAATATGTGGGGTTTAATGTGTGATTTCAGTTTAGTAATGTTCCTTTATAAATGTGCATGCCTTTGTATTTGGGGCATGGATGTTCAGAATTGAGAATTCATCTTGATGGACTTTTCTTGTGATGAATATTAAATGCCTTTCTTCATCTCTTTTGATTAATTTTAGTTTGAAGTTTAATTTGTTGGATATTAGGATAGTTACACCAGCTTGCTTCTTAGAGCCATTTGATTGGAAAATCTTTTCCCAGCCCTTTATTCTGAGGCAATGTCTGTCTTTGAAGTTGAGGTGTGTTTCTTGTGTCACATCTTTAACTCTGTCAATCTATTTTCATTAATACTGTGTCATCTCTTATGCCATTAGCCATTCTCAAAGGTTAATTTTATGAGTTTTATGAGTTTCCTTCTCACCCTGAGTCTACTATTCTTAGATATTTGTTTTATATTTGTTTATATATATACATATATGTATAGTATAATTTCTCTAAAAATATTCAGTTAGTTTGGAAAGATTTAAATAAGAAAAGAGCGTCATTTGCCACCACAACGAGCATTCTTCACTCCTTTTTAGACATTCAAACATCTGTCAAGCATGTTCTTTTTCCTATAACACCCTTACACATTTGTTAATGCAGATCTCTACTGACAAATTCCTTCTTTGTGAGACTGAAAATGATTCTATTTCATTTTGTTTTTTAAATTACTTTTTACATTTATTTCTTTGTGTAGACATGCATACACGTGTTTGTGTATGTTTAACAGTTTCTTGTAAAATTCAAGTCACCAGCTCAAATAGAAATTTTTAAAACCTAATATTTTAATGCAGCATAATTCAAACATTTATTAATCTGCTAAATGCTGAAGAATGATGTAGAAAAATACAATTTTTCTATAATTAAATTGTATGTTTCTATATGAGCAGAAACCGTGGGCTGACAAGATGATTAAGCAGGCAAATATATTTGTTTGATGGCCTGAGTTGCATCTGTAAAACCCAAATGTTTGAAGCATATTAGGGAATATGCCCATAATTTAATACCTAGAAACTTCCTACTGACTTCTTACAGGGGGTCAGAAGTCAATTATGTTGATATACTTGACTTACAGGAGGCTTGAGTTTATGCCTTTGTTTCCAAAACTAAGAAATAAAATTTTAATGAAATTGAAGAGAGGGGAGAAAGACAGATGAAGAGAGAGACAGAGACACAGAGAGACAGTAACAGAGGGAGACAGAGACAATGAGAGACAGAGAGGGAAAGATCATTTTTCAGACAAACTAGAAATCACTTGATTCACAGGCTATGGAATTGGTCATCTTCACAGACCCTATCGCCACTTCCTTCCATATAGGGGATATCTAGAGTCTGTCATTTCACTCAGGGCAGGGTCCAGGCACTCCCCTAAGAGTCCAGGCTGAGACAGATTGGGAACACTGCGAGGGGTGTGGGGGCCGGGGAGTGGGAGCTGGGAAGAAGAGAGGGGGAGAAGAAGAAGAGAGAGTAGGTCATGGGGGAACAGGAAGGTTGAATGGGGGGGTAGAATAGGGGGAAGAGGGAATCATAGGTTAGAAGACAGATCTGGCACTAGTGAGACCTCTAGTGATCTAAAGGGATGACACCAACTTGCAAGCTAAGCAATAGTCGAGAGACCACCTCACATGTCCATTCCTGATAATGAACTTGATGTCTATAACCATCCTGGAGCATTCATCCAGTGACTGATGGAAGCAGAGCTGGCATACATACTTATGATGTTTACTCAATGTGCTGGTTTGATGGAGGTATGCATTGTGCAATGTTAAAAATTAAGGTGAAATTCTTTATTTCTTTATTATCTTAATACAATTAATTATTTAACTCCTTAGATAGGGGAAATCAATTATTAGTACTCTAGGTCAGTGGTAGAGCAGTTGCCTGGCCTGCAGTGCACTGCAAGTTTAAAGTGTTTGAGCCCTTAATTGCGGAAAATCAATATTACAGACTCTCACATGGGTGTTGGCCAGAAGACACTGATCCTGGATAGCTCACATGGTCAGTGGAAGACAGTGGTTCTTTTCTGACTGTTGGCTGAAAAAGACATCAATTCCCTACAGAACACCAGTTATACAGTAATTTTATAAGATGGAAGTCCATTTGCCCAAATTTTGGCAAAGAAAATAAGAAGATGGAGGTCACACTGACTGTTCTGGTGTCATGATTTGGTAGCACTATTCTTTTCATGGGGAGGCACACATTGAATCCAGATTCACACTCAGGAAGAGGGAGAAAAAAGCGATGTGAAAACCAGGAGAAGGTGAGACTGATGGAGCAGGGTAGGCTAAGGCTACATACCATAGCCATAGGATTGTTATTTCCTAGAAATGCTATAATTCTATAACTAATTTCAAGTGCTAAATCCTTTCAAGAATTTTATATTTTTAACTTAGATTTTTTTTCTGATTAGTTGTTTGATTTCTATGATGAAAATTGGGGAAATAGAATAAAAATCACGCATAGAGATTATAAAATACTGCCTACCCGTAAATAAGTAAGAAATGTGTTAATCTTACTTTTACCTTGAAAATCAGAAACCTGGATATGAGCTAGGAAAGATGGAACTGATTTTATAATGACCTTATCATCATGTATGGGGGCAGGTGCTTTTAGAGAGGCACAGATAGGAAATAAAGAATTTGACTTAAAAACTTCAGATGTGAGTCTTTCGTAAAATTACCTTACTTTTAAAATATTAGTGAACACTTTTTTCTCTCCATATTGTATAAATCTTTTGTCTTTTTAAAATAGCAATGAAGCAATCTAAGTTAAATGCAGGCATAATATATTCTTTAGTAAAACACTGATACTGGATAATAAAGAATGAGGTATCTATGAAATAAAAATGACAAAAATGAAGTTAAACATCTATTTCCCCATAATTTTCAAAGCTTATATAAAAACTATGAGCTATGTGAATAACTGCCTTCAATCTAAAGTAAGTTTATGGAGAATACTTTAGACATTTAAATAAAATAGCTTAAAATGATGTGAATAGTTTTTTCTATTTATCTTATCATAAGATACTTCACTCTAGAAGGCAAAATTTCATTTTCTATCTTTTCTCTATGAAATGTAGATTTATATCTGAAGGCCAATGTATGACACTGAAGAAATGTAATAAAATTTCATATAAATGTGATTGCCTCTCATCTAAAAAATAGAACTGCAAGTGCTCCCAACTTTGTGCTAGAAATACAAATTAGTGAGAAGCTCAAGTTGGTTCTAAAATCTTCTACCTAAGGATAAATTATCACAAGCACCAAATCCCAAGGACAAAAGTGACCTATGTAAGAAAATTATATTTTTCTAAAGGGTGTAATACCTTTCTTGGTCAGGCAAGAAACCATGTTTGAGAACAAATACAAGGTCACCAAACTAAATTACATGTACCTTATTGTTTATGTACCATAATATCCATTAACATAACTTGTCCTACTATTTTTTTTTGCTAATTACTTGCTACCTATTTATTCTAAGGACTGTAATATCCAAGGTTTGTGCATTTCTCCTTAGCTCAGTTATTTTAGAGAATACATCATGGAAATAGTTATTTGCCATGTGGAATTTTTACTCATTTCTGAAACTACACATGACTAACTCAGCCAAATTTTCACACACGCACTTACACGTGTGCACAAGTATGTATGCATGCATGTATGTGTGTGTACATACATGCATAAACATACATACTCTCATATACACACAGCATTATAGCATATGCAAAGTATTTCTTCCAACTGGCAAGACTAAAAGTATCCTATATTTTCAATTTTCAGATTCTCTCATTCTGTACTCACACCTTAGCTAATCCTAGGACTGGAAAACAATGGAATTGGTTCATACCATAGACGACAGTCCAGCATAGAATGAGTCCTTGTCTGGGGGTGTTAAAGAGACATACATCAGTAGAAAGCACAAGTCACACATCTCAGGAATTCTGATTGGGTCTGAGGCTTATCATATGCAGTGTAAGACTCTTGGTATGTGGGACTATACCAATAGCTGCCACACCCTGCTAGCCACAATGTCACAAAGGAAATAAGGGGCACCATAGTGCATTTTGCTGCCTAACTGTGACATTCCTGAATTAAGTCTTCTAAATGTAATTTTGATTTATAATGAGTTCAACAGGACATAAACCCACTGTAATCCAGGGGCACCAGGAATCTGAGTGGAATGTCAAACCATTAGATATAATCTTAAAGTTACAATGAGTGTATGAGAGTGAGGAGTATGACAAGAATTTTTTGTTGAAGATTCAGTTAACAATCATTGCAATAGCAATTTAAGATAAATCACTTGTTTCGTTTGGAGATTAAGTGACTACATATGTCTACAGATACTTTCTAACCCATGCTGTATTTTTGGCATAGAGTTTAATTCTTTAATACCAAACTATATCTTGTTTTGGCTTAATATTCAAGGTTTTATATATTGGCTGCTAACTCTTAAATTGAACCTTGTCTGCATATAAGAAAGTTATATTTTTTACAGATTCATAAATTTCCTCTTGGAGCTACTGATAAACTCCAATGAAAACAGAACTTTTAATTTTGAGGAAGTAATTACAGGTTATTTTCTCATTTTCTCTCTCATGCTCCAAAAGGGTAATGCTGATCTCTTGAGCTGATGATACTCATCTCTTCTGAGAACATGCACTCTGTGGTAGGAATAAAATGATAGATATGCAGAACAATAGATATATAGATGATGAATAAATGGAAATAAATTATATCATAAGATCTAAATTAGCCTGAGTCTGTTCTAAGTATAGAATTCCTTCTTGATGGCTAACATTTGGTCCTTGATAATTAGAAGGAAAAGCTTGCCAGCTTTCCTAAACTTAGTTTCCTTCTAGTCTGTTACAGTTTTTAGGTATTATAAGAACACAGCATTTTATATGCTTCATACATAAAAATTTTTATGTTCTTAATATAGTGATTTATGACAAATTCATCTTTAATATTTCTAACAAACTGTGGTTAAGTTTTGGCTAGTTACATGATACATTCTGCTTCCAGCGTTTTATGCATTGAGGTAATTATTAAAATTACATGAAAGTAATTCTAGCTTCAGGTTAAATAGAAAAAGAAAATTGATCTGTCTAATTACCACCAAATATTTGAACTAAAATATATCAAAAATCTGTCATTAGAATAATGTGATTTAAATATTTTGTGTAGAATCTGAGAAGGTCAAAAGTAAAAGAAGATACCCAAGAAAGTATCATGGGCCTACGGAGACTGTCAAAACCACACAGCAACAGACTGGGCCGGGGCAGCATGGCAAGGCATACCTCTGGTATCAGAAATCAGGAAGTAGAACTATGCAAGTCCTAGGTAAGCCTGTTCTAGACTCACTAAGGCTAGGTGATGAGACATTGTCAAAAATAAGCAATAAATAAATATTAGACAGAATGAGAAAATAAGACAGACTACAAAATGACAAAAAGAGCATACAACCTCAATAGTTATTCAACAATTACTTAAAAAATAAAGCTCTCTTGATGAGTTAATACTAGAGATATAATGTATTAAGCAACTAGAAAACATAATTTAAAAGATAAAATAAAATAACAGGGTCTTGTTTTCAAGTTCTGTGAGGAATCCAAAGGCAATTGCAACAATATTTGTTACTTTGGGAAACTTTCCCTCACTCCTGACTGACGCTCACAGGAAGTTTCTCATACCTAGTGCTGGGTTCAACCATAAATATAGTTACAAAAAAGCAATAGTAAGTGAATTCAGCAATACATATAATTAAAGCAGAAAAGGCCAAGAATTTGAAAGTGACTGATGAGGGAGTAGAAGAGGGAGGAAGTGTAGAAATACTATGAATATAGTATTCATGTATGAAATTCTTAAAAATTAAAATTAAAACAAAAAACTGTAATTCCTGAAGAAGACAAACAGGAACCACGCCCAGCCCTGGAACTGGCTAGAATCCAAATGTCACTCACTTCTCAGGTCCCATGATTGTCCTGTCTCGGCTAACTTTCTGTCTCCCTCCTTCTCACCATCTGAGAGCAACAAGAAGTCCAAGGCCATTCCAGTTTCATAACCTAAGTTTAAGAGCTACCTACCTTGCTTGTTATTACAAAGGTATTTAGACAACGCAAGGTACCCATACCCACATGTTTGACATCTCAGATTTCAACCAATATTGTATCCAAAGAATGTTTTAAATTGCCTCTGTTATATGTATTTGCATATCTTCCTTCCTCATCACTAGTCTCTGAAGAATCAGTAAAACTATTCACACAATATTAAATTGTAGCAAGCACTGTTAGTAGTGCAGAGATGCTGTTAAATCTATGTGAGCAGCACAAAGGTTGTTCACAAGTTCTATACCATTTTATATGATGGAAATTGGTGTGGGAAATCTTGGATCAATCCCTCTATAAATACCCATGAGTAACAAAAAAAATCAGTTGAACTTTTTGACCACTATGTATTACTTTCATGATCAAGAAAAGAAATCTCTTAATTTCTTTGTACCATGGTTTATTTTTCTTTAAATCTAGAATACTAATGCTTTCATAATAATTACTGACATTAAATTTCAATATTAATTCATTCAACAGAAACTGATTCCAGGTAAAATTAATATTTGTTCTAATTATTAAGCATCATGAAACAGAACTTTCCTTCTTACTATTTCATATTATATTAATTACATTTCTTTTGCTGTGATAAAATACCATGACAAAGCACTTCTTGAAGAATGGGTTTATTTTGGACATCCATTTCCAGACGTATCAGAGTCAAGCATGGCAGACAGGATGGCTGCAAGCAATATGATGCTGGCTGGAACAGGGACTTAGAGTTCACAGATCATGCTGCAATCAGGGAGCAGAGACCACACTAGGAATAGGAAAAGTCTTGCAATACCTGAAATTCTGTCCCCAGTGACACCCCTTCCAACAAGGTCACTGCTGGGTCCAGCATCAGTTGTCTAATCACACTCTAAGCTACATTCTCTCCCTCTCCTCCCCTCACTTCTGTCTGCTTCTTTACTTCCTATTCACTAAAAAGTCATGTTTCTGTGCCACAACCTAATGCTGACTGTAAGGGAACAGAAGCGGGATTCCACAGAGACAATGTGGCATTAATGGAAACAAATCTTCCAGCTTGGCAGAATGCCATTTCTTAACCTGAAGGAACATGTCTTCTCTATAAAACAGGCAAATTCAATATTATTTCCCCCCAGTGGAGACAGATTGACATTTTTTTGACAGATTGACATTTAAGACACTGAGACATGCATAGATAGCTTTGTTTTACCTGGGACAGTTTGTGTTGCGTAATGTAACTCTGCTAGGCATGCAACTATGAGGAGTTTTGGAAAATTCAAGCCTAATGACAGCATTGAAAAACATTAAGGCATGGAATGTGAAGGTATCATTTGCAACAAGTCAACATGGTGTCAATGTACTTAAAACGAGCTGTAGTTGAATGGGTACAATCTTCCTTCCATTAGCTGACACTCTTTTTGACATCAATAACGATTGTCATGGCCTTCTTTTAAAAACACCCTTCAGAAATAAATATGCTATCACTTATTTCACATTGGCAAAGTTTAAACTGATTGCAAAATATTGAGCTACTAACACCTAGAAATTGCTATGGGGAGCAACCATCCTTTTAAATGACTGTGTCACATCATTTAATCTATCCTTTATATCTAGCATTCTTTAAAGTAGACTATACTTGAATTTTTATTTTAATAGTAACATAGTCACGATTTTATATAATTTTATGGGGTATAGTGAGATATCCACTGCATACTGATATATAGACATATAGGTAACTAGCATATCTATAATCTTAGACACCCTTTGAGTAGAGCCTTTAGAATCCTCTCTACTAAGCTTGCAGAGAGGTGTGAATCCCTCGCACTGAAAGACCCCAGGCGGGGGACTTTCACGGGAGGGAGACCCGAACCCAAGGAACAACGAGACCACGAGCTTGGATGCAACAGCAAGAGGCTTTATTTACACACGGGTACCCGGGCGTCTCAGTCTTGGGGGGGCTGAGCGCCCCGAGCTGGGGACTCAGGGGTCCTTTTATAGCAAAAAGCGCAGTACAGAAGCGAGAAGCCTAGTAACAGGACCCTGATTGGGCAATTTAAATGAGGCTAGGGCTCAGAGCACGGGCAAATAGAGATTTTTCTTGGAACTCAAGTTTCGGCCTTGGCCCTATCTGAAGAACAATTGGTCTCTGTGCTTGCTCAGCCCTGCTGGGCTGGTTATTCAGACACCTGTGTCCCTGGGCAGAGTTCCCTTCTGATAGCAGTGACTATTCAGCCATGAGGACCTTGAGCTGAGCTCCTTTCTGATAACAATGACTATTCAGCTGGGGGGGAAACGGAATTTTCCATAAGCCTCGGCTGCCTGTTTAGACTGGGCCGGGGTCTTTCATTCCCCCATTGCTCTTGTAACTGAATGGAATCTTTCATTCAGGGGTTTCTGCCATCTCGAGATCCCTTTGCTTTAGCTGCTGGTATTGTTGAATCAAGACCAGTGATTGTACAACCGATAACCTTTCTTTTATGAACTGGGTCAATCTGTTTAAGATGCATGGCCCAAACATCAGAATCAAAAATATAATGATCAGGGGTCCCATAATGGTGGATATGAGAGTCGAATACCAAGGGGACCTGTTATACCAGTTCTGAAACCATCCCTGTTGGGACTCAATTAGTTGGTGGTACTTTTGGCGTCTTTCTTTTATTTTAGCCATGTTGTCTCTTACCACTCCGGTATGGTCTGCGTAAAAGCAGCATTCTTCTTTAAGGGCCGCACAAATTCCCCCCCTGCTGTAAAAATAAGAGGTCTAGTCCCCTTCTATTTTGGAGGGCTACTTCTGCCAGGGAGGACAGGGACTTCTCCAGGGCAGCGACAGATTCCTCTAAAGACCGAATATCTGCATGCATTACTTGTTGTAGGAGTTGGAACTGTTTAGTTTCCTGCAGTGCGACAGTACCGGTTCCTATTCCTGCTGCTAGGCCTCCCATGGTTAATCCCCCTAGTAGGATGGCAGTAGTGATGGAGATAGGTTCCCTCTTACTGCGGCCAGTTCTTATCAAGTCATAGTCAGAGGGGTGGTAAATTACCTTAGGCCATAATTCGATCAGAACACAATAGTCAACGGTGGCATCTAGTACCGTGGTGGAGACACAAGGGGTTAATCCAGTGTTGCATGCCCAATATGTCCCATTGGGGGCTATCAAGTAGCGGCCACTTTGGGGCAAAGGCTCAGTGGCATTGCATAGTCCTTGATGCGTGGTGGGGACTTTACCTATACATAGCCCCTTTCCAGACACTTCTGAGATGGTCAATTTATGTTGCATGGCTGTCCCACAAACAGCCTTGGCTGTGGCCTGATTTGTATATTTGCCCACAACCGCTAAGCCTTCATAATAGGGAGGTTGTGGAGTTAGACAAAGCCAGCATTCCTTAGTCTTATCTGGGCGAGTCAAATTCAGAGTGGCATATGTCCCTTGGATCAGGGCTAATATTCTATTTCCCGTGCCTTTAAGGGGGGGACCCGAGGAGGGTTTGGGAGTGCTTTCTGTGGGTGCGGGAGCGGCTGTGGTTTTAGGCAGGGTCAGGGGCCTGGTATCAGCTTTGGGCATGAATAGGCTAGGCTGCTTTTGATCAGTAAGGACCTGGTTAGGGCCTATGGCCTGTGGATTGACGGGAGCCACCTTACATCTGATTGTAAAGATTACTCCCCTATCTGGTCCGTATAGATACCAACGCAAACCCCAGGTATACCCAGTCTGCCAGTCCGGGGCTTGCTTTCCCTGCGCAGTGAAGGAAATGACAAGGGGCATACCTATCATTCCAGATTGTCCTTTGTCCCAGCCTCTGCGTACTTGTATTTTATCCCAGGATGAGGATGGCCTCCAATATGCGTCCCCTGTAGTCTCGCACCCCCAAGCTGCACAGAAAAAGTAATCATGTCCCCCACATTTCCGGGCCTGTTGCCAGGTACGTCCATCTCAGGGGCAGACATAGAAGTCCTGCGAATGTAGCTGCTCTCTGGCTCTGCGACTACTGTGGCCAACAGTTTAGTCATTTCTCTATTATGCTTCTTGTCCCTCTCTATCTCCCTCTCTTCCATTTCCTGTCTCTGACGTTCTGCCCTTTCTTGGTCCTCTTTTCTCCATCTCTCTTCCCTCTCTTCCTGTGTTTCTCTCTTGTTAAAGATGCGCTCCGCCTCTTTTAATACATCTGGTAGAGTATAACTCTGTAAATTCTCTAGCCGCTGCAATTTGTTTCTAATGTCAGCGGCCGACTGCCAAATGAAGGACATGGTCAGGCTAGTAGCTTGCCCGGGGTCCTCAGGGTCATATGGGGTATACATTCTGTAAGCTTCCTTAAGTCTTTCTAAAAATGCGGCTGGCGATTCTTCTGCCTTCTGAACTATCTGTCTTACCTGGGCCAAATTTGTAGGGCGCCTACCTGTCCCTTGGAGACCCGCTACTAGCAACTGGCGATAAAGACGTAGATGGGTCCTACCTGCCTCAGTGGTGAAGTCCCAGTCTGGGCGGTCGAGGGGGAAAGCAGCATCAATTTCATTTGGAAGCTGCGTAGGTTGTCCATTTGCCCCAGGAACATTCTTCCGGGCTTCAAGAAGGACCCGCTGTTTTTCCTCCGAAGTGAGGAGGACCTGTAAAAGCTGTTGGCAATCGTCCCAGGTGGGCTGATGGGTAGTAAGAACCGACTCCAATAGATCAGTCAGTCTCACAGGGTCTGCTGAAAAGGAGGGGTTATTATTTTTCCAGTTATAAAGATCAGAGGCAGAGAACGGCCAGTACTGTAATTGGCCATCATGGCCCGTCCGGAGGGGCAGGGCAGTGGAATCCGGAGCGGCCTGCTCCCTGCGGCCTCGCAGTCTAGAGGCCATGGGTGAGGGCTCCGGGTCGGTGGGAGGCGAAGGTTGGGCCTCGGCTGCTGCTGCTGCTGCCGGTTGACCTGCCGGAGGAGCCTGGTACGGTGGGGGTTCCTCCGTCAGTAGATCTAACAGGAGACTGTCTTCTGGAGGGAGGACTTTGGGGTCTCCTTTTTTCTCTTTCTGCTTAGTTACGGTGGGGTACAAATGGGAGGACTGAGGATGCGGGGAGGGGGTCAAAGGGGGCGGAAGGGGGGTGCGGATGGTTTGGAATTGGTGGGGGTTAGGGAAGAGGAGGAGGGGGGGCCCTCCGGGGTGCACAAAGGGGCGCACCCAGGTAGGAGGGTTATGAACTAACGCTTCCCAGGTGACTATGTAGGGTACTTGGTCCGGACGGCCGTGGGGCCCAGGATCCATCACTTTCTCTTTCACCTGGAAGATAATTTGAGAGTTAAAGGTGCCATCTCGGGGCCAGCCAACATTAAAAGCTGGCCACTCGGAAGAGCAAAAGGTGATCCATTCCTTCTTGCGCACATCGACAGACCAGTTATGAGCATACTCCTGAACCTGTGGCCAATGGGAAAGGGTCAGACTGAGCGGAGTGGTAACTGTCTGGCCCATCTTCTCGAGAGCGATGACTAAGATGAACGAACAAATAAGAAACAAAAACGAATAGATTTTCGCTGCGCGGCTTTGACGTAAAGTCAAAAGCAAAACTTCAGTTGGGCTCGGGGACAGGGGCCTCGTGCTCCCGTCCTCGTCCCCTACAAGGATGGAAAATCCCAGCGGGACTTCCCCAAACAAACGGGGCAGATTCCTAGACATCTACCCCTAACCCAAATGAGTCCTTAAGGACTCCAAACGCTACCAGGACGTCTCCTGGAGCTGCGGTCGGGAGTACGAACCCGTCAGTTCCTCCTCGGTGCCGCCAAATACAAATGTATACAGCTGTATACTACAAACGCAGGCGCGAGAAAATAACAGGCATAGACAGACAGCAGACAACAGAAACAACAAAAATTGAGTCCGGACAATTCTTACCTCCCAGAAGTGGGTCGGTGGTCCCTGAGCAGGGGTCTCAATTTCCCGGCCAACGTACCAAATGAAAGACCCCAGGCGGGGGACTTTCACGGGAGGGAGACCCGAACCCAAGGAACAACGAGACCACGAGCTTGGATGCAACAGCAAGAGGCTTTATTTACACACGGGTACCCGGGCGTCTCAGTCTTGGGGGGGCTGAGCGCCCCGAGCTGGGGACTCAGGGGTCCTTTTATAGCAAAAAGCGCAGTACAGAAGCGAGAAGCCTAGTAACAGGACCCTGATTGGGCAATTTAAATGAGGCTAGGGCTCAGAGCACGGGCAAATAGAGATTTTTCTTGGAACTCAAGTTTCGGCCTTGGCCCTATCTGAAGAACAATTGGTCTCTGTGCTTGCTCAGCCCTGCTGGGCTGGTTATTCAGACACCTGTGTCCCTGGGCAGAGTTCCCTTCTGATAGCAGTGACTATTCAGCCATGAGGACCTTGAGCTGAGCTCCTTTCTGATAACAATGACTATTCAGCTGGGGGGGGGGGGAAACGGAATTTTCCATAAGCCTCGGCTGCCTGTTTAGACTGGGCCGGGGTCTTTCAGCACAGGAACCTTTGCAGGAAAAGGGACCCAAACATTGTAAAAGCCAGAGGTCAAAGAAGACCAAAGCATTGTTTTTATGATTTTACAGGATCATTGAACTCATAAACTCACAGTAGCTATGGTTGTCTGCATGAGAACTACACAATATTAATTATAAACATCCTGAGTCATCAAAAACTAGGATCAGTGTGCTATTATTTAAAATAAAGACATGGAATTGGGAGGAGTTGGGAGGTGAGGTGGATCTGGGAAAATGGGGGAAGAAATGGGAGGTAAAATTATTGTACACATGTATGATAGTCATAAATCATTTTAAATAGTTTATTTAAAAAACCTCTCTAATAGTTATTTTGAATATTCAATTATTGTTGTCAGCTTTAGCTATCTTGACATGCTATAGAATACTAGGTTATTGGTTTTAGCCAACTGCAGTCCTATACCGCTTGCCCATCCACTATCTACCTCCTGACACAATACACCTGCTTCTCAGGTGCTGGTACCCACTCCTTAATTCTCTTCTTCTTCATAAACAGCCCTTCATGGATGCCCAATTTGAAATCCATATGGAAGTCTCCATTCTCCAGAAGGTGATTTTATCCCTAACAAGTACAAACATTCACGCTTTCATACAATGTCAACCATGTCAGTAAGTTATACAACTTACCCTTCATTAAAACAAGAGAATCCACAAGGAAGTGTTTACTTTTCTTTTGGTTTCATGTTTTCTGCTTCTCTTTGTATCTCCTTGGATTCCACTGAATGCTTTTTTTTTTTTTTTTTTTTTTTTTTGGTTTTACGAGACAGGGTTTCTCTGTATTGTTTTGGAGGCTGTTGGCCCAGCCTGGCCTCGAACTCACAGAGATCTGCCTGCCTCTGCCTCCCGAGTGCTGGGATTAAAGGCATGAGCCACCACCGCCCAGCTCCACTGAATGCTTTTTACTTCAGCCATTTCATGTGATATTCTAGAATGTGTTTGCAGAATCCATATCCACCTGGTTACATTCAAACTTTCTAGTCAAGTGCAATTTACCATTAAAAGAACAAGAAAAATCAATACCAATACCAATATCAAAAGGCCAAACAGAGCAGCAGAACAAATTTCACAAACTGGGGTGGGATGTGTTTTATCTGTTTAAATAGGAAACTCAAGATTGTTACAGCTGCCAGAAACCCCATTCCTCTGGGAAAAAAAACAAAAGCAAACATCAATGAAAACTTAGAGGGAAGTTATTTTCATCTGAATGCAAGGAAGCTGACAATGTAATCTTTCAGTCTTCCAGAACATAGCCAAACTGGAGCCTGATTCACTGCTGGCTGCTGTCAGAAGTAATCTAGCTTGTCCTCAGAGAAGCTGCTCAAAGAACATTGCTCATCACAGAACTCCCTTGCTAAGAAGCAATCCTCCCAGCATAATTAGGAAATACAATGGCCAGAACTAGAGTCGAGTTTTAATAATAAAAGTCAGTAATTCCTTTTTATAACTTACATGACATAAAAGCAAGCTATAAAAGAAGAAGTTACACATTTTAAACCCATGTTACCTCATAACATTTACAAAGAGCAAATTATTTTTCTAAACTGAAAGAAATGACAATATCTTCTGAATGTCAAATATCTTTTATGGAAACTCCAGTGGAATGGCAATAGTGATTAATCAATTCAGTATTAATTAATAAACAGTATATTATCAAATAATTTTTCAGACACAGACAATTGGTAGAAATTTATTCCTTCACTCTGGCCGCATTAGTAAATAACGAGAGTATTCATTGTGTCCTGAATGTTGATATGACTGCCAGGATGGTATCAAACTTGCAGAAGTCAGTCTGTGCGGTTCAAGTCCTGATTTCCCAACACAGGACTCTTTATGCACAATGGTTACTTCCGAAGAATCGTTCTCTTTGCAGGTTCTAAATGTTTTATTAGATTTGGGCTACTGGATTTATCTGCCTGTTGTTTACAGGAATCAAGTTGAAAAAATATAAAACTTCTTATCCTTTGGACCATTCTACAGTAACTATGCTCATTGTTTCATACAAAGATAGTGGTGTGTGCATGTGGTGTGTGTGTGTGTGAGAGAGTGAGTGGGGGGGGACTAACACAACTGCACACACAGAGACAAGAAGAGGACATCAGGTATCCAGCTCTATCATTCTCCACCTTAGCCTTTTGTACATGACTGGCAAGCCCAGCAATCCACCTGCCTCTATTCTCACAGTGCTGGGTTTCCAGGTCCATGTGTCTACAACTGGCTTTTTTTTCTCAGATCCTGACTGCTTACCAGTATTCTTGTCCACTGTTCCATTTCTTAGATCCTTTTGTCCCTTATTTTCTGTCCTTTGTGCCTGAGATGCAACAGAGCAAATATCTTTCTGTCTTAGTCTCTACCTGGGCATGATTTAAGAGTGATGAAAAACTTAGAGGTAGGGTCCCTGACTCTTCTTATTCTTCCTTTGTTCCATGGCTTTGTCGTGGCCGAGGTTTTCTCTTTGACATGCCTACAGGAATCCCAAAATAACACAGCCAATTAACCAAGGATCACAATCCCCCGAACTGTGAGCCAAAATAAATCATTTCTCTTTATAAATTTGTTATCCCAGTGTGGTGATATTTTGTTTATGATAACAAATAAAGCTCTCCTGGATAGGATATCAGACTGCAGAGCTAGTCACACTAGGCAGCCATGGAGGTCTGCAGTGGTGGCACACACCTTTAATCCCAGCTGCTGCACTAGTTAGCCATAGAATTTGGACAGTGGTGGTGTATACTTTTAATTCCAGAACTACATAAATATAAGATGGGTGGATACAGGACTTCAATGTATTCAGTCTGCAGTCACACAGAGGACAGGATCACCCAAGCCCCGGTAGAGGTAGGAACTCTCTTGTGGTTGGCTTCTTTGCTTTTCTGTTTCTGATCTTCAGTTTGAACCCCAATATCTGTCTCTGGTGTTTTATCAATTGTGCTACATCTTGGGTATTTTGTTATAGCTTTACAAGTATGGTTAGTCCTATTCCCAACATTGGAGAGCTGTTGACCACAGTGATGCTCTCCTGAACACGAAAAACCTATGGGCAACTCTGTCTTCTGTATATTGAACTTTACTCAAGCACAGGAGTCAACAAAATAGTCTCTAGTTTTAGTTAACATATCTGGAAGTTGGCTCACTCATTGTGATCTAGGGATTCATTCAGAAGAGGCCTAGACAGGGAATCTGGCATTGTATGCAGGTTGTCTGAAGCTGAAAAGTTGGAGTTATTATATATTTATAATGTGTGTGTGTTTGAAATGTTCTCTGATCAAAGCCCTTCGCAGATATTCTGTCTTCCCTCTTTCACCTCCCACTGGCTCTCTTCTTCCTGAGCTCCCCTCCTACTTTCATGACTGTTTTACTCATGACTTCCTTCACTTAATTAGCATCTCCTGTGTGGGTGTTGATGTGGGTTATTTGCTTGATTAGGGGCAATGTATAGGTTGTTTTCTTTATAGTTCCTTTTTGACAGGTAAGGCTTATGAGTGCCTCCTCTATTGACAACGGAATAGTGATGGACCCAGTCTTGTTCAGGTAGTCATGGTTCTGTGAGCCCATGGAGGCAATATCTGTGTGAAGTCTAAAAGACGGTATTTTACAGCACTTCTTCCTATCTTCCAGCCATTACATCTTTGGTCCCCTTCTTTTCTTGAGCCTTGGAAGGTAATATAGATATCTCCTGTGTGGACCACCCAATAGCCATTTGTTCTCAGTACATTGGTCAGTTATGAAGCTCAATATTGCTTGTTATCCACTGCAAACAGAAGTTTCTCTGGTCAACAGTTGGAGAAGCACTGAGCTATAGGTATAAATATAAATTTTTAGTGGGTGATTTGATGCCATGTCTATTTAATCAAACAACAGCAGTAGGCTCCTCTATAGGCCATATGTCCTCCACAGCCACTCTGGATTTCACCAGGTGTTCAGTACCAGGAATAAATTCCTTTTGGAGTGTGTCTTATGGAAAGTAGTTTATCACCCCTGACAATCTTGTCACTACTGCACCATTGGGCACATCATGCTTGGCAGGTTGGTATTGAAGTTTACAAGGATGACAAATGCTTACGATTATTGATGAGTTGAGTTATACCGCCATTCCTAGCATTCTACATTGCATCTTCTGCACTATGAAACTGACCAACACAGTTAAAGTTTACAGCTTAGTTCCAGCTTACTTTCTCTGCATCTTACAAACACAATCCATAGCTTATTCAGTAATGTCGTCTCACCATACAGTTCTTGTGGAACCAATAAGAGTGACAAGATCCTTTACTATCTGGGGGGGCTTCCTGGAAATTTCTGACTAATAATGCAGAAAAAGATAGCCCACACCTGGCATTGGGATTATTTTTAATAACCAATGACTTTTAGAAAGAGCAGCATCAAACAGTATCTCTAAAATAAGTTAAATTATTTTTAATTTATTTTAGAACTTACCCCCCAAATGTGAGTGTTAGTGAGAAGGCCTGGGCAACCTATGGGGCCCTGAGCTGTGGATCAGTGTCTATCCCTGGTATACAAACTGTCTTCATGTGCCTATAGCACAAAGAGAGATGCTCTCTCAGCCTGGACTCTTAGGGGAGTGCCTTGACCCTACCAAGAGTAAAATGACAGACTCTAGATATCCCCTATGTGGAAGGATTTGGCAATAGGGTTGGGGGGGGGAAGGGGAGTGCGGGAGGAGGGGAGGGAGAGGGAACTGGGATTGACATGTAAAACAAGCTATTTAAAATTAAAATAAAAAATGATAAAAAAAAGAAAAAAAAAGAACTTACTTAAAGAATACTAGCTTTTCCATAGGCTGCTAATTTTGACTAACCCTCTCTATCCTCCTCCAGTTCCTCCAAACACTCTCTATATAAACATTTTTACTCCAACATTCCCCTCACCTCCTATCACTTGTGTTTAACTACTCCCTCTCCCTTAAAACACCCACATGCTCTCATTCTCACTTCTGGGAATTTTCAATACTCTAAGTCAAACAAATCTGAAATTTCTAAGCTAAGAGCCATATGAGACAGAACATGTGGAACTTGTCTTTTAGGGTCTGGGTTATCCCACTCAGAATAATATTTTCCAGGTATATCCATTTACTTAAAACTTACAATTTCATTTTTCTTTATAGTTGAATAAAATTTCCTTGTGTATATTTATATGTCATGTTGATTAGTTTAAGAAATGAAGTGTCAAACTAGATATAACATATCTATTTTATGATCAATGAAAGAATAACCTATGATATTCTTTCCCAAACCACTGGCTTGGGAACTACCTACTAGGAAAAACCTTGCATGTTAATATTTTGGAGTTAGCTAGACAGGATGGTTCAACTCAGCTTTTGCTTGATAGTATTAGGCTTTTCTCCAATGTCAGGAAAGAAAAAATAACACAAGACTGTCCCAGGTATTATTAAATAACCAGTCAGGATGTGGTGGTGCACACCTTTACTCCCAGCAATTGGGAGGCAGAGAGGTGGATCTCTAAGGTTAAGGCCAGCGTGGTCTACAGAGAAGATTCCAGGACAACAGCCAGGTTACACAGAGGAACCTTGTCTCAAAAACCTAATAATAATAATTCTATAACCAATTACTCCTAAAGCTAGTACCTTGAAATATGTTTGCTAGTGGATATTATGGTCAGGATGGCATATCTCTGCAGCATTAGGCAGCCTGACCTGCTAACCCCAATGTCCAGGATAGCTCAATACCAAGGGTCAGGAAGATGATGTAGAGTTTTTACTCAGTTCTACAGTTGAAAGTGATTTCAAGCTGGTCCCCTGCCAAGGTCCACATGTCGCATTTGACCTGTGGCTCCTCAAAGCACAGCAGATCCAAACATGAGAATAACAAAACATGGGGGAAATGTATCACATTTTCTTGTCCAAGGTCAAGTCATTCTTCATCACCTACACTGATACTGACACTACAACCACAAAGACTTAAGAAGAAATGCTGCAAATATCATTTGTCACACAGGAAGTGTTAGAATGTACCGCCTATGTTTAGACTACCCCAGGTCCAAAGATGACCCCAGAGCAACACACTTAAATGGATTTCAGGCAGACCTCTGCCTCTGTGAGCAATTAAAAAGCTGAACAAATACTCTGCCTGGAATCACAGTGTAACAAATCCAAACAACTTATTTAGCCAGACCTTGAAAAATTGACCAACATTCCTAACACTATTTTACTTTGAACAATAACTGTCATATAGCCTGTGAATGCAAGTCCCAAGTTTATGAGGCAGGGTGCAGCCAAAGAGAAACCTTTCTTGGTGATGAACTGTGGGGACCATGGGGACAGAGAAAAGCAGGTGAGTGAGGGAGCAGTGAGTGGATGGGGGGCTTAATGGAGTGCAAAGCTGTTGTTTTAGAGTTTGTTAGTCACTGGAACCATTAGCACTGGTGATTTACTTACCAAAAATGACAAATAAAATACATTTATTCTGATGTTTTCAACTACATCATCTAAAAATCAAAGGGCCTATACCTGGGGACTGTCTAACATGGATTTTGAAAAGCAAAACAAGGTTACATTTATATATGAGGGCAAGTAAACAAATAGATAACATCTGTTCCCATGATAAAATCCTCCAGTTAAACTTCTGTGCAGAAAGTCACATAACAATTGATGAAAGAATCTTTTTATACAAAATAAAGCAACTATTATTAGTATTCAACCTCCTTAGAAGGGATACTGTCTCTATATTGATAGTCTCCGTTTTCTGAGATGACTGAAAACTAATGGAGGAGAAATACTAAAGACATAAAACCACTGCACCCATAGAAACTTTAGTGTTCCACCATTTTATTTCTGAAACAACTTTTTTCTAAATTTTATCTATGTCTCTCATCTATATATTATATGTCATGTATCTATCAATCTGTCATGTGTGAGTGCATGCATTCGTGCATGCGTGCGTGCGTGTGTGCGTGCGTGTGTGTGTGTGTGTGTGTGTGTGTGTTAGTGTGTGTGGTGTATACCTGTAGAGATCACAGTATAGCTTAAAAGAATCAGTTCTCTCCGTTCTCTGTTTTAGTTCTGTAACTTGAATGCAGACCACCATGTTTGACAACAAGCATTTTTACTAGCCAATTTACCTCACCAGGACTATTTTTTATAAGTTTTCATCAAAGACTGCTCAATTGGGAATTAAGAAATAATCTTGTCCACTCTGATGTTAATTAAACTCAGGCTAGCTTGCGATACTGGTTATGAAGTAAACTGAGTCATACTTGGCTTTGGAAGCTATAAGTTTGGCTAACACAGAGTGAATCATTTATCACTGAGATAGAATTGTTTTGTAAGCTTACTTAAAAAGAAATTGCAGAAATTTTGAATGGAGTTATGCCACATGAGGTTATGATGTTCCCCTTAGGAGCCTTAGCAGAACTGACAAGAACCCCAGTGCTAAGCTTGGAAAGCTTTCCTTTGGATTGTTGGTCATGGGACTCAGGAGACCCTCAAAAGAGCATATGCTATAGTCATTATTCTCAATTGCCTCCCAGAACTTGAAGATAAAACCCTAATGCTAATGACATCACACTTTACATAGAATTTGCAGGACTCTAGCTGGTCCTGACCTAGATAAGACTCATTCATGTTTCCAAGGGAGTAAAACAATTAACATTCCCACAGTGCTGTGCAGCATATGAACAACAATGATCAGCCAGACAAAATATCCTTGATGGTTGAATGTCAGCAGTTTTATCTTGGGGTTAACCAACAGGTATCTAATTAGACTTGGAGCCCAGTCAATGAAAACGAATACTTTCCAGGTACTGTAAACTTAGCCAACTACCCATGGCTGGAGACATCAGATAGTAGAAGAGGATCTATTCTGGTGACTTTCCTAAACTTATATAATTTCACTGTATTACAAATACTTAGTCTTAAACACATGGGTAAGTGTAGGTCTCACCACTTACCAAAGGAGATTCCTTTTGGAAACATAGAAATTGTTAGCAAAATAAGTAATTGATCCAACAATAGACACGAGGTGACCACATGTACAGCCCTATATCTAAATCTCAGAGGCCATCATGGAAGATAGGACAGAAAAACTGTAAGAGCTAGAGATCCAGGACACATTAGTGTGGGTTAGTGTCTGCCAGACACAACAAGGAAACTGTAATCATGAAGTCTCAACAGTAAGTTTGCCTAAACAAGACTTGAATAATAACAATACTAGACAACTCACCAACTTGGATGGGGGAAATTTCACAAGGTCGCACTCCTAGATGAAGACCTATAGGCAGTCAAAGACTACTAAGAAAAGTAAAATCAGTTTTTTGTAGGCCCAAGCTAGCCTTAAGATTATTCAATTCCAAGTAGTCAGCACTACACATGTGTATGTAAAGAGCAAAATTAAATGAAGCCAGTAGTTTTAAAATATGTCTCTGTGTGTATTTGAGTGTATAAACAATAATTAAAGAAGATATCATAAAATTTAGAGACCATGGGGGACATGGGAAGAGTTGGAGGGTATATAAATCAAATATTGGTAACACAAAAATTTACCCATCAGACTGATAAAGATGAGGAACAAGATAGATGGTATATCTGCATTTGGGAAATCATGTAATGAGCATGACATATAGTAAGCAAAAGTAAATAGATATGTAAGATGATTTTAAAATGGGATTGCTGGGCCAGAATTCAAGACCTCATCCTAGTATCTTGTAGAAAACAACTTGAATGAATAACAGATAAGTCGTTTTCTTGGATGTATTATCAAAGCCTCTTGAATAGACAAGGAATTTCTGACATTAAATCAGTCAGTGAATAGTAGAAGGGGAACTGGTTATTCATACAGAAGACGATGTACTAGGCAGGAACTGGAATTAGTAGGAACTCAGAGAAAGCCACTGACAAGGGAATGATGTAAACCAGATGCATAAGGTATATTAAGGAGTAATTAGCCTTGTTATGAAATATTATGTTTCCACAGATTATACTGTAAAATCTACTCCCAAAAGTGCCAATGTTTTCATATTATTTACTTTCCTTCAATAACAATTCTAAGAATATTTCAGAGCTATGTCCAGTACAAAGATCAAAAGCTCAATTGGCACACCTTTGATCAAAGATTACCAGGGTAAATCTCAAAAGCAAAGCATGTAAACAAAAATTATTGTAAAATGAAGAAGAAATATCCAGTAATCAAAACGGCTTCAAAATTGACTCAGATATTTGAATTAGAAGGCAGATAAAGTATTTTCTATATGCTAGTGATGAACAACTGGAAATACAAACATAATCAGTAACAACACAGCAAAACATACTATGAATTTCCTAGGGACAATTTTTCAACAATTAGCAAGATTTATGCATTGACAATTAAAAATATTTTAAGGAGAAATCACTGAATACCCAAATAAAAAGAAATGTTTTAATATTCCCTAAATTGAGGGTTTTAAACAAACCCTGTAAGAAGACCAGCAATTGTCTCTGTACATATTGTAACTAATTGTAATGGTAATAGAAATGCCTGTTAAAGCTAACACAAGTTTTTTTTAAATATCAAGGCTAGAAACCTTATGACACCTTACATCAATACTTCTTATAGAAATGCCATCAAATATATGACATTAGCATAGAAAAGATAAGTTTATACATAAATTTATACATGAATCAAAAAAGAAAGGAATTCCAGAAAATACAGATCAAAGCATAACTTGTTTTATGAAAGTTACCAATGCAAATCAGTGAAGCAAAGGGACTTTCACAGTGAGTACAGGTAAATGACTGTCTGCCTATGTGAGAGAAGAAGGAACAACCCACACCTTAGACCATATCTCAGGGTTTCTGTTGCTGTGATAAAACACCATAACCCAAAGAAGCTTGAGGAGAAAGTGTTTATTGCAGTTTACACTTCCATATCACTGTCCATCATTGAACTAAGTTAGGGTAAAAACTCAGTTCAGGAACCTGAGGCAGGAACTGATGCAGAAGCGATGGAGGGGTTCTGCTTATTGACTTGCATTCCATGGATAGCTCAGTCTATCTGTATATACAACCTAGGATGACCTGTGCACTGTTGGCACCATCCAGGTTAGTCTGAGCCTTCACATAATAATCACTAGTCAAGACAATGCCCCCAAACTTTGCCTACAGGCACTCTAATGGAGGCGGTTTCTTCACTGATGTTTATTTTTCCCATATAAGTCTAATATGTCAAGTTGACAATAAACTACCAGGACAAACCATAATATAAAATCAGAGTGAAATATAGGTATAAATGTCACTCTAAAATTATAAAGGTTTTAGAAAAAACATAGGGAAAGGTTTTTACCTTGAGGTAGAAAAAAGATATTATGCATAACATAAAAATAGCCATAAAGAAGAAACCCTATAAGTTATAGTTTTTCAAAATTAAGAACATCTGTCATTCAATAGCTAATGTTGGGAAATTGCAAAAGCAAGTCACAAGTTAAAGAAAATGCATTCAAAGAACAAATCAAACAAATGACTTATAGTCAGTCTACTTGATTTAGCAAAAAGACTCAAACATAAGATTAAGAAAGCAGACAAAAGAAATCTATTTTCAGTACAAGGGAAAACAAAAATAAAGAAAGCTGACAATTTAATTTTTACAAATACTCTAAATATTTAAACTGATACATCATGGCAAAAGATATAAGGATAGCAAATGAGATAGAAAAGCTGTTCATATCTCCACTAATTAGGTAAATGCAATTTAAAAGCATAATGAGATGCACATGTATTAGAATAGCTAAATACAAAGATTGAGCTTCACTAACTGTGAGGGATGGTGGGGGAGCAGAGTCCTCAAATGAATTATAGTTGCAACAGAAAATGGAAAGAGGCTAATAAAACTGAATGGCAGATTTACAAAAAATGAAATAAAGGGAAAGTGCACCTTCCATGAAGCCAAGGAGCTAGTTTGGGACTTTTGGATTTACTCTGCTGAGAATAGCCAAGAGGCCAGGGGATGCTGAGTGAGAATGGCTGCAAGGTCATTTGTAGTTCACCTGGGCTTGTCTTGCCCAGCTGCTGCAAACAAACCCTGGTACAAATTGTCTTCAGACGTTACCACTGGAAAAGACCTCCCAGTGTCCATATAACAATATAAATGAGTGTCACAACTCTGTTGTAACAATCAAGAAGTGGATGAAAATCTAAAAGCCCATTTTTGGTTCTTGGGTACACTGATCTTAGGATTTCTCTACAGTAGAACACTATTGTGAGTAAGACTGTTGTGAACTGTTCCCCTCAGGTTCATGTGTTTAAATTCTTGATAAGGGGTCATTGTTTTGGGGATTTGACAACAGGAGCTTGCTGTAGCATGTTATGTCACATAATCAGTCACAAAGTAGAGACAGAGACAGAGAGAGAGAAAGAGAGAGAGAGAGAGAGAGAGAGAGACAGACAGACAGACAGACAGACAGAGAAAAAGCAGGGGCAGAGTCAGTCTATAGCGCTTATCTCTAGTGACAAACTTATTCCAACATCCCAAATACTGCCTTTCCACACAGGAGGATTAGGACTCCTTAAACTGTGAACCAAAATAAAAAAAAATTTCTTCTTTCAGTTGCTGTGAGGGCTAGGACTAATTGCTAAATCAACAAGATCTGCAACCATCTAGAAGATGCATTTCTGCATACAACTGTAGAGCCTCTCAATGACTGTGCCAACTGATGTTTTAAGGCCCTTCTTAACTGTGTTTGTAGCACTGGCTCGCTGTCATGGACTGTGTAATGTAGAAAAAGCAAGCTAAGTGCCCATGGCTCTCTTTTCCTGATTGGAACTTGAGGTAAGCATAAATCCCTTTCCCCTTACGCTGATGTTATCATAGTAATCTCTTACAGCTACAGGAAGAAAACCAAGGCAGATGCTTGGTCAAATGCTTGGCCGTAGTGACAAAAATGGAAGAATACAGAAATTAATATGAAGACATGGGACCATTGCTGTGATTAGGCCCTAAAAGAATTCTGACAAGATGTTTCTGAGACTTGTTGTAGGACTGTGGAAGAGTTTCAAGCTCTGGGCCAGAGAAGACCTAGATGACTGTAAGCAAACCTTGATAGGCCATTCTGGTGTGAATGAGGAACACGAGAACGTGAATGGAAATGCCAGCACTGAAGACCAGATTCAGGTTTCAGAGGGAAGAAGGACTCGGAATTGGACTTGAAGGCATTTGTATCATATTCTCACAAAATTACACTGATGTTCTATTGTGTCCTTAAAACTTGAGTGAGGCTGAATTTAAAAGTACTAATTCACATCACATATCACGATGTATGCTAGTTGCTCTTCGTTGATATTACTGTGAAATGTAGTAGAAAGGCATGAAATGTATACTCTTGTGAGTAGAGGACCCTGAATATGGTTAAGGTTGTACACAGTGCAGAAAGTAGAGTTTGCACAATGCAGCTGGAGAAAAAGAAAAAAGAAAGATAACTTCAATTAAGGAGAAAACCTGGGCACTGCAGTGGGAAAATTTGAAAATCACTATGTAGGTAATTTAACACATTTGAAACATTTTCATTAGAAAAGAGGATCCCTGAACACAAACAACTGCCAGGACATCATTTCATCACTTGAGCAGTGCTGTGGAGGGGAAACTATTTCCCCAAGGGCAGTTGGGCAGGTGACCTGATGCTGCGGAAACCTTGGCAAGGGGACAGACATCAATCTGGCATCCTGTTTTAATATAACTCATATTGTGCTAGTTTTTAAGGCAGGCAACTGCAAGGATGCAGGAGCCATAGAGGGTTTCACCACAATTCTGGAAACCTGTCAAATCTAACGAATTAATGTGTAAAAAATCGGATCCCTTCACAGGGCTCCAGAATGGGCTGAGTGTGAAGCCTTGATGGTGAAGCCTAAGTTACAGTGAAGTCATAATTTGGAGATTCTAGAAACAGTGCATTTACCAAGTTGGCTGTGGGAACCAAGTAAAGCCCACCAAGACAGGCCACAATTACTATAGGCAGTAGCACTGGAGAAGCATGTCTATCCAAGCCTGTTGGGACCCACATGATATCATTACAAACATGGATCTAGAGCTTCATACTGTACTGTTTGGTCTGTTCCATCTCACTCTTATTTTTCTTTATTCTTTTCTTGCTATCTTTACATTCTTTCATTTTGGAATGGAGATGATTACTCTATGCCATTGTATACTTGTACATAATGAAGATGGCTACTCCATGCCCTTGTATGTTTAAGGTTTGTAATTTTATTTACAGGGTCCCACAGTTAAGAGATGTCCTTTAGTTTCAGAAGAGACTTTGAGTCTTGGTCTTTTCAATGAGGTAAGAATTGTTAAGACTGTGGGGACTGCTGATGTCCTTCTGCTCCCAGGGAGTGACCACCAACCAGTATGGGAACACATATTGGTCATCAACATTAGCAACCCTAGGTCAGTTTATCCCAGAAATAAAATTTCTAGACCAAGAGTTCCCACTCACTTCCTTGTCACTGAACCTGCTTTTCAAAAGCACTTTCTTGTTTTTATAACTTATCTCTCAATTTAATTGGCTATCTAGATGTTCTAGCAGTTGGAGTTTATTTCTGGTTAATGTCTTGATTTTTATTGAATGATTCAAATATGTAAACATATGTCAAAATTTATGTGCAACTTAATATCTGTCAAATAATACTATATAATTGAATTGAAAGTTTTCTAAGACTATCAAAAAATATTGTGATTGAAAAAAAGGTTGAGGACTGTCTTAAGATACCTGACATTTAAATATGAGGTAAAGAGGGATGGACTTGCATAAATTTTACACAGAGGAAGCAATTGAAAGAATTAGGAATAAAAGATATCAAGAAAAGATCTGGTCAGGAGGGAGGCGATCACCCATAGTGATGAACTGTACTGAAATTCACCTATGTATTTTGGATTTTTGGAGGGCAGAGTGGCTTTAATAAGATCTCCTTGGTGGAACTGTGTATACAGAAGTCAGTTTGGAATGAGACAGATTTGAGGTGAGGGTCTGGGGGTATTGAATGTGTTTTTTTTTTCAGGAAAATAGGTGAAGGGACCCAAAGAGGAGCTAGGAGAGGATGTTTCCCGGAAGGTATGATGTGATGCGTCATGGGAGGCGTGTGTCTCAATTAGACATAGAGAGAAAGAAGGAAGTAAATATGATTTAGTCCTCCAAAAGTGAGAGAAGGAAGCTGAAGCACAGCTTGATGAATGGGCTGGGCAAGAGATCTCTGTTTGCAGGTTATTTCTCTAAACAGTTTCTGTAACACTGTCCAGATTTTAGCCAGTACATTTGTGAACAAATAGATGAAAATGAATAAAGCTTTTTTAAATCACTCAAACTAATTATCACCACAAAGTTGTGAAGGCAGTCTTGCTCTACCTGACTTCTGTTTAAACTTTAATCTGTATTTCAGGTTGTAACTGCAGTAAAAATTTTAAGTTTTAAATTAATGAAGTCCTATGTTAAAGTTTAAGGAGCCAGATTTTAGATTTCTTGCTTGTAATATGTTAGTTCTCTCGATTAATTTCTACTGAAACAATGGAACACATAACATATTCAGAACACCATGCTGCTTTTAGAGGCCAGTAGACGAACAATTTCAGCAATTCAGTCTCTCATATCATTTACCATGTCTTTAGGCTTTTTCACTGTTTCAGCATTGGTGAAAAAACAGAGACAGGAATGACAGATTAGCATACTCTGTATGGACTTTTTAAAATTGTTGTGTGGCCTTTGTAAAATAAGTATGTCCAAAATACATTGTAAACATACCTTAAATTTTCAAAGAAAAGCTAAAATATTATATAATTTAAGAGAAATATTTCATTTGAATTCAAAGAAAGCCTTTGCATTATGATGTTATTTGTTATTTCAACTACCCAGCATAGAGCACCAGGAATATGAAAAAGTCAAGGATCACATCAAAGATAAATAACAAGTACTACAACTAGGTGGTGTAAAAATAACTTGTGTCTTGCTTGTACTGGAGTTGCAGAGTACTGAAAAGTAAAGAAACCAGGTAGTTTGGGTATGTGGTAGAGGCCACCTCCAAATTGTGCCTTAAAAATGGGACCTCTAGCTAGGTGCTGGTGCCACACAATGTTTAATCCCAGCACTTGGGAGGCAAAGGCAGGCAGATCTATGTGAGTTCCAGGCCAGCCTGACTTACAAAAAAAGTGCCAGGACAGATTCAAACCTACTTGGAGAAACCCTGTCTGAAAAAAAAAACAGAAACAAAAACTTGTATTTTTATCCTTACATATCTAGTACCTGTAGGACATATTTTGGGATTCTATATTAAATTTTGTAATCACAACAAAATATTTGCCTTGTTCAAAAAAGATAGGTTTAATTAACTTTTTAGTTTTTGGAGTAACTTTTTTGGGAAATTCTTTACTTTAATATATTTTACCTTTTAGATTATAGATTTTTTTTAGTTTTTACGAGACAGGGTGTCTCTGTATTGTTTTGGAGGCTATCAGTCCAGCCCGGCCTCGAACTCACAGAGATCCGCCTGCCTCTGCCTCCTGAGTGCTGGGATTAAAGGCGTGTGCCACCACCACCCGGCCTAGATTATAGTTTTTAGTAATGAGTATGACATGCAGCACTGATCAACTTATGTTTCTATAGAGTATAAAACAGCATTAGTGTTCTACATAGAGTCCTTGCTCAGTAATCTGTCTCTGTGGAGGATGGCACAGTATTCCAGCTACCCACACCAAGTGCAACATCCAAAGGAATAGCAAGTACAAGGGTCAGTCACAAAGGGGCTGATAGAGCATGCTCTCTTGAGCTTTTACTTACCATTTATAGTTCACAAGTGCCAGGTACTTTCTACCAGCATTCAAGAATAAAGGCATAGAATGTTAAGAAAATTCAGCTTAAATATCTGAAAGAGTGGTTCCTAATTTATGAAGTCCAAGGTTTGAATCACTTGGATTCATTCTGCAGAAGGATTTTAAAGTTGCTACTTGGTTACTCTATCAATTTTCTATTAAAGTAGGTGCTAATAACTTTTGGACATGGATTGAGAGGTGTGAGCATTCTGAATGTGATATGGTCCATTAAGTGTGTAACTTTTATCATTTTCAAATCCCTGACAATTTTTATCCACCGTCAAGTCCTATTCAGATAGAAGCAATTTGATGCTGGCCAAATGTGTAGGATATCCTGTTTCCAGATAGAGTATCCACTTGGCAAACACTGTGTGATCACTTCTTCCATGCAAACTTTAGTGATAACATTGTCTGGAACATGCAGGTATGATTATTTTTACATTTTCATTGCTGTTCCAGAATCTTCTAAACCTTGATTTACCAGAGGTTTCTAAAGAGCATAATTCACTGTGTGTCAGTAATAAATTGAATACCTTTACTTTCAGATTTTGTACTATTACTACTAAATAGGTTTAGGTAAGTTTTGCTTCTCAATGATTTTCTTTGACTTTCAAATGAATATATTCTATAGCTATTAGAGTTCAACAGTCCTTCACACTTAGAAAGTTTGTAGTTATTTAAAGCCTTCAAACACAAATTATTAACTAACTCACTTGAAGTGAAGCTTTTCGAATAAAGTTAGAAAGCTGATTTGATCAGCTGTCCTGAAGATTTCAAACAGTGATGCAAGGTTGATTCAAGCTGGAGAAAAATGTGACAAATTGCAGATGAGAAATAAGTACAAAACCAAAGTTTTAAAAGTTCCAATTGCTGCAGATTAATTCAGATGTATTTATAAAAATGAATTTGCCCTTTGCATGACCTACTCTTACTACATCTATATAAAACTTCAAACATATAATAAACTTAAAATGCATTATTGATGTTTCTTACCCTACGTGACAGTTATTTCCTCTATAACATTACATTTCTACCTAGATATTTATTTCTTTCCCAAGATAAAAAATGAATAAGAAGTGAATAGATTCTATAACTCTGGTATATCAATATTGTTTATGCTTGTGATATAATATATATAAAGTATAGCTATTTTAGATATAAGTATAATGATATATCATGAAATTCAGCTATATGGCTTTCCAATGAGGAAACAAAAATGCCAAACTTGCTTGTTGCTGCCATGGCTACCTTAGTTGTTAGTAGAAATCTGAATTTGAGCATTTAATTTTTGTTCACTCCCTCCACACCATGCACTCATTATATTTTTTCTCTAGCCCAAATGATTTGTGACTGAGAATAGCCTCTACTGAGTGAAATTTTCTTACTCCAATCCAATTAAACTCTTTACTAAGCAGAGTTCAAATAAATAGTAGAATCTGTATTGGTTTTTATAAGACAATGAGAAAATCCAGAAAGCATACAGTATATGTTAAAGCAACTAAGAAAAGCTTTCAGCTGTCATTTATGTCACATACAAGATAGTGAAAATATTATTGTGGTTATATGTTATAAATAACATCTCAATGAATACACAAAAGCAAAATCATGGTAGCCTATGTTTCTGAGAATAATATTTTAAACAAAAAACTAGCAAGTAAATCTTCATGTAATCCCATAACACCTATCCCCTCCATTTGAACTCTTTAGATTTCATCATTTGGGAAATTAAGTAGTGAGTTCTTTTTGTTTACAAGTATTGAATAGAAAAACTAATGTTTCTTCTGTACTAAGCTTTCTTGTTGGACTATCTTTGAACCTCTAGCCTACAAATCATGACACAGAGACTTATTATTAATTATGAAAGTTTCACCTTAGCTTAGGCTTTTTCCTAACTAGCTCTTATATATCATATTTTTTAGTCTATGTTGTGCCATGTCAGTCGATTACCTCTTCCTAGTATGGCACATCTTACTTGCTCCAAGTCTGCTGGTGAAAATTCATGTACCCAAATTCCTCCTCTTCCTCTTCTTTCTCCCCAGAAGTCCCATCTATCCTTTCGTGTCCTAACTACTGGCTATTCATCTCTTCATTAAACCAATCAGAAGACACGTTAGGCAAAGACACATCTTTTAATGTCCACAAATATTCCACAACATTCTTCTCTTACTTTTTTCTCTGTTTCCACATCTTATCATCCTGTTTTCTGGCTTCTATGGAGAAATTTCCAATATCTTAAAACAACTGAACAAGAAGTTAAGCAAACCAGTTCCCTCCGTGTATTTTGTTCATTTCCTGGGTAATTCAGCACAGCTGACCATCAGACTGACTACTGCAGGAAATACAGGGCACTGTTGAGTGAGTGTTAAAGCAGACTTGGTTAGTCTTGCTGATCACGAACAGAATTTCAATTCACCATAAAACATACCTCCAAGTTTATTCAGATGTTCACAGAAGTGGTGTGTCTGAGGAAGGAAGATGCTGCCTGAATTTGTGAACATCACCAAATAGGTGTGGATTCCAAATTAAAAAGAAAGGGGAAAAAACGAGCTGATTTCATCCCTCTCTGATTTCAGACTTTGGATGCAATGACAGCAGCTGCCTCACATTCCTGTCACCATGTCTAGCCTGCCAAGGAGGACCGTATTTCTTCTTAAATTCCTGACCAAAATGGGGTTTTTCCTTGCTTAAACTGCTTTTGTCTGGAAAATGAAAACAGTTTGAATGCAACAATTTTTATTATGATTTTTAAAGGATGTACTTATTTTTATGTGAGAGTATTTTGTTTGCATGTAAGTTATCTTTGTACCACCTGCCTGTGCAGTGCCTATGGAAATCAAGAAGTCAAATC
The DNA here is from genome assembly GCF_017639785.1 of Mesocricetus auratus. Taxonomy (NCBI): domain Eukaryota; kingdom Metazoa; phylum Chordata; class Mammalia; order Rodentia; family Cricetidae; genus Mesocricetus; species Mesocricetus auratus. The sequence continues at coordinate 68,975,312 of NW_024429184.1, forward strand.
CTTTCAAACTGGAGTCACAGTCAGGTGTGAG